>NC_133463.1:44774164-45422815 GCF_048565385.1 Saimiri boliviensis
GATACCCCATTGACCAAATGATCACGGTTAACATGATCAGAGAGAATGCACCTCCTAAAATGGTATGATGAAAAGGGCACTTCATCTCTGTGGCAATCTTTCCAAAAACTCATAACCCCAGTGTGACCATAAGAAAATACATCAGACAAACCCAAATTAAGGGATATTTTTAAATACCTGACCAGCACTCCTTAAAACTATCAAGGTCATGAAAAACATGGAAAAATTGAGAAACTATTCCAGACTAGAAGAAATATGGTAACTAAATGCAATTTAATATCCTGGATTGGATCTTAGAAGAGAAGGGGACATTAATGAAAACTGGTGAATTTGAATACAGTCGAGAATTTAATCAGTAATAGTCTACTAATGCTGCTTTCTTAGATTTCACAAATATACCACAGTAACATAATAGTAAGAAAAAAATGAATCATGTGAAGGGTATATAGAAACTCCCTGTATTATTTTTGCAACCTTTCCATAAATCTATCATAATTCTAGAAAAATTATTCAAAATAAAAAATTTATTTAAAAAACATATGTCCACAAATTCTTTCATACCCCTTCCTTCAAAAGATAGAGAGATGGCCTCTCCTTGAGTAGGATGTATTTAGTGTTTCACTTCTAATGAATAAAATGTGACATAATTGATGATATGTGAACTCCAAGACAAGGTCATAAAACTCGCTCTGTCTGGGATCATTTGCTCTGGAGGAAGCCAGCTGCCATGTCATGCAGTCACTCAAGCAGCCTTCTTCACAAAGAGGCCCACAGCATAAAGGACTATGTCCCCTACCAACAGTCAGCAAGGGACTGTGTCCTCCTGCCAACAGTCATGACAGTGAGCCTTTTTATAAAAGGACCATGCAGCCTCAGTTAGGCCTTCAGACAATTGCAGCCCTGGCCGATCGCTTGCCTAAAACCTCATGAGAAACGTCCCAAATTCCTGACTACAGAAACTGTGAGATTCTAATGTTTATTGTTTTAAGCCACTAAACTTTGGGATGATCTGCTATATGATAATAGATAACGAATATGAGATGAAACATGGTTAGCATACCACCTAGTGTATATAGGTATGCAATAAATGTTTGTTTCATTATAGCATTATTGTTCAAAAACTGTTCTTTTACTTCCCCTAATATTCTGGTCCTCCGATTTCCTCTCTACTTGGAACAGTGATTCTTAACCCTAGCTGAATATCAAAATCCCTTGGCGAGCTTTTTTAAAAAAACAAAAAACAAAACAAAACAAAAAAAACACCAGGGCCCAAAGCCCTAGACCATATTAACTGAATTAAAAATTATGGATGGGGCCTAAGCACCAATTTTTTTTAATTTACTTTTTATTTCAATAGGTTTTGGGGGAACAGGTGGTGTTTGATTACCTGAATTAGTTCTTTAGTGGTAATTCCTGAGATTTCAGTACACTCATTTACCCAAGCAGTGTACACTGTACCCAATGTGTAGTCTTTTTTTTTTTTTTAGACAGAATCTTGCCCCTCTGTCGCCCAGGCTGGAGTGTAGTGGCACAATCTCTGCTCACTGCAACCTCCATCTCCTTCATTCAGGCAATTCTCCTACCTCAGCCTCTTCAATGTGTAGTCTTTTATCCCTCATCCCCCTCCCACTATTTCCCCTGAGTCCCCAGAATCTATTGTATCATTCTTATGCCTTTGCATCCTCGTAGCCAGACACCATTTTTTTTTTTTTTTTTTTTTTTTTGAGACGGAGTTTCGCTCTTGTTACCCAGGCTGGAGTGCAATGGCACAATCTCGGCTCACCGCAACCTCCGCCTCCTGGGTTCAAGCAATTCTCCTGCCTCAGCCTCCTGAGTAGCTGGGATTACAGGCACGTGCCACCATGCCCAGCTAATTTTTTGCATTTTTAGTAGAGACGGGGTTTCACCATATTGACCAGGATGGTCTCGATCCCTCGACCTCGTGATCCACCCGCCTCGGCCTCCCAAAGTGCTGGGATTACAGGCTTGAGCCACCGCGCCCGGCCCAGACACCATTTTTTTTTCCTACTTAAGTTTAAGAGACACCAATTTTTTTAAGTTCCCTTCGTAATTTTCATGGGCAGACAGGATGAAGGACTCCTGCTCTAGAAACAGTAGAGTTTAAATGTGGGTTACCAACATACCAGCTTCTGAACTTAGGAGTAGAAAGTTGTATTTCTTGCTATTTTATCAAAACAGACTTTAGGCATGGGAGAAAATGTGTTGTAGAAAAGAGGTTCAGAAACTATCCATTGAAATAGCATGTAAATATATGTGGATTCCTTTGAGGAAAATTAAACAAGCTTTACTAAAGGAGTTTGCCACTGGACAGGCAGAAACCACAGGACAATTCTATGGACCTTACAGCAGGAGGCATACTATTTGTAGATAGCATTTCAAAGGGTAGTTAATGTCTTGCTTGGTTAGTATACTAAATTGGAATTCCTTCTTTTTTTATATATATTTTTTCTTTCTCTTTGTAAAGCATGCATACGAAAGCAACATTTGCTACATATGAGTTTAAGAAAATTACCTGCTGAAAGTAATTTTCTAAGAAAAAATAATTACCAGTTTGTTTAAATAGAAAGCCTGCATATTTTATGTTGAAAACTTGGAGCCATAAAATAGACAACCTATAATTAATGTGGAAGAGTTTATCATTTCATCCCATTGTATAACCCATGGAAAAAAATAATCTATGTCTTGTGGCCAGGAACCAGGTCTCTACCAAAATGAATTTTGACCTTTCTGTTTTGTCATCGGGGCAGCTCATTTACTAAAAGCAAGAAGCAAATGATAATCCCTGGGCTAAGCAGGCTCATCGCTGTCCAATGAAACTCTTTTACTTAGATTTGGAAACTAAGTTGAATATATTTTAAAGACATTTGTTGAATATGGATTTTGTATGGGAACTTTAGAAGATTTTGAAGATTCTGCCCCTGGCTTAGGAGGTTTGTAACACTGTTGATAAAATGGAAGATGGTATAAGACATACTTTTGAGTTTTTGCATTCTAAATCATGAGTAAAATATAATTTCAAAGAACAAGCATGGATCAGGTTGGACAGAAAAGATGTGTAAGAGAAGGTAGCACTTGATCTTTATAAATAACGGTAGTAGTATTTATTTGTCATAAATATTTGGTGATAAAGTCATGGGTATTCTTTGAATAAGTAAGGAGAAAAGAAAACACCTAAGCTGGAAGAGAATCACAACAGCAAAAGTAAGCATTATGTGGGCAGTAGCGACACGACTAAGTTACATAAGGCAGAGGTTTATTTGAAAAGTAATGGAAGTGCCGGGCGCGGTGGCTCAAGCCTGTAATCCCAGCACTTTGGGAGCCCAAGGCGGGTGGATCACGAGGTCAAGAGATGGAGCCCATCCTGGTCAACATGGTGAAACCCCGTCTCTACTAAAAATAAAAATTAGCTGGGCATAGTGGCACGTGCCTGTAATCCCAGCTACTCAGGAGGCTGAGGCAGGAGAATTGCCTGAACCCAGGAGGCGGAGGTTGTGGTGAGCTGAGATCGCGCCATTGCACTCCAGCCTGGGTAACAAGAGCGAAACTCCGTCTCAAAAAAAAAAAAAAAAAAAAACGAAAAGTAATGGAAGTGATTTTGAATTTTGAATAAGTAGATCAGGACCAGATGATGTCAAAGCCTTGAAGGCCAAGCTGAAGACCCAGTAACCATGGAAAGTTTCTGAGCAAATTGAAATTGGAGGGATGTGTACAGATGGAAGGGAAGAAGTAAGTAAACTGCAGGATGGTTTGAAAAGAGTAAAACAATAGAAGGATGCACAAAACTGAGACATAGTAGAGAAAATTAAGAGACTTTATTAATTGGAGGCATACTTTTCCTTTAAGGGATGTGTCCTAGGCTGAGGGCCAGTTCCAGATGGCAGACAGCCATCAGTAGATAGTGATGACAGTGAAAATACAATCAACAAATAACCTACTTTGAATATTTGAATCTAAAATTTGTAAATTAGGAATATAATTTTATAATTCTGTAGTTCAAGTGGAATACATGCTAAAACTTACGAAGGTATTGTGATAAAATGCTCATCTTTCTATTGTAGATAAACTGTATTTCAACAGGAAATAAGGTTTTATCTGCAACATACGTATACTTAAAATACTCCTTTTAAAGTGACAGCATCATATCTAGCAATTTGTTTCCTCCCTTTCTAATCAAAATTATCTGAAATTTTAAGTTCCAGTTTATCTTGTTCAGTATTATACTGAACAGTTAGACATCTACTTCTTGTTACGGATAGTCATAGTACGTCAAATATAAGACAGCCTTATATGTTTGAAACATTTCTTCCTTTCATCTTTTTGTTAACTAACCATTAGGTAGGCATCCTGACATAATAGTAATATTAAACAATCCAGAAAACACAGAAATATTCCCAGTGGCCTGTGGACCTTTCCATATGACTGATTGAGTATCCTTACATCATGGCTACCGGTTTTCTACAGTACTTGAGTCTGTGTCCTTCTCTGAAGCCTAAATATGAGAAGCAATGGACAGCTTGTCTAGTGGTCTGGTCCTGCAGGAAACTGCTTGACAGTCTCTGTAGAGATGATTTGTTTCTATCAATAGTGTTTTCTCACATTTTGCTGTGACCAGTTGACTTGTCATAAATGAGTGGATTGGCAGCTTTTCAAAACATAGAGAGAATACTGGCTCATATCATATGGGAGTGGTTTTGAATAAGTTATGCTATCAGATCCATAGCAAAAAAAATATGCATATGGTCTTTTGTTTTCTGAGATGACTATAATTCTAGATTAGTTAATAAAACAATACAAGGACTTCCACTTTTTTGTAAGGCTCAAAGTTTAAACAAACCTTCCCACCAAGAACAATAAAAGGTGGACAAAATATATTAAAAGGAGTTGCTCAGAGACATGGGATGTCTAAAATTATGGGAAAATATGGAAAATGAATAAGAAACAGGTCAATCTGCCATGTGGGGCCACTTTTTAACTCAGATAGCTTATGATCCTGGAAGAGGTAACCACTAAGCTGAGAAATGTCACAGGGCTTTTGACAGCCCTGTAGAATAGGGGAATAAAACTTGCAGTCCAGAAACCAACCAAAGCTGGGAGTAAAGCTAGTAAATACCCCACACTTTGAATTGAGACATGACTGGCTACTGCCAGGAATAAGAATGAAGTAGACTGCCTCACTCAGAGTCTGAATCTCAACTCTAAGTCAGTTTTTAATCCTTGAACTTGAATCAAGATTATCTTGGATTGCTGGTTTCTAGACCTGCCAATAGCAAAGTAAAGTACATCTCAAAAATTTTTTTTTCATCAAAGCCTCTAATTATTTCTACAGGTTTTTATATAAAATATCCACTATTCAAGTAATAATAAACAGGATCATGAGGAGATGAGACAGTGTGCATGGAAAAAAAAAATAAGGAAAATAACATAATGGAAGCTCAGGGTTCCACCTAACACATTTACTATACAGACTTTTTTAAATGTTTAATATGTTCTGTGAGATTAAAAAAAGACTGGAACTTTTAGAAGAGAGCTTGAAACTACCAAAATAAACCAACTGAAAAATCCAAGAACTGAAATTAAAAACTTAATGGGTGGGTGGATTAGCTTTTATTGCTATGTTAACAAATTACCCCAAGCCTTAGTGACTTAAAGCAGCAAAAATAATTTAATTTTTCTCATAGAAAAAATTAAATGAGTCAATATTTCAGGATTGTAATTTGGCTGGTTCTTTTTTTTTTTTTTTTTTTTTTTTAAGACATGGTCTCACTCTGTCACCCAGGCTGGAGTGCAGTGGTGTGATCTTGGATCACTGCAGCCTTGACCTCCTGGGCTCAGTGACCCTCCCACCTCACCCACCTTGGCCTCCTGAGTAGCTGGGCATACAGGTGCATGCCACCTCACCTGTCTAATTTTTGTATTTTTAGTAGAGATGGCATTCACCGTGTAGCCCAAGATGGTCTCAAACTCCTGGGCTCAAACAATCCACCCACCTCAGCCTCCCAAAGTGTTAGGGTTACAGGTGTGAGCCACTCGCCCAGTCTGACTGGTTCCTCCTCAAGATCTCTCATGAAGTTGCCATCAGATCTTGTCTGGGGGCAGTCATCTAAAGATTTAATTGGGACTAAAGCCATCTGTAGGGAGCTCCCTCATATGGGCAGCAGGTGGTTCTTTTGATGAGGGTTTCTCCATGGGGCTGCTGAGTGTTCTTATGAAATGGTGGCTGGTTTTCCTCAGAACTAGAAATCCAAGCAAGCAAAGCAGAAACTGTAAGGTCTTTGGCAGCCAAACCTCAAAAGTGGCATACTGTCACTTCTGCCATATTCTATTAGTCACACAGATAAGACCTGAGCCACTGTGACAGAAGATACCAGAAGTCCCTTGGTAGCTGGCTACCATGATGGATTTAACCAAAGATTAAACAGAGCAGAAGAGACAATTAGTAACCAGGAAAGGGGAATCATAAACAGAACAGAACACTGAGACAAAATCCCCAAAATGAGATGCATGTGTAATTGGATTATCATAGGAGAGAAAAGAGAGATTAAGGTGAAAACAGTCATATATTTGAAGAGATGATAACCCCAAACCTTCCAAAACCAATGAAAAATCTCAAGGTACAAATTCAAGAAACCATGTGAATTCCAAACAGAATGAAAGACAGTGCAAACTCAGAGTTTCTCTTGTACTATATGCATGGATAATTGGTCTTTAGTATTTTTAGCCTCTCTCTGAAGACATTATCATTAGTTTGAACATGGCTGTTCATTTTTATTCTGGAAAAGTCTCAACTTCATGTGATATGCAATTTTAGCACTGTTGATGTTTCATTCTTGTTTCTAGTGCTTGGTAACTAACCTTTGCATCAGCCTGAAGCACTATAAAAAGGGAAAATGTATTTAAAACTCCAGTTAACTTGATGTGTTTTGGGGGTTTTTTGGTTTTTTGTTTTGTCTCCTGAGATGGGGTCTCATTCTGTCACCCAGCCTGGAGTGCAGTGGCATGATCACAGCTCACCACAGCCTTCAGTTCCTAAGATCAAGAGATCCTGCCTCAGCCTTCCAAGTAGCTGGGACTATAGGCACATGTCACCACACCCGGCTAACTTGACGTTATCTAGCTATACAACATTCAGCTATCACTAATGATACTTTCATACATATAGAAAGTAGTATAGGCCGGGCATGGTGGTTCACACCTGTAATCCAAACACTTTGGAGGCCAAGTTGGGTGGATCACCTGAGGTCGGGAGTTCAAGATCAGCCTGACCAACATGGTAAAAACCCATCTTTATTTTAAAAAAAAAGAAAAGAAAAGAAAAGAAAATACTGTAGTTGAAATTCATAAAGATGATTTTGAAATATTGAAATCCCATCAGTATGTATATCTTAATGTTATGGTGTATTTATGATTTTTCTTCTTTAAATACATCATAATGTAGTCTAGGTCTTTAAAAATTGATCATGTGTGTATACTGTTGCTGATTGAGCATTTGAATCACCACATATGCCATTCCTTGGTCTTGTATCAGCAGGAGTTAATTTTATATATATCCTTGTTTGTTTAGAAAAACTGCCAATTTTGCTTTTACTAGCTATTTTTAAGTGACAAGTACTTTAAATAATAGATTTACCAATAGAAAGTCAAGCTCCCTAAATTTTGGTATGGATCATTAAATAGTAGGTGCTGTCTATTTAGCAATGGAACCTGGTTCTTGTTCACACAGGTAGAGACAGACAGTTACTCTGGCTTCAAACGTTGATTTGGTGGCAGTCATAAGGATATAACTACCTTAAATCAGATTGGGTTTAATCCATTATTTCTTAGACTGGCCTCGTTCATTTAAAAGTATTATCCAGTGAATTTGTTTTTCTTCCAATATAAATTTGAGATAGTATCTTTAAAAGTTGGTTTCAGTTATCAAATTATATGATTCTGTTTCTTCAAAGTTTAATCAGAATTTGAGTATATGAGACATTCATGACACATTTTTCATTTCCCAATTTATAACTAGTTCAACTCATGTTGTTTGAGTGGTTACCTTCTCATTACAGAGATTAACTTCTCCCTGGCATAAACCACCAGCTTTACTAAACCAGGGCATAGTTTAGAAGTAATGTTGTTTGCAAAGACATAGCTTTAAAAAATAAGAAGGAGATGCTCCCACTATTGGAGGAAATAAAAATCTAATTTATTTTTTAGAAATTAAAATACATTATTATTGCTGGTAATTATTACACTTTATCACCTGTGACCACAGTTAATTAAATGTACAACTTTTAAAATCAACTAAGCAGCATGATTTCAGATATAGTCTTGGAGCATACAAACAGTATTTTGTGGACACACATGTTTCTTCTTTTCATTGTTACAGAAGAAATGATTTCACAGGAGTTACATTATTTAGATCTATTTCCTTGTCATGTGACTGAAGTTTAAAGTTCTTAGTGCTGCTATCACATCTCCCAGGTGTGTTCTGTTTCTAGAAACCTATGCATAGATGTTGATGTTGTTAATATCAAGCTGCCTAATTTGGTTAGTAGGTGTTAGAATGGGGCATGCAATTCTATAGACATGTAGCAAGCATACTGGAGAAGCCACCATTCAGGTGATTCTCTGCAGTAAGCCTGATCAGAAACTTGATCCTGGCTCAGGGTGGGTTCCAGAAGTCATCAAACTCTATTCTCTGTGGGCGAGATTTCATATACCTAATCACCTTGCTTCAATGAAATCTCACTCATGGAAAATAGATTATTGTCTCTAACTGGAATCTCTCAAAGCCATGACTATGTTTCTGATCAACACTACAGCGCAGATGAGGCATTCAATTACCTGCCAACCAGACAGCATTCCCCAAGACTGCAACCAGTGTTGGAATAAACTGCTGGAGGGGGTGGATTGGGAGTGAAACTAGTTCTGTTGAAAAATCTTCAAAAACATTTCACAGAGAAATGGTTGACTCCCACTTAATTCAGTGAAGCAGGATTACTCTCTAGGACCCAAGGAGAGCTTCAGCTGCGGTGGAGGGGATTCTAGGTCCCTATTCTTAGTCTCCATACCCTGCCTTTTATTGAGCTCCTTCTGCATGCCACGCACTAGGTTCAGAACTGTATGTTATCATAGCACCTCTACATTATCACCCCATTTATAGCTAAGAAAACTGAGGCTCAAGGTGATTGAGTATATTATCTGAGGCCACCCAGCTTTTGTGGTATAGATTGTACCCAAATCCAAATCCTTCTGACCCGACAGCTGCCACCCAACCATTCATTTTGCCACCTTCCCTCTTTTTAATAGTTTACATCATCTCACCTCCTCCGTCCGCTCTTTCTTATCTACCTGTCCTTCATCCTCTCTGTTCCTTTTTCTACCCATT
This sequence comes from Saimiri boliviensis, assembly GCF_048565385.1. NCBI lineage: Eukaryota > Metazoa > Chordata > Mammalia > Primates > Cebidae > Saimiri > Saimiri boliviensis. Next base: position 44,783,556 of record NC_133463.1, read on the forward strand.
GTTTCTTTCCCTTACCTTCATTTACTTTTCCCTAAAATCCTAGCTCAAATAGTTAAACAGAGGTTACCTGGGGAGTGAGGGGAGAGAATGATGAAAACTGCAGGTGTATTCCATTTGCACCTTCATCTTCCTTACACAGTTTCACAATGGTGGTTTCTATTCGTGCAAAGAAAAAAGAAGGAATCAACATTTAATGACTGCCTCCTATTGCTGAGCTCTCTGGACTAGTCGCTTTATTTATATTTTCTCATTTTCTTTATTCCTTACTACATTCCTTTGACGTTTCATTCCCATTTCATAGTTGAGGAAGCTGGGACTCAGGAGAATTAATAATTGTCCAAGGTGTTAGTTACAAAGTAAGTTTAGGAGCCACAATTCAATTCAGATTTATTGGTTCCAAAATTTTTGCCTGTTTTACCGTAGCATGTTGCTTCAGAAATAAATAGACCTGGCTGCAAACCCCAGACCCAATTATTCTGTGCCTTTAAACAAGTTAGTTCTTTGTTTTTTGTCATCTATAAATTAAGGATAATAATAATAAATACAACATAGGACAGTTACTATGTTAAATGATTGAGCCTTGTAATTTGCCTTCCAAAATGCCTACCTAACTCATGGGAGGCCCTTAATAAATACTACTCTCTCCCACCTCTTTTACAAAATTGGTGTCTAATGTGGTAAGAAATGCCAGGCGTGGAAGATATTCCAGCTTTGAACATCTGTAGTTTCTTGGCCAAAACAAGAAATTTGAGTTCTATATTTTATTTTGAGTTATCAAACATTGCTATGCATCCATCAGAGCTGTATTGGAGCTACAGAGAAACATAGCCTAGTAATCAAGAGTGCAGGCTTTGGGCCCACTGCTCGCTGCCCTGGGGCAAATTCCCTACCTCTCTGGCCCTCAGTTTCCTCATTTGTAAAGCATGTTTATGTGTAGAAGTGGCAATGACTACTTTGTAGGGTTATAATTTGTATTAAATTAAATTTTATATATATATAAAACATTTAGCATAATTTCTAGCATAAAATGAGCTAAGTAAATGATAATGATTATTACTATTATTTAATATTATTGCCGTGGATTTTTTTTTATACTCTTGGGCTAAAAAAATTTTGAAGAATCACTCAGAGAGACTATATCTCCTGCCATTGTAATTGGACCCTGGTTTTGAAGAATGCTGGTTACCTTTGTAGTTTGGTAAGCGCAGCAATCAGTCACTTATTTACTGATAAGCTCTGCTTCCCTTTTGCTCAGGAGCTGATACTAATGCAGGCAATGTGTTATGTTTCCCACGACACCCTTGAATAAAATGCCATTTCCTCAGGAATAGCTAGAAATACCGATGCTAATTTTTCCTGTGCTCAGGAAAAGCAAGAGCTCTCCTGCTGCAGTGGGCTGGAAGGAGCTCTCCAGAAATATTATGTCATCCTAATTTGCACTGCCAAGGGATGAGCTCATCGGGGCGGGGTCTCATGAGGCTGCAGCTGTGCCAGTTCCTCGCTTGTATGATGTGCGTCCTCCAAGCTCGCCTCTCCCTCGCTACCCGCTCCATCCACCCCCTGCCTGCCTGCGCCAAACAAGAGGCACTGCATGATGAATTATTTAAAACCCGAAGCGAACTCTTGCAAAATATAACCAGGCATCAGAAGGCACAAAAAAAGCAAACTCTGCGTTTTGCTTATTTTGTATTATTTTTAAAAAGGAAAAAAAACAAAACAAAAACAAAAACCAGTTGCAGAACTGCTGTTGTCACTGAGAAGAGACTTCTGTTGTTTCTTTTGCATCTCCTTCTTTGTCTGAGAGCAGAATCTTTCCCCTCTTCCACTTAAAACAACAGCTTGATCTATGACTGAACCGATGCTGGGTCTGAGCTGATCGTAAGTCTGGCCCTGAGCCACATGGCTATAGCAAGGGAGAAATATGTGTGCGATTTCCCACATTCTTTTCATTATAATATATATTGTATCTTTACCTAAACTCTTGCTATTCTACCTGGCAGTGTATGTTGTGGTTAAAGTTAGGCAACCTAAGTCTATATTCCAACACAGATAAATGTACTATCATTATGATGGAATTGTGTTGCCTCTCCAGGCCTCAGTTTCTCCATCTGTAAAATGGGGATAATAATCCTAGATCAAAAGATTATTGCAAACATGAAATGAATATTGCATGGTAATCTTTAAGCACAGTGCCTGGTCCATAGAATGTACTCAATAAATGAGTGATCATTAATAATATATACATGAATAGCTGCTTTATTAACTATTAGAGGAAAGTGTGTGTGTGTGTGTGTGTGTGTGTGTGTGTGTGTGTATGTGTGTGTGTTTATTTTTAACATGAATTGGAAGATGTAAAGGCATTATATGATGTACTTTCAAGGAAATTATTCTCTTATGAAAAAGGCCTGTTTTGTTTTTACCTTTTATTATGGAAATTTTTAAACGTACACCAAAATAGAATCATATACTGAACTCCCTATACATCCATCATCCCATTTCAGTAATTATCAACATTTTGGCAACTTTGTTTCATCTACTTTCTCCACCCTTTTTTCAAAGTGGAGTACTTTAAGAGCAAATTCCAGACATTATATCATTGCACCCATAATCTTTGAGTATGTACCTCCAATAGAAAAGGATGTTCTTTTTAACTTAACCACAGTTATTCTGACACTTCACAACATTAAAATAGTTCTTCATTATTATTCTAATGTCCAGTTCATCTTCAGATTTCCCCAATATCTCAAAAGTGTCTTTTTACACTTTAAAAAAAAAATCACAGAAAATATTCCTCAATGTTTAAATTTTTAAAAAAAGAAATTTCTAAATATGTCATGAATTCTTGCTTTTTCAGAGCTAAATTTCAAACTGATTTAAAAACACATATATTGATATTTATGCAGTAAGAAAAAACAAAATTGCTCATTTATTTTTGTCATTGTTAATCTGAATAATTTGTTTTAAAGTAAGAGGTTCTGTACTGGTTAAAGTAACTAATAAATACGTATTAATTTTATTTTATATCTGTGATTCAGATGGCAGTATTTTGATGTGTTCTGTATCTAAACATATGACTTAAAATCTTATTTAAATCAGCATGACATATAAACAAGATCATAATTTATTGACTCTTTCCCTGTTGTAGACATTCATTAGCTTGTTTCATTTTAGATTTAATGTGTGTTACTCACTACCTACATTAGAAGTGTGTTTAGAAAAACATTTGATGTTCACTATTGCCTTTTTAAAAGAAATTTATTTTACTTTCAAGCTGTTCCTGCTTAAATGCAAACATTTAATTTTTAGAAACGACATCTCTCTCTCTCTCCTCTTAAGGGTAAGCTCTGTATGGCTCCACATGTGTTTAGAATTCATAGAAGCATTGTTAACAGTAAGCCCCCAGGGAGACATGAGCTAGGTTCACAAAAACTAATGTGTACAGTCTATTTTTCATGAAAGATATTGTCTCTGTTTCATTGCTTAATATAAGTTTGCAGGATGACATCATCTTCTTGGGCAAATCAAGGTTGTTCAGAAGCCTCTCTGATGGGGCCCTCATTACTTTTCCAGCAGCATTTCCCCTAACTTCCTCTTTTCCCCATCCTCTATGTATCTGAGATTCCAAACACATTAGACAATTTGGCATAATCTTTGTGTTTTCTTGTCCGTGTTCTTCTCGTTCTCAATTCCATATACCTGAGGAAGGGCTGCTGTGTTAAGTAAATAAAAATACAGGGGGCCCACTGAAATTTAAATTTAACCTAAACTAAAAGTCTGTGGTCATTGTTTATGTCCCACGATTGTATGGGATACACTTACACAGAAATCTTGTTTGTTGTTTATCTGAAATGAAAATGTAATAGAAGTCCTGGGTTTTATCTGACAGTTTAACCTAAGGAAACCCTTCAAGGACTGGCCTTTCTTCCAGAAAGCCTTCCCCACTACACTGTTTCTGCCTCCTACCACAGTACTTTGCTGGAACCTCTAATAAAATATTTCGGCACCCAACATTTCATAGTAATATGTATGTGTCTCCCTACCACTTTGTAACACAAACACTATGCCTTATTCCTCAAGTCCTAGGATTTAGCATTTGCACTTGGGTGAAGGGGTAGGAGGTGTTGCTCTAAAAGTGGAGGGTAGATCATGAGCACTTAATAAACCACACTTAGAAATCTGCCTTTAAATGATAAACAGTGGAGAGCCACTAGAAATTGTTGAGATCTGCAATGGCATGATTTTATTTAGCTTCTGAAGAGACTGCTTGAATGGCGTTGTGGGGCGCGGAATGAATAGAGTGGAGACTAGGGCAGGGAGATCAGTTGAGAGGTCATCGCTTTGGGAGGAAGGACTCAGCAGAGAGAAAATGAGTGCCTGAATTAGGCAGTGGTGGTGAAAAATCAGAATGGGAGAAGGATTTTAGGGTTTTGTTGAAGTAAAATCAGTAGAACTTGGGCTCATTCAGGTATCAGGAGAAAGGAATGAGAACAAAGCCTGACTTCTGGACTTCTGGCTTCTACAACCATTTAGTGAAGGTTTCTTTAATGGCAGGCAGGAATACAGTTTTAGAAGGTCTGGACTGGAGAGACATTTGGGGGGAATCATCCCTGAGTATTGAGAGTTAAAGACATGCCAATGGTTGAAGCTAGCCAGGAAGATTGTATACAGCTAAAACAGAGAAGGGCCTGGGAGGTGCCAGTTTGTAGATACGTATTTATCGTAAGTGGAACTAATGAAAACATATATGGTTGAATGAGCTTAAACCCAGCATGAGCTTTAAAGAAGAAACTGTGAGTTATTAACATGACCTTGCTGTTCTGCATCCAGAATGTGTTTATAAATAGGAAGAGTCATGGGTTTTATTTGATTTATTATTGACACCATCTTTGACTCCCTAACGTAATATCACTTCTGTCTAACTACCCTCCTATGTATTTCATCAGAATTTGTTAAAGACTAATTGAATATAATGGAGAAGTTACTTTGGATTGCATGGAAGAAAAAAATCCCAAAAATCCCAGCATTATCAGATAATTATTAATGATGACATACTATGAAAAAGTAATCCCATGGTAAGAATCTTCAAAGAAGTGCCATTTTTATGTACAGTACTTGCATAAATATAATACGGTTCCACCTAAAAAGCTTGTAATGGTTTTAGAAAGTGTAAAAGCTGATGAGAATCAGTGTAAGCCACCACCAACTACGATTTCCCTCATCAACAACTAAATAATGATGCAAATGGTCATTTGAAATATTGGAACAGTTGCACAACTATCAGTTGGTTCCCTGGATTAACCAGTGTTTTGCATTCTGAGGCCTAAAATTAACAGCTGACAGGCTGTTCCAGATTGGTGATCTTCAAATTTTTGCTCATGAATCCTCTGCAAGAATTTTGAAAACCATATACCCTCTCACATTTTAAAGTTGACATCTTAGATTTTTATGTTTTAAGTCTAAATAGTTGCAAAGGATGTAATATTGATATTTTTACTAAAAAAAATAGTATTACTTTTAAGGTATCCAGTGGAATATAAATACCATAGAGATTTGATTCTCACTATCATCCATTTTTTTTAATGCACAAATAAGCTCTTCTTTAACTGGCAGAAAATTTATTTGTTTCTTTTCTTTTTAACTCATTTTACATTTCACTTTCTCCACAGAACTTTATCCTAATGTAATATATTTATGATTAAAATGTTTTTTTTACCAATCACCATACTTCTCTAAAACACATTTATACATTTAAATGAAAATATTTTGCATTTCCTTTGATCATGTAATCCTGACTACTTAATTTTTTTTCTGGTATGAGTTATACTTAACAGTTACTAGTAGTATATATTTGTTCAACACAACATATATTCATTAAAAGTCTAATGAAGAAGTGAATACAAAAAATAAAATTTTCTTAAAACCACAACTTAATGAGATTGAGGAGCTTGTAAAAATTTATCTTTTGATGAATATTACATATTACTAGAATGACACTATTCAGCTTCAATTTTATTTATTTTCTTTAATGGGAAGAAAACTTTGTAGTTTTGTTGTTAGTGTCACTGTTTTCACAAGAGATAACATGTCAGATATGACATATTACTGTATCTTCAAATATTATTTCTAGGTTTTCTTCCAATTTTCTTGAAACCAAAGAATTGGAAACCACTCACAAAAGAATTGTTTTGATTCAATATTTAGGGTCATTCGCTGTTTACTCCACCAGCACTGATCTTCCTAATTGACACCTTGATTGCCACCCTGGAGGGCTTTCCTTCCTGGAGTGATTCACAGGAAGACAGATAAAGGGTGCCTTTTTTCTTAAAGTGGATGAGAGTGGTTTGGGATGCTGCAAAGAGAACCCAGTCTTCCCAACAGTAAATATATTCTCCGATCACTTGGTAGGAGAGAGAACACAGTAGAAAGTGTACATAGAAGTTGAGGAGTGTAAAAATGCATTATTTATATGAAAACAAAGTTGATTGCTTGGAAAAAGCTAAGTTGCTTTTAAAATTGATGACAAACTAGGTGCTGCAAACACTACAAAAGATTGAAAATATTTTTTAAATGTTAAGGAGTATGTACTTCTTTTGCTTAGTAAATTAGTTTAAATTCTTGTTTTACTTTAAATCACAACTAAATATTTTGTATAATTCATGACTTATGCAGTAATAATTTACACTTACTGAGAGGTTACCATGTGCCAGGACCTGGCCTGATTAATTTGTTTGTATTTGTTCATCTTCATGACAGCCCTATGAGGTGAATATCTTTTCATCCCCATTTTACAGATGTAGAAATTGAGATACAGAAAATGTAATCTGCCCAAGATCACATAGCTAATAAAAGAAACAACCAGGCAGCCTTTTTATGTTGTTGGAGGTGGTGATGGGAACAAGGTCTCAATTTGCCAACCAGGCTGGAGTGTGGTGGCAATTTTGGCTCACTGAAACCTGTGTCTCTCCGGCTCAGACAATCCTCCCTCCTCAGCCTCCAGAGTAGCTGGCACTACAGGCATGTACCACGACTCCCAGCTACATTTTTTTATATTTTTGGAGAGACAAGTTCTTGCCATGTTGTGTAGGCTGGTCTTGACGTCCTGGACTCAAGCCATCCTTCTACCTCTGCCTCCCAAAGTGCTGGGATTACAGGCATGAGCCATGGCACCTGGCCAAAGCAGTATTTCTTTGGAGTCTGTGTTCTTAATATGTAAGCCTCTGCTCTAAAACCTTAACCTAGATTACATTTATATCTTGAGTTAAAAATAAAATGTGTAAAGTCCATGTACACAACATTTTTATGGTTTTCCTCTTTAATAGCTTTTTTGGTTAACTGACCAAGCATTGTGTGTACTAAGAGGTCTTCCACTGGACTGTAAGTGTTAAATAATAACAGTAACAGTTTTATAAACTATGAGCCAGGAATGATGTAGGACATCCAAAAACTGCTTAGTCAATTTGGTTACAAAACCATAATAAAATGGTGGAAGTGGATATTTAAAAGTTTTAAGGAACTCAAAGTAGATTTTTCAACCAATTTTAACAAAATGTTACATATTTCTCTCATTTCATTATGCCTTTGAAAAACAATTCTTAGAATACCTTTAGGCATGCAACAGAGTAAGATTAACAATATAAATATTAATGTATTTTAATTAAACTCTTGTGAAACTTCTAATGCAAAACACCTAGTACTGCTTATGTCCTCCCCTACCCATCTGCTTCTTCCACAACTCCCAGTTGGCATTTCGTGTATCTAAGACATACAGACCATGAACATCTGCATTTTTCCTCCTTTTTATTATAAAGGAATCTCAAGCTCTCTCCTCTATTTCCTTAAAGTTACCACATCATTCCAAAATAAATTTAGCTTTATCAAGTTTAACAATTAAATTGCAAATGCAAATCTCTATTCGAACGTCTACTACAGTCCAGACTCTCTATTAGACTCTGAAGGCAGAGCAGTGAGCATAGGAGACAGTGCCGAGTGAAGGAGAATGTGCTTCCTCCCTCACAGATCCTATAGTCCAGAACAGGGTGTAAGCAGCTGACTCACAATCAATGTCCAGTGAGATAAGTGATACAGGAAGGGTGGTGGTCACACAATGCGAATGGGACCCTGGGAGTTGTGCTACTCTGCAGGCCCCATTGATGAGCCATTGAAAACTCAGCCTTTGTACTGTAAGTCTCTGAGGCTCCCTATTGGCTGAGTGACTTTCTGAGCTCCCTCGGTGACTGGCTGCATGACTGACATTGGTGAGACTAACCAATGGGGATTTGCTATTTAACCTTCCAAATGGCTGTAGCTGACTACAGGGCTTTGGTCTGCTTCAGGGTTTTCCCTCCGAGACCAGTTGAAGGCCGTGGAAATACAATTCTTCATGGTATTTCCTTTTTTACCCTTGTGGGGAATGAGAGGATATTTCTGTTGGTTTCCTGTACCCCACCCCTCCATGGCTTTGACAGCCTTGCTGCTGCTGCTGCTGCTGCTGCTGCTGCTGCTGCTGCTGCTGCTGCTGCTGCTGTTGTGGCTTAGAAGAGAAAAGAACCATGGGCAGCAGGAGAACAGTTCCTTTCCTTACCCAGATACTTAGCCATCTCTATTGCTGGGTACTAAAAAAGAACCTTCTAGACTAATAAAGAAAATGGTTCAAAAAGGAAGTTCCTGTGGCTACAAAACAGAGACGTCTGCATAAACTGGTCTTGAAATTTTGCCTTATACTTTAGCATTGCCTATATATAAACATTTATGAGAAAAAAGTTCAGAAGTCCTCTTATAATCTGCATCACCTCAACTGTGAAACTATGAGAACAGATAGGAAAAGCAAAATAAAGCAGAAGTGGCTTGGTGGCTCTGGCTAAAAGCCTTAGGACTGACTTCCAAAGGAGATAGGCAGAGATATAAATCTCTGTACAAGGGAGCTCGTCAACTTCAGACTCCACATGGACAGAGGCTGACATCCAAGAAGTTGTATCTGGGTGATGTGGGCACGCAGCTGGGGGAATGCAGTGGGAACAGTGGTGTCCTGGGAAATGTGTGGATTTTAGAGTCAGGCAGACTTGAATTTAATTCTTGCCTTTGCCATTTAATAGCTGTGTGACCTTGGACAAATTAGCATCTTTAAAGCTCTTCACTTTTTTCATGGTGTTATTGTGCGGAGGAAATGAGACGTGCATAGAATATTAGACCAATGACTACATTCCATTAATTTCAGTTCTTTCCATTTTGAGTAAGCTGAATGATTTCCCGAGATCACATCCATTACGTGGAAGCCAGTTCGGAGCTGGAAGGCAGACTCAGTTCTCAGTCTGGAGTGTGCTCATTTCTCATGTGCTCAGTAACCTGCTTCTGCCAGCTGCAGCAGTGACCTGCTTTCTCCCATCCCTCAGCTCCTAACACATTTCCTAAAAACAGAGTGACAAACATCCATGTGAAACATCCATGAATTTACTGAAATTCATGGTGAAAAGGCAGAAAATGCCCCCATGGAAGATTTATGGGAGCAAGAAGTCCTTGTGAGTACCTGTGCAAGCCCCCAGATCTGTTGTTTACAATAGAGTAACAGCTTCTTTGTCCTGGTTCCATAAAGCTCTGTGATAATTAACCTGTGCACATTTTGAAAAGGGCCACCCTGCCATTATTGCCCTAGTAACCAATAGTTATTTGTGTATTGATAGTAGTTATTGTTACTTTGATCTTTTCTGGAAGCATTTCATGGAAGTTTGTCAGACTGTTTTGGTGCCACCACATGGAGCCCACTAGGCTGTCTTTGATGATAATCAAGATGTCACCAATGACTTCCTCTGTTGATTTTAAACCTCAGTAAATTGTTCGTTATCCAACTGAAACCAACAAAAATGTATAGATGGCCAGGAGTGGTGGCTCATGCCTGTAATCCCAACATTTGGGGAGGTGGAGGTGGGTGGATCATTTGAGCCCAGAAGTTCAAGAGCAGCCTGGGCATCATGGCAAAACTACATCCCTACCCAAAAAAAAAAAAGACACACACACACACACACACACAAATTAGCTGGTCATGATGGCACGCACCTGTAGTCCCAACTACTAGGGAGGCTGAGGTGGAAGACTGATTGAGCCTGGGAGGTAGAGGCTGCAGTGTGAGCCATGATTGTGCCACTGCACTCCAGCCTGAACAACACAGTCAGACCCTGTCTCAAAAAAAGAAGAAAATGTACAGTGCTTGCTCTGTGCAAGAAACAGACTGAGTCACTAAAGAACACAAAGATGAGGACAGCGTGGTTACTGCTGACCAGAACTTTACAGGTGGAGAAGAGGAGTAGGCATGTGTACTATATGTGGAAAACTAAAATACAAAACTGTACAAAAATTGTATCAGCTGTTGGCACAATAATGCTGAGTAGCAAGCCACCCTAGACACAATGGATTAAAACCTCAGTTATGTACTTATTTATTAATTAGTAGGTTGGTTGGGGGTGGGTTGATCTAGACTGGACTTGGCAGGGCTGGCCTTCAAACTGCAGTTTGGGTTCAGGTTCATTCCTCATGCCTCTCATCTGCCTTGATCAGCAAGCCAGCCAGATGTGTTCTGCTCATAACAACAGCAGAAGTGCAAGAGGGGCAAACAGAAACCTGTGATGTCCCTTGAAACCTAGATTCAGAACAGGCACGCCATCATGTCAGTCCCCTTTTACTGGCTTAAGCAAGTTCCTTGGCCAACTGCTACAACTGGTGGGGAAGAATACTCTACCTCTAGAGGGAGAAACTACAATGTCAGTTGATAAAGGGGATGCAGACAGGGAGGAGTGAGAAACGGGGAAGAATGATTTAGCCTTCCACAGTAAAATAATAAAAGCTCAAAGCATTAGGGGGCATGATATAGAGATTAATTAATTTTGATGGTGGAATCAGTGTTAACCTTCTGGAGAACATGGCATCTGAGATAACCTTGAAGAGTGAGTAGAATTTCAATAAGCCAAGCTGGGGGTTTGGACATTCTAGAGAGAGTCAGTACCACAAAGAAAATCATAAGCAATACCGACTTTAATAAGATGATGAAAAAGTTTATGGAGTGGCTAAAATCCTAGAGCACGGGATCGTTGGAAGGTGGAAACAAAAACCAGGAAGGCACGGGTTAGTAGGTTTTAGACATTTTGAGTTCATTTGAGAATTTGTTGAATGCTCTGAAGCTTTATCCTAGAGAAATACACCTTTGCACACTTACACATTTGTATGCAAGTTCAGCCCTGTAAATATGTGAGAGAGAACGAGACAATTCTAGATGGGAATTAGCTGATGAATGGCCTTGAATGACATGCCAAGAGGTTTAGCTTTCATTCAGCACGTAATATAGAGTCATCAAAGATTTTTGGTTTATAGAGGGAGCAATGTCATGATGAGAGCTAAATTTCAGCAAGATCACATAGGAGGCAGTTTGAAGAACTGATTAAAGAAAAACTAGTGGTAGACCAGCTATCCAACTGGTAATAATCCTAACAAGAGGACAGAACCTAGGAAAAGGGATGTAAAAAACAGGGAATGCATTTGCAAGAACTTGCAAAAACAGAATCAAAAGAATCTAGAGTTCAGACTGGCAAAGAGGAAGAGGGAGGCAGCAAAGGTTTTTGTGCACATTCTCTCAAATCTCACAATGCCCTAGCAAGCAGGTATTACTATTTCCATTTATAGTTGAGAAAATCAAGTTATAGAATAAGTAGCAAAACAGAACTTCAACCCAGTTTTGCAGGCTGCAGTCTCCGCTTGCCCCATTTTATCCTCCCACTAAAGTATAAGCTTCAGGAATGCAACTCTCTGCATCTCCAGTGCCTGGCACAAACTTGTACATAGTAGGAACCAATGAATGTTTACAGAAGAAATGATAAAATGAGTAAGTGGTACTGTATCCATGAATGGTGGTGTGGCAGAGCAACCAGAGAGTTGAACATCTTCTCACAGTGGTACATAACAGCCCTGCTGTTGGTGCAATGACCATAAAGTGATGGGTGGACTACAGTTGGACTTAAAACATTTCACACATGTATTTTCTACTTAAATCTTTCCCTGCCAAGGTTTTACATTAGCTAAAAGTGTCAGAGAGGCTTGAAATACTGGAGTTATTTAAAGAGTATAGAGTGCCTTTGCAACTTAAAAATGGAAGTGTGATAAAGTTTAAGCAGTGTTTTAATTGGCCTTTCTTAGCTTTCCCTGAGGCAGATAAACCAAACCAGCAGAGGAAGCTGACAGTGAATAGCAGCAAGTAACACATCTTGCTGAGCAGCACTTAGGTATTGTTTCTGACAGCATATGCCCTCCATGTAGAATTTAATATAAAGCTCCTTCAGTAGATTAAAACTGATGAATATTATAATCCCAGTCTGAATAGATTCTTGAGTACTTGTTTTCAGATTTTAGGAACAGACGTACAATCCCAAAGATAGAGAACAGAGACCAGTGCCAAAAATGTAACTATTTTGCTTGAACTTGTTAAGTTATGAACAAAAACAGTTTCAAGGACTTAACATGTATTAGTTGACGTTTTCTGAACATGCAATTAGACATCTATCCAAAAACTCTTTCTGTGGATCAGGTCCTGACATCATAAGCTTCCTATGCACAGTCAGTATCAGTTATAATCTTTAGGAATGGTAAACGTCTTCGAAATACTTGGGCTCCAAGTGCTAGAAGGCTAAGAGCTGTGTCAGGATGATCCAGGGACAGAGGGTCACAGATGAACTATCATTCCTTTTGTCCGTTGCTGATTTCTGTTTAAGTGACCTGATTTCCTTTGACCCTATCAAGAGGAAGAAGTGCTTTAGAAAGCAGACTGGGCAGAAGATTGATCCTGCTAAGTGTTGGAGAAAATTTAAACGTTTCTTGACCTGTGAGCACCAAGGTCTTCGAAGTTAGTTCCCATAATTCCAATATGTCACATGACTTGATTTAATGCTCTTCTATGTGGTGTCTGTGATGAAGGATAAAAGTAATTAGATAACGTTAAGGGAGCCCCTCCAGAGGGGTTGGTAGAACAGGAGTCATGAGGGGTCCATCTGTTCATCTGTAAATGAGACTCAGTAATTCCTTCTTTTTTTTTTTTTTTTTTTTTTTAAAGACTTAGTCTTAACTGTGTTGCCCAGGCTGGAGTACGGTGGCACGATCTCAGTTTGCTGCAAACTCCACCTCCCAGGTTCAAACGATTCTTGTGCCTCAGACTCCCAAGTAGCTGGGATTACAGGCTTGAGCCACCATGCCTGGCTAATTTTTATATTCTTAGTAGAGACAGGATTTCACCATGTTGCCCAGGCTGGTTTCCAACTCCTGACATCAGGTGATCCACCCACCTCTGCCTTCCAGAGTGCTAGGATTACAGGCATAAGCCACTGCACCCAGCCCAGACTCAATAATTCTTAACCTGACTTCACATTAGTGTCTCCTGGAGAGTTTTTAAAATATCAGTGCCCTAGCCCTACCCCAAGAGATTGTGATTTAGTCTTGGTTGGAGCTGAGCATCTATATTTTAAAGTTCTCTGAAGGAGTCTAATGTGCAAGAAATTTTGAGACATGCAGGATCACACCAATCTTGCAAGCAAGACTCTGGGCAGTAGAATAAGAAACCTCCGGCCCCACCTGCTTCCTTGGGCCTCTTGCTCCCACATAGCCTCACATCCCCAAAACAGAAATTGGAAGATACAATCCAGAGGGCTTAGGAATATGCCACTCCAATCCAAATAGCAAAATCACTGTCATAAGTAAGTTGCTGCCAGGGGATGTTGTCCCAAGGCACTGAGCTCTCTTGAACCTGCTCTGAGGCTTCCGGAGCGCCCCTGTTGGATCTCAGTATCTTTCTCATAAGAAAAAGAATAAAGTGCTCACTTTGGGAAGCAGCAAAAACCTCCATTTCCAGGTCGTGTTAAATTGAAAACAAAGGACAAGGGCACTTTAATTGACATCTTGTGTGGGCTTATACATTAATAGTGTCCTGGAGCATCCTGTATTTCTGCTCAGGAAAACAGGGAAGCGAGTTTTTTTTTTTTTTTTGCAATATTATCTCATTCCCTGTCCTATCTGAAAGATATCAATATCTGAATGCAGAGTATACTTATTTGGCCTGTATTTTATGAGTAATTTAACTTGATGAGTCAGAGTTTTGGTTTTTGCAGCCAAGAAATATGATCAGTTTGCATCCATAATTCTTTTTAATCTTAGAAATCACTATTGTTTCCATGGAATCAGTTGAATTGATGCATATTAAATCTGACTTCTGCCTGTGCACATGGAGGCAAAATAACAGAAAAGAAAGATTAGTGGTGATAGAGTGATTTTGTGCCAAACAAAATATTTATACTGAAAGATCACAATCCAGGCCCTACCTGCCTCTTGCCACCCCCTCCCCAACCACTGCCGCCATATGACTTAAAATGGGACCAGCATGTTACCTACAATTGCACTTATAAGATGACTTATTGGTCACATAGAAACTGATGGTCACTAAGAGAAATTCAATTTTGAAGCCCTCTTTTCTTGAAGAAAACTGCCAATGTAAATATGTGAAGGTGAGAAGGAAAAGATCAAAGGCACACAAAGGAGCCCAGCTGAGGAGATCATTAGAGCGTTGAGTAATGCCATGGAATGACTCATGCTTGCCTAGAGGTACCAAGAGCTTCCTGGAGGTTGCTAATACCACCTCAGAGCCTTGGTGTAGTAGTCAATGGTTTGTTGATCAAGAAGGAATTAAAAATAGTATCAAACAATAATAAAAGGAAGGCTTGATACTCAAATGAACTTTCTAAGTCTCCTGAACACAAGAATCTTAAGAGGCGAAAGTTTTGAATAGGGCAGAATTTTTCATTAGTTCTTTCATTTCGTTCAACAAATATTTGTTGGTTGCTACATGTCAGGCACTGTTTTCAGCTCTAGGAATATAGCTGCTTTTCATCAGTATTGGTAGACTTTCATCTCAAGACATGATCAAGAGTCAGGAAAAGGTTTTTCCTCTGGTATATTTTATTTCTCTTCACCTCAGTAGGACTTCCTGCTAAGTCAACTATTACTCTGATTTGGCTCTACAAATTTTCTGCAAGATGGCACTTGTTACGGAGAAGAGGAGCATGTTTATAATGCTGCAGCTGATGGTGAAAGAACGTGGGCCAACACCCAAGCCCGCTGGTGTTAAGTATACAGGAAAAAGTAGCAGCAGTGTTAGCATGCCCTCTGTAATGTAACATGTTAAAGGAATTATTTTAGGATTGCAATGTATTCTTCTAGAACACAAAGCAACCCATCTCTGTAGTGCCTGCCTGTGAGGGGTACTGAAAAGGATGTTCTCTTTGATACCAGCATCAGATACAAGGAGGGTACAGTGAGCCATTACCGTCACTGCTTCCCCTTTACCCACATGCATATTTATATCCTCAGAATTATAATAGATGAATCAGGCATAATTTGCTTTTACAGAAGTTGTATAGTTCACTTTGTGTTTTGTGGCCCCACCCTTTTAATTTCTCCAGCATAAAAAGTAAAAAAATCTGAGCCTCAATAGTTGGTAGTTTCTCCTATCCCCTGGAAAACCTTATAAAACAATCATACTGGTCTTGTGCCCTTTAGCATGGGACCGTTTAAAGACAGGTCATGTATTTTAAACTCCACAGGTATCCCTCAAGTTTCTTTTTTTTTTTTTTTTTTTTGAGACGGAGTTTCGCTCTTGTTACCCAGGCTGGAGTGCAATGGCGCGATCTCGGCTCACCGCAACCTCCGCCTCCTGGATTCAGGCAATTCTCCTGCCTCAGCCTCCTCAGTAGCTGGAATTACAGGGACGGGCCACCATGCCCAGCTAATTTTTTTGTATTTTTTTTTTAGTAGAGACGGGGTTTCACCATGTTGACCAGGATGGTCTCGATCTCTCGACCTCGTGATCCACCCGCCTCGGCCTCCCAAAGTGTTGGGATTACAGGCTTGAGCCACCGCGCCCGGCCTCAAGTTTCTTTAAAGCAGTGAGTCTTTAACCTGCTGGAGGCTATGGATCAATTTCAAAGAATCTGTCAACCCACTGAAATAATCTACAAAATTTTTGTTGTATGTATCTATACATTTTCCTTTCCTGACACAGTTTACCCCTGACCTCCCATTCATAATAGGTTTCTCTATTCTTAGTGGATTTGACAGAAACATCACTAACCCCAATATCCATGAGACTGCTACCATTTGCCACTGTTGACTCCTGTTGCCACTGCTGCTACTGTCAGAATGATCACTGCCATTGGGACTGTTTTCAATGTCCGTTTTCCATGTGACTGCTTAGCTATAGTCTCTGACATCTGTCATTAGAAGGCTAGAACATGCAGAGCTGTTGAACCAGTTATGGCTGAAGTACAGTAGAAACCACCATGGGATAGTGTCAGGAAGCACTGTGTTAGCCTAGGCCTGAGATTCTTGTGCCTATTTGCAGTGCCACAGTATACCCCAAGCTCGCCCTGCTGGGCCTCCTATGGCCAGGCTGACCCAGTGAGCACAGGGGGTGTCACTGGCCTCCAGCTTTTGGTACTCCTGTCTCTCAGAAGAACTATCACTATGCTAAACTGCAACTCACATGCCTGGTACCCTCTCTGCTTGCCTAATTCTTGCTAACCTCCCTCCCCAGTATACTAGCTAAAAACATTGTCTTATTCAACCTGAGAAAGCTGATTGCAAACAAATGTAAAACAAAACAGAAAACCACTGTCTTAGTCTGCTCAGGCTGCTATTAACAGACTTGTGGCTTAAACAACAGACATGTATTCCTCACAGTTCTGGAGGTGGGGAATTCCAAGATCAAAGTCCTAGCAGATTCAGTTTTTGGTTGAAGGCCTTCTTTTCTTCCTTGCTTGCACATAGCCACCTTTTACTGTGAGCTCACACAGTAGGGAGAGGAGGCGCTGGTGTCTTCCTCTTATGAGGCACAAACGCTATCCTGGGGGCTCTACCCTCATGACCTCATGGAAACCTAACTACCTCGCAAAGACTTCATCTGCAGATACTATCATGTTGAGGGGCAGGGCTTCAACATGTGAATCTTGGGGAGATGTAGTCACTGTCATAACATACTATAGTGCCCAACTGCCTGGATGGAAATCCAAGCCCCACCACTTACTTCACTTTACCTCTCTGTGGTTCAGTTTCCTCATCCCTAAAAAATGAAGACAGTAATACTGACTTCATAGACTTATGAGGATTAACTGAGTTAATGAATATACAGGCTGATAAGTGGCTGACAAATAGGAAATGCTGCATGAATGTTTACTATTATGATTTATTTCAAGAGGCTGATTATACCCTGGGTTTGACCTGGTAGGACTGAAACCCAAACAAGTTAATAAGGGTAACTCTTGGGCAAATATTGGAGTGGCCCTTGAACAGTTCTGGAGATAGGAAGTCACCCCAGAGGCTTTATTTAACCTGACCATCTTATTCCTCTTTACCATGACAGCAAGTGCCCCCTGGACTGGGCAGGAAAAGCATATTAAGCAGACAACTGCTCCTCAGGGAAGCTGGCAAAGATGTCTAGCCCAGTGATTTTGGAGCTTTGTTTGAAAGATATGAGATCCCAGGGACAAAAACTGCATAATCGCCAAAAGGAAATAGCACTTGTGGAGGGGATGAGAGTGCACCCCTGGGATCTCCTTTCAAGCAAAGCTGCTGCTGCGGGAGCACAGTGATGGACAGCCTCCTCCTGCTGCTACTTCAGCTCCACGGCAGCCACTGAGGCCATCCTCACTGGGGCTGCTCTTCTCCAAGGTCCTAGCACAGTAGAGCAGGCCATCCTGCCTGACACAGGACTCCTCTAATGGGCAACGTTTTCTCAGGATGCCTCATCACCTTGGGCTGACACTTTCTTAGAACTGCTCCAAAGTTCTTCCCACCCAGTCCTTCCTTTCTCACAGGGGTCAGACCTGCTTGGTGGTCTGCTGGCTCTCCCTGCCTTCTCTGGCTCTCACCCACCATCCTTCATAGGCACCTTCCCCAACAAGTCCCTTATAGAGCAGATCCTGTCTTTGTGTCTGCTTCTTGAGACTACCACTTCTTGGACTCTCACTTTGAGAGTCAAACTGACTTGCCATTACTGCTTCTGAACTTTCAGAAGTTTTTCCTGCTTACAAAGCAAAGCAGGTACTTATTTCTGTGTGTGGTAGATGAACTTTCATAGAAATACTAAGTAAGAAAAATGTTAATGTTAGTGATGTGTCATATTGAAAGTACTTCTTTCTCTACATTTTTATAATAATTTTTAGTTGGCTCACCTTCCCATCAAATTTCAAGTAAATCCCAATTCTGTAGTCTATGTGCTTGCCAACACCTTATAAGCTCAGGGGTTCATTTGAAGTATGCAGAAAGTTGATTTTATCAGCCTTCCTAATGATTCAAAACAAAAAAAATGGAAAGAAGACAGATAGGTAGCCACTGAGCTGTTGACTAATAGAGGTCTGTTAGCATTTTGCAATATTTAGAACTTCATAATAGTGTCGAACTGAAAGATAGATTGAATGAGTAATTCCAACATAGTTGAATCAACATCCTATTATAGTAAATGCTCCTATAAACTGCTGCTACACAAGTATGACAACCTAAATTAGCTAAAAATTATTAGCAGAGGTGGAAATTATTTTTTATACCTGATAGCTATACAGTCATTTCTAGCAATGCTTTTCACATTAAATATTAATTCCAACATCCTAGGCTTATAAGCCATGGATACTGTTTTCAGAAGAAATGTGAAATAGTAGCTGCGACGCTTTGCCTTCCCTGGACTGTGGACTTCACTTGGCTTTTGCCTAAGCCCTATTTGGCATTACTAACCTGTATTCATCCACTTCTTATTATAGGAAACTGGATATGCCCTGGCCAGCAGCCACCCAACCATGTTACTGATCTGTTGTTATGCCCAGCAGTAACCTTTGCATTGTGCTTCTGGCTGTATCAGATTCTTCTGTTTATTCCTTTGGGGAAGTCATGTTCCTTGGGCACAGAGTATACACATCTAGATGTGCAATTGTACAGCCTGTGGATCTCCAATAAACAGATTTGATTTTATAGTGCTTAGATAATTCTTTTATGAACAGATTTTTTCAATGATAGAATTACCATTTTCTAGGGACAGGATACCTACATTGAAAGTTCAAATTGATCACTCATCGAATAAGAGCTACATGCACTGACAGAAACATATATTGGTAACACGATTAAAATATAAATAAAAGAACATAGGAAATAGAGCCAGTAGTGTTATTTGTGTATGAGAATCCTCCAGAGGGCAACATAGGTGCTTCCACCCATTTCCCCAAATCTGGATATTTCAAGTATGTTACAAAGAGCATTTACAAGTTTTGGGGCAAGGAATTCTACCTAAAGCAGTAGTGTGTACCTGGTAGGTATTACTGAATTGAGGCCTGCTTGAATTATATTTCTGGCCATCTCCAGAAATAAAACTACCAACTATATACACACCCTAGACAAGAGTGCCATTGTCTGGCTCATTGATTGAAACAACTGATTTTTGTTTGTTTGTTTATGAGGCAGAGTCTCGCTTTGTCGGCCTGGCTGGAGTGCAGTGGTGCAATCTCAGCTCACTACAACCTCCACCTCCTGGGTTCAAGCAATTCTGCCTCAGCCTCCTGAGTAGCTGGGATTACAGGTGCCTGCCAACCACATGCAGCTAATTTTTGTATTTTTAGTCAACATAGGGTTTCACCATGTTGGCCAGGCTGGTCTCAAACTCCTGACCTTGTGATCCGCCCACCTCGGCCTCCCAAAGTGCTGGGATTACAGGCATGAGCCTCCACGCCCGGCCAAAACAACTGATTTTAAATGAGGGTAAACTGGTTCATTTCTGACCTGTGAAACAAAAGATAAATAGTATTTTACTTAGCATAAGTATCAGGCTGAACCATACGAAATTGTCATTTTATAGACAAAAAGATTAATGAAGACTCTCAATTTCATATGGTTCAACCTAATAACATAAAACAGGTATCAGTGTAGAGATCAGAATTTGAGTATATGAGTTGAATTGAAATTTAATTATTCAAAAGCTTTTAGTTTTAAGAATACTATTTAAAGAAAACCCACAGAGATCCTTTTGAAAGCAAAACACTCTTTTTTAAATGAGTAGTAGGCCTATAGTTTAATCTATATATTATGTTCTCATTAATGTGGACCCACCCCTATATATAAAAGAAATTCTTTTCATGATAACATAATTTTAAATAGAATAAGAGAAACATTAAATGTGTGACCTAAAAGGAATTGCACTTAGTTCACATATATGTTTCAATGACAGGAAATTACATGTTTTTTTCTTTTTTTTTTTTTTTTTTTTTTTTGAGGCAGCATTTTGCTCTTGTTGCCCAGGCTGAAGTGCAATGGCACTATCTCGGCTCACTGCAACCTCCGTCTCCCAGGTTCAAGCGATTCTCCTGCCTCAGTCTCCCAAGTAGCTGGAACTACAAGCACGTGCCACCACACTTGGCTAATTTTTTTTTTCTTTTGTATTTTTAGTAGAGACAAGGTTTCACCATATTAGCCAGGATGGTCTCAATCTCCCGACCTCATGATCCACCCACCTTGGCCTCCCAAAGTGCTGGGATTACAGGCATGTGCCACTGCGCCCAGCCACATATTTGTCTTAAATTAAAAACAAAGTGATAGGGATGGTCATGCAAACAGCTTTAGTGTGTGGTATAAAGACCCCATTGTGCCTCTGAAGAGGACAGGTCCAGCTGACTGGCCAAGTATTATTAGACAGTTCCAAAGTCTCCACATTTGTAAAATGGGGAATGACATCAACCCCACAGTAGCAGTTTAAAATAGTGTATACATGTCATGAATGCTCAGTAAATATTTGCTATTAGGAGAAAGAAGGTGCAGTTTTAAAAAAATGACACTTTTTTTCTCTTTGAAACCAAATCTGGACCTTAGGCAGCTTAAAAGGGGATCAATTCAGTCTACATCGCTCATTGGTTTGTCGCCCTCCTCACAGTGTGAGACCGTGGAGGTACTGGCCCTCTCCCAGGTGTATCCAGAAGTAGCTGAAATCTGCAGGCAGGTCCCAGGCAGGCTGAAGGTGAAATAAACCAAGATGTAAAGTTTTAACAAAAAACTCGAAATAACTCTCAGCCTAAAGCATGTGAGCAAATTAGCCCACTTGACTTAAGTCTTTCATTTCTCTGCCCAAGTAGAGCAGCTGCTTCTGAAGGTCAAGGCTGTCACCCAGAGCCCAGGCTCCAGTACCTTTGCAGCACCCAGGCAGGGGTGGCTCCGCAGCTGCTCTCTGCGGGGAGACACATTCCATTCCCACTTGCTCCTCGAGAGCCCAAAAGGGGTGGCTGTGATAGGAATGATGTGAATCTTCTCTGAAAAAAACAAAAAGGTAAAATAGCTACAACTGTCACTTTAGCCCATGTTTCAGTCAGTTGCCAACATAATAGTGTTACTATTTCAAGTAAGAGAAGCAGCAGAAATAAGAAGTGTGGTCTTTTTTAATCTTTTCTTTTTTTTTTTTCCTAAAAAAAAAATTTAAAAAAGAAAAACAACTAGGGAAAAAAACCACCTTATTTTTCTTGCATTTTCAAACAAGAAAACACTAGATTTGTTTTCTCCCAACTGCCCTCATGAAATAACTGTTATCACCATGAAAATTTAGCTGGAAGTTCTTTATGTTATTGGGGGGCTTAAGTGGATTTGAGGCCTCCAAGCAGTAACATAATTATCCCCATCAGTAAGCCTGGAATGACCCAAAGTGGACACAAATGTAAGAGTGAGAGGTGAAATTTTGATTAGTTTTCTTCTTGAGAATAACCGTGACATTTATCAGGTGGATTGTTAACCTGCAGATTCCCCAAATGACACAGGGCACTTCAACCCCATTAGCCTGGGTCCTGCCACCCCTGCACAAAGGGCAGGCTCTGCCAGATGAGGTGCTCCCCAGGACTCCAGGAGTGACTGGTTGACAGCCTGGACAGACAGCAGCCCAGTCAAACGCAGTCCAGCCAGCAGCTTCCTCAGACAATCAAGAGCCCTTTGAGAGTCGGACAGCCTTTTTAAATCTGAGTAGCAGGCCCACACATAGCGGGGGACAGAGAAGCAAGCAACGACTTTGCCATCTCACAGAGGTAGAAGAAAGAGGTTGGCTGTCCCGGGCAGAAGACAGGGTCTGGGGGCAATGACTCACACAGACGTAGAGACTGATACACACACACACACACACACACACACACACACACACACACACACACAGAGAGAGAGAGAGAGAGAGAGAGAGAGACATGCACAGATATACACAGGACCCAGATACAGAGACACACCCAGGACACCAACCCACATAGACACAAACACAGGTATACACACACACACACACACACACACACAGGACCCATACACACATAGCTATTCACACAGATAGAGACACATGCCCAGGACATAAACCCATATGGACACAAACACAGAGACAGACACACATACACACACAAAGGACCAAGATACACATACACACAAGAGCCAGACACACACCCAGCACACCAACCTGCACAGACATAAACACGGAGATATAACACACCCATATACAGAGGGCACACAAAACACACACTATTGAAAGAAATTCAGGAATTTGCTGTATTCCCTCTGGTCTTTTTTTTTAATCACATGCAACCTCAATGGCAGTCCCAGAAGGGAGCTCTGAGAATTCAACAGTGAACACTCAGGCTCTCCCACTGCACTCCCACAACACACATCACACCAGATGTGTGGGAGTTTTCCCCTTACATCAAGCAAGCAACCAGTTCTTCAGGGAGCGGGGGGTGTCCTCTAATTCAGTTCAAATCTGACACTGTCTACCTGAAGAAGTGTCAGTCCCACAAGAATTCCTCACTTGTGATGCCAATCCCAAGCCCCAGGTGGTTTTACTGTGCTTCTGACAAACTGGCTATAAATCAGGGTTCCCAGGACACACACCTTGGGTTTGATTAATTTGCTAGAGCTCCTCACAGAACTCAGAGAAACTTACTTATATTTACTGATATATTGTGAAGGTTGTTATAAAGGATACAGATGAGGAGATGTCTAGGGTACAGCATGTGGGAAGGGGTGCAGTGTTTCCCTTCCTTTCATGGGAGCACCACCCCCTGGGAACCTCCACATGTCTTGCTGTCTGGAAGCAATCTGAACCCTGTCCTTTTGGGTTTTTATGGAGGCTTTGTTATGTAGGCATGGTTGATTAAATCATTGGCCATTGGTGATCAATTTAACCTTCAGCCCTTTCCCTGCCCCTCCCCCCAGAGGTTGGAATAGGGGATGTTGCCTGAAAGTCCCAACCCTCTAATCTTGCCTTGGTTGTTCCTGTGACCTACACCATCCAGAAGTGACCTAGAAGCTGCCAGCCACCAGTCATCACATTAGCACACAAAAAGACACCTGTCACAGGAGATTCCAAGGACTTTCGGAACTGTATAACAGGAGACAGGGATGGAGGAAGACAAAATATCTATTTCACAACATCACAGGGCTCACATGCACACCGAGGCCTTTGTGTTAGTTTAAAACTGGCCTTGTGACTCCTGGGAGAACATGTTGGCTGCAATCAAAAGCATTAAACCTACAAAGCAAAAAGGCCATCAAGGAATGTTTGAGATGCCTCCCTGAGCTGTGCTTTGCAGCCTGCTCACATCAAGAAGTCCAGCTAATCACACAGAATTGTTTTCAGGGGATTTGAAACTTATTATTTAATAATGTTATTACTGACATTCTAGAGTTCACTGATGTGTCTGTGAGTGTTTGTGAATATAGAATTATCACAGACACTAGAACAAAATCCATTTTGCCTAGATAGGCCAGCAATTTTTAGGGCCAGTAAAAAGAAAAATCATATGAACGATTCATTTAATACTTGAATTTTGAGGAAATAAATCACCAGATCTAACAAGAGGAGAGAGTGAACAGAGGACATCTGTAGAAGTTTTTCAGATACGTGTTCTGTGCTTCCCCTCACCACTCCTCCGGGACTGTCACCATCTTTACTTAATGCTAATTTGTCCACAAAACCTTCATTATGAACTTACCCGAAGGCTGGGTGCAGTGGCAGCCCTGATCTTTGTAGTGGAGAGGAGGAGGGAGCATAGGCAGTCTAACAGCAACACAGCAGTCAGTGCCCCTGGCACTCGGCAGGTGGAAGGCGGCTTCCAGGAGCGGGATGGAGCTTAGTACAGAGGGTAAGTAGAAGCAGTCCAGTCCAGGAAGAGAAGAAAGCTTGTTCTGAGCAGAGGGCACAGCTTATTCACAGATACAGGGAGGTATGGAGACAGGTCGTCTTACGGGAATTGTCTCAAGTTGGAAGAGTTGTCCCTCAGAGGACTTGTGAGAAAATGGGTGAAGAGCCAGGGAGACTCAAAGCAGAGAAGGCCAGGTGTTTCCTGCACAGGAGTTTAAGTCTCATGCAAGGGCAGTGGGGAGCCTCCCAAGAGTGAATTTCTGTGTCCTCATTGCTGTTACCAAGCCATTGCCCTCTGCTCTCATATGAAACCTCTGCTGCTTTAAGGCTTTTTCCACCTCCCACTTCTTTGACTCTGCTGACATCCTGGTCATTTGCCCTTTATGGAAGGCTTGAGCCACCTGGCTACAATTTTCCTCTCCTCAATGCTGCCATCATCCTGGATGACCTCAGCCTTGCATTCCGGGCCCAGCAGTTTTCACCTCTACCCTGCCTCTGCCCTCTACTCCCACGGCCATACCTTGGACTCTGCCATCTCTCGGAATTCTCCCACATAGAAAATCTCCATCTCCAGTCTCTCTCTCCTACTCAGAACCTCCTGGTCTTCCAGCTTGTCCTCTCCTTTATGTCTTTACCTGATTTTGACCCCATCAAGATATCTGGTTTCTCACCATTTGTTCCTGTCTATCCCCTCCAGCCTTCACACATTGCCCAGTCCAGCCAAAAACCTATGACTCTCTGTCCAAAACCTTGCACTCTCCGTGCTCTTACTTACTGAACCTACCTCGCAAAGCCCAGCCTGGTGCTAGTCCAGCAGCCTCCCCTCACACTCCCTCCACAGGCTTCTGGCACAGCCATCAGACCCCCTCTCCAGTGACCATCGTGACAGGATTAAGCTTTCCGTCCTCAGCTGAGCCTTGGTTGCTGCTTGACAAACTTGGTGTCCTGCTCCATTTTCTTTCCCAGCATCCATAACAGAAATTCCAAACCTTCAGCACTGCAAAGTCCTCTCCACTTTTCACAGAGAAACTTACCTGCTTCTGAGGAGAGACCTCCAGAAAGATGCATTGACTTCCCCAGCCCCACACCTACAAGCATGCTTGCACCCAGCCTATCTTTGTTCTCCTCACTCCAGGTAGAAGGGGGATTGCTCCTCCTTTTGTCTAAAGCTACTTCCATTGGAGCCCAGGACCCTCATCATGGTGTCCCAGTAAAGACCTTGCCCATTTCTCACCCCTTCTCTCCTGTATCTTCAACCTCTTCATCCCTACCAGGTCCTTCCTATCAGCATTTAAATATGCTAGAGTTCCTTTCATCTGAAGAACAAACAGGAAAACACACTAACTTCCTCAAAGAACCATGTTTCCTTTCCCTTCATGGCCAAGATCTTTAAAGAGTCCTCTACAATGACTGCCTCTAATTTCTCACCTCCCAGTTTCCATCCACCCTGCAACCCACAGCAGTCTGCTTCCACTCCTGCTAAAAACTCCATCTACTTCCTTGCTGCTAATTTCAAGGGAATCAAGTTAAATTCCCTGTGTGTCCTGATCTGGCTTGATCTCTCTGTATCATTTAATACTGTTAACCTGTTCTTTCTGAAATTCTCTACCCTCTTGTATCTGCCATCACTTGATTCCTCTCCTCATTTCTTTCCGACCTCTCTGTCCAGTCCTGTTTGGTCCCCTACATGTAAGTGGGGAGAAAACAGAAGGCTGTTAATAGAGAAGGGCCAGTGGGAATCGGAGCGATGAGGATAGACAGCACAGGTGGAGGCTTCAAAGGGCAAAACGCCACGCTAACCTCCCTGTGAGACTGAAGCAAGAAGGTAAGAGAGGCAGAGTGTGACAAAGGCCGTGCCTAGAGGTCTCAATTCTCTCTATAATCTTGGAGGAAAGACCACCTGCTGCTTGGGTTGGCAGGAGCTGAACCTTGCAGAAAGAGGTGAAGATATGGCAGAATCCTGACTAGAAGCGGGCAGGTGTGGTGAGTGAGGGCAGGTGAAGGTCCTGCTGAGGCCAAGTGCAGGGAGGTTATGTGCCGAGGATGGGCCCGACCAGCAGAGTCATTCACTGTTCCCCATCAGCACTGACCACCCTGGGGTGGGACAGTAGAGAGCAGCCCGGGAGGATTCAGCCAGGGCTTGGTTCTTCTGAGCCAGTGGAGCAGAAGGCGAGCTAAGCCAGAGATTCAGTGATGCTGGTGAGAGGAGCACCCTGCGGAGCCACCAGTGGACCTGGCTGGAGGAAAGCAGTAGCCAGCAGGAAGCTATTCTGGGTCAGAAGTACTAGCTCTGCTGCCTGGGAGGAAAGGAGAAATCCAAGGACTGGCTGTCCCTGGGAGATGGAGGCACAGATGCAATGATGGAGAGTGGAGCTAAACAGAAAAGGGGAGGGAGAGTGAGATGGAGCAATGGCAGGTGACTGCTGAAATCCAGGTGTGTGCTCATACTGCGTTCTTGTTTTAATTCGTATTACGGAAGTTTCAAATATACACAGATGTAGAGAGAATGGTCTAATGATTCCCTCAGCACCCATCCCCTGGCTTCAACAGTTGTCAGCATTTTGTCCATCTTACTTCATGTAATTGTCCCCAACTCACACTTTTGAGGACAGGGGTGTGGGAGACTGCAGCATATGCACGCCAATCCAAGATTTCATGTTATTTTACATGTGAATACTTAAATAAGTAAAATTCGGTTTTTATCCTGAGAATGGTTCACTGAAATAACAGTTTTAGGTAAAGTGAGGGGGGAGGATAATAATAACTAGTGAGTGTTTAGTATATGCCAGATATTTTACATATCTTATTTAATTCTTCCACAATCCTCTGAGGTCTGTATTATTGCCATTCCCATTTTACAGATGAGGAATATGAAGTTTTGTGAAGCTGCAGGATTTGCCTAAAAGCACTCAGCTAGTAAACGGAGATTTTGGGAATTAAACTGCTGCCTGTCAGACTGCAATGTCTTTTCTCTCCAGCTCTGCACTCTGCTAAATGTTGGCTGGGGGTGGTGGGTTAAGGAGACAACAGTTACGAAGTTAGGATATTGGCTGCCTTAAGTACATCTCCTAGGATCATAATTCCAGGTAGGGTAAAAAATAAAGGCTGTAACTTACATGCCAAAGTATCTTATAAATATCAGGGAAGAGAGGTGCTGATAGGAAGGTCAGTGCTTGAAATAGAAAAGGAAGAACAAGATATATGCATGGCCTGTGCCTCAAAGACTCAGGAGCTTCTGCATGAGGGTGAAGGGAGGCAGATGAATGGCCAGCACCCCACCTGACCTCACCTCGGGTAGAGAGATGAATAACTCCAGTGGAAAGGAGGAGTGGCCTACAAGAGAGCCTGGGTATGGTAAAAGGGGAGAGGGCGAGGTCATAATGAGGGTCAGTTTGCAATGAAACAAAGGGTCCAGTGGGCAGAGTGGGTGGGGAGAGAAGTTGTAGAGAGTCCATGAAGCTAGAACAGAAAGCTGGAGAAAGAGGGACAGGAGGGAGTCTTTTCAAAGTTTAATGGAAATTAAAGCAACTACCTAGCTTCATGCTACTCCAAGTGCGGACCGCCAGCCAGTGCCAGTCTGCAAGCTCTTTGTTATAGTTCATGTTGAGCCAGGTACAGAAATTAAGAGGAAGGGGTTTAGAAATTTTTCACAGGCCATTGTTTTTTTGTATTTTACAAAAGTATCCATGACATATTAAAAATTTCTTAAAAATGGCCCTTCACCACCAATGGTTTCAGATGTACTGGTGTATATTGCCTCATGTAGTATGATGTATTGGCTCTGATTTTTCCATCTTGTTTGATCCAGGCCACTGAACACTTTATTGCAGTCGGCAGCTTTCTAATCTTCCCTTAAATTGTTTTTTTTTTTCTTTTTCCATCAATTTTGATGAATACTGACTTCCCTATAGTCTTAAAAGAAATAGCAGCTAAAATTAAATGGAGAAAGTTAATATTTATCACTTTTGCTACAAGATTTCTTTAAAAGGAAAATGAAGTTTTTGTGCTTTAACGTATTTAATACTCACTGAATCCAGTTTTCCACACTCTTAGTAAAAGCTTTCCCAGAATTCCAAGATTGGGGATGATTATTATAGCCTTTTCAGTAAAAGAGATTTTATTTTCAGATATTATTCCTTATTTTAAGACCATCACAGTTTTTAAAAGTGACTGAACTCAGTCTAGACAGCAGATTTCAATAGTTGCTAAGAAACTAGATTAGTGCTAATCTAAGGAATATATTATTCATTTTTATTTCCATTTGTTACTACAGCACTTTAATTGCCAATAAATGTCTTTTATGGCTCTCCAAAGTGTAAAGCATCTCTCCCTTAGCTAGCAAAGGGAGATAGTGTTTATATGCACCCTCCAAGCAGGCAGCATTCAGGCACGAAAAAGGCTTCTTGCAGCACAAACAATAGCTGGGCTTATAATACAGGCCATAGCTGAGTGCTCAAGGACAGACCAGCCACACCCACCCATGCACGAGACCCAGCCGGGCTGCCTTTGCTGATGCTGCGCACTGCGCTGATTACCTCTTCGTGTAGTAGATGATGTCATCCTGCAACCTGCTGCCACAGTCATCAGACAATCAATTCCTCAGATAAAAGATCGGTTGTCAAATCCAAGAATCTCATTTTCCACACAGCAGCCAAAATGAGCTTTTTGAAAAGCTAATCTGATAGCATCACCCCAACCTTACCCAACCTCTCCCAACCCCACTCCCCTTGAAACACTTCAGTGCTTCCCAGGGCCTTTAAGATAAGGATAAAGCCCTTGCAGAGCATGGAAGGCCCTCCCTGGGCTGCTCCTCCTGAGCACACTGCACTTCCTGTTTAGTCTTCCCTTTCCTTTTTAAAGGAAGCCTTGCCCTGGCTCTTCCACTGCCCAAAAGCTCTTCCGTCCTCTCAGGCGATGTCCATACTCACTTCCAGCCTCAGCTCTGTTCTCCCACTAGCTAGGAGTACCTCAGTAGGTTCACATCAAATCAATACAACTCTTCCTGGCATTTATCAGATTTGTAAGTTTACGTTTATTTGTGTGTGTTTGATTAAGGTCTAGTTCTCCAACAGACCCGGAGCCGAAGAAGGTAGACTTCATTTTTACAAAGACTGTAATTCTCCTGCCTAGCACAGCCCCTAGCACATAGTGCTACAACAATGAGTATTGAAAGCATGAACTCTGAAACGTAAAATCCAAACAAGCACTCTAGACTTTGGCTATGTGTGGACAGTCTGGCCAAGACTCATTATGTAATGAGCACTATCTTTGCCAAAGCACTGACTGAAAGCTCTAGTGAGGGACCAGCAGCTGCTTCTCCATGAGTCAGTTGCCAGCTCTTACAGAGTAACTTACAAAGTTAAGCAGTTTTTTCATTATCAAGAATAATACACCTGCTTTACAAAAAGAAAATCCACAACTGCTAGTGCTGGTGCTAAACAAGAAAAGCAAATGAAGTCATCTCATGCTCTCCTCCTTCACGGGGGACACATGCTACAGGTGTAGTCTGGAATTGGAAGGTTTATAATAGCTGACATCCATGGAACTCTATGGGTGAGGCTCACGCTGGTGCTCATGTACTTTTCTCATTTAATCCTCTCACCAAGCCAATGTTTATCCTTCTTTTACGGATAAGGAAACAGAGAGTTTAAGTAATTTTCCCAGGGTCACACAGGTAGTAATGCAGAGAGTGGATCTGAAGCCACATTATCTAACTCATTCTGGAACCTATACTCTTCATCATTACTGTTGCTGCCACTCCTGGAGAGTTCCAGAACACAGCAGAAATCAAGGAAGGTCCATACACATAGACTGAATAGTACCTCTGCATGGAGGGGCAGTGTCTCTCTTAATCTAATACTTTGAGGTTGAACTGGGACTTTACTCAAAAAAAATAGCTGAGCAGCCTACCTCCCATTTCCTACCTTTCCATTATATTTTTCATTTTCACTTATTTCTTAAATACAGAGTGATCACCTTACTCCAGGGATCATGAATGACCCTTGGATTTGCTTTACTTATAGGAGTACAACAAACCACTCAGCCCGGCACACACAGACCCGTGGTCTGGCAAAGGCTCTGCCCCCATTTCCATCACATCCCTCACGTGGGACCCCTGAGCGGTCTCCCAGCAAGCCCAGGGCTCGCCAGCTTCCCTTCCGTGATGTGGTTCTCCTGACTTGAAATCCTGTTCATACACAGAAGCCAGGTCAGCTTCAGGAACAAATCATGTATAGAGTGGCATCGAATACTTCTATTGCAGGTTGAGCATCTCTCATCCCAAAATCTGAAATCTGAAGTGCTCCAAAGCCCAAAACTTTTGAGCACCAACATGACACCACAAGTGGAAAAGTCTACACCTGACCTCAGGTGGCAAGTCACAGACAAAACACAGACATACAACACACAATTTGTTCAGCATCCCCTAGGGTAAGAGAAACTTACCTCAGGCTATGTGGGTAAGGTGTATATGAAACATAAATCAATTTTTTGTTTTCAGTATCTTATATTTATGCAAATACTTCAAAGAAATCTGGCCAGGTGTGGTGGCTCATGCATGTAATCCCAACACTTTGGAAGGCTAAGGCAGGCGGATCACCTGAGGTCAGGAGTTTGAAACCAGCATGGTCAGCATGGTGAAACCCCATCTCTACTAAAAATACAAAAATCGGCTGAGTGTGGTGGCGCATGCCTGTGATCCCAGCTACTCGGGAAGCTGAAACAGAAGAATCGCTTGAACCCAGGAGGCAGAGGTTGCAGTGTGGCAAGATAACACCATTGCACTCCAACCTGGGTGACAAAGCAAGACTCCATCTCAAAAAAAAAAAAAAAAAAAAAAAAAAAATCCAAAATCCAAAACACTTCTGGTCTCAAACATTCTGGGTAAGGAATACTCAACCTATATTTTTAAATAATTCCAAATATTATTAAGTCCCATAGTAAGTAAGGCTGGAGGAAAGTTTAATTGAAAAGGTAGAAAAGCCTTTAATAAATGTGATTCCTAAGGTTTTCAGTTGTAGATTCAGATTCCAATTAGGAGAGAATATTTAATATCACCTCTAGTGGTTTGTTTTTCTCAACAACTCTAAATCTACCAGAAGGGCTTTGCAGCAGTTTTCTCAAAGTGTAACAAATTCTACTTTGTATATCATCTCTTCATGTTTAATTATAAGGATCTGAATTTACAACAGCAGTTAATCAGTAATTAGATAGTACTGTACCAAAAGAAATTAAACGAAGATAAAACAAAAACACAACTTAGCACAAGGCCATATTATCTGGTAATGTTACATGTAGCATGATTAAAATATTCCCTGAGAAATACAGATTAACTGAGTCATTAGTGATACATTCCTTTGACTTTTTTTGTTGTTATTAGTGATTTCCAGTGCCAGCAGAAAACTTAAAGGTAATCCAAATCCAAAAACACTCTGATTATATGAATTATTCCATTTTTATTCTTCATTATAAGTCTCTTTATTATGCTCGATAATTATTTTGAAATGTAGTGGTAGATTTTTACAATGCAAAATAAATGTATATTTTATAATGATGGCATTCTGTGTTGACTGTCATATTTAAAGAAAACACATAAATCAGTATTTGAGTTAATTATCAATTAGACCTCAAAAGCAAAATGTTCACCTCAGGTGTGGAAAATCAAAAAAGATACAAAGCAGATTGAGAGAGGGGCAAAAAGTTCCCAGAAACCAAGACATAGAATGAGGTAAAAAGGCTATTTAGCAAGTCATTGTAGGAACCAGGGGAAGAGACAGGGGACCCTCTCCTTACCAAGTCATGTGATCCCCCTATACCAGGTGCACAGGCCTCCTATCCTGGTTCTTAAGCCTTTGGTTAGTAAGGGAATAAAAGCAGACTGGCCACTGGGAAGAGAAGTCAGCAGCCCTCCTAATTCAGTCTTGGAAGAGATGTGGGCAGCCGCCAGCTCAGGTGTGCCCCACTCTGGGTGATGCTGGAGCTGGGCTCTGGGAAGGGGAGACAGTTGGAGAAGCCCCAAAGTGGATTAGTGGATATATAGCAAGCTTTTCTCCTTGCAAAAAGGTATTTTTTATCCCTTTATTTATCCTGTGACCAGCATGACATGGGAAGACTGAGCCAACAAAACACTCAGAATTACCTGAAGGGGCTTTGCATTCTTTCCTGGGTGCCATTTCAAGAGGCTTTGTCTGTGTAAGAAACTGACATTACCTTTACTCCTATGTACAGGGATCTAGTAAACTGTAAATACTGTAAAAATCTATAAATGGTATGCCAAATGAAGAAATAGTTTTTTCCCCCTAAGTGTATGAAGTTGTCTTGAAAACTTCTGTGTGGAGTGAATTTCATTGTGTACTCATAAGCTTGCTTTACAGAAGTATTTTAATTGTCAGTCTGTGAAACAAGTAATTTGTCTTTTGATAGAACAATTTGCTAAAAAAGAGCAAAAGGTACTTTGAGAAGAATTATTGAAGAAAATTTCAAAGATTTCCATCTCTTGGTACCTTGGATTGAAAGAATAAGCTTTGTTTAATAATTTAGTATCATGGTAGACATCAGAGAGCCAAATTGTAATAATTTTTGTAACTTCATGATGAAATTAATGGGGCAGATCTCCCAAAATTGGGAACCATTTGGTTTTTTTCTCCAGTTTAAAAATTTCTCTCTCTCCTGCTTTGTGAAGCAGTGCTGTGAAGTTTCTATGTCTGAGAGTTCATTGCTTTTCCAAATTAGACAGCACACCTGTAAATGAAAACCACATTTGCAAAGTGACAATTCATTTGTGGATATGGCTTATTAATCCTCTGTTGGGCTTCTTCAACTGTTCTCTAATTTGAAAATGTTCATCTCTCAGGCGGTGGTACAATTTATGTGATTTCATTGTACGACACAAACTTTTGCCTCTCAATTTTACCTCTTTTGTTGAAATAAGCTTAAACAAGCTGACTGCAGTCACCATGATCATCATCTTATGAACCTTTATTCAGAGTTAACTGGGCAAGACTAATGAACCAGAGCAACCTCTTCATGTCAGTGAATGACTACCAGTAGCTCTTCACTTTAACAACACGGTAATTATTCCCATGACCTACTCTTTCTATAGTAAGTAGTTTTAAAATTTTTTTAAAAGCTTGGGACTTCAAACACCGCTAGTTGTATTTCTCCTCCAGCATTTCCCATCTCAGTAAATGGCTCTAGTCAGTGCTCCGGCCAACGCCTGAGAGCTTTCCTTGCTCCCTTTTGCTCATGTCCCAATTCCAAGTGCATCAACCAGTCCTGCTGAATCTCCTGACACCGTCCCCACCCTAGACCAACCCTCAGTTTCCTCACCTGGACTCCTAGCAATCATCTCCTAAGTGGCCTCCCTGCTTCTTTTCCACCTTTCTGAAAATCCATTCTCCATATCGCAGCTCAGGTAATTCTATTACAAATATTCATCATATTACTTCACTAGGCTGCTTAATGCCTTCCAGTGACTTCCCGTTTCACATAAAATCAAATCAAAACACCTTCCATGGTCACCAGACCCCATGTGACCAGCTCTGCACCGCCCTCCCCTTCTCACACTCTAGGGTCAGCCTTTAAACATTCCCACACATTCCTGCTGCCATGCCTTTCCACAAGCTGCTGCCTTTGCTTGGGGTACACTTCCCTGCCCCTCAGGACAGACTCCCCCCAACCTTCACAGTTCACCTCAGATGTCACCACCTCAGAGAAACATCTCCTGACCACCTAAGATGCAGCCTCCACAGGCAGAATTGTCATGTTAGCCTGTTGATGCGCTTCATAGCACTTGTCTTTATCAGAAATGATTTTGTACCTTCTAGCTTGTTTGTTTACTGATAAGTGTGTTGCTTCCCATCATCCTCCAAGCTCCATGAAAGCAAGAACCTTGCTGGTCTCCTGTTCCCCTCGTGTCTCTCATGGCTGGGACAGGGTCTAGCCCACAGCACACTCTGAATAAACAGTTGTTAGATGAAGTATGGATGATGGAATCCTTATCTTCCTAATACTGTATGACTTTGACCGAAACACTTAACTTCATGGACTTCAGCTTTCTCCTCTATAAAATAAAGCTAACAGAATATCAGTTGTTCCTGGGAATAAGTTAATGGAGTAAATGTGCGGCAGGGCATGACACCTTGTCTGACCCACAGCAGATGCAGAGTGAGCAGTCACTAATGTCCCTTCCTGTTTTACAGGAAATCTTCAGAGGAACTAGACATGGACAAGGTGACAGCAGCAATGGTACTAACCAGCTTGTCAACCAGTCCTTTGGTTCGAAGTCCTCCCGTGCGGCCGAACGGTAAGCCCAGGAATATGGAGCTTAGGGAAGGGCCCCTTACACCAAGAGCAGGGCCTCTCTTTGAGGGGTCTCCTTCCTATCAAACGCCGTGAACCACTGACCTTCACCCATTAGCAAGAAGCAAAGGGAAACATGGAAGACGTCGAGGCCCCCAGAGCTGTTGGCCTTCTCTTCATCTTCCCGGAGAGCCCGCTGCTTTTCGTTCACCCATCCCTCCATTCAACTCACTTTTTTTGAGCTCCTTCATTTTCTGCCTTGCTGGGACACATCTTTGCAGTACTTGTATCCCTCTTTTTCCCAGGTAAATGAAGATTGAGCTAATGAATTATTTTCCCTAGCATTATTTCTGTTTGACTGGGGAGGTAGTTGGATCAAAGAACTCTCAGCTTAAATATGCTTTTATAACATTATCCCTGACTCCTTAATCAAATAGAAGTATTTAGTCCATTCATTTATTCCACACACATTTATCAGGTACCATGCTAGACGAATTGAATACCTCATTGAAAAAGTGTCCACATTCCCAGGCCGTATACTATCTCTCTGAGGAAAAAAGACTACCAATCATAGCCATATGAATGGCTAGCATTTATTGAGCATTACTGTTTGTCAATAAACAAGTACTGTGTTTGCTTTATCTCCTGTAATTCCCACAACAGTTCTATGAGATATTATTATCACTATTTTACAGATGAGTAAACTGAGGTTCACAGGGATTAACTGGCAGAACTGAAATTCTCCATATCTTTTTGATTCCAGATTTATTCTCTTAATCACAATACGATTTTGTCTCATATAATACAGTACAATAAATAAGAAGGTCAGGGAACAGGAGGTGAAGTTAGAGTGACTGGCAGATCTATCAAGAAGGGTCATTTATGGCTGGCTAGGAGTTTGGACTTTATGCTGAGGCTATGGGAGCACTTTTAAAGTGATTCTAGCCCTGGAAAGTTATGATTAGGTTTACCAGCCAAAAGAAAAAGAAAAGGCCTTGGTGGTCACAGTGGAGAGGAATAGGCCATAATCGAGACATGTAAAGAAAGCAGAATCAAGAGTATTTAGTGCTGGACAGAGAGGGCGAACAGGAGGGTGTTTCAAGGATGACTTCCAGGCAGTTGTTGTGCCTCAGCAATGGGAGGACATTTATTGGGATAGGGACATATGTGCAGGAAGAGATCTATTAGCAAATGTTTGGGACAAGAGCTGAGGTCGCTGAAGAAGACAGTAGGGTCAGTTTGAAACATCTTTAATAGGCAGTGCCTGAGGATCATTCAGGGGGCAACATATGGTGGAGATTTGGGCACATTCTGGGAGAGAGATCTGGGCTGAAGGTACAGATTTAGAAGGCAACATTTTGAATCTATGAGAGTAGATGAGATCACCATGAGAGAGTTATGTAGAAGCAGAGTGAAAAGAGAAGATGGCCAAGGAAGGAAGCAGTGAAGCTCACCGTCAGGCAAGAAATTGGCAGTGGGAAAAGAGCCTAGGAGGAGGCTGACAGGCAACCAGAATGGTAGAGGACAACCAGGAGAATGTGGTTTCACAGAAACCAAGGGAAAAACATGTTTTAAGGAGAAGTGTCTGATGCTTCAGAGGTCATTCACTAAAAGGACTGAATTTTGTATCACTGGTGGCTTTGTCAAGAGCACTCCCTAAAGAAGAAAGCCAGACTGCAGATTGCAGTTCACTGAGATGTAATGCACTGAGACCACTGAATGAGACTTACCACCAATGAAAACCTCCTCTCAAAAACCAGCATGGTCAATTATGAGGTTGAGATATGGCTCACACACAGTTTGGTTTTAAGCATGAGGTGTTAAAATAAATTTGTTGAACATACATTGAGTCCTCACCAAAACTTTCTCCAACCGCATTATAAAGCAAAAGAATGATCATCCTGGTAGGAATTTACATCAGTGTCATGAATTAGTATTGCCCAGCAACATCATCATTCACCAAGCTGGGATAGCACCTCTTCTTTTCTTTTTTCTTTTTTCGAGATGGAGTCTCGCTCTGTCATCCAGGCTGGTGTGCAGTGGTGCTATCTTGGTTCATTGCAACCTCTGCCTCCTGAGTTCAAGTGATTTTCATGCCTCAGTCTCCTGAGTAGCTGTAATTACAGGCATGTGCCATCACACCCAGCTAATTTTTGTATTTTTAGTAGAGACAGGTTTCACCATGTTGGCCATGCTGGTCTCCAACTCCTGACCTCAGATGATCCACCCACCTTGGCCTCCCAAAGTGCTGGGATTACAGGCGGGAGCCACCGTGCCCAGCCGACTGACACCTTCTGTTTACATAGCACCAGATGAGGTGCTCTTGAAATGGGTTTGACCTATTCAGTGACCTGACTGCTCTTCTCGGGGTCTCTGGCAGACAGGTATTCTGATTTACCTGTCTCACTTTGGCAGTGCTAAAGCAAGATTATAGTAAAAGCGAAACTATGGCCAGGTATGGTAGCACATGCCTGTAGTCCTGGCCCAGGACTTTAGGGTTGCATTGAGCTATGATGGTGCCACTATACTTCAGCCTGGGTGACAGAGCAAAACTCCAATTCCAAAAAATAAAAAATAAACCTGAAAAACCCCCAAGATATGTTCTAGGAAAAAGAAATTGCAGAATTCCATGGAATCTTTAGAGGGGGAGAAAAAGGTGTATTTTAAAGTAATCATTATTTTTACCATTGGGTTTTTTTGGTTTTTTTTTTTCAATGCCACCTGGGCTGGAGTGCAGTGGCACGATCTCAGCTAATTGCAACCTCTGCCTCCTGGGTTCAAGTGATTCTCCTGCCTCAGCTCCCCAAGTAGCTGAGATTGCAGGCATCCACCACCATGCCCAGCTAATTTTTGTATTTTTAGAAGAGACGGGGTTTCACCATGTTGGCCAGGCAGGTCTCGAACTCCTAACCTCGTGATTTGCCCACCTCAGCCTCCC
Source organism: Saimiri boliviensis (assembly GCF_048565385.1). Classification (NCBI taxonomy): domain Eukaryota; kingdom Metazoa; phylum Chordata; class Mammalia; order Primates; family Cebidae; genus Saimiri; species Saimiri boliviensis. The sequence continues at coordinate 44,820,998 of NC_133463.1, forward strand.
AGAGTGCTGGGATTATAGGCATGAACCACTGCACCTGGCTGGCTTCTTTTTTAAATTGAGAACATTTTTAGTATTCCTTTGTACTTAAAGGTCAGAATGAAAATAAACCTTTTCGTTCTTCAGTGCAAATTTTTGTTAGCACAGTAATAAAATAATTCAGTGTTGATGTATGGTTTAAAACATAACTACTCAACTAATAACCCCAAATTGTCTGCTGTCTCTCATTTAGTCTGTAAGAAAAAGCAAATTCTTAAATAGGGAAAGCAATTTATGATAACAAAGGCATTTTTTAAGGAAAAAAAGATTTTCACTAGAATTATTGCACATCAATGAATTTTTGGAAACTGTTGTGATCATTTTCTGTGCCTAAAAAGGATCATTCTGTCAGGAAGTGGGTCTGCAAAGAGCGTGAGGGTCCAGCAGTGCCTGTCTGCATTCTTGACAAACAATGGCTTAATATAAAGAGGCTCTATCCCCTAAGAAGATTATAAATCAGACCTGACTTTTTTCTGGAACAAAAAAAAAACAAAATCATTTCTATATCACTTGGTCCTTCTGACTAAATAGTGTTTCTAAAGGAAATGCCATTCACAAATCATTAAGCAAATTCACTTCTGGCATTGACATGAAGCCATGTAACCACACTGTAATAATCATTGGTTCTCAAAATAAATTCAGTGCCTCATACTTAACATGATTACACATCAAGCACCACAAGCTTTATTTTATTTTACAAATGCATACTACAGTGTATTTATCAGCCACCAAAGCCTGCCAAGGGAGTTTTTCGCACCAAGCAAAATCATCAAGCCTTATATTATGCTCTTCTTGAACTCCTGTTGCACCAAATGGAGCTTTCTTATTTACAGCAGGCAACTCTGGTCTGGTGAGTGCATCAGTCTCTGTGTAGACTGCAGGGAGTGAGATGCTAATTTGGTTTTGTTGATGCTGGCAAAGCATGAGACTGCATAAATGACCATTTGATTCTAAAAGAACCTAGCTTTAATGAGATAGGTAGTTTCTCCTATTTCACCTTAAAATTTCACTCCTCTAACTTAACTTTTTGCTTGACATAATTGAGGAATATGCCTGAAATTTATAATTAGGTAAAGATAGGTAGGAAATTTCCCCATGAATGCGAATCTCCCTTGTCATTATTTCATTACTAATTACACAGACGTTAACAGTATTTTTTTTTTTAATGAGGCATTTGGGGATGTTTTTTCCTCCTTGTAGTTAAAACATGGTTTTAATATGTTCAAAATGCACATAAATATGGAGGAGAAATTATTCAAAAAGAAAATAGAATTTATACAAATGCTAATTAAGGTTGTGCATCTTAAAAGGTAAAGCAAATCTTCAGTGATTAAAAGAGCATCCAGAAGACATTCTCTTTTTTTTTTTTTTTTTTTTTTTTTTTTTTGAGGCAGAGTCTCACTCTGTTGCCCAAGGCTGGAGTGCAGTGGCACAATCTCAGCTCTCTGCAACCTCCGTCTCCTAGGTTCAAGCGATCCTCCTGCGTCAGCCCCCATAGTAGCTGAGATTACAGGCACACACCACCATGCTAAGCTAATTTTTGTATTTTTAGTAGAAACAGGGTTTCGTCGTGTTGGCCAGGCTAGCAGAAGACATTCTAACTGGGCAGAAATCTCTCCACATTAGCAAACATTTCATAATGCTTTCCACCACAAATGGAAAGATAAAATCCAATAGCAATCTTATCAGTAATTATTGCCAATAAATTCTTATCCTATCCCAGCTTTGCCAGAGAGAATGGAGGTTGTTCACAGCCCAGGGACTGCATTCAGAGAGGAAAGAGGTCCAACCAGCAGGCCAGCTTCGGCCTGGCTCACCAGGAATACTTACCAGTCACTAGCAAGTCACTTTGCTTCCTGCTGCCTCAGGGTCCTCATCTACAAAACTGGGATGATAATCCTTATTCTGAAGTACAGATGTTGTCAGAATGCTTGCAACTGTGTGAATAAGCTTTGTAATATGTAAAACACTCACAAAATGTAAAGCATTACTAATTTGTTGTAATAAGCAGAATGGAAAGGGGAGGCTTTAGATAACTCTCCAGGAATTATTTCTCTTAGATTCTCAAATGTTAGACTAACTTTCTATAAATGTATTCTAAGAACCACATTCCTATGAGAACTCCCCACCCCCCAACTTTTTTTTGAAAAAGGATTTTGCTCTTTTTGCCCAGGCTGGAGTGCAGTCACCCAGTCATAGTTCACTGCAGCCTCAAACTCCTGGGCTCAAGTGATCCTCCCTCCTCAGCCTCCAGAGTAACTGGGACTACATACAGGTGCATGCCACCACACTCAGCTAATCTTTTTATTTTTTCTGTACAGGCAGGGTCTCATTATGTAACCCAGGCTAGTCTCGAACTCCTGGCCTTAAGCAATCCTCCCACCTCAGCCTTCCAAAATGCTAGGATAAGAGAGGTGAGCCACTGCCCTCAGCTAAGAAATCCCTTTAAAAAAAAAAAAAAAAAAAAAAAAAAAAAAAAAAAAAGTTGAAATCGGAGGAGTTGGGGTGGGAGGGAACTCTGTGACCAAACCATTCAGGAGAATACTGCAAATGACATTCCTCTCTTAGAAATACTGCAGTCGGCTGGGCACGGTGGCTCACGCCTGTAATCCCAGCACTTTGGGAGACTGAGGTGGGTGGATCACGAGGTCAAGAGATCGAGACCATCCTGGTCAACATGGTGAAACCCCATCTCCACTAAAAATACAAAAATTAGCCGGGCGTGGTGGCGCAGGCCTGTAGTCCCAGCTACTCAGGAGGCTGAGGCAGGAGAATTGCCTGAACCCAGGAGGCGGAGATTGCAGTAAGCCGAGATCGCGCCATTGCACTCCAGCCTGGGTAACAAGAGCGAAACTCCGTCTCAAAAAAAAGAGAGACAGAGACAGAGACAGAGACAGACTGCAGCCAATAAACCCAGAGCACCCCAAACTTAGTGAACAAGAAAATCTTTTTTCCCCATATAATACCCACTATGATCCAATCCCCACTAGGATCCCGAGGAATTCGTGTTGCACAATACAAAAACACATCAGAAAACTCTTAGAAAAACCTGTTATCATGCGGTTAAAATAATTAAATGTTTATAAACTACAATGTGGCTTTGGGGAGGGGAGTGTATAAATAGAACAAAAACTGACATACCCAGCTGTTGCAGATTATTGAGAGGGCTAGGGTGGTTTCACTGGAGTAGAACCAAGGCTCCCGCTTCCCCACTGAGCCATGCCCGGGCACGCAGGGGTCCTTGCACTGACTGTGTTTGTGTGCACGCAGAGAGCCTCAGCGGATCCTGGAAGGAGGGCGGCTGCGTGCCTTCCAGCACGAGCAGCAGCGGCTACTGGAGCTGGAGCGCCCCCAGCGACCAGTCCAACCCGTCCACGCCGTCGCCGCCGCTCTCGGCCGACAGCTTCAAGCCCTTCCGCAGCCCCGTGCAGCCAGACGACGGCATCGACGAGGCGGAGGCCAGCAACCTGCTCTTCGACGAGCCCATTCCCAGGAAGAGAAAGGTTGGTGATCAGCCACGTGATCTTCTGCCTTCAGTTTCCTGAAGGTGCTTTCTGTCCCCTTTGAAGGGCCGGTGTGAGCTTAACTTTGGACCCACACCCCCTTTTCTGTGGAAGGAAGCAGCTTACACTCCTCTTTAATGTTCTTGAAGTTTAAATAGAAATTGTTATGGAGACAATTTAAAAATGATAAATACTGGTAAGATTCCTGAAAGTATATATGCACGTGCCTTATCCTCTAGTTGTAAATTGCTGACCTGAGACTTACCAGTATTTCTAAGTTAGAAAATTGGACCTCAGGCTTGCTTCGGTATGAACTCGTTCTCTTCTTGGGACTTATTTTTTTCATATGTAAAATACAATTAATATATTTTTCTCTTTTCTGCTTCAGTCAGCCCTGAAGGGTTATTGTGAAGAATATTTCCTATCTCATTTTTATGCAGTCATCTGTGAAATATCCATAAAGGCTGAGATATAAACAAACTTCCATTCTTCCATCCTAAAAATTATATATCAACTAAATAAAAAGTGAAAAGGGGCCAGGCACAGTGGCTTATACCTGTAATCCCACTGCTTTGGGAGACTAAGGCAGGAAGATGGCTTGAGACCGGGAGCTGGAGACAAGCCTATGCAACAGAACAAGACACTGTCTCTACAAAAAAAAATTAGATTTAAAAAAAATTAGCTCAGTATAGTGGCATGTACCTGTAGTCTCATCTACTCAGGAGGCTGAGGTGGGAGGATCACTTGAGTCCAAGAGTTCAAGGCTGCAGTGAGCTATGATCTGGTCACTGCACTCCAGTCTGGGCAACAGACTTGTTGCAAAAAAAAAAAAAAAAAAAAGAAGGAAAAAAAGACATCTAATTAATTGATTTAACAAATTAATTAATTAGACCTTTTATTAATCCAGCAGCTCTGAGTGGTAAGTTTTTCACTTCCACTTTGATATGAGGAAACTGAGGATCAGGGTGATTGATTTTTATGTTTAATTGGCCCCTGTTAGGCAGGTTAGAAAGGAACAGAGCCATCATTCAAACCCAGATCTGCCTGAGCCTCAAGCTCATATTCTTGTCATTCTCTTCAGGTACATTTCAGTTATGTTCACTCATAATTTTTCAAAAACATTTCCATTTCATAGAATAAAGTAATACTACCACTGTACTACCACTAAATCTAGAAGATATTTTGGCATTTTTTAAAATCACTATGTAAATGTTATATATGTTGGTTTTTAAATTTTGCATTGGTAGCTTCATTATTAATGGCTGTTCACAAAGATCCGATATAAAGCCCTGAGGACTGCAGTGCAAACTTTTTCCTCCCCCAGTGCATTTCAAAGAGGAAAACAGAGATGGCATCGATCCAACAATGCCTTCCCTCTGTGCGTCTCTCAGCATCATTCTACCTGTGTAACATGTAGAATGGAGGTGATACAGGCACTGTCTCTGGGTGTGTACATGTGAAAAAGGCTGACATTTTTGTCCAGAAAAGAGGATATTAATGTCATCCCCTGACCTTCCCAGAGGCAGTGGCCTGAAGAGTTGCTGTTTGATTCCCGTCTGTTATGCAAGGGGGCTGGAGTTGTTCTAGCACCCCATGGGTCCTAGACAGGGACACTGAGTCTTCACCTGACCAGGAGGGGAGAGAGGCTGGCACTTGTATCAGTGGGTACCTGCAGGCAGGACAGTGGTGGGGACCTGAAGTCTTTCCCTGTTGCTTCAAGCTTCATAGACTTTCTCCCTGGGGTTCTCTTGAGTGTGTAGTCCAAACACTCAACAGGCATGGCCCAGTGTTGTGACAAGGACTCACAGCACAGGGAACCCCAGTGTTATTTAAGACACATTGATGAAAGCCTGTCACAGTCTTCCATTTCTAATGCAGCCACTGAGCCAAAATTCACACTCTTACATCACAATTATATTGCACTCGTTAGACTCATATGGATGGTCTAAAGGCTTTAACTGAATTAGGGAATAGTCACGTCACCAAACAAAAAGGAAAAAAACTTCCTTTTTTACATTTTTTATTTAAAAAAATTTTTAGGGCTGGGCATGGTGGCTCACGCCTGTAATCCCAGCACTTTGGGAGGCTGAGGCGGGTGGATCATGAGGTCAAGAGATCAAGTCCATCCTGGTCAACATGGTGAATCCCCATCTCTACTAAAAATATTTAAAAAAAAAAATTAGCTGGGCATGGTGGCACGTGCCTGTAATCCCAGCTACTCAGGAGACTGAGGCAGGAGAATTGCCTGAACCCAGGAGGTGGAGGTTGCAGTGAGCCAAGATCGCGCCATTGCACTCTAGCCTGGGTAACGAGCGAAACTCCATCTCAAAAAAAAAAAAAATATATATATATTTATTGTTATTGGAAGAGCACAGGCCCACTCCACAAGAAGCTGGATAGTAGGAAGGAATGAACAAATAAGAATCATGTTTGTCCTTCTTTCTTTATGACTCCTTCCTCTATTCAGACTTTAGATGTCGCCAACGTGAGACCAACAGGATGTGGATGGTAGCCACTAATGTTTAATGCATGGATTTTACACAGACCAAGTTGTTACCTTGGCCTTTTGAATTTAAAGTTACTTTGAATAGTGAAAATAAAAAGAAGGTGAGGCTGGTGCTATTCTTTTTCAAATTTAATAGGTAAACCAATATTTACTGAGCACATATTAGGCAAAATGCTTATAGAATAAGGCATAGTTTTTTTCCGTCAAGGTGTTGAAAGTTGGGTGGCTGGAAATTGATATGTAGAGAGGCAATAATTACAAGTGATAAATGCTGTGTTCATGACGTGGCAAAACACAGTAACTGTAATACGGTTATTTTAGAGATTTTAAAAATTATATTTCAAAAGATTTCTAAGAGTTAATTTGCTTAAACCAGACAATGTATTCTGTCTAGTTGGTAGAACTTTCTGCATTCATCTTATTTTCTTCTCTGTTCCCTCAGTTTCATAATAGCTATTTAAAACCCATTGTGATAGTCACATGTTCTGTGGGTATTGTTTGAGAACCTTCTAGATCAGTTTTTTCCAAACTGCACATCTAAATTCACTAGTGAGTTATGAATCAATTCAATGAGTCACTTTAATCAATAAAACAGAATAGAGTACACTGTCCATAATAAGGATAGATATTGTTTCTTGGTAATTTTGTTTCATTGTATACGTATGTGTATATGCTTTGCAAAATGTATTTCTTATTGTGGTTCATCAAAAAGCTTGGAAGCTTCTGTTCTTTGTTATAAAGAGATAATATGATTTGTGGTAAATTAAGGTGTCCTGATTGGAAATCAAAAGATCCACATTCTTAACTCTTCTCCCCTGAGAACCTAAAAATATCATTTCACCTCTCTGATCTTCTACTTCTTCATATGTAAAACAGGCAAACAGGTATTAACATGTCCCTCTCAGGACAGTCATGAAGATTAAATGTGATCATAAGTGCTGGAATGTGACAACCTTTTAATAGATATTTGAGGACCCTAAACAAAAGGGGAGGGAGCATTGCCTATATCTAACCATGAAGCAATGATCCTGACCTTTCTCATTGTTTTGGAAGCTTCCTTATCTCTTCTCCCACCTCTCCCCAACACAGAGATGGCTCACTCCCACCTCTTGTGGAGATTCATGTTCCACTTACGTAAAGAAGATGATAGTGTGTGGTATACTGTATAGACAAGGCATTCTGTCTTACTATCAGTAGTGAGGACAAAGTATCTGCTGATAATCACTATATTTGCATATTTTGTTACAGTTTACCAAATACTTTTAAATGTAGCATTTCGTGTAATCATCCCTCAAATCTTTAGTCTATTCTTATCCCCACTGTGCCAAGAAGCTCATCGAAGTTCTGTTAATTGTCCAAGGTTGTGTAGCTTATAATGTGGCAGCAATCAGTTTAACTGAAATAGCAGAGGAAATGTTTGAGGCAAGTTATTTCAACAAATCCATATTTCCTTCTGCCCACAGAGGAGAAAAACGTGGAGAGAAAATAATCAGACATAGCTACAGCTATTGACAGGGTGGGAGCAAGGGTGTAGAAAGTTCAGAAAGAAATGGAGAGCAGAGATAGGAACTCCAGGCTTTCTACCTGAGAGCTTCCTTCCCACATGATGTATCCTCACCCTTAAGGGACCTGTAGCAAGGTAGATGAGAATGCGAGAAGGGAAATGAAAAACTTCTCTATCCTAGTTCTGGAGGTCAGCCAGCCAACTTTGTCAAGCCCAGTTCTAGAAGAATTTTTCCTCTGGGATTTCTTTTTTTTTTTTTCTTTTTATTTTATTTTATTTTTCCTCTGGGATTTCAAGACAGACTGACAGAACTTACAAGCTCAGAGGCAAAACCCTGGTTGTGTGAGCCAGGACTCTTGACTTTGGGGAGGTGCAGTTTCTGTCATGACCACAAGGTGATGCAGTGACCCTAAATACAGCCATTCTAGGAGTTCCTGGGAGAAAATGAATTCTATGGAAGGTGGAAGAGTTAACCATCAATTCCACAAGACCGCTACAAAAATCAAGACACGCTGATTAGAAATGATTTCTGTGACCTTTCCCATGCCAGATCCCTGATTCAGTCAGATTCTGGATTCCGTGCATGCCAAAATTGGCATGGCAGCTTTAGGACTTATGTGGCCTTAAGCAGGTCACTTGGCCTCTCTCTGCATCAGTTTCCTCATCTGTAAAATACGGAAAATGGTGGCACCTACTGATGTGGCTGTTGTCTGGAATATATGAGAGGCCCTGTGAAGAGCAATAAATGTTAGCTGCTAAATGTTTGGGGTTTTTGGGGGGGGTGGTTTTGCCCCATTTGGCAACTGCCTGAATGGGAAATTTGAGAAGTCTGGGTGTGGAGAGAAGGGAGTGTTTGCCTCCACCCTCCACCCTGACCCACACTGACCGTGCCAGTGCCACAGTGGCTCAGGATGACTCTGGACCTCCCAGCCACCCTGTGCTCATTTGGGCATGCATTGAGACGCTCCCCTGCAATGCACTGGGTGAGTGCAGAAAAGACAGTAGCAGAAATTTGGGGCATACAAGGAAATCTGACTCAGGACTCTGCATTTCAGAACATTGGCAGCACCTCAGAGGCAATTTCTAAATTCCAGCCTTCATCATTACCACTTATTTCACTGGCATCTTGATGATGAAGTTTTACCTGTGTATTAGGAAGAACCTCAAGTTAGAGAAGAAGGCACTGAGTTAACATAAGATGCTTCAGAAATACTGGTACAGTAGCAAACAATTAATTATGTGCTCCACTCTGCATTTTTAATCTTTCAGAGCCAAAAAGCTATGAATCACTTTAAATTGTGAATGGCTGCTCCAAGAAGAAAACAAACCCGTAAAGCCCTCACGAATAAGCATGTTGCCAGTCTCTCTGCTGACTTAATTCCTAACCCACTAATTTTGAGCAGAGAGAGTGCCTCTTGCAAAAGAGAACGGCTGCTCCAGAAATAGATCCATCTGTTAAAACTGCTGGGGAGGGCGGTGCTAAGAACAGCAGCTTGGATCAACTGCACGGATTTCATGGTGATGGTACAGCTTTGCCAGCCAGGGTAGGGAGCAGCTGATTGGCCTCATAGAGAGAATTCAGGATAAAGGAGGTATCTAGGCAACTTAGTGACCGGATCTTAGCATAACCTGCCATGCAGTATATACGCTCCAGGACATTGGAGTTCGAAGGACTTTAGAAATCTTCTAGCCTAGTCTCAATCTTTCCAAGTTAGAGAACTACTCAATACGTCTAGGAATATCCAGGCATCCCCAAAATGAGATGTACTTTTAGAACATGGATTGAGAAAACAGAATGACTAGGGATTTCTGTTAGTTAATTCAGGAATCTTTGTGTTGTTTGTTGTTGCTGTCATAGAAATCATTTAAAATCAACTTTACTTAGGTATAATTTTCACATAATAAAATGAGCCCATTTTAAGTGTACCATTCAGTGAGTTTTGACTGTCTCTAGCTGAGTAATCACCACTATAACCAAGGCCAGCACTACTCATGCCCACTTCAGTCGAAAGCACCACCAAGCCCCAAACAGGCAACCACTGCTAGAACTTTCATCACTATAGATTAATGCTGCTTGTTGCAGAATTTCAAGTAAATGGAATTATACAGTGTGTATTTTTGTTATAAAAATACCAAATGTTGGCAAAAGGAACTCTTATTTATTGCTGGTAGAAATGTAAAATGGTACAACCACTTTGTAAAACAGTTTGGCAGTTCTTAGAAAGTTAAATATACACTTACCATATGACCCAGCAATTCCACTCTTAGGTATGTATTTACCTAAGAGATAAGCAAACACATGTCCACAAAAAAAACTTGCAGACAAATGTTTGTAGCAGCTTTATTCATTATCACCCCAAACTGGAAACAACCCAAATGCCCATCAACGGGTACCTGGATAAACCAATTGTGGTGTAATCATACAATGGGATACTTCACCATATAAAAGGGAGCAGACTACTGATACACAAAACAGTAGGTGAATCCAAAAAAACATTATGCAGAGGGGAAAAAACGCCAGGCACAAAAGAATACATTCTAGGTTATTCCATTTACAAAAATGTTTTTTTATTTTTGTATTCACTTGTCACCACAGCATCTCTAAACAGCGCATGGAGGTGGGAGGTGTTTCATCTATGCTTGGTGTACACTGAATTCACCTGTTGTTACCTGGTATTAACCCCACACACCTTGAAAATCCAAAACCTCTACTCTCATTCAGTCCTCTCGTTTTACAAGTAAAGAAATCAAGCTCCTAAAAGTAAGGCAACTTGTATACCATGTAACCATGAAGTAGCGTGAGGTAACATGGCTGCTTTCCCAATTACGGAAACAACCAGAACCCCTACCAGCTTCTAGGAAGTTACTAATTTTTAAATCACTAGCACATTTTCTGATCTTTTGGTGCCTGCTGAGGATCTGTGTGGACCTTCTGACCTTGAAAGAGACGTTGGAGCCGCTGCCAAGGTGTGTGGGTTTTCACAACAGGTTGAGGAAGTTTGTATAATGCAGCCAACTCACCTGCACAGAGTAACTCGGCCCTCTCTGTCCCTCAAGGTCCCTGGTCCTCTCTGGAGAGGCTTTGATGTGTAAGCCACTGCCCCTGCCATTCCAGCCACACACACACACACACACACACACACACACACAGAGTCACTGTACAAAAAAAAAAAATACCTGAAGATCCTCTCAAGCCACCTCAGTACATGACGTTAACCCCAGGCTGAGTGATAAAGTGATGTCCATGTGCTTTCTGGAATATAGCTTTAGTTGGACTTACGTGTCATATGCATGTTATACTTCAAAATACTTCAAAAATGTTAGATAATACTTCCAAATCCAGCCATGTTTCCACTCTTTAAACTGAAGCTGACCTTTAGCAGTCACCATATCAATTCTAAGCATCGGTCTAGGTTCTGTCAAGAAAATAGAAGCTACTTCATATATTCCAAGTATGAAACCATTTAAAAACAGGATTGAGGCTTATGATAGGGCAAGCAGAGAGAAAATCAGGGAAACCTTGGCCAAAGTTCTCGGCCAATAGACCCAAGGCAGTTGTTCTTAGAGACAGTTCAGAAGCTGCTGCAAAGGTGAACCATCTCCAGGAAGTTCTCTTCAACCATTACAGCCCACAGCATCAGTGTTGAGTCATTCTAAAGAGTTTGTCTGGAAGCTGCCATGCGTCTCACATCAGGCGTATGTGAGATTCCAGGAGTCTGCTCAAGACTGCGTGGAGCTTCAGCTCCTCCTGGGGTTGTTGCGAATATCAAGTAAGGTAAACGTGGAAACTCCTAGCACAGGGCGAGGCACAGAGTGGTTCCCAATCAACAGTGGCCTGCCTCTGTTCCCTCTGCTTTATGTGAAGAAGACCATTCTGTTAGACTTGAGGTCTTTGCCAACGATGTTCTGCAGAAGTGCTTTCCACGGAGTGAATTTTCAGCTGTTCTCCATGAGCTGGTGGACATTCCAGCTTTGCAAACATCTGTCAGCTCTGCGAGGAGACGCCAGGATAGAAGCACAGATGGGACCGTTCAGACTCGGCTGCTGCGACTCTGCCAGCAGCTTTGCTTGGTTTGGCTTCCTTGGGTGAGCTTGGACCCATGCGGCCATCTGGGCGTTGTTTATTTAGCTATTTTTCCATGTTCTCCTCCTCCCACGGCTTGCTTTTCTTTAGTGCAACAGCAAGTAGTCTGTTTGTAGACAAAGGATTTGTTTCAACTGGATGTAGTTAGGGGATTTTGAAAACTACTAAACTACCATTTAAAGAGCCTCATGCTTTGATGCAAGAATGTCTTTGGCCTGTGTATAGGCAAGTCACTTTACAAAGGTGTAGACAGGGTTAGGAGAAATCAGTAGGAGGTGGTGCAGGACTCAAGGGCCTAACAACTGTGGAAGGCCATTATTAACCCTAACCCCTAGAGCCTGGAGAGGCTCTGCTCTACAAGAGAGGAATTTCTACAATCCAGAAGCTTACCAAAACTCTGGAAATGTAGCTGTTTGAGAGGTTACCCAACAGAAAGGGTAGCTTTTGGAGGAGAGATGTAGCCACTGCCCACCTGTGACCAGGCAGAAGGACAGCCAGAAGGAATCAGTACCCTCCTGCTTTCCAGTCTCTCCTGCTTCCCAGCCTTCTGCCGGTGCCTCTCATTGGCCAAATCCAACCAGAAGTCTATGGGCCAGAGGCCCTGTTAATACAGCCTCCTGGGACCCTGAGCATGGGGCAGAAAAGACACGGTGCAGACCTGTCAGGTCAACTAGGACAGGTCATCAAGTCCCTGAATAGACATGCGACTTTTCTTTTCACATCAAAGAAGCTTTCTTACAACGTCATGTTTAAGGTTAATATTCAGTTATATGGCATAATTTAACCAATCCCTCATTGTCAACCTTGAGGTTATTTAACTTTCATCTAGTCTAAAAATCTGTGTGGTGAATATACATATGTCTTTGCAAATATTTTGAATTGCTGTCTTAGGATAGATTCCTACAAATTAAATTGGCTCAAAGTTATAGGTGTTTCTTAAGTTCTATTGCCTTAAGCTATATTGCTCTCAAATTTAAAGATGGCTCCTATCTGTGCATGCGTAAACTATGAAGGCAGAGCTCTGACAGTCTGGACTAAAATGAGGTAATAAATATGACATGTGATATTCAAAAGGAATGTCAAAAGGAAGAAGTGGAAGAGAAAGCAGAACTTCGTTTTGGGAGTGTCCCCTCCCCTAAAACAGTTGATAGTCTTCCCACCATATGTAATTTTACCAATATGTAAAAATGTTTGAGTCCACATTTTTAACTGCCTTGCAAATCCACAGGAATTTTCTATATCTCCTAAGATGCAACATTGCTTTCTAATCACTTTTGCTAATGACCTGAGTTATTATAAATCAGTAGTTTTTCCTGCAGCACATTTTCCATTTGTTTTCTGGTGAACTCAGACTTTCCTTAGATACCTACCAGTGTAGGGCATGCAAGATCAGAAGAGAAATGTACAATATAAAGTGAAGAGAAAACCCATCTTAGAATTCAGTCCTAAAAATGCAGGGCATCACCATAGACATCCCCTGAGAAGTTAATTTACAGCCAGGTAAGATAAGCAAGTGTTAATCATGCTGAGAAACATTAAATTCTACAGAACAAATCTTTCTGACAAACATTGTTTGAACACAGATGATTCACTAAGTAAATTTTACAAAGTGCTATTTAAATAAATTAAGATATCTCAAATGTGGTTCATCTCTGAGGGTCCCAAAACACAATCTCTCTGTGATCGAACATAACAAATATTTATTGAGCCAGACACTGTGAGGCACTGGGATCCCCAAAGTGCCTCTTGAAAACCCAGCAAAAGAAAAAAAAGAAAGAGGAGACAAAGTTTATCATGTTTCTTAATATCATTACCTAATTTTCTTTGGACAGCAGATTTCTTTGGAGCCCTTAGCAGGGGTTCAAGGAAGGTGTTTGTTTATGTGAGGAGGAAATAAACAATTGCTGTTGGTAGTTATCCTAATTAACGGAGGATAATGGTCAGTTTCCTTGCATTTTGGGGGTTTGACGCCTCCAAAATGTATCGTCTACTTGAAGTAACAGATGAAAACTGTGGAAAGGAGCTAAACCAATGATACTTACTTTTCTATAATCAGGACCTAACTACTTGTCAATTTAAAAAAAAAACAAATGCTTGACATACTATTGCAAGGACAAAGAACAGTAATCTTATAAATAGTACTTGTTATGGCACAAAAATACCACTGTGATTATCATATCCTAAAATAATCAGCAATTTGAGGCCTTAAAAAAGTCCCATGATGTAGGAGGAATTTGGCTTTATATGTCGTACAATACTATTATACTCATTATGAAAGCCTACATCTGACTGACTCATTGGTTAAGAGCCATCAGATGACACCGGATAAGTCTTGTAACTTTCTGGAATCTTGTTTCCCATCATAAATATCAGGAATATGGAAATATCATATGCTTGCCTGTTTCTTTCCCAGTCTCTAAGGCAGGGGTCCCCAGCTCCCAGGCCTGGGACCACTATCAGTCTGCACACAGCCTGTTAGGAACCCAGCCAAACAGGAGGAGGCAAGCCAGCTTTACCACCCAAGCTCCGCCTCCTGTCAGGTCAGCAGCCACATTAGATTCTCACAGGAGTGTGAACCCTATTGTGAACCAGGTTGCACGCTCCTTATGACAATCTTAACTAATGCCTGATGGAGCAGTTTCATCCTGAAACCATCCTCTCCTATCCCGTGCCACAGCCATGGAAAAATTGCCTTCCATGAAACTGGTCCCTGGTGCCAAAAGGGCTGGGGACTGCTGCTGTAAGGCGATTATTTTATCCTTCTCAAGTATCCTCAGACTTCATACACGGCCTTCCCGCTTTGTCCTCAGTTCTGACTGCACTTCTTACCTCACTGAAAAATTTGAAACATTCAAAGAGGAATGCCTTTTCTTCCCCGTCTCCACCAAATTAACTGCATCTGGGCAGGCACCATCTGGTCTCCCTTTTTGAACCATTCTGTCTTGTCCAAGGCAGCCCCTCTCCCTGTTCTGTGGGTATTGGTGCTGCTCTCCTGACCTTCGGAAGTACCTCAACCTGTAGGTAACACCTGCTTCTCTACTGCACCATCAGTTTCCCCATCTTTGCAGTCATTCCTATCAGAATAGAAACTTACCTTAGTATAACTCATCTTTACAAACCCTCCCTTGACTGACTGTTCATAGATCAGCAAAATTTCTAGAAAACTTTGGCAATTACTTGGTTTTCCTAAATCCCACTTACTCTCCGGTCCATGCCAATCTGACTTCCATCCACACCACTCTACGAGACTGCCACCAGCATCCTCCATATGCCAAATCCAAAGAACACTTCCCAGTCCTTGTTCAACACAGTTGATCACATCTTCCTTCCTGAGACACGTTCTTCTCTTTGTGCTTTTAATATCATGATCTCCTGACCACTCCCCTCCGACTGCTCCTTCTCAATCTCCAACATAAAATGTTAGATGCTGCAGTGCACCCTGATCATCTCTAACTGCATTTTCCCCTAGCATCCACACCCAAACTTTAACTGCTTCTTTATCTCCTGACCCCAAATTCATCTCTATCCCTGACTTTCCATGATTCCAGGCTCGCATATCCAGTGTCCTGCTTGCAATGTCCTTTTGATACATATAGTCATCTCAAAACTAACATATCCAAAACAGAACCACAACTCACCCAGTCATTCAAACCTAAAACATGGAAGCCATCTTTAACACCATCTCTTTTATCCTTCCTCACATTCAACACAACAGCAAGTAGTATTGGATCTGTCTCCAGAATATCTTGAATGTGTCTTTTTTCCTCCATCCTCTCTGCCCAAACCCTCTAAGCCACCATTTCCTCTCACCTGCAATGACTTCATGCAGTGACTCCAGGCTGGTGACTTCATTTGCTTTTTATCCCAAAACAGTAATATTAAAAAAAAAAAAAAAAAAAAAAATTAAGTCATGTAGTATCACTGTCTTCCTTCAGTAACTTCTTTTATTTTAGAAGGAAATCCAAATTCCTTACCTTTATCTGCAGAGTCTCACGTGATCTGACCCTGCTTCTCTACCTTATCTCAAATCACTCCCTCCCACATTTCACTCTAAACACACTGTCATTCTTTCTGGCCTCCAACAGCCAAGCTCTTTCTTATCTTCAGGCCTCTGCATTTAACTGCATTCACTATGCCTGGGAAATGCTAAATGTTAGTTGGCTGACTCCGTCTCCAACCTTCAGGTTCTGGCTCAGAAGTCACTTTCTACAGGCCTCATGCTATATCTGAAATTGTCATCACGTATTATAATTTATGTCTCTCCCCTACTAGAATTTCACTTTGAAAGAAACCTTGTTTCTTTTTTTATTCTCTATCCCCAGCACCTAAAATATTCCTTGCTAACTAGATACTGAGTTTAACGAATGAAAGAATGCCATCAGCAAAAAGTTAGGAATGAATCAAAAAGTGTTTTCATCTATCATGACTTCATTTCCAGACAGATACTTGGACTATCTGGTACCTGTATTTTTGCTTGAGTCACTGGTTCTCTTAAGTGGAAGATATTTCTTCCAGTATAGCTTCATCATTTGAAAATGGACAGAAAGCATCCAGAATGTGAGCAGTTGTTCATTAATATTTGCCATAGTTTGATATGGTTCATTTACCTTCACCAAAATTTCATATTGGAATTTGATCCCTGGTAGGGGTGTTGGGAGGTGGATCCTCGTGGGAGGTATTTGGGTCATGGGGGCAGATCACTCTTGAATGGCATGGTGCCATTCTCAGAATGGCTAGAGTTCTCACTATCCTGAGACTGGATTGGATTTTGAGAGAATGGATTAGTTCCCAGGAGAATGGGTTGTTGCTCCTCCATCACCTTTGACCTCCACTGTGATTTAACCCAACACAAAAACTCCCACCAGAACCTGAGCAGGTGTTGGCGCCGTGCTTCATATGCAGCCTGCAGAACCATGAACTAAATCACCCTCTTTTCTTTATAACCAGCATCAGGTATTCTTTTATGGCAACACAAAATGGACTAAGACAATACTGTTAAGTTATATGCTTTAAGTAAAATGATATTTTGAATTCTACAGAATTCCTTCTTGTGAACCTAGCAGGTTTGGAGGTGGGATTTAAACTGCCCCCTTTGTTGCATCTTATACTTCATATGTTTAGATCACTGGCCCAGGGAGGTCAGGGAAGCTGAAGTTTGTGAACTGTCTCCTTGGAATAAACACAGACTCATGAGGATTATGTACTTAAAGTCTCCTAATGATTCATTTGCTTCTCCGTTTCTTCACACCCCTCAAAGAGCTTCAGCCCTAGCTCCATGTAGCTCTGGGTCCTATGCCTAGTACTGCACACTGCAGGGAGAACATCACAGAGCTGGGTGTGTGTGCCCAGGAGCTGCAGAAAAAACAGCTAGGTTGCTATGATGTGAATGCTGGCCACCCAGGTAGAAACTCTGGCGCACAGCAGGCCACTGGGCTCACAAAGCCCATGTGAACATGGTCAGTAATCTGCTCTAGCAGACTGCAGCAATGTGCTGCCATACTTTGTCCTCTGCTTGCCATGCTTAAGGTAACCATTCACCAACACAAGGACACTCTTCAATTCTGGAAGCTCCCAAGTGCCATGTTCAATTCAGAAACCAATGGAAAATCTTCAGCATGAGGTGTCCAGATAAATCATCTGGATACTGATCCCATCAGTAATAGAGGTGAGTTGTCTTCTAAATGTGTGAATGATTGTTTCATAGAACCAAGAGTATGATGGTGTGAACCACAAGTACTTGATGGCATATCTTCTAGCAGACACACAAATCAAGCTACATCAGTTCCATCAGTTCAGAGAAGATGTTGCCACTGCTGTATGTGTTGTCGGGGTGGGCTTACTGTTGGAACAATTCATTTTTCTCACGTCAGTAGCTTAACACAATAAAGGTTTGTTTATTCTCATGTCACAGTCCCGTCAGGTCAGTGGGGGTTCTGAAGGGGGTGGATTTCTTTGCTCCAGACAGGCCTCTGGGGATCCAGGCTTCTTCCTTCTAGTGCAGGGGTTCTTAACCTGGAATCCACAGGTCCCCAAAGGGGTTCACAGAATCCAAGAGGTCAGTGAACCTGCATGGGGGAAAAAGTGTATCTTTGTTTTCACCAACCTTTTAACTGTAATTTAACATTTCCCGTAATTATTTAAGGCATCAAGCCATAATGTTAGCACCACCTGTGACTTTAATACCAATCAAAATCAGATGTTTCATATCACATTACAATTTTAGTAGATATCATGAAATATCATTTATTAATAACACTACTTTAAAATTGTGGTAGTTATTAGGCCCACTTCAAGGTCTTATTATTTACTGCATTAATTAGAGAGTGCATATATTGCCATATTGCAAAACACTTTTTAAATTCAACTGTTACTTTAGATTCAGGGGGTACATGTGCAGGTTTGTTACATGGGTATATTGGGTGATGCTGGGGTTTGGGATACAACTGAGCCTATCACCCAGGTAGTGAACACAATACCCAATAGATCGTTTTTCAACACTTACCCCCTCCCTACTTCCCTCCTCTAGTAGTCCCTAATGGCTGTTATTTCCATCTTTATGTCCATGTGTACCCATTGTTTAATTCCCACTTATAAGAGAGAACACGAAGTATTTCCTTTTCTGTTTCCACATTAATTTACCTAGGATAATGGCCTCTAGCTGCATCCATTTTGCTGCAAAGGACATAATTTCATTATTTTTCTTGGCTATGCAGTACTCTATGATATATGTGTAACACATTTTATCTGTTCATTCCACTGACACCTAGGTCAATTCCATGTCTTTGCTACTGTGAATAATGCTGTGATGAGCATGCAAGTGATGGGTCTTTTTGGTAGAATGATTTATTTTCCTTTGGGTATATACCCAGTAATGGGATTGCTGGGTCAAATGGTAGTTCTATTTTTAGTTCTTTGAGAAATCTCCAGACTGTCTTCCACAATTGCTGAACTAATTTACACTCCCATCAACAGGGTATATCTCATTTCCTGCATCCATTATTTTTGACTTTTTGATGATAGCCATTCTGACTGGTGTGAGATGGTATCTCATTGTGGTTTTGATTTGCATTTCTCTGATGATTAGTGATACTGAGCATTTTTTCCTTTTTTGTTTTTTTGGCCACTTGTATGTCTTCTTTGAGAAGTGTCTGTTCATGTCCTTTGACCACTTTTTAATGGGGTTAAAAAATATTTAATGTTTTTTTCTAGCTGTCTTTATCATTTTATGTATTTTGTTCTAAACATTAAAAAACACTATTCTGAGAAAGATTCATAGGTTTCACAGACTGCCAAAAGGGTTCATGGCAAACAAAAAATCAAGAACTCTGATCTAGTGGTTTTGCTGCCCCTAATTAACCTCTGTGCCCTTTGCATCTAATCATCAGAGCAGGCTGGGGTGACACTGGGAAGCAGTTTATGAGAAAGGCTTAGAAGGAATGTGAGTCGCTTCTCTTCCATCAGCCCTAATTCAGTAACATGATGCCACTTGACTGCAAGGGAGGCTGGGAAACAAGGTCTAGCTGTGTACCCAGCAGGAAAAGGAAATGGGGCTTGGCGAACACATGGAAGTGGCTGTCACCATACCCAAGAGAACAGTCAGCAAAGAGGTGGTATCCCAATGCAAGGGACCTCCCTGGAGAAAACTCACTTTCTATAAAATTTACTCTAGGAAGCATAATCCTAATAATCCAGCAATAGCTGCTGTTGGTTGAATGATTATTCCTGTCAGCATTCTGTTAACTGATTCACTTCCATAATGTCATTTAATCCTCATAATAATGCTGTGAGACAGGTACTATTATTATTCCTACTTTATAAATAAGAGCACTGAGAACTTGTGAAACAAGCCCAAAGTCAGTGCTCTCAATCATGGCATTGAACTGTTTTGGAAAATACTGCCCCAGCCTGAGCAACATGGAAAAACTCTGTCTTTACCAAAAATACAAAAAATTAGCTGGGCATGGTGGCATGTACCTGTTGTCCCAACTACTTGGGAGGCTGAGGTGGGAGGATCGCTTGAGCCCAGGAGAGACGGAGGCTGCAGTGAGCCACAGTTGTGCCACTGCACTTCAGCCTGAGTGACAGAGTGGGACCCCATCTCAAAAAA
Source organism: Saimiri boliviensis (assembly GCF_048565385.1). Classification (NCBI taxonomy): domain Eukaryota; kingdom Metazoa; phylum Chordata; class Mammalia; order Primates; family Cebidae; genus Saimiri; species Saimiri boliviensis. Next base: position 44,840,738 of record NC_133463.1, read on the forward strand.
AAGAAAAAGAAAATACCGATACCCTTGTTGAAGAAGGCTGAATTGTGTACTGGTGAGAGGATGCTTTCTGGAGCCAGAGACCCTGGATTCGTTTTTCAACTTTGCCGGTAGCTGGTTCATTGACCAGATACTTTCTACTGGAGCTTTTTATGCATCTGTAAAATGGAGATTAATATTAGTATCTGTCTTTTAGGATTAAAAGTGATAAAACACTTAAGACCACACCTGGCACATAGTAAGTGCTCAGTGAACGTTATCCACTGCTTTGACAGCCGAAATGGCCCTGTAACTGCCTTCGTGAACATGATCTGAAATATTCCAGCAGAGCTCATTTCTCATGAAGGATATGAGGAAATAACTGAGGTCACCAAGATACTCACAAACCTAGGGGTACCTACAACCGTGTGTTGAGTTATAGTTAAGAGGCTGGGGATTCTATTACTTTTCTAATGAAGGAAAAAATACGTATTGGGATGACAGAAAATGTTGTTAGAAAATAGTTTCCATTTTACTATTACTCTCTCTCTCTCCCCTTTACAGAATTCCATGAAGGTGATGTTCAAATGCCTCTGGAAAAACTGTGGGAAGGTGCTGAGCACCGCGGCAGGTATCCAGAAACACATCCGGACCATCCATCTGGGGTAAGGCAGCCCTCACTTTAGGGATGTGGCCTCTATCTGCTCAGTCTAGGGCTACCCACACTCAGAAATTGCACACCACACTGTGCCTTAAAGGTTCTGGACGCTGGGCTGGCTTTGTCTTCCTAATCTCTGGAGAGATGGCCACTCCAGATGATCTAAGCCAGTATGGCACAGTGGAAAGAACAAGGATTTAACAAATTGGTTCACTTACTGAGTCACTTTAGGCAAGCTGCTACCCTGAGCCCCAGTTCCCTATAGAAATATATAATAATGGCAGCTCTTTAGGGTGAAGTGTGAGCGCCAAAGATAAAGTGTATGTGCGAGAGAACTGTAAAGTATAAAACACTAGGGTAACCTGCAATCTGTGATTGGACTTCAAGGGGTCCTTGAACCCACTGAAATTACCTGTGGAGTCATTTATTTTCCAGTGGAGAGGATTCATGACTTTAAGCATATATAGCCTAAAAAGGATTCAAGAATCATCACACCAATCGATGCTACTGTTCCTATTCTTATGATGCCTGACCATCTGGCTCAATCGCTTTCTATTGCTCAAATAAGTCCTTTGTAAAATCTATACTTTTCCTCATATTATATAACCACCTTCTAAAGCAAAAATAAAATGAAGGTTTAGGAGCCATAGCAGTTACAGGTCACCCCAGGGGGCAGTGGTATTCCTTCAGTCTTGTGCTTTTTCCCTATCTTGTCCAGGGATCTGGGATTTAGAAGGGACGTTGAGAGGCTGTAAGTCACAACCAGTGTTCATAAGGCAAGCACAAATGCACCTCCAGGCTCCCATGTGCTTGGACACAGATGAGTCCTTTCCACAAGATAAATGCAGAGAAATAAGTGCAACAGTCACTTTACCCAGCAAGGGATACATTTAGAAAATGCATCATGCAGGCTGGGCGCGGTGGCTTACGCCTGCAATCTCAGCACTTTGGGAGGCCGAGGCGGGCAGATCACCTGAGGTCAGGAGTTCAAGATCAACCTGACCAACATAGAGAAACCCCATCTGTACTAAAAAATACAAAATTAGCCGAGCGTGGTGGTACAGGCCTGTAGTCCCAGTTACTTGGGAGGCCGAGGCTGGAGAATCACTTGAACCTGGGAGGCAGAGGTTGCAGTGAGCAGAGATCACACCATTGCACTCCAGCCTGGGCAACAGGAACAAAACTCCATCTCAGAAAACAAACAAAAAGAATATGCATCATGCCCAACGAGTGGTATACGCAGAAGGTAAAAATAACTTCTAAGGTGATGTTGCTAATCTACAAGGGTGGCTACACAGTGACCATGGAGAGAAACAGGGATCCGGCTCTCTAATCATCCAGGCCGATGTGTGGGGACACACCAGAGCCTTCCAAAGCATATTACCCATAGGTCACCAGGCACTGGGGAGATGGTCCAGCAAAGCTTCTCTGGCCAGAGTCTACCTTATGTCTAAGAAATACCAATCGAAATACCTGAGGGCAAAACACCCTCCTTCTGGTCCTCACGCCTTCAGGGAAGGAAATCCTGCAGTGTCTCCCCTGAAATCTCATTGTCAAGACAATTCACAATGTAAGCAGCTCAGTTTCTTAAAGGTTTAGAAAGAACTTCTCAAAGCTAGAGGCAGGAGGTAGGGTATTTGTTTTAAAGTCTGTCTTCCCAGAAAATGAGTCCTATTCAGCCCCATCAGAAGCACATGCTGAATATCTGTATTTATAGACCCTGGAAGTGGTATCACAGTAGTCCTGTGAGCTCCTGGGGTGCTCTCACAGTGGGTGAATTCCAAAATGCAGCCACTTTATTCGCTTTTCTAGGATCCCCTTTTTCCTAATGTGCTTTTAGAATTTCCCTGGTGAATTATGGTTGACAGCCTGCCAGGCACCAAACAGGAATGGGCCTGCGTTAGCAGGACTCCAAGGCCAATCTATGTTTATGAAGCCTGGGGCCTGTGCTCTGTCATGCACTAGGGGAGAGAACACACCTTTGCCTTAATCCATGAGCTCAATGATGTGGCTGTAGGGTGATGGGGCATTTTTAATGAGTATTGGCTGGTGAGGAGATGAGGAGGGAAACATGTCTGAGCTGGAAGAAAATAGGCCCTCGCCTCTGATGTATCTGCAGTGCACACCATGCCTGTATAAAAAGCACACCACTTTTCTCTTCAGTCTCACTCCATTCTTCTACACCAGGGGCTGGTCCTGATTTATCCCCACGTGGGACACACAATGTGCCCCAGGCCTGTGTGTCTATTAGGAGCACTTGGCAGCCAGCAGCAACTCAGCCTGCCTTTAACTGGAAAGGAAGTGGGGACAGGAATAGAACAGACACTCGTTCTTCTTCCCACTCTCTGGGGTCTTTAATGGGATGCTGGTCACATGGCCAAGCCCAGACAGACCTGATACAGTGCAAAGACACCTCCTGAGGCACCTCAACCTGGGAGCTCAGGGGAAATGGAGCTGGTCTGGGACAAGCCACTGATTTGAACAAACAGACCTGGGAAGAGGTGAGGTGTAGATTTTTATGTTAGGTTCTCTGCAGAGCTCATTAGTAGGGAAAAGGTATGTTCTGAGTCAGTGATCTGCTGTGGCAATGAGGGGATACCCGCTCTCTGCCCAGCCATCCCAGAAAACCAGGTTTCTAGAGACAAGAAGCACAACTTCTCTATAAACTCACGAATCATCAAATACACGTTTTCTGACATTATGGAGAGTTATTTTATTTTACTCCAAAACTTTCTGTGGAAAAGTACAATGTTCTATGTTTCAGGGAGAGGAACTGTGAGAACACCTAAGAAGCTACTTCTCCTGGTGATGGTGAAAATTGAGACCTTCTAACACAGTTTTGTTTTTGTTTAATAGGCACTTTACATAGTGTTTATATTGTGTCAGTTCCTCTTTTAAGCACCCTGTATTTATTAGCTTAATCATCACAATAATCAAGTACTATAATTAATTATCCCCATTTTATAAGTGGGGAAACTGAGGAACAGGGGCTACATGTAGGCTGCCAAAATCATGCACACAACTAGAATGTGTAGGAGTCAGGGTTTGAACCTAGGAAGTCTAACTCAAAAATCCATTCTCTTTATCACTGTGCTGCAACCACCTCAGCTCCATTCATTCACTCATTCGCTCATTCATTCAGGCAACATTTACTAGGTACCTACCCTCTGCCAAATACACCGATATGTGTGGAGTGACACAGGATGAACAAAACACATCCCTAGAGAATCAGTCATAGTGAGGCGACAAAGAGGTTTAAAAAAATGCAGACAGGTACCCAGTGATTAACAAAAGGAATGAGTAAACACACTTCAGAGGAAGCACAGAGCACTAACAGGAGTGAAGTCCTAACTCCTAACCTTTAGAATACACCTGGGACTTAATGTCTCGGCCTTTGCACCGCTGGCCTGCCCTGCTCCTCTGGAATATTGCTGACCGCAGCTCCTCAGTGGCTCTGCCTTTGCTCTTGTCTGTCTTCTATTTCCCAGACAGTATACAGAGTGATCCTTTTTAAATTAAGTTAGAGTTCTGAAAACCCCCGGTGGCTTCCACCACATTCAAATGCAAGCCAAAGCCATCGCCGTGGGTCACAGGCCCTGGATGACCTTGCCTCTGCCCTGTTCTGACTCTGCCCGTCACTCTCTGGTGTCCCAAGCTCTAGCCTCTGGCCTCTCTGCCAGGCCTGCCTACCTGAGGGCTCTGTGTCACTCCTCCCTGGTGTATCCTCCCCACGGGTGCCACCATGGTCTCTCCCCAGCTTCATCCAGGCAGGTCTCTGCTCAGACAGCGCCTTCTCAGAGAGGCTTCCTCTGGCCACTCTATTTAAAATAGCACTCACCATCACTGATCCTGCTTAACAACTGTTACACTGCTGAGTTTTTCTTTCTAGGACTTAGTAACACCAGATATATTAAATATCTATTTCTTTTTTTAATTTTTTTTAAATTTTTTCATCTCTTTTTATTTTCATAGATTGAAGGGTACACGTGCGGTTTTGTTACCTGGCTATTTTGCACCACAGGGGTGAAGTCTGGGCTTCTAGTCTAACCAGCACCCAAATAGTCAACATGGTGCCCCGTAGGTCATTTCTCATCTCTGCCTCCCTCCCGCTCTCCCCCTTTTGAAGTCTCTAATGTCTATTATTTCACTTTCTATGTCCATGGATATACATTATTTAGCTCCCACTTATTAAATATCTATTTATTTATGGGTTTCTTGTCTGCCTATAAGTTCCCATTATAAGTTCTATCAGGGCAGAGTCTATATTTTCATATTTAATATAATATATATATATATATATATATATATATATATATATGTATGTATTATCAGGAGACCCTGGAATGGTGCCTGAACATAGATTTTCAGTAAATCATTGATGAATAATTGAATGAGTGAATGAATTAATTAATGAATTGCTTTAAGGCATCAAGGAAGGGGTCCCTGGAAGTAGACATTGGTAACTGAGTGCCGCAGGATAAGCAAGAGTTTGCAAGGCAGACAAGAGGGAAGAAAAGAATTCCAGACAGAGGGGAAAAGCATGTGCAAGATTTCAAGACAAGAAAACAGACTGGCTTAGTATGATTGTTTTACTCTCTTTTGCATTAGGCGTGTTGGGGATTCTGACTACAGTGATGGAGAAGAGGATTTTTACTACACTGAGATCAAGCTCAACACAGACTCAGTGGCAGACGGGCTGAGCAGCCTGGCCCCAGTCTCACCTTCCCAGTCCCTGGCTTCGCCTCCTACTTTCCCCATCCCAGACTCAAGCCGAACAGAAACTCCTTGTGCCAAAACGGAGACTAAGTTGATGACGCCCTTGAGCCGCTCAGCTCCCACCACCCTCTACCTCGTGCACACTGACCATGCTTACCAGGTGACTTGCAGGGGACTGTGAGAGCAATCACTTTGACCTTGACCAAAACCAGTGGCCATCTGGCCTATGAGTAAAAGATTACTCAGTGGAAAAACAGCATCACACACAGCAGCCCGGTAGCTTTCTTTCTTTTTTTCTCCCTTTAAAGCCAAGAACTCACACAGATGGGGTCCTATGGTCTAGTCTCAGATTGTTCAGTGCTGCCTGCAGATTCCATCCCATAGAGGCGGTTATGATGATAAAAATCCCTAATGTTACAGAACCCTCAAAATGGTGCCTGACACATTACATAATTATTTTTTTAAATAAGGCCAGGCACAGTGGCTTGTGCCTGTAATCCTAGCGCTTTGGGAGGCCAAGGCAAGTGGATCGCTTGAATTCAGTTCTAGATCAGCCTGGGAAACATGGTGAGACCCCATATCTACAAAAAAATACAAAAATTAGCCAGGCAAGGTGGCACATCCCTGTAGTCCCAGCTATTTGGGAGGCTTAGGTGGGAGGATCACCTGAGCCCAGGAGGGTTGAAGCTGCAGTGAGCTGTGACCACTGCACTCCACTGCACTCCAGCCTGGGTGACAGAGTAAGACCCTGTCTCAAAAAAATAAAAAGCAAGCAAGCATTGGAAAGCTTTGGCACAATGGCAGAATCATACTCCAAATCTGGGACTTCATGCCCTGCCTTCTAAATGGATAATTAAGCATCTTAGAGTAGTGGTTCTCAGTATTCTGCAAATCAACAGTGCCAGCATCACCTGGGAACTTGTTAGAAATGTAAATTCTTGGGACCACCCCTCACCCTCTTCTGTGTGTCCCCCCCACCGCCCGCCCCACCAACCCTGTGTTCTGTTTTAACAGGCCCTCCAGGGAATGCTGAGTCGTGCTAAAGTCTGACAAGACCTTAGCGACAAAGCCTGCAAATTTAGGACATGGGTAAAACTCCTTTTTTTCCCCCAGAAATTACGTGGGTTTTTTTGATACGGGGTCTCACTCTCTCAGGCTGGAGTGCAGTTCACTGCAGTCTCCAATTCCTGGGCTTAAGCAATTCTCCCGCCTCGGCCTTCCAAGTACCTGGGACTACAGGTGTGCACTACCACATGCAACTAATTAAATTTTTTTGTAGAGACGAGTTATCACTATGTTGCCCAGGCTGGTCTCAAACTCCTGTCCTCAAGCAATCCTCCACACTGACCTCCTGAAGCGCTGATTATAGGCTTGAGACACCCTACCTGGCCATTAACTCTTTTAAAAATGTTGATTTCGTTTTTATACAATGTTAATACATTCAAGTTTAAAAGAGATATTTTCCCCATAATTCTCAACTACCTTATTGAACTTTTTTAAATCTCCTTTACATACTTGTAATTATGTTCTCTCACGCTTGTTTTATAAAAACTTTTCATTTAACTAAATAATATCCAATTAAATTGAAACACCAAATTGTTTTAATCATTCTTATTGTTAGATATTTACTTTGTAATCTATCCTATTTTTCATCATTAATAACTCCACTGTAAACATCTCTGTGCCTGTAGTGTTTATTTTTTCTTTAAATTCTCAGAAGAATAATTATTGAGTCAGAGGATGTAATATGAATGAACAGTTTATGGCTCTTACTATGTATTTCCAAAATGCTTTCCAGTGTACCAGTTGCAAAGCCATTGCCGCTAGCAAATATATTTGTAATCAGAAAATTACACCTATAGAGGAAAAATTTAGCCACTTATTTAGCAGACTTAAACTCAAGAGTAATGGAATAGAGCTAATGTTTGAATTAGCATAATAAATTTCATTCCTGACTCTTATTATGTTGGTCAACACGAATAATTCATCCATCTTTATTTATCACCATTGCACTTAGGTCAGAAATCACGGGAACCAACTTAGTTAAATCATTTTGCTCATCTATATAATGAGAAAGTTGGACTACACACTAGTTGATCTAGAAGGTCCTTCCCAAAGCATAAACTTACAAATATTGAAACTTTTCTGTTTATAGAAATTATAAATGTTCAGCATAGAAAATATTAAACACAGTAAAGAAAGAAAATTCATTCCTAATTCCATTGACCCAAGAGCCCTTTGGTTAATAGTTTTTGTATGTACTTTAAGACTTTGTGCTGTGTTTTTATATATAGTTTTTAAAAGGGATCTGTTGCAGAACTGTTTTTACTGTATTTTTTCTATTTAATATATCATGAACATTTTCCCATGCCAGTGAATCTTCGTCTTCCACAATAGCATTTTAAAAATTGATGCCTAGCAGCCGGGCGCGGTGGCTCAAGCCTGTAATCCCAGCACTTTGGGAGGCCGAGGCGGGTGGATCACGAAGTCAAGAGATCGAGACCATCCTGGTCAACATGGTGAAACCCCGTCTCTACTAAAAATACAAAAAATTAGCTGGGCATGGTGGCGCGTGCCTGTGATCCCAGCTACTCGGGAGGCTGAGGCAGGAGAATTGCCTGAACCCAGGAGGCAGAGGTTGCGGTGAGCCGAGATCGCGCCATTGCACTCCAGCCTGGGTAACAAGAGTGAAACTCCGTCTCAAAAATAAATAAATAAATAAATAAAATAAAAATTGATGCCTAATATTTATGCATATTTGTGGGGCACACATAAGATTTTGTTATATGTATAGGATATGTAATAATCAAATCAGGGTATTTTGAATATTAATCACCTTGTGCATTTATCATTTCTCTGAGTTGGGAACATTTCCAGTCCTCTCTTCTAGCTATTTTGAAATATAAAAATACATTGTTGTTACCTATAGTCACTCTACTCCGCAATCCAACATTAGTTCTTATTCTTTCTATCTAACTGTATGTTTGTACCTACTTAACCAACATCTCTTCCCACCATGGCCCATCACACCCTTCCCCACCTCCCGTAACTATCATTTTATTCTCTACCTCCATGACATCAATTATTCTAGTTCCCACATATGACTGAACATGTGATATTTGTCTTTATGTGCCTCGCTTATTTCACCTACCATAATGACTTCTAGTTCTGTTCATATGGCTGCAAATGATAGGATATCATTGGTTTTCATGGCTGAGTAGTATTCCATTGTGTCCTTACCACATTTTGTTACTTCATCTGTTGATGGACTCTCAGACTGATTCCATGTTGTCTTTGTTATTGTGAATAGTGCCACAGTAAACTGAGAGTGCAGGTATCCCTTTGGTACACTGATTGCCTTTCCTTTAGATAAATATCCAGTAGTGGGATTGCTAGATTATATGGTAGTTCTGTTTTTAGATTTTAGGAAATCTCCATACTGCTTTCCATAATAGGTGTATTAATTTACATTCTCACCAATAGTATATGAAAGATCCCTTTTCTCTGCTTCCTCACCAGCATCTGTTATTTTTCATCGTTTTAGTAATAGCCAATCTGACTAGGGTGAGATGATACCTCATTGTGGTTTTGATAAGCATTTTTCTGATATTAGAGATGTTGAGCATTTTTTGATGTATCTATTGGCCATTTGTATGTCTTCTTTTGAAAAAGTTTTATTCAGGTCCTTTGCCTACTTTTTAAAGGATTTATTTGGTTTTGCTATTGAGTTGTTAGTAGTCTCTTGTCAGATGAATAGTTTGTGAATATTTTCTCCCCTTCAATAGGTTGTCTCTTCACTCTGTTAATTGTTTCTTGTGTTGTGCAGAAGCTTTTTAGTTTAATATAGTCACATTTGTCTATTTTTGGTTTTGCTTCCTATGCTTTTGAAGTCTTAGCCATAAAAATGTTCTGGAGTGTTTTTCTTGTGCTTTCTTCCAGTAGTTTTATAGTTTAGGGTCTTACATTTACATCTTTAATCCATTTTGAGTTGATGTTTGTAAATGACAAGAGCTAGGGTTCTAGTTTCATGTGTTTGCATGTGGATATCCAGTTTTTCCAGCAGCATTTTTCTGATATTAGAGATGTTGGACATCTCTAATATCAGACATCAACCTCCAGAAGAGGTTGTCCTTTCCCAGTGTATGTTCTCATCACCTTGGTCAAAAATCAGTTGGCTGTAAATATGTGGACTTATTTCTTTGTTCCCTGTTTTGTTCCACATTCTGTTTATGTGTCTGTTTTTATGCCATTTTAACAACATTTTGAATGGACTCTGTAGGTATATCATGATTTATTTACCTACTTCCCTATTACTGGACATTTGTATTGTTTCCAGTTTTTTGTTTGTTTGTTTTTGTTCTGAGACAAGGTTTCATTATGTTGCCAGGCTGGAGTACAGTGGCATGATCATAGTTCACTGCAACCTCGAACTCCCAGGCTCACATAATCTTCCTGCCTCAGTCTCTGAAGTAGCTGCAACTACAGGCACACAACACCAAACCTGGCTAATTTTTTTATTTTTAATAGAGTCAGAGTCTCACTGTGTTGCCCTCACTGGTCTCTAACTCTGAGCTCAAGCGATCCTCCTCCTGACTCTCAAAGTGCTGGGATTACAGGCATAAGCCACCATGCCCAGCCCCAATTCTTTTTTATAATATATAATTGTGCAATGAACATTCTTGTGTACATTTCTTTAGAATGAATTCCTAGACATGGAATAGCTAACACCCAGAATTCTAAGAATTTTGATACATATTGCCAAATTACCTCCCAAGAACATTGTACCAGTTTAGACCCATCCTCACAGTATAGCACTATTTCCCAATTTTATAGTGAAGAACTGTATCTCACAGGTATCCCAAAATAGGCATATGTATATATAATAAAATTTCTTTTCAGAAATCAGCAGTCAAAAACCATCTCTTTTTACACCTTAGATAGCTTGCTTAGGTATATATATGAAGTTTATTTCTGGCTGCTCCCTTTAACCTTGTTTAATCTCTTCCTGTTAGATAATTAGTCTAAGTTATTAATATAGCTGAGACCATTTCTGAGGTCCTCCTTTGGTATTAAGAGCTTAAGTCTCTGAAGGAAAATATTTCTTCATAACAGCTTTCTCTGTTTTTTATTTGACAGGCCACACCCCCTGTGACCATTCCAGGATCAGCCAAGTTCACCCCCAATGGCAGCAGCTTCAGCATTTCCTGGCAATCTCCTCCGGTCACTTTCACAGGCATTCCAGTAAGTAGGAAAAAAAAAAAAAAAAAAAAAGCCAAAAATCTGGTCAAAGCCAATATAGAATAAATTTAGAGAACAAATAGAGGCATGCCAGAAAAATAGAAACATCAGAATGCCAGAAGTAGTATATTTCTTACATGATATTTGTAAACTCATCAGCAGGTATCACTTCTCTGCAGAAAGGTGTTGACTGGTGTTTCAGAAAACTAGAAGAAAGTTTTAATGGTTCATAAACAACTTGTTGAAAATATATCAAGGTTTTTTGTGTTGATAGTGTATTTGTTTCCAAAAGACTATAAAATTAATAGCTGAACTCAGATCTTGTGTGGAAAAAATAGTATTTATCATTATAAGCAACTATAAAATGTATGACTTAGGAAATATTGTTCCATGTGTGATTTTAAAGGCTCAAAAAATACATTAAAATCATTTCTTCTTTCAAAGTCTGAATAATCCATGCTGATGGATAATCTGAAAATAAATGAATGCTGAAATATGCAATCAGAATTAAGTAGGACATAAGAATTGATTTGACATGCTAAATGATTCATGTCTGATAAATCACTGTGAATTAACTTGATTCCTAACCAATCATTTTAAAATATATTGGGTTTTTTAATAGTTTATCACAAATTGCCATAGACATGCACACTGTTGACATTCACAGTGGTATATAACTCCTGATGAGGTTCAGGAAGTGGCTTATGATAACAGATGTTAACCTTATTTTCTCTTCTCCACCCCCTCCCCAAGGACCTCACAAAAGCTTCTTATTGTCAACCACTGGCAACTCCCAGAGGTTTCCAGCAAAGTCTTAAGGCTTCTGTGGAGCTGATAAAAATGAAAGTGGCTGAATGAATTATGCTGTGCTCTGTTGATGAATATTTATTAAATTCCATAGAGGAATAGCCAACAATAAAAAGCATACTGCTGGAAGCAATTTGGGAAATGGTGACTTCCAGAAAAGACTCTGGGAATGTGATTTGTAAACAATACCATGGGTCTGGAGTCATTTTTAAAGTTGTATTTTCATTGAATAGTGTAACTTCTGGTAGCTCTGCAAGAGTGATCTTGTTAGTAGACACTAGAAGAGAGCAGCTTAGACATGTCAGTATTAGTTTTGCTTCTGGCAAGAACACTGATCCACTGATGTGGGTGTCAGAGGTTAACAATCTGTCTGTTTGGGGCCTTTTTTTTGGTAGCCATAAAAAGACCCAGAGTGGCTCTTGATATCACTTTCGAGACAGCCTCTCTGTATTAACCTAAAATGGCAGCCATAGTTAAAGAATTATTGAGACTGTCTATTCTGCATCCTATTAATTCATGCCTTTGACTTGGGAAGAATTTTCCATGGTGTATGGGAAGCATACACCATGTTGCTCATCTGGTACTATAGCATGTAGATAAAACAGCCCAGTTCAGACCTCTTTCAGACTACCTGTGACTAAGCTGTAATGTTTTTCCCCTTTGCTTTTCTAATTAAATTTTCTTCTGAAGTATAGGGAAATCATTCGGAGGAGCTATTTACTAGCTGCATGTCCTCCATGGTTCTTATATGTCTTACACAGTAGGATACCAGCCGGGACACGTTATATCATTTGTTTTTCAACAATGGAATGTTAAAAATCTGCTACAGACACTGTATATTTCTACTCTCATTTCAGTGCCCTAGATTTTTTACAGAATCCCTCATTTCACTCTGTGTTGGTTACCTGGGACATTCTAGACAAAAGCTTTGACAGAAAGTATATGCATACGATATATAAAATATTCCGTAGCTGGGTTAAGTAGGTATTCCACTAAAATCCTATGTGATATTTTTTTTTTCTTCCCTGAGACAGGGTCTCAATCCATCACCCAGGCTAGAGCACAGTGGCGCCATCACGGCTCACTGTAGCCTCAACCTCCCTGGGCTCAGGTCATCTTCCCCACTTCAGCTTCCTGAGTAGCTGGGACTATAGATGTATACCACCACACCTGGCTAATTTTTGAATTTTTAGTAGAGATGGGGTTTTCCCACATGGCCCAGGCTGGTCTTGAACTCCTGAGTTCAAGCAATCCACCCACCACCTCAGCCTCCCAAAGTGCTAGGATTATGGGCTTGAGCCACTATGGCCGGCTGAAAGCTTCTAATTTATTTTTTCACCAGAGAATTCCCAATCTTGCTGATTGTGTAACTAGTTTCAGCAAAGACTTCAGATTAATTTTGGCAGTCAAGCTTGCCATTCCTATTTAAAGATAAAATAAGGGTGGGGTGTAATTTTCAAAGGCTTTTTACTCTAGAAAGACAAGAAGGCTACAACTATCGTCAGGTGGGATAATCCTTACCTGTTCCTCTTTTGGAGGGCAGATAGAACATGATGATTGGAGATGCGTGAAGCATGATTAACGTCTCTGCGTAATCAGGACTTCCAACACCCTGATTGCTCCTATCTGATTTAAAAAAAAAAAAAAAAAAAAAAAAAAAAAAGGCTACAACTAAGAATGTTCTTTATGTTGCTAAACTCTCTGGCCATGCTTTGAAAAAAAACAATCAGCAGGTGCTTGCTGTCCTCCTCCTCCTGGTGGGCTAGCTCTCATGACAGCCCACCCACACAGATGCAGGACTGTTGCACACCCATGGACAGGGTGCCAGCAACTGTCCCTGAATGCCCCAAGAGTGCCAGTCCAGCCCCTAGAAGATGGCAAGCCAGGTGGAATTTAAGAATATGTGAATTCTTACCCTCTAAATTAGGTATAATAGGGTTTTCAGACCAAATCTCTAAAGTTGTAAGTTATAATGAATTTGTATTAATGGTGGCTTCAATTGTATCCAAACTGAAGAATCGAGAAGTTTGCATGTTTTAAAATGCTTTTCAAAAAAAAATACCTTTTTCCTTGTACTCTAAAACAATACCCTGAGGTTGTCAACTGTTTAGAGTTTACTTTTCTCCCACTTCTGTACACTTCTAGAAAGGATGCTTCTGTACACTTCTAGAAAATGGGAAAAATCCCTTTCTGAAAAATCCCAAGGGTTGCAGGTTTTTATTTATTCATTTGCCTATGCTAGATTTCCTGAACGTTGGGTTTTAATAAGTTCCCTGGGTAAGACCTCTTCTTGGAGGTATGTATCGGAGAAAGCTGAATTGCATATTTAACAACTGTAACTGGAAGTTCAGTCTTTTGTAGCCTAAGGCTGTGGGGAGAAGGGTTAGAAAGAGAACATCCTTAATTACAACTTTCTTTGACATGTTTTTCCCTAATGACCTGCCTTTTCTCCTAATTATCTACATTTCTTTCTCTATTTTCATGACAGAAAACTAAGAGCTTTTGGCCCCTTTATTAATCGGCTCAAGGCTGCCATAAAATACCATAGACTTGACAGCTTAAACAACAGAAATTTATTTCTTCAGAGTTCTAGAGGCTAGAAGTCCAAATCAAGGTGTTGGCCAATTCAGTTCTGGTGAAGACCTCTTCCTGCTTTGGTGCTTGGGGGGCGGAGAGGGGGAGAAAGAGAGAGAGAGAGAGAGAGAGAGAGAGAGAGACCTTATAATTATTAGTGTCCTTATAATGTTCTTATAAGGACACTAATCATGTTGGATCAGGGCCCCACCCTTATGACCTCATTTAACCTTAATGACCTCCTTAAAGACCCTGTGTCCAAATACACCGACACTGGGAATTAGAGCTTCATCATATGAATTTGAAGGACACAAAAATTCAATCTGTAACAGCCACTAAGCAAGTAAGTATGAGCTAGTCAACCTGCTATCCAAGAGCAGTTCTAGAAGGCTTCAGGCTGTCGGGGAGGGTCTCCAAAGATGAAACAGCAGAGCTTAATTGTCAAATGCTTAGCTGGTTTGAGGTTTCTTTTTTAATGCCTTGAGGGAAGGTACAGAATTATATGAGGTTAAAATCAAGCCAGAGGCCTTTTTTCCCCCTCTTAAGAAAAAATTACAAGAAAAGAAATTTCTCCTGCATATTTACAGAAGGGCACAGCATCTCTAGTGTGAGACTTACTTGCAAATCCTGGCTCTGGCATTTGTGAATGCCATGTGACCCTTCCAAAGTAATATCCTCTACTCTAGTACTACCTTACTGAGTTGTGTCATTCACCCAGTGCCTGGCATGTGGCTGACATTGCAGATCTCTTACCATCATTGCTCCCTTTACTGTGTATCAGCACTGTATAACAGGGGTCAGGGAAAGTGGCTCCTCCCCGTTTAGAATTCATTCCTGTAACACAGATATACTCAACACATTGGGAGAGATTAGCCACAATTTTTTTTTTTTTTTTTTTTTTTTTTTTTTTTTTTTTTTTTTGAGACAGAGTTTCACTCTTGTTACCCAGGCTGGAGTGCAATGACGCGATCTTGGCTCACCGCAACCTCTGCCTCCTGGGTTCAGGCAATTCTCCTGCCTCAGCCTCCCGAGCAGCTGGGACTACAGGCACATGCCACCATGCCCAGCTAATTTTTTTTGTATTTTTAGTAGAGATGGGGTTTCACCATATGGACCAGGATGGTCTCGATCTCTTGACCTCATGATCCACCCACTTCGGCCTCCCAAAGTGCTGGGATTACAGGCTTGAGCCACCGCGCCCAGCCACAATTTTTATAGACTATAA
Source organism: Saimiri boliviensis (assembly GCF_048565385.1). Classification (NCBI taxonomy): domain Eukaryota; kingdom Metazoa; phylum Chordata; class Mammalia; order Primates; family Cebidae; genus Saimiri; species Saimiri boliviensis. Next base: position 44,855,932 of record NC_133463.1, read on the forward strand.
TTTAGAATTCTTCAGACTCTTCTGAGGCCACACTTAACCAGTAGACAAACTATGGACATATAGACCAATAATTTTATTTAATTAGAATTATCATATTGTACTACTGCCCAAATATATTATATGCTTTATAAAACATGCCACAAAATAGAACTTAGAAATGGTTAAGAAATCAATTGAAATGCAGAGACCACTAGAAGAGAGAGTATTTGCTTTATGGAGCTCTATTTTAGGACACACATCACTCCCACCAATGATGTGGCAGGATGGAAGAGTGCAAAAAGCAGGGCTTTGACGTCATTCAGAAGCGAGTCCAAGGCAAGCTATGTTCACGTCAGACAACGGTGTTCAAATCCTGAGTCCACCGTTTACTAACTGAATAGCCTGGACAGTGCACTTAACTTCTCCATGTCCTCGTCTATAAAATGAAAATGATGGCTATGACAGGGCAGTTGTGAAGATTAAAATAACATATGGAAGACACTTGGCTTATATAGCAGGCTCTCAGCAAATTACTTCTGCTACTTTTACCTCTGGGATGCTCTGCAGGACACTTCCCTTCTCAAAACCTAAATTTCTCTATCTGTAAGATGTAGATATAGATCGTTTATTTTGCAAGCTTGCTGTGAGAATTCAGAGAGGTATCTACTTGCCTGTCTTCCACATTCGCAAGCACTGAATAAATGGTAGGTGACTGCCCCAGTTACTCCCTTGGTTTCTCCACCCTCATCCTCAACTAAAATAATAAGCTGAAACATGACTCTCTTGCCACTAAAAGTCTCAAGAAAAATTCACATGTCATATTGAGCCTCCCATTGAACTAAGCCACATAGGAAAGTTTGAAGTGGGTCCTGTGTCTTGCTACGTTGTACCCTGTAGAAACGCATGTACTGAACTCTAGAGTTCAGAGAGCCATTAGCAGGAAGAAGGCGTTTGGCGAGGGGTCATTCCTGCAGGAGATTCATACTCTGGTCTGAAAGCGTCCCCCAAAGCTCCTGTGTTGGAAATTTAATCCCCAATGCAACAGTGTTGAGAGGTAGAACCTTTAAGAGGTGATGAGTCAAGAGAACTCTACTGTCATGAATGGATTATGTCATTATCAAGAGAATGGGTTTGTTATAAAAACAAGTTCGGCCTTCTCTTAAGTGCACTGTTACCCTTCCACCCTTTGCCCTGGAATAACACAGCAAGAAGGCCATTGTCACATGCAGGCCCCTCAACCTTGGACTTTCCAGCCTCTAGAACTGTAGGAAATAAATTTCTGCTCATTATAAATCATCCAGTCTCAGGTACTCTGATGGCAGCACAAAACAGTCAGAGATCATCCATATTCCTCAAACTCTGTTCCTGGAATTTTCAAAAGCCAGTTCTTATGCCTCTCCCACCCTGCTGCTTCCTCAGCTTTCTCAACTCAGAAAGTAGTACCACTGTCCCTCCAGCCATCTGAGCCAGAACCTGGTATACATCCTTGAATCCTCAATTCATCCTTAATTCATCTAAAGATGCCATTTTCTTTGTGCTCCATCCCAACCCACAAGTCCTAGGCTGTGCCTCTAAACAACAGGAATTCAGCCCTTCCCCATCACTGCCCCCATACCTAGTCTAAACCACCAGTATGTTTTTGCCTGGAATACTGCAGAAGCCTCTTTTTTAAAAATATATATTTTATTGCATTTTAGGTTTGGGGGTACATGCGAAGAACATGCAAGATTGTTGCATAGGTACATACATGGCAATGTGGTTTGCTGCCTTCCTCCCCATCACCTATATCTGGCATTTCTCCCAATGTTATCTCTCCCCAACTCCCCACCACCTGCTGTCCCTCCCCTAGTTTCCCCCTGCAGATCCCAGTGTATGATGTTCCCCTCCCTGTATCCATATGTTCTCATTGTTCATCACCCTCCTATGAGTGAGAACATGCGGTGTTTGATTTTCTGTTCTTGTGTCAGTTTGCTGAGAATGATGGTTTCCAGGTTCATCTATGTCCCTACAAAGGACATGAATTCATCGTTTTTAATGGCTGCATAGTATTCCATGGTGTATATGTGCCACATTTTCCCTGTCCAATCATCAGTGGGCATTTGGATTGGTTCCAAGTCTTCGCTATTGTAAACAGTGCTGAAATGAACATTCGTGTGCATGTGTCCTTATAGTAGAATGATTTATAATCCTTTGGATATACACCTAGTAATGGGATTGCTGGGTCAAATGGAATTTCTATTTTTAGGTCCCTGAGGAATCACCACACTGTCTTCCACAATAGTTGAACTAATTTGCACTCCCACCAACAGTGTAAAAGTGTTCCTATTTCTCCATATCCTCTCCAGCATCTGTTGTCTCCAGATTTTTTAATGATCACCATTCTATCTGGCGTGAGGTGGTATCTCAATGTAGTTTTGATTTGCATTCCTCTAGTGACCAGTGATGAGCATTTTTCATATGTTTGTTGGTCTCATATATGTCTTCTTTTGTAAAGTGTCTGTTCATATCCTTCGCCCACGTTTGAAAGGGCTTTTTTTTGTTTTTTCTTGTAAATCTGTTTTAGTTATTTGTAGATTCTGGATATTAGCCCTTTGTCAGAGGGGTAGATTGCAAAAATTTTTTCCCATTCTGTTGGCTGCCAGTTCACTCTAATGATTGTTTCTTTTGCTGTACAGAAGCTCTGGAGTTTAATTAGGTCCCATTTGTCTATTTTGGCTTTTGTTGCCAATGCTTTTGGTGTTTTAGTCATGAAGTCCTTGCCTATGCCTATGTCCTGAATGGTTTTGCCTAGATTTTCTTCTAGGGTTTTTATGCTGTTAGGTCTTATGTTTAAGTCTTTAATCCATCTGGAGTTAATTTTAGTGTAAGGTGTCAGGAATGGGTCCAGTTTCTGCTTTCTGCACATGGCTAGCCAGTTTTCCAGTTTTCCCAACACCGTTTATTAAACAGGGACTCCTTTCCCCATTGCTTGTTTTTGTCAAACATCAGATGGTTGTAGATGTGTGGCATTGCCTCCAAGGCCTCTGTTCTGTTCCATTGGTCTATATCTCTGTTTTGGTACCAGTACCATGCTATTTTGATTATTGTAGCCTTGTAGTATAGTTTGGAATCAGGTAGTGTGATGCCTCCAGCTTTGTTCTTTTTGCTTAGAATTGACTTGGCTATGCAGGCTCTCTTTTGGTTCCATATGAAGTTTAAGGTGGTTTTTTCCAGTTCTGTGAAGAAGGTCATTGGTAGCTTGATGGGGATAGCTTTGAATCTATAAATTACTTTGGGAAGTATGGCCATTTTCACAATACTGATTCTTTCTAACCATGAACATGGACTGTTTCTCCATCTGTTTGTGTCCTCTCTTATTTCATTGAGCAGTGGCTTGTAGTTCTCCTTGAAGAGGTCCTTTGCGTTCTTTGTTAGTTGTATTCCTAGGTATTTTATTTTCTTTGTAGCAATTGTGAATGGCAGTTTGTTCTTGATTTGGCTCTCTTTAAGTCTGTTATTGGTGTATAGGAATGCTTGTGATTTTTGCACATTGATTTTGTATCCTGAGACTTTGCTGAAGTTGCTTATTGGTTTTAGGAGATTTGGGACTGAGATGATGGGGTCTTCTAGATATACAATCATGTCATCTGCAAACAGAGACAATTTAACTTCCTCGTTTCCTAATTGAATACCCTTTATTTCTTTTTCTTGCCTGACTGCTATGGCTAGAACTTCCAATATTATATTGAATAGGAGTGGTGAGAGAGGGCATCCTTGTCTAGTGCCACATTTCAAAGGGAATGCTTCCAGTTTTTGCCCATTCAGTATGATATTGGCTGTGGGTTTGTTGTAAATAGCTTTTATTATTTTGAGATATGTTCCATCAATACCTAGTTTGAGAGTTTTTAGTATAAAGGGCTGTTGAATTTTGTCAAAGGCCTTCTCTGCATTTATTGAGATAATCGCGTGGTTTTGTCTTTGGTTCTGTTTATGCAGTGAATTACATTTATAGACTTGTGTATGTTGAACCAGCCTTGCATCCCCAGAATGAAGCCTACTTGATCGTGATGGATAACCTTTTTGATGTGCTGTTGCAATCTGTTCGCCAGTATTTTATTGAAGATTTTTGTGTCAATGTTCATCATGGATATTGGCCTGTAGTTTTTTTAGTTTTGTCTCTGCCAGGTTTGGGTATCAGGATAATGTTGATCTCATAGAGTTAGGGAGGATTCCCTCTTTTTGTATTGTTTGAAATAGTTTCAATTGGAATGGTACCAGCTTGTCTTTGTACATCTGGCAGAATTTGGCTGTGAATCCATCTGGACCTGGACTTTTTTTGGTTGGTAGGCCATTAATTGCTGCCTCAACTTCAGACCTTGTTATTGGTCTATTCAGGGTTCCAACTTCTTCCTGGCTGAGTCTTGGAAGTGTGCAAGTGTCGAGGAATTTATCAGTTGCTTCCAGATTTACTGGTTTATGTGCATAGAGCTGTTTGTAGCAATCTCTGATGGTAGTCTGTATTTCTGAGGAATCAATCAGTGGTGATTTCCCCTTTATCATTTTTTTATTGCATCTATTCAATTTTTCTCTTATTAGTCTAGCTAGTGGTCTATTTTGTTGATCATTTAAAAAAAACAGCTCCTGGATTTATTGATTTTTTGAAGGGTTTTTTATGTCTCTATCTCCTTCAGTTCTGCTCCATTTCTTGTCTTCTTGTTTTTGAGTTTTTTGGATCTTGCTCCTCTAGCTCTTTCAATTTTGATGATAGGGTGTCGATTTTAGATCTTTCCTTGCTTCTCATGTGGGCATTTGTTGCTATAAATTTCCCTCTAGACACTGCTTTAAATGTGTCCCATGGATTCTGGCTGGTACGTTGTGTCTTCGTTCTTGTTGGTTTCGAAGAACATTTTTTTTTCTGCCTTAATTGTTTATCCATTCGCCATTCAGGAGCAAGTTGTTCGGTTTCCATGTGAGTGTGTGGTTTTGAGTGCTTTTCTTAATCCCGTGTTCTAATTTTATTGCATTGTGGTCTGACAGACTGTTTGTTACGATTTCCATTCTTTTGCATTTGCTGAGGAGTGATTGACTTCCAATTATGTGGTCAATTTTAGAGTAATTGTGATGTGGTGCTGAGGAGAATGTGTATTCTGTGAATTTGGGGTAGAGTGTTCTGTAAATGTCTATTAGGTCTGCCTGGTCTAGATCTGTGCTCAAGTCCTGGATATCCTTGTTGACTTTCTGTCTCATTGATCTGTCCAATATTGTCAGTGGAGTGTTAGTCTCCCACTATTATTGTGTTGGAGTCTAAGAGTCTTTGTAGGTCTTTAAGAACTTGCTTTATGCCGGGTGTGGTGGCTCAAGCCTGTAATCCCAGCACTTTGGGAGGCCGAGGCGGGTGGATCACGAGGTCAAGAGATTGAGACCATCCTGGCCAACATGGTGAAACCCCGTCTCTACTAAAAATACAAAAAATTAGCTGGGCATGGTGGTGCGTGCCTGTAATCCCAGCTGCTCAGGAGGCTGAGGCAGGAGAATTGCCTGAACCCGGGAGGCGGAGGTTGCGGTGAGCCAAGATTGCGCCATTGCACTCCAGCCTGGGTAACAAGAGCGAAACTCCGTCTCAAAAAAAAAAAAAAAAGAACTTGCTTTATGTATCTGGGTGCTCCTGCATTGGGTGCATATATATTTAGGATATTGATCCTTTTACCATTATGTAATGTCCTTCTTTGTCTCTTTTGATCTTTGTTGGTTTAAAGTCTATTGTATCAGAGACTAGGATTGCTACCCCTGCTTTTGTTTGCTCTCCATTTGCTTGGTAAATCTTCTTCTGTCCCTTTGAGTCTATATGAGTCTGCACATGCGATGGGTCTCCTGAATACAGCACACCAATGGGTCTTGACTTTTTATCCAGTTTGCCAGTTTGTGTCTTTTGATGGGGGCATTTAGGCCATTTACATTCAACGTTAATATTATGTTTGAATTTGATCCTGCCATTTTTTTTACTGGCTGGTTGTTTTGCCTGTTAGTCGACACGTTTTCTTCATTGTGTCATTGTTCTTTACCATTTGGTACGTTTTTACAGTGGCTGGTACTGGTTGTTCCTTTCCATGTTTAATACTTCCTTCAGGTGCTCTTGCAAGGCAGGTCTTGTAGCGACAAAATCTCTCAGCAATTGCTTGTCCATAAAGGATTTTATTTATTTCTCTTTCACTTATGAAGCTTAGTTTGGCTGGGTATGAAATTCTAGGTTGAAAGTTCTTTTCTTTAAGGATGTTGAATATTGGCCCTCATTCCCTTCTAGATTGTAGGGTTTCTGCAGAGAGATCCACTGTATGTCTGATGGTCTTTCCTTTGTGGGTTACTCGACCCTTCTCTCTGGCTGCCCTTAGGATTTTTTCCTTCATTTCAACCCTGGCGAATGAAGCAATTATGTGCCTTGGGATTGCTCTTCTTGAAGAGTATCTTTGTGGTGGTCTGTGTATTTCCTGGATTTGAATGTTGGCCTGCCTCATTAGGTTGGGGAAGTTCTCTTGGATAATATCCTGAAGAGTGTTTTCCAGCTTGGATTCATTCTCCCTGTCACATTCAGGTAAACCAATCAAGCATAGATTAGGTCTTTTCACATAATCCCAAAGTTCTTGGAGGCTTTGTTTATTTCTTTTCACTCTTTTTTCTCTAATCTTGCAGCCTTGTATTATTTCATTGATTTCATCTTCAGTCTCTGATATCCTTTCTTCTGCTTGATCAATTCAGCTGTTGAAATTTGTGTATGCCTCGCAAAGTTCTCTTGCTGTGTTTTTCAGCTCCATCAAGTCATTTGTGTTCTTCTCTAAGCTGGTTATTCTAGTTAGCTTTTCGTCTAACCTGTTTTCAAGGTTCTTAGTTTCTTTACATTGGGTTAGAACATGGTCTTTTTAACTCAGAGAAGTTTGTTATTACTCACCTTCTGAAGCCTGCTTCTGTCAATTCGTCAAACTCATTCTCTGTCTTGTTTTGTTCCCTTGCTGGTGAGGAGTTGTAATCCCTGGGAGGAGAAGAGATATTCTTGTCTTTGATGGTTTCATCCTTTTTGCACTGGTTTCTTCCCATCATTGTGGATTTATCTCCCTTTGATCTTTGAAGTTGGTGATTTGGGGAGGAATCTGAGTGGACATCCTTTCTGTGAAAGTTGGAGCTCTATCTTTTTTGGCCTGTAGTGGCACTGCTGGGCTGCCTCAGATTCAGTCAGGTTGCTGGGTGGATGGTCTTCCCTGGGAGTTTGTTCAGGCAGGTGAGATTAGCCCACCTTCCCAATGGTGTCTCTCCTTCCCCAAACTCAATCTTCCCAATTGTCATCAAACTGGTGTATTCACTGTGAAGCTTTCTAGCGTGCAGGCTTCAGTTTGAGTTTTGTGAGGGTGGAACCTGCCAGGCCTTATGGCCCATTTTGCTTTCAACTCTGCCTCTTTCTGTGAGATGGGTCCGTCCCGCTGGTGTTAGTCCATACTTCCACCCAGGTCCACGCTGACAACTTGCGGCACCAGGCGGGAGCCATCGTTCAGATTTGTATGGACAACCCATGGTGCCCCACAGTCCGGTGGGGCTCTCATGGACCGTGGGTTGCAGGAGGGATGAGGGAAGCACAGGATCCGAATTGGAGCACCAAGGGGGTGAAGTCCCTGACCCTCCAAGCTGGCTGCACATTCCAAGTGGGGACACACCCTGCCCTGTCTCGGTTCTCCCTCCCTGGGCTGCTCTGCCCTGCTTTGGCTCACCCTTTCATGAGCTATTTTCAGTGTCCTACCAATCCCACCGAATCAAACCTAGCACCTCGCTTGGAATCATGAAATCTCTAGCCCTCTGCCTCTCATTCGCTGGGAGCTACATTCCAGTATGGCCTCCTCTCAGCCATCTTGGCACCCCAAAACTTTCATTTTTAAAAACTGTGAATGTTACCTCTGGTGGCCCTTGCTCCACCCAACTCTAGCGTGTAGACCAGTGATATAGACTAATTCAAATTCATGGCAACAGTGGTTCCAAATGTTAGATTTTTACTTACCTGTATGAAATTTTTTTTTGAGATGCGTCTCACTCTGTTGCCCAGGCTAGAATGTAGTGCAGCAGTCTTGACTCACTGCTGCCTTGACCTCTCCACATTCAGGTAATCCTCCCACCTCAGTCTCCAAAGTAGCTGGAACTATAGGTGCATGTCACCACATCTGGCTAATTTTTGTATCTTTAGTAGATATGGGGCTACTATTGCCCAGACTGGGCTCAAACTCCTAGACTCAAGTGATCCACTCACCTTGGCCTCCCAAAGCACTAGGATTACAGGAATCAGCCACCACTTCCGGCCCTACCTGTATAATTTTTTAAGTGTCTTAAGTTTTGTACTGCTATAACAGAAAACCTTAGACTGGGTAATTTATAATGAACAGAAATTTACTAACAACCTGGAGGCTGCAAAGTCATACATCAACATGCCAGCCTCTGTGAGGGCCTTTATGCCGCATCGTCACATGGCAGAAGGTGAAAGGGGGGGGGGGCACACTGGCCCTTGTATACACTAATCCCACCCATGGGAGTGGAGCCCTCATAGCGTAATCACCTCTTAAGGGCCCCACCTCTTAATACTATTACAATGACAAGTAAATTTCAACATGAGTTTTGGAGGGGACATTCAGACCATAGCACTAAAATGAATGTCAGAGAAAATAACACTGAAGGTCTCCATTTGGCCATTCTTGCATTGCTATAAATACCTGAGACAGGGTAAGTTATAAAGGAAAGAGGTTTCATTAGCTCTACAAGCTGTACGGGAAGCACAGTGGCATCTGCTTCTGGGGAGACCTCAGGGAGCTTTTACTCATGGTGGAAGGTGAAGGAGGAGCTGGCACGTCATGTGTGAAAGCAGGAATGAGCATAAAACAACCACAGTCTTACGTAAACTCGAGTGAGAGCTCACGTATCACCAAGAGAATGGTCCAAGCCAGGCGTCCCCAAACTTTTTACACAGGGGGCCAGTTCACTGTCCCTCAGACCGTTGGAGGGCCGCCACGTACTGCGCTCCTCTCACTGACCACCAGTGAAAGAGGTGCCCCTTCCTGAAGTGCAGCAGGGGGCCGGATAAATGGCCTCAGGGGGCCGCATGCGGCCCGCGAGCCATAGTTTGGGGACGCCTGGTCCAAGCCATTGATGAGGGATCCATCCCCATAACCCACACCGCTCCCACCAGGCCCCACCTCCAGCACTGGGGATTACGTTTCAACATGAGATTCAAGCGGGGACACACATCCAAACTGTGTCACATACAATGAAAGAGAAGAGAAAGTACTAATACCTGTACTAGAGAAAAGCAGGTCTCTAAGTATGTCTTGGGAATGCTCCCATGACTTTTAATTGACAATGCTATTTCTATGACCATGTTGGCTCCTAGGTTTTTAAATTTATTAAATGCCTGCCCTCCCATATATGGCAATATTAATTACTTGAGACATTATTTTTCTTCGTTAAAAAATTAATTTGTTGCAGCTTTTGAGAATTCCAAAAGCTGGGAAGATTGTTTAGCGTTACAAGAGCAGGTGATGCAAAGGGCTGAAGTGAGTAATCGGGAGGGACGGAGAACAGCCCTCCTCCATGACTGAGTGACAGAGAAGCAACAGGGTTAAACACACGTCCTGGTGCCAGGGAGAGCCGCAGCACAGCCCTGCTCTACTGTGACACATGCCGTGACCTTGGGCAAGTTACTTAACCTCCCTCTGCCTTGGTTTCCTAATCCGTAAAATGGGAACAAAAATAATACTGCAAGGGGTCGTTGTGAAGATTAAAGCTGCTGTCAGTGATCTGGCACTCAGTGAGTGCTGAGAAAGTGTTTGGTGGGTGGCAGACATTCTTGGTTTGCTCAGGCTCTCTGCCTCTTGCCTTTATTCCTTCCTGTTTAGACCCAAGAGTCTGCTGTGGTGGGGTGTTTTATACAAGAATTCATGTATTTAGTGGCTGTGATTGATCCACTAGAGCCAACAGAAGGCCTAGACTGCATTGTGTCATGGTTGCTTACTAGCTACATAAGCTTAAATAAATCTCCTAACCTCTCTAGGTATGTTTCATCTTCTAAAAAGGGAATCATGAGGCTTGCCCTACTTGACAGAGTTTATGAGGATTAAAAGAAACAGGAATGTACTTTAAGATTTAAAGTAGTATTCAAGTGAAAATATGGCATTATGAGCAATTTGAAATACATAGATATGAAGTAAAAACTGTGTGAGGTATTGGCTTTTTTTTGAGACAGGATATCACTGTGTCACCCAGGCTGGAATGCAGTAGCACGATCTCGGCTCACTGCAACCTCAGCACCAGGGTTTAAGCAGTTTTCCTGCCTCAGCCTCCCAAGTAGCTGGGATTATAGGCACGCATTCCCACACTTAGCTGATTTTTGTACATTTTGGTAGAGACAGGATTTCGCCATGTTGTTCTGGCTGGTTGAAATCCTGACCAAAAGTGATCCGCCCACCTCGGCCTCCCAAAGTGCTGGGATTACAGGTGTGAGCTACTGTGCCCAGCCTCATCTCTGCTTCTAATGGTCAAGGACCATCATCCACATAGCAAAGGCTAACAATTGCATGGGTGGAGAACCTGCCCCATCAACTTTGTTTTCCATCTGTTCACCAGGTATCACCCACACATCATCATCCAGTGGGCACAGGAGAGCAGAGACAGCACGCACACACGGTCCTGTCCTCCCCGCCCAGAGGCACGGTCAGCCTAAGGTATGACAGCTCAAAACTCTACACACTTCACCTCAGGGGAATTAACTGTAAAACAGGACAGCAGAGGGAACCCTGAGAGATGATCCTCTATAAAATTTCTCCACAACTGACAAAATTTCCTTTCATTTTTTTCCCATGGTTTTTCCCATCCATTACCTATTAATGAAGATTTGTTGTTTTAAAGGGTAATTATTTAAAGTAAGGCTTTATATATATATATACAGAATAGGTAATGGTGATTATTAGGTCGAATTAGAGCCATCTTGTATTAACCTATATATTAAATGAACTGTGAGATACAATTTTTATTACAGATCAAGGACGACCTCCCCAGAAGTTCCTTAACCAAAATACAGTAGTCCCCTTTTATCCAGTTTTACTTTCTGCAGTTTCAGTTACCCAAGGTCAGTTGAGGTTCAAAAATATTAAATGGAAAATTTCACAAATAATTCATAAGTTTTAAATTGCAAACCATTCTGAGTAGTGTGATGAAATTTCGTACCATCCAACTCTGTCCTGCCTGGGATGAATATTATCCCTTTGTTCAGTGTATCCACACTGTCTACACTACTCGCCCATTAGATTGACTGTTACGGACTGTGCTTGTGTTCAGCCAACCCTTCTTTTACTTAATAATGGACCCAAAGTACAAGAGTGGTGAGGCTGGAATTCAGATATGCCAAAGACAAGCCGTAAAATGCGTCCTTTAAGTGAAAAGGTGAAAGTTTTCAACTTAACGAGGAAAGAAAAAAAATTGTACACTGAGGTTGTGAAGATCGACAGTAAGATTGGATCTTCAATCCATAAAACTGTAAAGAAAGAAAAAGTCATGCATAATATATATGGGCTTTGTACTATCTGCAGTTTCAGGCATCCACTGGAGGTCTTGGGACATATCCCCCACCCTTACCAGGGACTGTTGTACTAGAAATTGAGAATGAGGAAGCATTTGAAAGTACCTAATTAAAAACTTGAAAGAGCAATGTTGCTCTCTACTGGCATTTCTTGTGTTTACTTGTTCAATTCAGTTTTATGAAGATGGCCAAATTGACATGTCCACAAACAGACAAATAGACGCTTAAGGGATATGGCAGCAAATTTTAACAGTTGAGTGTAGTGGCTGTGAAAACAACCAGCACATATTAGTATCTGAACCTAGAGAGAGCTACCTTTGTCCCCCAGGCTAGAGTGCAGTGGCAATGATCTCGGCTCACTGCAACCTCCACCTCCTGGGTTTAAGTGATTTTCCTACCTCAGCCTCCTGAGTAGCTGGAATTACAGGCACATGCCATCATACCCAGCTAATTTTTGTCTGTTTTTAGTAGAGACAGGGTTTCACCATGTTGGCAGGCTAGTCCCAAACTCCTGAGCTTGTGATCCACCCACCTTGGCCTCCCAAAGTGCTGGGATTACAGGCGTGAGCCACCACGGCCAGCTTTTTTTTTTTTCCTCACTCTTTCGAGGGATTTTGAGCTCTCCATGGAATGCCCATTGAATCCCTCCCACTAAACTAATCTTCCTCATCTGTCTTACAGGAAGCCCAGGGGAGAGGGCAAAAAGTGTCGGAAGGTGTATGGGATGGAGAACCGAGACATGTGGTGTACCGCCTGCCGCTGGAAGAAGGCCTGCCAGAGGTTCCTCGACTGAAAGGCCCCCCAGGCGGAAGGGCTCAGGGCCCTGAGCTGCTCCTGGCCTGGCCTGGCCTGCTGCTGCAGGTGTTGGAAAGAGCTTTTCCTGCTGAATACAGCACAGTCGAAGCCAGGAAAACCTTTTCAGGAACCTTGAAGGAATAACAGCAAAAACAAAAAAAAAAAATTTTTTTGAAGTCACCACCTATGACAGAAGAAAGTTGCTCTTACTGAGAACCCAGTCTGAAGCAGCTATAACTGGTTTTTTTTTTTCCTTCAAAAGAAAAGTCAACTTTTTTTGCTGTATGTCTAGACTTAAAACTGTGGACTTCTGTAGCAATTGAACCAACAAGGCCCATTTTACCTAGAAAGTAGGCAGATTTTGATAAGCTTTCTGAATTATGCCATTTTCAAGATTTTTTTGACACTTAAAAAACCAGCTACAGGTTATTCAGTAGCATTTGTACAAAAAACAATACCTACTTTTATTGTGAATAATCTTTTCCCTGTTTTTCCATTTGACTTCTTGGAGCAGTATACATCAGGATGTGTTGCAAGAAAGTGCAGCACTCTGGACATCTTTTCTATGTCTTTTTGTTTTGTTTTGAAGAATGGCCCCAGTTGAACCATGGTAGAGCTGTTAGCTTGTAGGGCCCCAGATGGCATAAATTTGAGAAGCAATTATCCATGGAAATCACCAGCAGACTTCAGCCCCACACTGAGTTCAGGAAGTCCAGCTGTCACTGTTGGGAAACATCTAGGAGTCTTCCTTGAATCCATAAGAAGCTCTTCTCCTAGAGGCAGCACAGCTCGCTCTACTGTCTGCCTGCCGCAGCTCAGTCAAGAACTGGCACCTGTAGCCATCTGGGTAAGCCTTGATGCTTCTTCAGGGATGTGACACAAATGGCAGCTTGGAGCGATTTGTTACTACTTGTCTGTCAAGATTGTAGCCAGGTTAATGGGTCATTTGCCTTCTCTCCAAACTCTACCACTGACTGATTTCAGAAGAGGTCGAGAACTCCAAACTGTCCCAGTAGGTTTGCTTTAGACAACAAAGCACAGCCCACATGGCCCCACCTGTTCATAAAGTCATGTTAGGCTGACAAACCACTTCCATTCTGAGTGCACTTTTATAGGTTTTATGCTTTAGCATGTCTGAGAGATGAGTTAATTAACAATATAAACATTCTGTGGGTAAATGGAAGGTCCAAATCTTAATTTTTTTCTTATAAAAATATTGGAGCTATTCATTTAAGAATTCACTCAAAAGGGAACATACAGAACACCAAAAGGAGAATGCATGTTGGTATAGGAATTTCTCGATTTAGTAGGGCAAGGGCTTGCACTATGTTCCATTTACTGGGCTTTGTAATTTGCTTGCTTGCTTGTTTGGGAGGTAGTGGTGTGGAGAGATGGGAGTCATTGTCAAGCCGTATAAATAAGCTCATTCTCTATCTACCCTACTCTTGATTGCCCAGCTAAATGGGCAAAGTAGGAAGAGCACCTTATAGGAGGCGCTGTATAGGGAGAGGGGACATGGGATCAGCCATAGGAATGTTAAATGAAATTGCACAGGAGAGTTTAATATATGTCTAGAGATTGTACATACACTTTTTAAAGAGTAGATAGAAGTCATCTAGTAATGAGATATTCTTTTTATATATAAGCAAAGAAAGTATAAGGAGGTTCTACAGTGTGACATCCACCGTCTGTGCATTCACTTATTATGGTATTTTTATTTTTTAAACTCTCATCTATTTTTTTTTTAGAAATTATTCCTTGGAAGAGATCCTGATTTTTTTTTTCTTTAAAAACATTTACTTTAAGAGAAGATTAAAAGAGCTTCATCTAATTTTGCATCTTGATTGCCAATCAGTACTAGTTACAGCACCAGCAATACTGTATGTTTTAGACTTACAAGGTCAGCCAGGAAATGGCATTTTTTTAAAACACAGAAGTGTGTTTATTTCTTCTACTCTCAAGTCCTTTCTTCTCCTGGTGTCCTGTCACCTCCCCTGCACCACCACTGATGTGAGATAATGCTCTGGCCTGGTCCAGGAAGCCCTGAGTGATAGGTAGATTGCCCAGTGGCCTAAATCACAGGGTACAGTCCTGGACCAGAGGTTTTTCTCTTCAGCAAAGCTCCCTGGCCCATGATTATTGGACTGTTATTAATAGAAAAAGATTCAAGTCATGAAGTATAAAATCCATCCCCCCATCCCAGAACCTTGAAACCAAGGAGGGAGAGATCTTTGCTTTGGAACAGTTCTGGAGCAGAGCCTTGTGGCTTTTACCTCCAAATATATACCCCATAAGTAGTGCTGAGCTCCAGCTTAGCTGAGCCCAGCTCAGTCCTTACCTGATATTCGGCTAGTACACAGGTATAAGCAGAACTAAGAGCTGAATGTAGCTTCCCTGGGATCTCTTCTCCTTTCTAAAGCCTTTTTCACACAGACAGCTTCATATCTCCTGCCCAAGTTGGGGCTCCTTTCTGCCTGCCAGCCCAGGGCTCTGTGTAATTTCTTTTCTGGCTTCAGGTGCAGACAGACCCTCAGTACCTTCCTGGACACAGACACATATTCCCTGGACCAAGGCGTGAAATAACTAGTAGACCACCAAGCAACACATGGCTGGCCTTGAAGAAAAGGAATTATACTCCTTACAGGTCACCCAGAAAGCTGTAAATTTTAATACACACTGCTGAACATGCAAGTTAGGGTTTTGTTTTTTTTTTACATGTAGCATTATTTTGTTCTATTTTGGAACTAAATGAAGTGCCAAATTAGCCAGACATTCGTTTGATGCCATCTCTGAGGAACCAAGTTCTCTGTGTTCTTTTGGCCGGGAGGAGGGGAAGGGCTGGGCAGAGTGTTCCCACGGCAGGCTGGCGGTGGAACTGGAGCCCCAGCCACCGCAGGGACCTCAGAGGCCTGTCAGGCAAAAGGCAACACAATAGATTCTGGTCCCGAAATATTTCTAAGTAAGGCATGATGTAGCCTTTTGATTTTTTTTTTCCTGCTTTGACACCCCTGCCTTCAGAAAACGTTTTTCATCTCTCTCCAAAGAAGTCATTTCGTAGTGACTGACAGGACATTCTCCAGAGAGCGACAAAGCAGAGTGGCCAGCAGGCAGTGGTGTTAAGCCTTGGGCCTTCCCAGAAGATGTGTGCTGCATAGGTGGAGGCAGTGTGACAACCTGGAGAAAATACACAGGTAGCCAGGGGGTCAGGGAGGAGGTACAAGAGGCTCATGGACACCTGGCTCCCACTTACCTTCTTGGTGCTGATCAGCTAGTGGTCACTGTCACTGAGCACCTCCCAGGGATCTTCCATTTTCTCCTCTGGGAGCAGCTGCCTGAAGCAAGGGGAGAATGACCTGAAGGAAAGTACCTCCAGAGTGCAGGTCTGCTGTGCCCAGCCTGAGTGGGCATCTCTAGCAGACACGGACTTCTCTCCACCTCACTAGCTGAAAAGTGTCCTCCCTTGGTTGGCAAAAGCCAGTCAGGAAAAAAGCCGTGGGTTTCTGAGCAAGAATGTGTGCGCTTAGCTGCAAAGTGCCCATCAGCAGCTCCAGGCACCAACAAGGTGCCCTTTTCTTAGACCTCAATTCCTCGCCCAACTATAACCATGTTGCAGACGCAAATTTTTAATAGAGAATGACACAATTCTTCACCTTTCTAAAAACTTTTCAAAGAGATAGTCACATGTGTGTATGTTGCAAAAGATTTTTGAAACTGAAATGGCCTCCATTAAATCTCAAGATCACTCAAGTTTAAGTCTGCTGCTTCTGGTGTCACACTAATGCCACACTTTTGAAAGCAGCCCTGGGTTCTGAATAAGCTGGCACTGCTGAATCCACGTCCCCACTTCATCAGACTCCAAAGTGCAAAGGTTCAGAGAAAAGTGGCCAGAGTTGTACATAGAAGAGAAAATCCTTGAGAATAGTAGCAAAAGACTGTAAATAATACTCATTTCCTCAGGGAAAAATAAAGGGCATGCAAAAAATCGGTCTGGAGACTCCTAAAACTAGGACGAATTTTGTTATCATCACTAAAGTCTTTTCTAGTCAGAACAATTTTTTTTTTTTTCTCAAATGAACATCATGTCATTTCAAGACAGATTTGTGTGAACTGAGCAGTACTGACATTTGTGAGGTGTGGGGGAGTGCCCTGGGAAAATAAGCTGTTCCGCTTGTAGCTGACCTATAGCCTAAAGCTAACATTTGAACTACAGGTACAATGCCTGGGGATTATTCATAGACTCTTGTAAGGCTTTTTCTGAATGTAATTGTGAATACAAAGCCTTGCTGATCCTTTTTATTATTACCCATTGGGTGACTGTTTATTAGCTATCAGCAGAATTCTGTAAGTGAAAGCAAGCCCTGAGCGATGTACATTTTGCTTTAATAGCATGTTAGCAAACAAACTTCCATGGACTCTTGTGGACAAGGTGCTGCTTTTTCTCATGACCCTGTAGAATTGCTATCGACCACTTCTTCTGTAGCATTGACCTGTGTGAACTTGGGGAAGGATCTGTGCATAGAAATGAGTGGAAACAGAGCAGGATTCATGAATATGAATGAGAATGTGGATCATTTTGGAGAATGCTCTGGGCACACGGGTCAACTGGAAATTTCATTTCTCTAAGTAAGTAGCCCTACCAGTGGCACGGACTGTCCCTGTTCCTCGTACCTGTGGGGTTTCCTCCATAGTGGAACTGTTTCTTGTGTCTTTTTTGCATTGTAACTAGCCAAACCTGAAGTCAGTAAATAAAATGAGATTAGCACTTTTAGGTACCAGTTGTATCACTGAGTAATGCACACCAATAGAGCAAGAAGGATAAAATGTATTTAAGACCAACTGGTTTACTTATTATGACTGACTTTGAAAAAGCCCATATCCAGTGATATACATGCTTTAAATGGTATATCTATCATAGGACCAGGAACCAAAATGGGAATTTTACTTCTGGTCCTGTTTTGTAAATAGTTCCTTTTTTTTTTAAGACAATCTCATGTTTTATAACTTTTGTTGTGGGTCTGAGAATCACAATGGTAATATGTTGTGGCAAAATGTAATCTTTAAATACAAAAACAATTATAACTTAATTTTCCAAATAAGAAATACACTGGTTAGGCTTCTACAGTTCTAAGAGACATGACACTTTGGTCATAAGCGTCAGTACTCAACTTCTCAAGTTAACTGGAGATATTTTACCAGATGCAGTGTTTTGTAATCACAAAGAACACAGACGTTTTGTGAGAAATGACCTTGGTTTTATACATTGTGGCTTATTTTTTAAAATATAGCATTTTACCAGACAGGAAGTGTTAATATTATAAGTAATTCCTGCTCACCAAAGGGCTATGTCTCTTTTAAGCAAATGTTTTGATGCATATCTTTTTAATTAACCCTCTGCAGCAAGGGTAGAAACACAGATCAGATGGAGAATGGGTGTAAGAGAATCAAGATAGCAGCAGCTACTCCTTTTATCATTACTAATATGTTTGCGAAGTATGGAAAAAGATGCCTGAAGAGTCATTTCATATATTTTAAGTCTAAAAAAAGTTAACAGATATGCGTATAGGCCATGGGAGAAATATTCTTATAAATTTTTTAGTGTAAAATGATAAATTCTGTGTCACAAAGACAAGTTTACTACTTGACCTACCAGAACCACGAATACTTGCACTTAACTAGCAAGTATCAGTTGGTGGAAATTTCTAAAATCATAGTAGATAGGCTCAAAGGATTCTTAGGTGATCAGTAGTGTTTAAAATAATTTTGTCCTCAGCACTAACTACAACTGTAATTTCCTCATAAGAAAAAGTGCTTCCAAAATATAGCGGAGGGGAAAAAAGGAAATTAAATAAATAAATAAAAACAAATGCTTGATTCTTCACTGTGAAGAACTAGCAGGCACACGAGGTTGTGATCAGAAACTGACTGCATTCCCAAGAACCAGGAAACAGAGGGGAGCTGTGGAGAGTTTATTAAAACTGCACAAATAATTCAGAGCTTTGCCAAAACCATTTCATAATGCTGTACAGTTTTTTCAAGCCCACTCACTGTTAAAACAAGAAAACATCTTTTCTTTCTAAGATTTTCGTAATCCAAAAGCTAGCCTAATTAGCCAAGGATGCAGATAACATCAAAAGCAAAACTGAGATAGAGCAGCCATACGCCCATTGGGCAGCTCTTATGATGTGGTCAGAAGGTCACTCAGACCTTGGTTTCAAATAGGCTTTGGAATCTGCACACATGAGGACTAGAAACACACAGAGTTCGGGAAAACTGTGTACGGCCCTGGCTCCTGGTCTTTGAGATGAGGCGTCCTGCAAATCTCTGTTTTCACTCCTCGGAATGTCTCCATTATTAGCATTAAAGTCCCCAAGCAGTTTTTATTGTTGTACAGTTTTGAACCAAATGAGTCTCATTTCCTCTTTAAATATAAGATTCCTAATTCTATATAGGAGAGGTTGTAAATGTCAGTGCCTCGGAAGGACCAGGCAAGTTCTGTAAATGATGGATGTGGATCAGGCAAAGAGGAACATGAGAATGGTGGGGACTGCGTTGAACTGGAGAACACATGCCCTCTTCGAAGGGGTGCCCACACTCAGCTCTAGACAATCAGAACCAAGCAGAAGTGAGGCCCAGGGCTGCTAGATCGTCTGACTTGGAAATACGGTATTACCTGACACAGAGGTGTTGACAACTAATTCAAACTCTTGGCCAACACTGTGCAGACCAAAGAAAAGCTGCACACGGGCAGATGCAGCCTGCAGCCCCTAGTTTCAACTACTGGGGAAAGTGGATTTCACATTCCGTGGTTGTCAGGTCAGGTTCAGCCATCAGCCCCATAAACTGGCATGTTGGCACTATCTGGGCAACTGAAAAAAGGAGAAAGAGGTAATGTCTCCCCAGAAATCATTCTCATGGTAGATTTGAATATAGATATGCTGAGTTATCCAGCTCTCTCACTCCCTCCTTTTGGCATGCCCAGGCCGTGCCCCCCAGAGCATCGAATCACTGTTTTCTTAATTTTCTGTTTCCTACCGTGGCCACTGTGATGACGGGCTGGCAAAGAGCAGCCTTGTGCCTTCTAAGAAGGCGGCCAGGAGTCTCTGAAGCTTGACACAAGCACACTTTGTTCCCATGTAACATTACCACTGCTTCACCTCTGATACAGCAAAAGCCTTGCTTCAGAACTGGCAGGCACTTCAGTTATTTTGGAGTGTCCACTAACCTCAAAAGGAGGTTTTTCCACATACAAAACCCTAGCATCTTTGAAGGTGAAAGCAAAATGAGAATAAATGTGTCATGAAAAAAAATAGAAGTTTCTTCCTTCATTTAGATGGACTAAGTTATGTTAAACTGTATCTTACGTCAGAGCCCTGAAGGTATTGGGATAATCACTGACCCTTTCACAACACTTTCATTTGATCTCATAAGAACCCAGTGTAGAACAGGAATAGTTAAAATCACCATTACCCACTCCAAGGCCAACCCAACCTGAATCAGCCTCAATATTGTTTGCAAGGAAGAGGACAAGGGCTCATTAAAGGCCTGGCTCAGACCTTAGTCTTCCAGACTGACTAGGGACATAAGAAGACCCAGGGACCCCACCATGTTCTCAAACCGTCTTTTCAGTCTAGGCCTTTCAGCATAGACATGAAGAGCTCACCCATTACTTAATTCGTGTTGCCAAGTGCAAACTGACTTATCCCCGGATGAATCCCTTTACTGTAATGAATCCCTAATTCCTAAATTCCAACCAATTTGGTAGTTAATTATAGGAGCTTATTAGCTAAATGTATGTTGTGAGTAAAAGTTTTGACTCCTTGGGGAAAATTTCTTTTGCTGCTAGCATACAATATTTGCTATGTATATAAACTTAAGGCCAGAAATTTTTAAACCAGCTCAAATTTATTATCTGTAATGATCAAATCAAAACATACTGTAAACTCAGAGTTTGAAGTGCCTGGTAATATGGTTGTGTTTAAATATGAAGGCAATTTACATGACATTGGCAATGCCTGAGATTTCTTTCATTGCGAATGATTAAAAGGCAGTCCAATATACGAATGGCTTTCATCTTACCCTTCTCCCATTAATTTACTAAGTATAACATCTTGAGTTTAGCATAAAGTCATTCACAGGGAGTTTAGTCGTGGAGCTAGAAGGAGCCTCAGAAAAAACCATTTTGGCCAGACTTCCATGTCATGAACAGGCTTTTTGATGAATGATGCTTACTATGTTTCTAAAGCAGGCATCCCCAAACTTTTTACACAGGGGGCCAGTTCACTGTCCCTCAGACCGTTGGAGGGCCGCCCCATACTGTGCTCCTCTCACTGACCACCAATGAAAGAGGTGCCCCTTCCTGAATTGTGGCGGGGGGCCGGATAAATGGCCTCAGGGGGCCGCATGCAGCCCGTGGGCTGTAGTTTGGGGATGCCTGTTCTAAAGTAATGCAATGTTGGAGAAGGAAACAGTCTAGTGCTTTCCTCTTCTGATGGAAGAGAATCATAGTCAGCACCATTGCTATAACAGTAATAGGATATAAAAAGACCCATGAAGAAAGAAGAAAGCTATGGTTCCAAAAGCAGGTACCATAGGTTTTGAAAGAAGGTGCATATGGTGATAAACTGTAGTCCTTGTGTTTTAAAAATGTTCTTTCATGTTAGGCACCATCCACATAGTTATTAACCACCAACTTCCAAAGAGAAGATCCCCTTGATTTATTTGTATCATGAAAATACTAAAAATTAATTCTCAAGTCTAATTAACTATTACATTCTCTTACTAGGGCTATTTCCCTAAATTTTTAATTCAGAAAATTAATCAGAGTTGGCCAGATGAGTGGCTCATGTCTATAATCCTCGTACTTTGGGAGGCCAATGCAGGTGGATCACTTGAGGTCAGTAGTTTGAGACCAGCCTGGCCAACCGGCAAAGAAAGAGTGAAAACAAGAAAAAAGAGTGAAACCCCGTCTCTACTAAAAATACAAAAATTAGTTGGTTGTGGTGGTGCACACCTGTAATTCCAGCTACTTGGGAGGCTGAGGCAGGAGAATCCCTTGAACCCAGGAGGCAGAGGTTGCAGTGAGCCAAGATTGTGCCACTGCATCTGGGGTACGGAGTGAGACTGTCAGTAAAGAAGGAAATTTCCTTTAAACAAGCAAAAACAAACGTGCCCATCTATTTCTTCTGAAGTCTGTCTGTATCCTTAAGAGGAAAACCAGCACTCTAGGGAAGAAACTGAGTTTTACAAGAGAATAGTCCCCATTCTAGCTACCAGTCTTGCTTTCTCCCATTTTGGCAACCCCCAATGAATTTGCTATTGAAAACGTTACTCTTCTCTTTGCCGTCATCTCCCTGAGCTAGAGGCCAGGCTGTGGTTAATGTTTTTCAATTCCAAAGCCCCTGATGGACATTCTTATTTCTGTGCTACTGCTTTCTCTCTCTTAAGGTGCAAGGGGATAAATACTACTATGACTGGGATATCAGGCTCAGTGTGGCTAGCCCCTTCCTTCAGGGGAAAAATTCCATCTGTCTGAACTCTTTTAGGTGATCATGAGTAGAGCAGCTTAGTCAGCAGACAGCCAGCCACACTCATCACAAAAGATTTGTTCAAACTCACTGTAAAGAATGACAAGACAGATAGCTAATCCTTTCACTGTGCCTTGAAGCTCCCCTGTGCAAGTCACCAACCCTACCAGTCCCTTTCATAGGCAAGGCTAATAGTGATCAGAACCAGCAGTGTGAGCTGGGTTCCACCTTAGGAGGGGACAGAGAGCAGAGCAAGAGGGCTCCACGTTTAATTACTCCAGGCTCTGACTTCTGCCCACAATTACAGAGCATGAAAGAGAATTGGCCTTTAGTATGTGAAAAGGAAGTGGCTCCTACAGGGTATCATTGGAGAAAAGGACTCCAGTTCACTCATGTTGTTAAGGACTTGTCTCTCACTCCACTGGAGCCCCCTTTCTATGTTTTGGGCACAGATGGCTGGGACCAAGAGGAGGGAGGAAGAGCTCTTAGGGCCAGCGGCTGCCAGAGTGTGAATTACCCCTCAGGGATCTACAGCAGAGTTTAATGATAAACTACCACACTCCCCCAGAAAAGATTGAGGAGCAATGCATAACTTTGCGGATTACAAACCCTTGTTTTACTTTTTAGACCTTTTTTCCATACTCTGCTTAATTGGAACTCTATGGCTGTGATGTGACCAACACCTGTGATGATAGCAAAGCCCCTCCTTCCACAGTCTCCCGACTGTCGGGGAACCTCCTTGGTCATTGGTAGAAAGCTTTAGAAAACACTTAGATTTTTAGGGAAGAACTAAAAAGTCCCCAAAACACACAAGTCCATGACTTCAGTAACTGAAAATGTCCTCGATGTAAACTAACCCAGGAATCTGGATCATACATGTTTAAAAAAAAAAAAATCCCATGAATCAATATTTTCCTACAACACACCCTAAAATTCCTATTTTTGTAATTAATGGTTGGACAGTGATCAGCCATTTAAGCATAGGCTCTCTGGAATAACCAGACACTAGAATAGTTTCCAAAGTGTTTTGTGTATCAAAATCCTATATACTTAGAAGAAGAACTCAGGATAAGAAAAAAATCGCTAGGTCCCAAAGGGTTCATGACTATCATCAGATGCAACTGCGAGTGGCCTACGGCCATATTTTCAAATGAGAAGGCTGGAGAGAGAGAACAACAGTAATCACAAACCCTCTGTTGCCCTTAGTCCATGACAATGTTTAAGGAAACTTTTTAAAATTAAGCCATCTTTTGAATTGTTTTCTATACCAAATCTAAAATGTTAAAATGAAATTATTAAATATTTAAAATGGGGTATTTAGTGGAAATGCAATCAGTAGAAAGCATTGCTTTTCAGTGCCTGCTAAACAAGGAGAAAGAATGAAGAGAGAACAGCTGTCCTTCCTGTGTGACACTCGTGTGAAAATGACAGGCATTCACAGGTCATTGATTGCTAACTCAGAAGCTAGGTGGCAATGCTGTCCAATGGTTAGAGATCTATTGAAATATAATCTTACCACCATTCGGAGGTAAGTACTTGCTTACAAAAGTCTTTAATATTAGTAAATGAATGTATAAAATGATAAACTATGCATTTTCAAAGAGTAACATGCATTTTATATTGAATCCAAGTAAATTTTTTTCATAGCTGCCTACCACAACCGCAAATTATTCAAAATAAACTTGGATACATATCCTTATGGGAATATGGGACACCCATCTATATTCTCCTACTTGATGTTTTCAAAGATTGACTTTAAAACATCAGGCTCTAAGAAATTCCATCATTAAGATGAATAAATGGGAAATGGTTTATTTTTTACTTCTTAAGCATAAATGGGAAATGTTGGCTGTTAAAAAATGTGCCCAGTTCTTTAAAGGTGGATGTTCTAGTAACACTGAGTTAATAAGCAAACAAAACTGCGTGAAGTGAACGAATATTTCATTGTATAAATATAGCATAGGTTTTATCTGTTGAATTCTCAATCCAAGAAAAAAATGTTCTTCAACGGGTTTCGGTTATAGTTTCAAATAACAAAATATGAAACTATTGTCCAGCAAAGCAAATAATCGATCTTTTTTCAAAATTACTTATATTTGGGAAAGTCTATATAGAATATACACAAATTTCTTCAGCCCTCTTGTTGATTTCATATTTTCATGAAACCTTTTCCCCTAATAATTTGTCTTTACTATTTAATTATTGCTTTACTACATTACTCCACATGAAAAAATATCCTTTCCTTCATCTGACAGTGTGAAAAAAACTCCATTTCTCTGCCATTCTGGTTCTCTTCAATGTCCATTGAGAAAGTTTCTCAACTGTTTGTAAAATGTGGGGAAAAAATGCATTTCTAAACCTGGTACTTAAGGTTATACTGGATTGTTTGCTACCTAATTAGAAGTTATGGGGGGGGGGGGGGCAATGTGTCTTTTTATATGATTTTTAGCCAAATCTAGATGTTCTGATACACATTTCTGAATACCTGTCTGACTGTAAATACAGCCTGCAGAGGTTCAGGTTGATAAAACTTTTACCTGACTGTTCCTCAGCCATGCTCCTTGCCAGCTTCTGGCACATTGTACATAGATTTGTCGAAAATGTTTAAATGATGTTGTTTTTCTAAATGCTGTTCTCTACAACAATTTTTGAATTTCTTTTGCTCTCCATTATTTTGGACTTTGTGTGTTTGTTTAAAAAAAAAATGTTTCCTAAATATTTACCACCAGGAAAAAATATTTTTAAATCAACTGGTGCTAACTGAAACCGAAGGAAATTTTCAGATTGAAGATGTACAATATTAAATGTTCACACCAGTTAAACTGCACTTTCCCAAGGGGACAGCTGGCATCTACCTGAAATGGGCATCAAGAGACCACCAAATGTTTACAGTTTCTGTGGCCCATTTAAGTGTAAAATGCAGAAGTGGCTCTGTCCCCCAGAGTTGAGGATTTGCTACGCTGGTTCTCTGGAAGCATTTAAGTAGAAGAAAAGGTTTATAGTAAGAATCACTTTAGTAATCGTCTTCTGGTCCTTGGACTTTTCTGTTCTGTAATGCTTGTAACAATGAATATGGTGTTGCCAATCTAGTCTGATATCATCGTTGACTTGTACTTACTTTGTGGATGGTTCTATCTGGGGTTGCACTGGCACAAACAGAGCCAGAACACTGGACTTTCAGTAAGACCATTTTGACTTCTACAGTGTCCACACACATGAATTTAAATGCACTTGTAACTGGTTAATTACCATGAAGTAAGTCTAACTTCCACTTAATAAAAGTTTTTGTGTATCTGCTTCTATTTGGAGACCATTTATTTAAGTTAAGGTTAACTAATTTATACCAAGAAAGGCTCACTGGGGCTTGGGGTTTTACCTAGAGATGTAGAAATAGTTCAAAACCAAGGAGATGCCTTCATCATCAAGGCCATTTTTAGAAACATGTGGAAGGCCTGGCTCCTCATATTCAGCCCTGCTAATGACAATTTCAACCCATTCCCTTAGCAATGATTTTCCACATACATCAAGCTGCTGATCCTGTGCTGCTGACTCTGTTGTCCCAAGCAAGTAGACAACGTGGCAACCAGAGGAAAAATAACCTATTTTGAAGCTAAGCCAGCCTGGAATTGTCATCCTCAGGCCTAGGGGCTCTCAAAGGTTGGTTTCTGCAAAATTGACATTCAGTGCCCATGTTTGCCATGGAGGAGGGGCGGGCATAGCAACCTCCAGAGACGGTGCTCAGACTGCACATGCTCCTGTCACAAGCCCTCCGCTCCCAGGGCCCCAGAGGCTCTCCAGGTCTCAGTGACTGTGGGACACGGCAGAACCCTCAGGGACAGGGCAGCAGAAAAAGGTATTGAGAATCTGGGCCATAGATGTTGTCCTGCAAAGTTATGTGGAAAGCATACATTTGCAAAATAAGTTTTTACTAAATACTAACTATACAAAGGGATGCTATAGGAAACAGCTGATAACATAATGAACTTTCAGTGTAAAAATGCAAGCTACCTTCCTTCCAAAAAATACCCTGCAAGAATTTATAGTTCCTAAGGGTGAAGACCATGTCCTGTATGTTGTGCCCACCTGGTGTTGTACTCTACCGGGCATAAAATAGATGATCAATTAATTTTTTAATGAATGAATGAACAACTTGTTCAGACAGAGCATTTCTTTAGGCTTCATATGTGCTTTCTGCCTTCAACCTACCATTACTGGAACAAAGCAGAGGAAGGACATAAACATGTTAAAGACTTGGCAGAGACATTTATTTAAACTTTTTTTAAAGTCCACATTTTTAAAGTTTCTTTAGAATATATACATTCTCAAAATTGCCAACTCCAAATAACTACATTAATTACATAATGATTAGCCAATACAGGACAAAGTGTGCAGTCACATGGTTACTGTTTTAAGTAGAAACACCTTGCACAAAGCAAGAATTCAATAAACAAATTAACAAAAATGAATGCTTCTAAAGGAAATAAATTATAACATAGGTCTGTGCTATTACAAGCAAGCAGAGTAAATGCAATGAGACTACTGGGATTTGCATCAGTAACAGGAGAGACAATCTAGGCTGGCATTAAGGCATAATAGACACTATTTTAGGAGGGGGATCTGGGTACTATAGTCATCGTATATTTGTTTGTATATGCATAATATATGCACAATTTAAAAAATCAGGGTAGGAAAAAGCTTAGAGTGAAAGCAGGTACCTGCTGCTGTCCCCTTTTACCCTTTCATTATGCTCCCAGAAGCAGCCACATTCGACTTAACTGTTTCTTCTGGGACCTGGTTTCATTTGTATCTTTTTATTTAATTATATGCAAGTATGCCTGACAAACAACAGCCAGCTCCAGCCAAGGCATCTGCCGGTATCAAGAGCAGGAGGGACAGAGCACAGCACAAGGCTGGAGAGCGACACACAGGACTGGCAAAGTGCCCAGCGCAGGGAAGTGCCCTGTGTTACGAGGGGCACCCCCTGTGCACGATAGAAACCTACTGCTCTGAGCAACACGGGCGTCTCCCTGGGCATTAAGACGCTGGCCTGTGGCTAATCCATGAGTCTCTCACAGGTTTGCTGATTGTGAATTGATTCTCCAAAGCACAGTAAGCCTGGGTAACCTGAAAACAATCAAGTGTCCTCACCTCCAGATGAAACCTGCAAACCAGCCTCAGACCCCAGGCCAAAGCATTCAGCCAGCCAGCTGGCTAGCGGGTCTCTCACGATCTGCACAGCAATTCCTAGTTTGGGGTACATTCCGTACTTTAGCTGATGTCACTGTAATGCCCAGATCATCCCAGAAAATCCTTTCATGTCAGATGTTGCAGAATGGCTCAGCAAAGGCAAAGTTGCTCACTGTTCACCTGGTGGCTACAGCTAGAGATGCTGGAAACCAGCTACACCCATACGTTTTAGGTGGTTGACTGCAAGTAATAATCCCACTCAAACCTGACTAAGCAAACACAAGTGGGGATTCACTGAAAGGACACATGGTGTTTCTGTGGGACCCCAGGTCAGATAATGTTGCCATGAGTCAGAAATCCTCGGTAAAAAGGCAACCACACTCAGCCCTTCCAGTCCCATCCTGTCATCCAGTCTCCGGAGGGGCAGCGGGATCAAGACTCCTCTCTCCTTTAGGATCTCTTTCCTCCTCACTCTACATAGCTGCCTGTTTTGCGCCTCCAGCACATGGTGGAAAATGGCCATCAGAGGCCTATATGACCTCCCAGTACATGCGGTCAAGAGGGGACTAGAATTCTAGAGCACCAGTTTCAAACTCAATAGAGAATCTGATTGGCCTAGCAAGGGAGAGGCTGCTCCAACCAACCGGGCTGAGGTAAAAGTGTATTGTTTGGGCCACCTGGAAGCTTCTCTAATATTACGTTTGCACCAACTTAATAATAAAGTGTGGGTGAAGGTGGGCAGATCACTTGAGCTCAAGAGTTTGAGACCAGCCTGGGCAACATAGTGAGACCCCATCTCTACAAAAAATACAAAAACTAGCTGGGCATAATAGCATGTGTCTATAGTCCCAGCTATTCAGGAGGCTGGGATGGGAGGATCACTTGAGCCAGGAAGGTTGAGGCTGCAGTGAGCTGTTTGTGCCACTGCACTTCAACCTGGACAACAGAGCAAGACATTGCCTTAAAAAAAAAAAAGTGTGAGGTTGGGAAGGAAATGAGTGATGGAAGAAATAATTTTACCATTTCTAGGACAGGATACAAAAGCCATTTTTCTTGCTAATAAATACAATCACAGGTAACTACACCCAGGAGGAATCCAAAAGATCATCTAATTTAACTCTCATTTCCCAGATGAGATTCATGACCCATGAATATCATCTGACATTTTAGTATTGTTTAATGTCAGTTTGTTTTCATAAGGTTTCATTGTTTACTTTTTTTCTGAAAGCTAAGACTGTCTATGATCTAGGCCATTGAAAACCACCTGTGAAAAACAATTTTTTTTTTTTTTCTGAGATGGAGTCTTTCTCTGTTGCCCAGGCTGGAGTGCAGTGGTGTGATCTCGGCTCACTGCAACCTCTGCCTCCGGGTTCAAGCAATTCTCTTGCCTCAGCCTCCCCGAGTAGCAGGTATTACAAGCAAGTGCCACCACGCCCAGCTAATTTTTTTGTATTTTTAGTAGAGACGGGGTTTTACCATATTGGCCAGGCTGGTCTTGAACTCCTGACCTCATGATCTACCCACCTCAGCCTCCCAAAGTGCTGGGATTACAGGTGTGAGCAACCACGCCTGGTGAAAAAAATTATTTTTAAAGTTAAAAAAGGGACCAGGCGCGATGGCTCACATCTATAATCCCAGCACTTTGGGAAGCAGAGACAAGCGAATTACCTGAGGTCAGGAGTTGGAGACCAGCATAGGCAACATGGCAAAACCCCATCTCTACCAAAAATACAAAAAGTGAACCGGGTGTGGTGAGCACCTGTGGTCACAGCTACTTGGAAGGCTAAGGGTCAAGAATCACTTAAGCCTGGGAGGCTAGGGTGGCAGTGAGCTGAGATTGCGCCACTGCACTCCAGCATGGGTGACAGAGTGAGACCCTGTCTCAAAAATAAATTTTAAAAGGGGTTGTCTTCTTATCTTAAACATAGCCATACCAAGCACAGAGGGTAGGAGAACTGGAGCCATACTGCCCAAATTCAAATTCCAGCTTCACCATTTAGTAGCTGTGTGACCATAGAGAAATTACTTAACCTCTCTATGCCTCAATTTCCTGCTCCATAAAATGTGGATAATAATGTGAACTGTCTCATTCGAGTATCATGAGTTCTAAATGAGTTAATATGTGTAAAGTGTTTAGTATGTTGCCTGGCACATATTGAGAGCCATGAAAGTATTTTTTTTTCATTCCAAAGTATTTTTCTGAGTAATCAACAGTTTCATACTTTAAGTAGCTTGAGACAAATACATTAGTCCAAAAAACCATCTTGAACCATTACAACACAAGCCATCAGTTAGCTGCAGTTAGCTAAAAATTCATATTTTTTTCTAACAAAGATTATTTTCTAATGTTTCCAATTTATAACTCTGTACTATAGAAGTACAGAAAAGTAGAAAGACAATCAGATAACTACCACCCTCAAAAGTAAGTGCTGGTAGATTGATACATTTTTCTCAAGCCATTTCCATGCATATTTTTTTGCATAGTTGTGATCACACTGTATATAAAATTCAGCATGTTGCCTTTAGTCACTTAACATTATAGCATATGCAGCTTCCCATATCATTAAATATTTTCAAATGCCTCATTTCAATGACTGTGTAATAGTACAGCATATAGATTTCCTTAAATATTCTCCTATTTGGAAAATGTATGTTGTTTCCAATTTTATACTCTTTTAAACTTTTACTACAGTTGCCAAATTACTATCCAAATGATTTGGCTCAATTCACTCTCCCAGCAGCAAACTGAATGAGCGTCTTCCTGTAGGCTCACCTGCAAGGAGTATTATTCATTTTTTTAAATCTGTCCTAAGTTGATGAATATTAAAAGGCATGTCATCCTTGCTTTCATTTTTCCTGCCTGCCTTCCTCTCTCGCTTCCTTTTTTTTCCTTTCATCTTTCTTTTCTTTTGACAGAGTCTACCTCTTTCGCCTTGACTGGAGTACAGTGGCACAATCATAGCTCACTGCTAACTTGAACTCCTAGGTCAAGTGATCTTGCCTCAACCTTCCAAGTAGCTGGGACTACAGGCACATGCCACTGCAACCAGCTATGTTGTTTATGTTTCTGTAGGCATGGGGGTCTTACTGTGTTGCCCAGGCTGGTCTCCAACTCCTGGTCTCTAGTAATCCTCCTGCCTCAACCTCCCAAAGTGCTGGGATTACAGGTGTGAGCCATCATGCCCAGACAATTTATAGGTCTTAAGTACAAGCTAATTATGTTAAATAGTTTTCTCTATCAGACATTTACAATATGTCAGTCCACATCTTTTGCCTCTTCAGATCTTAACCCTTCCTTATGTATTAGTAGGAGTTCTTTCTATTGTTAGGATTTAAACTTTTAAACGTCTGTCTTATAATTGTTTTTGCAATGTATGTGCATTTTAAATTCAGGTATGACACATTTTTGCTTGCACATTTAAAAATCTTTGTATCATTAAATCTGTCAGTTGTTTCCTTCAAAATTTCACAGCTTACCCACAGCTTAGATAGACCTCTCATATTTCAGGTGTCAGATAATTTCCTTATATTTTCTTTGCCTTTTATTTATACGAATTTTTTTCTTGCTATCTAGAATATTTTGGTGTAAGGTAAAGCTCAAAATGTGCTTTTTCTTAAGACAGAGTCTCACTCTGTTGCTCAGGCTGGAGTGCAGTAACGCCATCTGGGTTCACTGCAGCCTCCGCCTCGCAGGTTCAAGCGATTGCACTGCCTCAGCCTCCCGACATGCCTGGCTAATTTTTGTAATATTAATAGAGATGGGATTTGCCAAGCTGGTCTAGAACTCCTGACCTCAAGTGATCCGCCTGCCTCGGCCTCCCAAAGTGCTGGGATTACAGGTATGAGCCACCACACCTGGCCTTCAAAATGTGTTTTTTCCAAATAGCTAGCTAGTGTCAGCTTAATTTATGACTAACCCAGCCATTCTTCAGATTTGTATGACCATTAGTCACTGAACTGTTACCAAGTTAGGATCTCCTCAAGGCTCTTTTGTTCCTTACTTAACTCAGCCAACTCAATTTCCCGCTCCCCTTTTCCTATGGCCATTTCTGCATTATTAGGCAGGCAGTAGTGAGATTGATGGTATCTGATTCCCAAAAGTTATATACTGTTGTCCACTGGAGGGAAATCTGTTCCATGAGGTCCTTGGACTTCTGTCCCTACCATCCATCTCCCACTCAGTGCCATGGTCATGCTGCTGTCTCGGGGGGCACAGCTCATGCCACAACTACTAGCACAGCCCACGTTACTCCCTCTAAGGACATTCCAGTCTCCTGGCTCTGCCTTTACCTGCCTGCCATTTTCCAGCTCTAGGAAAGTCAAGGCTTTCTTGAGCCATCTAGACCTTGCCATGCTACACTACCTGCCTTGCCCAGCCTCTCTGGCACCATGATGGCCTCTGTGTGGAGCATGCTCTGAAAAGCAGGGCACAGGTCACTCTACCTGGAAATCCCACCCAACATAGTAGGCGTTGCTCCCACTTCCCACCACATTCCCTTCAGTGAGATCACGCCAGAGGTTTGTTCCTGGGCTCTTTTCTCTGCCTCTCTGGAATTCTTTTCCTCCAAGTAGACTCCCTTGCCATATCATGGGCTCCTGTCACCCCACTGTCATTTTTGACACCACTCTCTCCTTCACTTCTTGCAGCAAATCCATTACCACGTCCAGTGGATTTTATCTCCTACGTATCTCTTATATCAACGCAGTGCTCTGTTTCCACTGCTCCCACCTAGGTGGAAGCCACCATCCTCTCGTTGCCTATACATTCTTAATGGCAACTAACAAGTCTCCCCCAATTGCTAGTGCATTCTTTCAACGCACTCTTCATGCACCCCGAATCCTGCCAAACCTGGCTTGCATGGGTCCCTGCTCAATTCGACCCTGTCTAACGACATCCGCCCCTACCTTCCACCTGCCTAGAATGAAACACACATCAAAATGTATCTGAAAGTTTGCTAAAAGAGGCTGGGTGTGGTGGCTCACACCTGTAATTTCAGCACTTTGGGAAGCCGAGATAGGCAGATTGCTTGAACTCAGGAATTCGAGAGCAGCCTGGGCAGCATAGTGAAATCCTGTCTCTACAAAAAATGCAAAAATTGAGTAGGCATGATGGCACACACCTGTAGTCCCAGCTACTCAGGAGGCTGAGGTGGGAGGAACCTTTGAACTAGGAAGGCGAAGGTTGCAGTGAGCTGAGATCACACCAGTGGACTCCAGCCTGGGCAACAGTGAGCCCTTGCCTCAAAAAGAAAGAAAGGCACCGATGTGGTGGCTCACGCATGCAATCCCAGCACTTTGGGAGGCCAAGGTGGGCCCCTCACTTGAGCTCAGGAGTTACAGACCAGCCTGGCCAACATGGTGAAACCCCATCTCTACTAAAAATACAAAAATCAGCCAGGTGTGGTGGCACACACCTGTAATCCCAGCTCCACAGGAGGCTGAGGCAGGAGAGTCGCTTGAACCCGGGAGGCAGAGGTTGCAGTGAGTGAGCCAAGACTGCGCCACTGTGCTCCAGCCTGCACAAAACAGACAGACTCCATCTCAATAAAGAAAAATGTTTGTTAAATGAATAAACGAAATAAAAACTGCAAGACCATGACAGTCGCATGGAGTCTGATCTTCCTGAAAAAGAATAAAAAATTATAAAATGGGATACACAAAGAGCGCATCTCCCCCTTTAAGTGTTTGTCTGTCTGTCTGTTTTGAGGTGGTGGCAATGGAAGGAAGACGGTTTCTAAGAAAAATCCAGCAATAAATATCTCAGTAGAAGCTTAAGCACTAGAAGTTTTATAATCTGATGATAAACGGAAAAACTGATTAGAAATATACACCCTTGGCATTGCTTAGACAAAATGAATAATCTCTTCTTGAGAGCAAATGTTTACTGACTTCTGCAGTATAACTCTATTTTCTAGCATACCCCATCATATAAATTGTTCTTATGTAAGCCACAGCACCTTAGCATGAAATTATTTACTTTTAATAATAGAAAAGTTATTTTTGACTGCAAAAAAAACATAAATCTGGCCTGTTTTGCTTCAGTTCATTTGTTTGGACAGCCATCTGGCAAATTATTCAACACAGACAGACTATTCCTCAGTACACGTCAAATATGTTCTATTTAAAAGCTGATGCTGTGCCTAAGGCTGAGCTGTAATTCTTTTTTCATTTTCTTCTCTTTGCTTTTTATGGCCAAATAAACAAAGGATTTGACTTAGAACTTCTTGTACTTCTTTATCCACCACATGATGATAAAGTAATAAAACCGCTTCCACGTGCCACAGTCGAAAACCAGTGTCATAATTTCAGAGAAACGAGAATGGACTGTAGATAACTTCTGCCTTCTGGGAGACCGTGATAATTCTTCCCAAGACAGACAGGTCTTCGGTTTTTAGGAAAACACCTCAGAGAACACTGACACTTTTTTTTTAGTGGAAAGAAAAGAAGCTCTTTGGATGCAGCCTGAATAGCCCATTTTTCTGCATAATAAACAAATGGAATTTGGACAGTCAGACAGCGTGAGGTGGGTGGGCAGGGAGGATAAGGAACCCAGAAGTAAGGAAGAAAGCAGGAAAATGTGAGAAGACAGTGCCGTCCATGAAACTTTCTGTGATGATGGAAATGTCCCACATTCTGTACCATCTAACAAGGTAGCCACTGAGCACTTGAGACGTGGCTGATGTGACTGAGAAAATGAATATTTAACTTAAGTGAAAATGGCCACACGTGGTTATTTTGTCCTGGACAGTGCAAAGGACTTTTCTTATCACTTGCTCCCCACCTCTCTAAATATGAGTCACATGCAACAGGGAGAGGATTGGGAAACCAGAAGGCTCCTGATGACCTCCCAGGGCAGGGACACTAAAGGGCTTTCAAGAATGGCAGGCCGGGCATAATGGCTCACATGTGTAATCCTAGCTCTTTTGGAGACTGAAGTGGGAGGATCATCTGAGGTCAGGAGTTTGAGACCAGCCTGACAACATGACGAAACTCCATCTCTACTAAAAATACAAAAATTAGCTGGGTGTGGTGGGTGCCTGTAATTCCAGCTACTCAGGAGGCTGAGGCAGGAGAATCGCTTGAGCCTGGGGGCAGAGGGTGCAGTGAGCTGAGATCACGCCACTGCACTCCACCCTGGGTTACACAGCGAGACTCTGTCTCAAGGAAAAAAAAAAAAAGTCAATTTTAAGTTGTTGCCTGCTCTGTTTCTTCTGTCGTCCACAGTCCTTGAGTAAACATCTTTTTTACGAAGGTGGCCATTCATCTCAGCTTGCTGGCACTGCCTCTTGTGCCTTCTGTCCTCGTGTAATTCAATCAGTTCAACCTGTAGTCCCAGCTACTCAGGATTACCTGAGCCCAGGAGTTCGAGACCAAACTGAGCAATATAGTGGAACTCTGCCTCTTCAAAGAAAAGAAAAATAAAGTGTCCCCCTTGAACAATGTATCACCTTGACCCTTCTTCAGCACATGGCCTTGTATTTGTGATGCTGTGGGGATTTAGGGACAAGAGTGTGCAGAGACTCCTGGGCTCGGCCTTCCCTGCCACTGCACTGCTTCACACCAGCCTTGTACAGGAGATGGAGCAGAAGCGAGATCAAGCTGTCTTTCCTCACTTACATCAGAGGAAGGAGATGGAGGGATGTGTGGAAAGCCAGATACAAAAATGGGAAAATGGGCTGGGCATGTTGGCTCATGCCTGTAATCCCAGCACTCTGAGAGGCCAAAGCGGGTAGATCACTTGAGATCAGGAGTTCCAGACCAGCCCATCTCTACTAAAAATATAAAAATTAGCTGAGCGTGGTGGCAGGCGCCTGTAATCCCAGCATCCCAGCTACTCAGGAGGCTGAGGCACGAGAATCGCTAGAACCCAGGAGGTGGAGGCGACAGTGAGCCCAGATAGTGCCACTGCACTCCAGCCTGGGCTACGACGCGAGACTCCATATCAAAAAAAAAAAAAGGGAGAGAGAGAGAGAAATAAAGTGTTTCTGGAACTTTCAGGCATTGTCAAGGAACCTGGGCAGATTAAGTGTCTTTCCACTCTCCCGTGCCTGACAAAATTCAGTATTAGTATGCAGCACACTCTAATGCAGTTAAACCTATAAGAACACTTGTAAACTTCTTTAAGTCATGGAGTTCAGAGTAAAATTATCCGAGATTTCCACCAGGATACAATAAAAGTAAACTTGCCATGTGTGGTAAAGTACAACCAAAAACTCTTATAGCGTGAGCTTTAACTAAAATATGTTATATATTAATTTCTAACCTAGGCCCAACATTTTGTTTATGAGTGAACAAACAAAATCAGTACCCCACAAAATAGGCAACCAAAGCAAAAATGGACAAATGAGGTCACACCTAGTTAAAAAGCTTCCACACAGCCAAGGAAATGATCAACAAAGTGACAAACCACAAAATGGGAGGAAATCTCTGCAAACTACCCATCTGATGATGGATTAATAACCAGAATATATAAGGAGCCCAAACAACTCTATAGGAAAAAATCTAGGGCCGGGCGCGGTGGCTCAAGCCTGTAATCCCAGCACTTTGGGAGGCCAGGGCGGGTGGATCACGAGGTCAAGAGATCGAGACCATCCTGGTCAACATGGTGAAACCCCGTCTCTACTAAAAACACAAAAAATTAGCTGGGCATGGTGGCACGTGCCTGTAATCCCAGCTACTCAGGAGGCTGAGGCAGGAGAATTGCCTGAACCCAGGAGGCGGAGGTTGCAGTGAGCCGAGATTGCGCCACTGCACTCCAGCCTGGGTAACAAGAGCGAAACTCCGTCTCAAAAAAAAAAAAAAAAAAAAAAAATCTAATAATCTGACATAAAAATGGACAAAAGATCTGAATAGACATTTCTCAAAAGAAGACCAACAAATGGTAAAAGGTGTATAAACAAGTGTTCTGATAACCAGCATCACTGGTTATCAGAGAAAAGCAAATCAAAACTACAAATATCATGTCACCCCAGGTAAAATGGCTTTTATCCAAAAGACAGGCAGTAACAAATGCCGGCGAGGATGTGGAGAAAAGGGGACCCTCGTACACTGCTGGTGGGAAAGCAAATTAGTACAACCACTGTGGAGAACAGTTTGGAAGTTCCTCAAAAAACTAAAAATAGAGCCACCATATATATGATCCAGAATCCCACTGCTGGGTGTATACCCAAAAGAAAGGAAACCATATATTGAAGAGCTATCTGCACTCCCATGTTTACTGCCAAGATTTGAAAGCAATCCAAGTATCCATCAACAGATGAATGAATAAAGAAAATGTGGCAAAGATGAATAGTGGAGTACTATCCAGCCATTAAAAAAATGAGACCCTGTCAGTTGCAACAACACGGATGGAACTGGAGGTCATTATGTTAAGTGAAAGAAGCCAGGCAAAGAAGGAAACTTTTTATGTTCTCTCTTATTTGTGGGAGCTAAAAATTAAAAGAATTGAACTCGTGGAGATAGAGAGTAGAAAGATGGTTACTGGAGGCTATGGTGGAAGGGGCATGGTTAATGGGTACAAAAAAAATAGCGAGAATGAGTAAGACCTAGTATTTGCTGGTACAACTGGGTGGCTACAGTCAAAAATAATTGTACATTTAAAAATAACTAAAAGAATACAACTGGATTGTAACACAAAAGATAAATA
This sequence comes from Saimiri boliviensis, assembly GCF_048565385.1. NCBI lineage: Eukaryota > Metazoa > Chordata > Mammalia > Primates > Cebidae > Saimiri > Saimiri boliviensis. The sequence goes on from NC_133463.1 coordinate 44,892,641, forward strand.
CTTGAAGGGATGGACACCCCATTTACCCTGATTACCCATTGCATGTCTGTATCTAAATATCTCCTGTAACCCATAAATATATATACCTACTATATACTCACAAAAATTAAAAAAAAATTTTGAGTCCTACATGGAGAGGAACATTTTTGATTTCTCACTTAGCATATTTGTAAATGAGAACTACACATTGTTACTACAACTGTCCTAAATCTACTGTACCTATGAAACATGTAAAGAATCATTTACTTTATTTCCACATATATACAAGATGTGGCTTTGTTGTTTTTATGGCTCCAGCACATAAATGCCTAGGATACATTTCACAGACCACCTAAATACCTGAGATGAGGGCAGCAGGAAGCAGGATGGTGGAGAGTGGGCTCGCTTTGGAGTCAGGATTCCAGTTTTGAATACTGCTCCTACCAACTTAGTTTTCTTATCTGTAAAATGGGGATAATTTTAGTAATTACCTCGTAGGGCTGTCAGAGGATTCAACTAGATAATCCCAATAGCACAGTCCCTGGCAAGCAATATATGTGTCCGAGTGTTATGATGGCGCCAATGCCGATGACAACAATTATGAAAATTATGACCATGGTGACAATTAGTGACTCACTGATAAGGAGACAGGAAAATCTGTAAATATAAATTTGAAAAGAATTAACAGAGGCACACTATATAGAATGGGTTCTGATTGAGGGTTCATTTTTGCTACTGTAAGACAATAATATCAACTGTGTGAGTCATTCATCATTCCCCTCTGCACACACTGTGACAACATTCTGTTTTCTGTCTAATAGAATGTGAATTCCTTGAGAGAAGGAGTATATTGTATATTGACATGAACTTGCATCCTGGAAACTAGCGTAGTACTTGAAATGTGGAAAGTAATCAACAAATATTTATTGATCTCTTTTGTGTAACAGTTATTACCTGAGCAGCACCTGCTATGTGATTGGCACTGATGAGCCTGATGCTAGGGACACACACACCTGGCTTACTGGAGGGGGTCCAGGGTGATTACACGAAGCCAGAATATTCTCTTTAATATGCTAGAACAGTAGAAACGTTGCCTGTCACATGTAAACAAATCTGACTTATTTCCTGCAGTGTCCACTCTTGGTAGTCTTAGGCTAAGCTAGGAGAATTTACAGACTCCAAGAAGCCTCACCCAATGCTGGCTTCACTTGAGGAATGGAGCAGGAAACAGCACACCAGGAGGAGCACTCCCGGCAATCCAGGGATTAATTTTAAGGGTCTGAGTCACAGGTGAGAGATGAGGGCCTGAGAACAGAGAGGTGGGTGCAGAAGCCTCCCTGGCCCCTACACATCAGAAACTATTTCTACTGAGCCACAGCTTTTGGGTCCCAGCAAGTGAAGTGCCCCATTATAAGTCAGGAAACCCAAGAAGCCCGAACTGTGCCTCCTCCCCATACAGTCATATTCACTCCTGGTCCTCCCTGTCCATATGCACCTTCCCAATCACAGCCCGTTCTTAGCATCAGCAATGTTGCCTGGTAACACAGCTAGCACTTCTAGCAGGTTTGCAGGAAAACAGAGCTAAAAGTTAACCCAAGATTATTTTGTTCACAGAGAAGGAGAAAATGCTTTTGTTAACTTGTACTCCCATGGCCCCATTCCTGACCCCTCTGACAGCTTCTCAAATCTTAACAGAAATCACCAATGAGAGGTCCCTGATGCGCCCTAAACTCAGTGTGTATGAGATCCACATAATTCTCTCCTCTCTCCCTGCCTGACCTCTTACGTTCCCTGCTTTGATGGAGATAATCATCATCCATCCAATCATCCCTTGCACAGACTCCTCGAATGGGCTTCCATTCCAAACTCCCGAGCATGACAATCAGCTCTTCATAACCTAAACCTGGTCTGCTCTAGCCGCTTCCACATGCACCGAAACCTTTAGACACAGGCTATCTGTCAGCATCATTAGAAAATACCCACAGCCTTTGTTCAGATCGGGAATAGCCTTCCACTCCTGGCATCTGTCCAAATAAACCTTCAGACTCCTGAAAAACCAACTTGAATGTCATCTCTGGGAAACCACAAATTAATCTCTGATAATCACTGATCCCTCCCTCTTCTCCTGTAGCCCATGCAAGGCATGCACTGCAGCACTGCCCACCTGGCTGTGGCCGCCATTACCCACAGAGCGGCTGGCAGAGAGGAAACTATGCCTTATCCACAGTTTCCCCAGAGCAATGGGCATGTCTCTGCACACATCGAACTGCACGGTCTATGAACTTCAATGAAAATGGTAGCATTGAAGCTGGACCTTAAGACGTGGATAGAACTTCAGACAGGCAAACAAGGAGAAAAAAAAAAGGCCCAGGGGCAAAACAGTGAGGACACATTTGAGGAACAAAGAGTCTAGTTTACTGGACACATGGACCCTTGGAAGCAAATAAACATTCAAGATTTGCTGTGATCAAGTCCCAACCTAAAACACTTAACCTTTATTCAGTAGAAAATGGTAATAACTCACTATTAAAACTATGCAAGGGAGTTTTCAAATGTTTGAGAGGTTATAGCACAATGCGGTCCCCTAGGTATGATTATTTCTAAATGATAAAATGCATAGATATTTGAGTAACAAAAAAAGTTTTCACAAATCGAGGCTATAAATGCTCAACAAAGGACATAGTGTAAAACGTAGTAAGACTATTGTATGTGATTTCAAGTATCCTAATGCACAGCCTTTAAAATGAAGGCGAATTGTCAGGGCTGTGTAGGATGTACCAATAGACCTATATGAATGTCATCTTTGGCTTCTGAAGCTCCCTTCAGGCCCTGTTATCACAGAGCATCCAGTCATTAATATGAGATTATGAAGACCTGGCCATCCAAAGGTCCAGCTCGCCACCGAATGACAAATGAGAGAAACCGGAGCAACCCACATACCAAAATAATACAAGCATTTGCTGTCAAGTTCAAGCAGTTAGAGGCTAAGAAAAATACTAAAAAGACCCGATATACTCCTTCCAATTCTCACTGTTTTGGAAATGAACAATAAAAATTCTTCTATGATTATAACCTTTCCTTCTTCCTTCTGCCACTTTGCCAAGAACAGACTGACATTCCAGCTAATCAACCCTAGAATTGGTTTTAAATACCCTCATATGTTAATAGTATCTTCTCAGACACTGTGAGACAACGAGAAAAAGAAAATATTTATAACAAAGTTCCTGCCATGGAGAAATATGTCTCACAGGAAATAAAATGAAAAAAGTTAAGAAATAAAATTGGGAAGATGTCCAAGATGTACCATTGAACAACAACAACAAAAAAAAAAAACAATGTGCAAGCTAATGTCTATATAGTTTGCTCCTATTTGCACAAAAATGTCTATGGGATATGCAGACATCTATATAGACAAATTTCTATATGAAAATTTTCTGAAAGATACACAAAAATTGTTGCTGCCCAGCAGACAGGATGGCACATGCCTGTAGTCCCAGCTACTCAAGAGGCTGGAGGATTGCTTGAGCCCAGGGGTTCTGGATTCTAGTACGCCATGCCGGTCAGGGTGTCCACACTAAGTGCAGTAACAATATGGTGACTTCCCGGGGCACCACCAGGTTGCCTAAGGAAGGGTGAACCTGCCCAGGTCAGAAATGAAGCAGGTTAAAATTCCTGTGCTGATTAGCAGTAGAATCACATCTGTGAATATCCACTGTACTCCAGCCTGGGCAATATAGCAAGACCTGGTTTCAAAAAAAAAAAAAAAAATTGTTGCAGATATTTATCTCTGGAGAGTGGGTCTGGTAGATGCATTCAGGACATTTTAAATTCTTCACCAGCTTATACTGTTTGCTTACCTTGTGCATGTTTCTTGAATTTTTTTAATTGTAAATACAACAAACAAAAGCAACACCACAAAGTAACACATAATTACACAGCAGTGAATAGGAGAGAAACCAACATTCATTGATGACCTTCTATGAGCCAGGCATAAGCCCCCAGCACCTCCCAATCACGACAGCCCCAGAGGTGTGGTTAGGATGTTTCTGGCCCCTGGAAACCAGCCTGCACCCTCTCCTCATGCTGTCCCGCCTCCTTGGGCAAACAAACAGTTGGCTCTGGCTCTGAGCTTTTTCTGGCATATGGAATGAGGCCAAATTTGGATGGTTTCCCAGGGAGGGTAAATAGCGTGTTGGAGATTGAGTTGAAACAACCAAACTCCTTTTTAGCAAGGCAGTAGGATCCATCCATGGCTTGTAAAGTACTACCTAGATCATTTTTACTTCCTTGACTGCTTCTTTCATCTTGAAAGCTATGAAACAAACATACGCTTTACAACTTAATATATGCTGCTTTCAGCACTATTTACCCCCATGTGGAAACCAAATATGCAGATTCCTCACTTTATTTCTGTGGATGGAAGGAAGTGCTTTCTATTAATATCATTGTTAATAAAAAACAAATGAAACATGATTTCTATGAATTACACTGAACGTATATTTTTATCAAACCTTTATCAAATACTGCCCTCTGGTGGACTATTCAGTAAAATCTTGTGCTAAAAATAGATTTTTAAAAAATTTAAGTTGCCATGCCAAGGTTAGAAAATTAAGTCTTAAGATGTGTTTTAAAAGAGAACAAAAAAAAAATATAGGCACATCTTTTGAAATTATACATTCATTCATGACTTAGCAATCATTTTCATTACCTCTATCTTTCATAAAATGGTGACTTTGACATTATTTTCTTAAATATTTACCTTGCTGGGAAAGTTTTACCTTAACACACAAATATGGTCTATTTTCCAAAGGAGACTTGAGTTAACCTCACAAAAACCCCAACAATTTTTTTAAATGTGTGCTCTTTCGTAAAAGTTCCATCTGGAGCTGTCTGGAGATGCATAATCATTTTAAAATAATCGATCGGCGGTTCTGAGTTTTAACATTGTTGAAGCAGAGCCTGAAAGCGCAGCTTTTACAGTGTAAGGGCATTTCAGCAAGAAAGCAGGAGGGGACCTGGGTTTGGTGTTCTTCTCTGGACTTATTGGCAGCCACTTAGAAACGCTTTTGCTTTTCTGCCTCATTGCCTGAAAGTTATTCATCACTTAGTCTAATTTAAACGGGGAGCCAAACATATACCCACGGCCAAGTTTTCTATGCTTTACAAATTATCATTTTCCAGCCGGATCCTACTGTGTGTTTACAGTATACTTTTACCATCCTCGCCCCCTGCCTCCACCCCAGAAGGCCAGATTACTTTGCCCAGACCTTCACAGAGCTATTCTTAACCCTACTACTGCCTACATGCGAGGGAAGAGGAAAGAGAGCCCACGGGAGTTGAGCAACCTTCCAGCGCCTGGAACAGAATCCCTGCAGCTGATTCCAGCTCCCATTCCCATGCCTCATTCCCCCAGAAGGCTTCGACACCCTACCCATGAAAAGACAGGCAGAAAAAATACGTTTAAAATCTCAAAGAGCGTGCGTTTTGCACAGCAGGCTCTGCTCCACTTACCTTTCTAAGCCGCGGTGCTTGGCGTGCTGCTGCCTCAAACAGAAGACCTCCTCGTGCTCTGACCCAGGTGGCTCAAATGTGCTCGGATGGCTCAGGTGAGGCCCGGGCGCTGGAGGAGGTGCCTCGTGGGCAGCGCTGCGAGGACCACGCTCGCCTCCCCTTCCAGGAGGGCTGCTCCCCAGGAACGTTTCTCCTCCCCGTAGGAGCTGCAGTCAAGGTGAAGGCACAGCTGAGCTCAGCCAGTGCCCCGAAGTGGCCTTTACAACCTTATAGGCAGCTCAGCCAGCCGGCCTCACACTCCAAATTCAGTGTTATTTACCTTGTCTCAGCCCACCGTCCCTGTCCTCCTTACAGTCCACATTTAAAATTGAAAAAGCACAAGTCAACACCACAATGACACCCTTTGTTTGAAAAGTGTGATTTTGACATCCAAGAAGGAAAGCAGAAATAACTTGGAGAGAATTCAGATTCCCATAGCACAGTTTTAGGAGCAATTAGTGGACCTGCCTGGGCCCCACCCACCAAGCCCCGACGTAAAGCTCCCTAGGCTTCCTGCTACGCAGCTGTTAGTATCACCTCGATTATAAAACTCTCTTAACCTGCAATTATCACTCCTTTCATCTTTGCTGAGGGGGTTCCCTTTGATCCAGAGGGTGGCTTCTCCCTGCTGTGAGCCCGGAGAGGCCTCAGCGGGTACTGCTGCCACACTTTCTTCAACTTTCCAAATATTTTATCTGTTCTGCTCACTTTTTCTTGCTGGGAGAAACACATCGAGGATGGAAGTCCTGCATGTGAACCGAGTTTATTGTTTTAAACACAAACACCTGTGATAAGATGGCACGGACTTTTAAAAATATAATGGATAAAATAATGCCTTGCAACAGATTTTGCTTAAACTAGGAAGAGGAGAGGGAAGAGGGTGGAAGAGAAAGAAGGAGAGTGGGTGGGGGTGGGGGAACAATGAGAAAGGGAGAGGGAGAAAGGAGAGAGAACCCTTCTCCAGTCGGACCACATAGGAAACCGCAATTCTTTTTTTTTTTTTTTTTTTTTTTTTTTTGAGACAGTCTGGCTTTGTTGCCAGGCTGGAGTGCAACGGCGAGATCTCCGCTCACTGAAACCTCCGCCTCCTGGGTACAAGCCATTCTCCTGCCTGAGCCTCCAGAGTAACTGGGACTACAGGCATGCGCCACACACCTAACTTTTTGTTGTTGTTGTTGTTGCTGTTGTTTGTTTTTTGTATTTTTAATAGAAATGGAGTTTCACCATGTTGGCCAGGATGGCGTCAAACTCCTGACTTCGTAATCCACCCAGCTTGGCCTCCCAAAGTGCTGGGATTACAGGTGTGAGCCGTCTCGCCTGCCAGTTCTCTTCTACATAATCTGTGGACCAGCTGTGTCTAATGCAGGACCCAATACACAATGCAAATGAGCGGCCTTTTGTTCAAATATGAGGAAGAATTTCAAATGACAGGAGAGCATCAAACTAAAAACGAGTTCTGAGTCCTATTCGGCTGTGCTGCAGCAGTCCCACGCCCAGGAAGCCCGCTCTGCTTCCTACCAGAAATCAAAACAACAGCCTTGCTGTACAAGCTACTATTTTTGGATTTTTTTTTTCTCCAGCATGGACAGCCCATTGAAGGTGACTGGCTTGTCCCGGTTTGCCAGGGACTATCCTAGGTTTAGCAGTGAAAAATCCCACATCCTGGTATTCCTCTTAGTCCCAGGCAGTTCAGGACAGTTGGTCACCATCCCCGGCTGTATGGACCAGTTCCAATGACAAAGCTATCTTCTGACTTTCCACTGCTCTCAGCTTCTTCATGTCAGAACCAGCAGTGGTTTTAGGCCAATCCCCATCTCTGCAGCTGGGTAGGAAGTTATTCCAAGTGCTCACAGATTTATTCCTGTATTTTTCATGTCCCCAGACAGAAGGCTGCTCAACCATGATCCTGACTGCTCATGTGTGTCAGAAGCAGGCTGAAAATGATGTTCACATGAAGCAGAACCTGTCAGACTTTCCTGTAACTCAAGTTTGGGAAGAAAACTGCCTTCCAGGGGTTGACGGTGGTACATTTTACAGTCTTTTTTTTAAGGTGTGATGATGCTCTAATGATTGTGTAAAATAATATCTTTTTTTTTTTTTTTTTTTTTTGAGATGGATTGGAGTCTTGCTCTGTCACCCAGGCTAGAGTGCAATGGCACAATCTCAGCTTCCGAGATCAAGTGATTCTCCTGCCTCAGCCTCCCAAGTAGCTGGGATTACAGGCACCCGCCACTATACCCAGCTAATTTTTATGTTTTTAATAGAGACAGGGTTTCACCATGTTAGTCAGGCTGGTCTCGAACTCCCGATCTCAAGTGATCTACCCACCTCGGCCTCCCAAAGTGCTGGGATTACAGGTGTGAGCCACTGCGCCGGGCCAGTATTATCTCTTAAAACAATCATGTGTTGTAGAAGGTCTGTCTGTGAAACAAATTATTTTTTAATTCATTAAAATGAACCCATGTAAAACTAATGAACTGCCATTTTGTTCTGGAGGGACAATATAAGCTAAAAATTAAACTTCACAGGCTCATTTAGTGTTAAACATGAATGGAGCCTGGGCATAGTGGCTCATGCATGTAATCCTAGTGCTTTGGGACCCCAAATTGGGAGTTCACTTGAGCCTAGGAGTTCAAGACTAGGCTAGGCAACACAGCGAGACCCCATCTCTATAGAAAAAAGCCAGGCATATTAGCACACACCTGTAGTCCTAGCTACTCAGGAGGCTGAGATGAGAAGATTGTTAAACCCAGGAGTTTGAGTCTGCAGTGAGCCACGCTCCTAGATGTAGAGTGAGATCCTGTCTTCTCTAAAATAATGTTTTTTAATGTTAATTAATTGAGTACTCACCAAGCACTTTGTGGGCCTGGAGATATGTTGATGAATGCAGTGCCGTCTCTGCCTTGGAACTGCTTATAGTTAATATTTACATGTTCTTAGTCATGGACTAATGCCAAGATTAGTCCATTTACTCCTTCCACAGTTACTCAGCCATGCTTGAGTTTGCCTGCTGATCCATAATTCATAATTTCTCCTCACATAGTTAACAGTCAATACTTCAGTTAATGTTCTGGCATATTTTTCACTGAGAAAATAGATGCCATTGGCTGGTTGCAGTGCCTCAAGCCAACACTTTGGAAGGCCAAGGTGGGTGGATCACCTGAGGACAAGAGTTTGAGACCAAACTGGCCAACATGGAGAAACCCCGTCTCTACTAAAAATACAAAAATTAGCCAGACATAGTGGCATGTGCCTGTAATCCCAGCTACTTGGGAGGCTGAGGCAGGAGAATCAGTTGAACCCAGGAGATGGAGGTTGCAGTGAGCCGAGATCATGCCATTGCACTTCAGCCTGGGCAACAAGAGCAAAACTCTGTCTCAAAAAAAAAAAAGAAAAAGAAAAAGAAAAGAAAATAGACGCCATTGCCCAGAAGCTCCTGAAGCCTTCCAAAATCAAATGGACCAACCTACCTACCTTCATTCATTCCCAGCTCTGCTGGCCTCCTTCCTATAAGCCCCAATTCAGAGCCCAGTCCCATCATTGGGAGTCCAATCCTCCTCCAGATACCCTGCCGTCTATCCCTTTTGTCTTCTGAAGGACTTACCTTCTATATCCAAACTACTTCTATATCCAAACTATTTTTTCTGTCGATACAGAAAAAATAAGGTGGTTGTCAAACTGTGGCCTCTAAACGGTCAGTATCAGCAACACCTGAGACTTGTTAGAAATACTAATACTTGGGCTTTGGTGGCTCACACCTGTAATCCCAGCACTTGGAGAAGCTGAGGCAGGAGAATTGCTTGATGCCAACCTGGGCAACAAGGCAAGACCCCCATCTCCACAAAAGAAAGGAAATTGGCCAAGCATGATGGTACATACCTGTAGTCCTGTCCTAGCTACTCAGGAGGCTGAGGCAGGAGCATTGCTTGAGCGCAGGAGTTCGAGGTTACAGTAAGTTATGATCACACCACTACACTCTAGCCTGGGCAACAGAGTAAAAGCTTCTCTCTAAAAATAAAAATTAAAATTAAATAAAAAAAAAAAAAACAAAAAGGCCTTCTGGTGTTCCTGATGCCTGCTAAAACTTGACACCTATGGATCTATGGCTGAAACTCCTCAATTTCCTCCACACCACCTCTGATATCCAAGGCAAGGTGCACAGATCACCAGGACCCTAATGAGAGAGCTCTCTGGAGCAGGCTGGAGGCTGCTGTCCTCAGGCCTCTCCCGATCCTATTTTTATTAATGACTTGGATGGAAGTACAGAGGGCACACTGATCTTATTAACAGATGACAGAGAGCTGGATGGGGTAAAGGAGATGTTGAATGATGACATCAGGGCCCAAAGACACAAAGTGACGGTCCAAATCTATCAAGATGAAACTTAATAGGGGATATTAGTTAGAATTAGATTCCACTTTGAGTGATAGAAAATCCAAAATAGCAGTGGCTCATTAAAATAGAAATTTATTGCTCATGCACATAAATGAACTCTGGAAGTATCAGGCCACAGTCAATGTGGTAGCTCTGTTCCCTGTAGTTCTGAAGATTCACACTCCCCATCCAGCTCACTTCTCCATCATTCCTAAGGCCTCTTCCTCAAGCTGAAGTTGGAGACACCCATGTTTCAGACAGCAAAATGGAGGAAGGATGGAGAATGGAGAACAGGCCCATTCTTGTTGTCTCTCTCTTTTTTTTTTTTTTTTTTTTTTTTTTTTTTTTTTTTTTTTTGTGATGGAGTTTTGCTCTTGTTGCCTAGGCTGGAGTGCAATGGCGTGATCTCGGTTCACCACAACCTCCACCTCCTAGGTTCAAGCAATTCTCTGCCTCCACCTCCCAAGTAGCTGGGATTACAGGAATGCACTACCATGCCTGGCTAATTTTTTTGTATTTTTAGTAGAAACAGCATTTCTCCATGTTGGTCAGGCAGGTCTTGAACTCCTGACCTCAGGTGATCCACTCACCTCGAACTCCCAAAGCACTGGGATTGCAGGCATGAGCCACCGCTCCCAGCCCCTTGCTATCTTTTAAGGGTTCCACATGCTGCCTCTTCTGTTTCTGCTTGCATCCTATTGGCACAGCAGGGATGGATACTGAGAACTATAGTCTTTATTTTTCTAAGCAGCTCAGCTAAAAATGCTATTACATGGACAAAAGAGAGAACAAATATTGGGACACAAATATCAGTCTCTGCCAACCAAAGCAAAAATAAAATCCTTCAGGCAGGGTGTGGTAGTTCATGCATATAATCCCAGCACTGTGGAAGGCCACGGTGGGAGGATCACTAGAAGCCAGGAGTTCAAGAGCAGCCTGAACAACATAGCAAAACCCTGTCTCTACAAAAACAATAAAACTTAGCCAGGCGGCCGGGTGCTGGCCTGTAATCCCAGCACTCTGGGAGGCCGAGACGGGCAGATCACGAGGTCCAGAGATTGAGACCATCTTGGCCAACATGGTGAAACCCTGTCTCTACTAAAATTACAAAAATTAGCTGGGCGTGGTGGCACGTGCCTGTAGTCCCAGCTACTCAGGAAGTTGAGGCAGGAGAATCACTTGAACCCGGGAGGCAGAGGTTGCAGTGAGCCAAGATCATGCCACTGCATTCCAGCCTGGTGACTGAGCGAGATTCCATCTCAAAAAAAAAAAAAAATAGCCAGGCATGGTGGCATGCACCTGTAGTACCAGCTGCTCAGGAGGCTGAGGCAGGAGGCTCTCTTGAGCCCGGGAGTTTAAGGCTGCAGTGAGCTATGATCATGCCACTGCATTCTAGCCTGGGCAAAAGAGCAAGATCCTGTCTAAAAGAATTAAAAATAAATAAACTAAAGCCCTTTATACAGTCCCTAAAATGCAAACGCCCCTCCAAGGTTTTGGTGCTAAAGAAGGAGGTAGGGAGTAATAACCACACAAGCAGTCCTCAGTGTTTTCATACGAAGACAGAAAACACAAGCCATACTGGGTTTTAAGTAAAAAGAGAAGATGTGGGATACATAACTCACATTTCCAGAAACAGTAATAGCTTCAGGAATGTCTCAAATGATGTCAGCAAGATGCGACTCTCTTCCTAGCTCAGCTCCACAGCCTCCTGTGCTAGTTTTATTCCTGGGCTACCCATGGTGGCGAGACGTCCAGCAGCAGGTCCAGGCTCCTGCCTCCCAGACCTGCGGTGAGAGCAGGGAGAGAGCCAAGTTCACGCTCCCCAACCCTCACCTCCACTCGTTCTTCAGGTCAGCTTCCTCCAGCAAGATGATTCTCAACCCTGGCTATGCATTTTTAGATTCCTCATGCCCAGGATCCCCTCCCCATCTGGTTTTATTGTTTCATGGTGGGGGACTGGCACTTTGAACATCTCCCCAATCATCTGATTGCCAAAGTTGACTTTCTTTTATTGAGGTACTGGGGAAATTGTAAATGGGAAATACCAGTAAGAAGAAAAATATTGGGGGCCATCTGCTCTTAGTCTATAATGGAAATTGAGGACTCAGACTTGAGGAATGCCAACAATAAAAGGTCCATAGCAAGGATTAGCCAATCAAAGAAACTGTGGAGGATTAGCTAGAGAGGACACAGGAAACCCACAAGAACACGGACTTCTGGAAGAAAACAGAGGCTGGAAATGATCAGAGACTAAGTAGCTTACTGCTGTTCTGCTGTCTAGCGACCCTTACCTGACATCTACACTGGTGACTTCTTTCAGTGAAATATGAAATTCCAAATTTCACGTGAAGCTCAAGTTACTACCATTTGGCCAGGCATGGTAGCTCACACCTGTAATCCCAGCCCTTTGGGAGGTCAAGGTGGGAGGATTGCTTAAGCCCAGGAGTTCCAGACCTGCCTGGGCAACATAGCAAGACCTTGTCTCAATTTTTTTAAAAGTTACTACCTTTTGACACGTTATGAGTAGATATTCAGATTTTTCTACAATAAAACAGAGGCTCATGAATGGCAAGTTCTCAAAAGATAGGGCTCCTCAAATCCCACAAATACTAAATCAGATGTCTGTGGTTCCCAAATTATGTGCTGAGGTACCCTGGGTCATAGCAGTGAAGAAGACGGGCCCTGCAAGAGATTTTAAGTTTTTGAGGGAAACAAGGGGACATCTGCCAGGCACTGTACAAATACTACCATTAAGTTATTTGAACTTTAATAAACCAAAATGTCATATACATATATATATATATATATATATATATATATATAATATGTGTGTGTGTGTGTGTGTGTGTGTGTGTGTGTGTTTAAATCTTTTGGCCTAGGGCCCATAAATAAATTACTGAATGACTATAACTATGAACTGAGAAAGTTTGGGAACTTCTAAAATGGGTAACTGACCACAGCAGACCAATAGCTCTCTCTCTCTCTTCATCCTATTTGCCATCATTGCAGCTGTCAACCTAAAAATACGACACCCCAAAAGCACAAGCATTTTTTTTCCTGTTGTCAGCTCTAAGGGAATTATTCCTTTTCAGAAACTATAAACAAACTATGAGTTGAGAGAAATTAGAATTCACAATAGAAGCAATCTAAATAACATACTAAATTAAAATATTTTAGTTCAAACCATGACGCATCTGAAGAAGCTGAATTTCCATTCAGAATATTTTCAGGTTTTATATCCTTTGCCTTCAGCCAAGCACTTCAGGGTAGGTGTTTTAAAATCAAACAAGGAAACAAAACCATGAGGTTATAATTATAGGCTATATCCTGTTTATGTCAATTACATTTGTTCAATCTCACAGCCAAAGAGCAAATGTCTAATTCGGGTTTTATATCTGTGTGTGTCAGGAGAGTCTTGACTGTGTTTCAGTAAGTCCCCAAAAGGAAAACTCTAAAATATCAGAGGCTGGACTGAAAACAAAAGCCTTATTTCTCACTTACATAAAGTCTGCTGTGGTTTAAATGTCTTTCTTCCATCCTGTAGCTATGTCAGCTGAAACACCTGGCCTCCAAGGTCATGACTCAAGGAAAGAGAGAGATGCCAGAAGCATTACTAGCTCGTAATTGCCACAGCCTAGGAGTGACCCAGGTTACTCCCCTCACAGTCCATTGGCCAGAACTTGGGATGTGGCTATACCCTCTCTGCAAGGGATGCTGGGAAATGCAGAGGAGACTCAGCGAGCACTATCTATCCCTGCCACAATCCACTTGTAGAACACCAAGAGACTATGAATTCAATCATTCATTCATTCATTCACTATATGATATTTATTGAGGACCTGCTATGTGTTGGATGTTGTGCCTGCGTTCTAGTAGGGAATGATAGACAAGAAACAAGATAGCAAATAAACAAACAAGAAGATAATCAAGGATTCTGGTGTGCACTCTTCATTAAATTTTCAACACAGCCTCTCTTCTATAGCGACATTTTTGTCAGTTTTTGGATTCCGTGTGGATGCTGATAAATCAACAGGAAGACTATTTGCTATTAACCATACCACCTCCCTTGCCATGACTGGCCCTCCATGTTGGAATTCCATCAAATTTTATTTATTGATAAGCAAAGTTTCAACATTTGTTAAACTAAATTTTAAATTGAGGTTAAAAAAATGGTATGCGGGCCGGGCGCGGTGGCTCACGCCTGTAATCCCAGCACTTCAGGAGGCTGAGGCGGGTGGATCACGAGGTCAAGAGATCAAGACCATCCTGGTCAACATGGTGAAACCCCGTCTCTACTAAAAATACAAAAAAATTAGCTGGGCATGGTGGCGCGTGCCTGTAATCCCAGCTACTCAGGAGGCTGAGGCAGGAGAATTGCCTGAACCCGGGAGGCGGAGGTTGCAGTGAGCCGAGATCATGCCATTGCACTCCGGTCTGGGTAACAAGAGCAAAACTCCGTCTCAAAAAAAAAAAAATGGTATGCACATAATAATTTCATCCCAAGAACTGGACCCCATGAGACAATATGGAAATCTATACATTACTAAGCTAACAGAGCAATTCCTGGCTGTTGAGATTATATGTAATTTTCTTTTCTTTTTTTCATTTGCAGCAACTCATATATTTTCTAATTCACCTGGAAGAAACATTGGTTAATTATTAATATAATAATGAAAACTAAAATTTATAAAGACTGCCTATGTGGGTTAAAAGGCTAAGTGACTTAGAGGTTACACAAATTATCCCAGGAGAACAAAGGTGTAATTTTTTGAGTTTGCCACTGGGAAAGTCAAGAAAGCAGCCAAATTTGGAACATGTGGGGGTGTTCTCAGCGTTAGGATTGTTTTTCTCTTGTGGGATGGGAAAAGTGGGCTTTCTTGGAAGAGAGAAAAAAGAGGTAATAGTATGACGCTCTACGAAGAGGGAATATAGCTGTTCTGGAATAAATCTGAAAAGATTTTTTACTTCTAAGTGTATGCTGCATAACATCATCAGCCCACAGAAAGGGAGTGTGCCAGCCACCTGCATGACAATGCAATTCAGGGTAAGACCTAAAGATGCTGGCAGTCAGCACACTGTGAGGTACCAGGAGAATGAGGGAGCCCCATTGGCTGTGGCTCAAGCAATAAGCGTGAGAAAGCACAGGATGAGTCCAGAGTCACAGTCCATTTACCCAGTCAGGTCAACGAACACGGGAAGATGACAAGCCTGCCTGGAGATTCTTCTGGGCATTAGAACCATAATAACCACAGTAAATGAGATGACGAGAATGTGCAGTTCTGGAGTCTTAACAGAATGCCAGGAAATGTCCTACAGGTGTTATTTACAAGATCCCATTCAATATATTGTTTAAAGGTTCATTCATATCCATTATTTTAATATACTGGCCTGCTCTGTGGGAGCATCGTCACAGGAGGGTGATGTGTGGAAGAGCACGTCAAGGTTCAGGCAGGTGACAATTCCCAGGTGCAGAGAGGAAGGAGCCTGGAAACCGTGGGCAGCGAGCCCGTGCAGCAAGCGATATGGAGGTTGCATTAATAATAAATATATAAAGTGACTTACTATTTCTGGATGGGAAAAAGTTCTTGATGAGAAAGAAGTCTTTTTCTTACTTGGGAGTTCTCCACTGAATGCTAAGTGAAGACGGAAGAATTAGAATCATAAAAGAAGGCATATTGGGAATGATCCAGAACGTGGCAAGTCATCCTTGCTCTTTTTCACTGCATTCCATTAAGCCAGGCGTCCCCAGACTTTTTACACAGGGGGCCAGTTCACTGTCCCTCAGACCGTTGGAGGGCCGCCCCATACTGTGCTCCTCTCACTGACCACCAGTGAAAGAGGTGCCCCTTCCTGAAGTGTGGCGGAGGGCCGGATAAATGGCCTCAGGGGGCTGCATGCGGCCAGCAGGGGCCATAGTTTGGGGACACCTGCATTAAGCACTTGTTCCTTTCCCTTCCCATCTTGGGGCACGATTCTGGGACCAGGGAAGCATCTTTAAGCCAAAAGTCAGGGTCAGGGAGGAAAACATTAAGAAGTATCTCAAATGGCTGTTTCTCCAGGCACAGGCAGTAGAACATATCTGAAAGGAGAGCCAAAAACCTGCTCATAATCAAACACATTACTATTTCCAAGCATGGCCAGGTGTGGTGGCTCATGCTTGTAATCCCAGCACTTTGGGAGGCCATGACAGGCAGATCACCTGAGGTCAGGAATTTGAGACCAGCCTGACCAACATGGTGAAACCCTTTCTCTCCTAAAAATGCAAAAACTAGCTGGGCATTTTGGCACACACCTATAGTCCCAGCTACTTGGGAGTCTGAGGCAGGAGAATCTCATGAACCCAGGAAGGACGTTGCAGCGAGCTGAGATCACACCACTGCACTCCAGCCTGGGTGACAGAGCGAGACTCTGTCTCAAAAAACAATAACAACAACAAATATTTCCACAGCAACAAAATAAGAGCCTCATGTCTGTTCAGGCCATGTTTTATGAGTGTTTTGTAAAGTATCCATTTATACTAAAATTGCTAATTCTCCAGAGTTCTGGCTCTTTCTCATCTCTTTATTAGCGTGGCACATCCCAGCAGCAGCTCCAAATAACATGTGTGCTTTCCCTATACTTCAATTTTCTTTTTTAAGAAAACAGTTTTTTTAAACTTTAGTTTTCAGAGTTTGAGACTTTGGGAACTGTGATTAAGGAGTTGTAATAGGAATTTGTAATTAAGATTTTTACAATGTATATGTACTTTTTCAACAAAAGCATTAATGATTTCTAAACAATGTTTGTAAAACTAACTTAACAGGTAAAACTCCAGTTTCTGGCTATCTGGTAGCCATAGCCTCTGAGTGTCTTTCATGTAGGCTATAAACTATCAAGCTTCAGTCCTTTAATTTAAATTTCTCTCTTCTAACACCTCCTTTACTTGTTTTTCTAGACAATACCCCCTTTATCCGTTTTTCCTTCCTGTTTTCCTGAAATGCCTTGAGTCTCTCCAGGGTGGGCAGATACCTTATCCTGGGCCTGCCTTGTGCCTGAGTCTCTGCCCTCACTTGTAAGAGGACCCATGTTTACAGTGACTAGCTACCCTTTGGGTCTGAGCTGCAGCAAGATATTCTATGGATTTTGGCAGTAGAGAGTCAGAAAAGAGGCTGCCAGCCTGTGTGCCTCCCATCACCTCTGCAGTTTCGAGACAGTCAAAGAAGCCATCTGGAATCTGGTGTTACGGGGTCTGTCCAGCATTTTCAGTGCCTTCACCTGCCCCCTGAACAGCCAACTCTGAATCCGTCTACTCCAGGGGTTCACAGAGGGACCTCAACAACAGCTTTCCATCAAGGCTCGAGGAGGAGGGAGGTTCCACTTGCCGACTGAAACAAGTTTAGGGATTTAAGATAAGGCATCAATCACAGCGAGGAACAGAACACTTTTCTGGAAGTCTGTGCTCTTATGGGTAAAAGCAAACAAGTGTTGCATGAGCAACCTGCTTGGGCCCTGGTTTCCTCAAGGACAAAATGGTCTCCAAGAGGCCACCATAAAAATTACATGATGCTCTAAATGAAAGTTGCTAGGAATTCATTTATTTTTTTAGAAAAATTACGTGATGCTGAAGAATTCTAGCTCTTGGCTTGGCACAGTAGTTGATGCCTGTAATCCCAGCACTTTGGAAGGCCAAGACAGGCAGATCACGAGCCCAGGAGTTCGAGATCAGCCTGAGCGACATAGCAAAACCTTGTCTCTACAAAAAAATAGAAGAAAAGTTAGCTGGGTGCGGTGTTGCACAACTGTAGTCCCAGCTACAGGGGACTGAAGTGGGAGGATCACTTGAGCCCAGGGTGAGATATTGTCACTGCACTCCAGCCTAGGTGAGAGTGAGACCCTGTCAAATGGAAGGGAAGGGAAGGGAAGGGAAGGGAAGGGAAGGGAAGGGAAGGGAAGGGAAGGGAAGGTGAAGGAGAAGGGGAAGCGAAGAATGGAAGGAAAGAAAGGAAGGAAGGAAAAAGAGGAAGGAAGGGAGGAAGGAGGGAGGGAGGGAAAGAAGAAAGGAGGGAGAGAAGGGAAGAAAAAAAAAAGGAGAGTTCTCA
Source organism: Saimiri boliviensis (assembly GCF_048565385.1). NCBI lineage: Eukaryota > Metazoa > Chordata > Mammalia > Primates > Cebidae > Saimiri > Saimiri boliviensis. The sequence goes on from NC_133463.1 coordinate 44,910,622, forward strand.
GTCTTTTGAAGTCTTTTTGGCTGCACAGGAGTCTAGCATGCCCTTCAATTGTTTCAATTGCTGGACTTCACCCACTCTTTATAATGCTTTTCCTTCTTTTAAGACAAAGGCTTTGAGACCAGGTGCAGTGGCTCATGTCTGCAGCCAGCACTTTGGGAGGCTAAGGCAGGCAGATCACTTGAGGTCAGGAGTTTCAGACCAGCCTGGCCAACATGATGAAACCCCATCTCTACTAAAAATATGAAAAATTAGCCAGGTGTGGTGGTGGCCACCTGTAATCCCAGCTACCTGGGAGGCTGAGGCAGGAGAATCACTTGAACCTGGGAGGTGGAGCTTGCAGTGAGCTGAGATCGCACCACTGCACTCCAGCCTGGGAGACAGAGGGAGACTCCATCTCAAAAAAAAAAAAAAAAAAGACAAAGGCTCTGGAAGCTGACCTTTCTAAAACCATCTTTGGTGTTTTCTCCCTTAAAAGAAACTGCCTTTTGTCCATGCAAAAGGGACTTTCCAGCAAGTGATGTCAGAGCCTGAGAAGGATTCACAGAGCACCCACATGTGGGGGTGTCATGGCAGCTGTCAGAGGGTTTTAGAGCCCAAGCAGGGTGGGGAGACTGTCTCCCAGAGGGGTGGGGGTGGAGGCAGCATGGAGGGTCAGAGGACTGATGGGCTTAGGAGAGATCCATGCTTGGGAGGAGGCAGCAGAGGGGGCTCGAGATTGGTTACATGGAGAAATATTGCTAAATTGGTAAATAAATTATGGGTAGTAGAACCAACTTGAACCTTGTGATGTCAGGGTGACCTTCTGGTTTTGAGGTTTTGGTTTTTTTTTTTGAGATGGGGCCTCACTATGTTGTCCAGGCTGGCCTTGAACTCCTGGGCTCACAGAATTCTCCTGCCTCAACCTGCTGAGTAGCTGGGATTACAGGCACTCACTACTGTGCCCAGTTTCTTTATGGTTTTTGATAGGTAGGTAGGTAGCTAGCTAGCTAGCTAGATACTTAGATACTTAGAAACATAGATAGAGGTGATAGAGATGCTTAGATACAGAGATGATAGAGATGCTTAGTCCCTTAAAAGGGACTTTCTAGCAAGTGAAGTCAGAGAGTCAGAGCCTGAGAAGGATGCACAAAGCACCCACATGTGGGGGTGTCATGGTAGCTGTCAGAGCCCAAGCAAGGTGGGGAGACTGTCCACCAGAGTGGGGTGTGTGTTTGTGTGTGTGTGCGTGTGTGTGTGTGTGTGTTTCCCGGCACTGTTTACTGAAAGAGCCTAGGAGCAATGAGCACAACCCAATTGCAATGAGCACATCTAGCACCCAGATCTTGTTCTTAAATGTCATTCTCTCCAAAAGTAAACCCAGGCTTCTTGGAGAAACGGCTATTTCCAAGGCTGAAGCAGGAAAATTATAGGATGACCTGGAAGATCTTATTTATCCAGAAATCAAGGAAAGCTCAAAGAATGATGAGGCATGTCAAAGGGACACAGGATCCGGTCTGAAGGGCCCTCAGAAGCCAAGTCTGAGACAATCTGAGTATCAAAATAAATCGTGATAACAACCTATTAAAACCCATTGAATGAAACAGGAAACCATGAGTCCATATTGAGATAAATAAATTCAAGATTTGACAAAGAACAGGATATTTACAGTTTCAAAATGCTTCCCTACAAAACATTTATTAACTAAAGAGTGATTACACATGGTAGAAGAGTAACTTTATAATGAAAAGCCTAGTACCACCTTAAATCAGGTGATCAAGTAAACAGCATAATAAACGAATAAATCAACACTGTGTGCTCCCTGATAGGAGGCAATGAGGAAAACACAGCACTGCTTTCATCGCGGTAAAATAACTGTCTGTATTCTTCAAAAGTATCAAGGTTATGAAAGACTGTGGAAGCATTCCAGATAGAAGGAGACATAAAGAGATGACAACTAAATGCAATGCTGGATTCCAAACTTGCTTTGTTTTGTTTTCTTTACTATTTAAAACAGTTGGCAAAGCTTGACTGGGTCTGAGGATTAGACGGTAGAAATGTATCAGTGTTAGTTTCCTGCCTTGGATGGGCGGGCTATCATGATGTGACAGAATGTCCTTGTTCAAGAAAATGAAGACTGAAGTTTTCAGCGGGAGTGAGCATTCATTTGGCAACTTACCCTCAAATGGTTACCAAAAAGAAAGAGTTTTTTTTTTTCTATAGTTGCAACTTTTCAATCAACTGCTTCAAAATAAAATTTGTATTAAAAAGAAACTACCAGCCAGGGGCTATGGCTTATACCTGTAATCCCAGCATTTTGGGAGGTTAAAGTGGGAGGATCACTTGAGCCCAGAAGTTCAAGACCAGCCTGAGCAACATTGGGAGACCTTGTCTCTGAAAAAAAAAAATAAGAAAATTAGCTAGGTGTCATGGCACGTGCCTGTAGTCCCAGCTACTCAGGAGCCTGAGGTGGGAGGAAGAGTTGAGCCCCGTAGTTCAAAGCTGCAGTGAGTTGTGATCACATCACTGTGCTCCACCCTGGGCAACAGAGCAAGACCTTGTCTCGAATGAAAGAGAGAGAGAAAGAGAGACAGAAGAAGGAAAGAAGGAAGGAAGGAAGGAAACTAAGGGAAGATCAACTAAGGTGAACTGAGGTGTCTCTGTTGCTCAAAATCTAAAGTACCTAACAATCAAGATTGAGATCGTTCCCTTGATCGCCCCTCCCAAAATATTATTTAATAATACTGCTCCTTTATGTCATAACCTTAACTATTATTCCAAAGCTCTTACTGTATCCTTTATAAAACATGGTTGGCAAAATTAGGGCCCAGCACTTTTATTTTTCCTTGCCCTCTCTTGAATATCTCTGCTGTCATTTATTTTCCATTTAGAATTGAAGTTATGCAGCCATAAACATAATCATCCCCTTTGACCTGGCAACTGCATCCCTGAGAATTTTGTCGCAGAAAATAACTCAGAAGAAGACAAAACAAACGCAAATGATTTTCATTTCCACATTATTCATGTAATCCCATAGTTTAGCTCTATTCAAGCATAGCCCTACAAGAAATAAAGCCATCCTATTACTGGCCCATCACAAAGGCAAATGGATCCCAGAAGATGGTGAACATATCTCCTCAGTTTTCATCCAGACGTTGTAGAGGGCAACCATTGCTTCTGCCTGGCCAGCATACATTCCCCTTTCTTCTGGTGACGACAGCTTGACTTTGCTTTGAGCAATTACCCCTCTGCCATTGTACATAGGCTTCAAGTGACTATCCAAGAACTCTCACTTCCCCTGGCCAAGCTCAGCTAAACCAGTGACTGAGGCTAATTTATCCTGAGGGCTTAATGCTGGAGAATGCTCATTAGTTCCTTCCCCCTGAGCTCTGAAACGTCTCTGTATCTGCTCTCATTCATGCACTTATTTTTAAGTCCTGTGACCTACCCATATTTTTTCTTTCCTTTTGTCATTTTTGTTTTGTTGTGTGTGTGTGTGTGTGTGTGTGTGTGTGTGTGTGTGTGTGTGTGGTGGCGGAGACAGGGTGTCACTTTGTCACCCAGGCTGGAGTGCGGTGGTGCTATCTTAGCTCACAGCAGCCTCAGCCTCCTTGGGCTCAAGCAATCCTCCCACCTCAGCCTCCAGAGTACCTGGGACAACAGGCACAAGCCGCTGTGCCTGGCTAATTTTTTTATTTTTTGTAGAGATGGGGGTCTCACTATGTGAGCTGGTCTCGAACTCCTGGACTCAAGTGATTCTCCCACCTTGGCCTCCCAAAGTGCTGATATTATACTGGGAGCCACCATGCCTAGCCCCATATTTTTTTCAATGCTTAAGTTATTCGTATTTTTTTTTTTTTTTTGAATGAGATGGAATCTCGTTCTGTAGTTCAGGCTGGAGTGCAGTGGCGTGATCTCAGCTCACTGCAGCCTCCACCTCCCGGGTCCCAGTTCAAGCAATTCTCCTACCTCAGCCTCCTAAGCAGCTGGGATTACAGGCACAAGCCACCATGCCCAGTTAATTTTTGTATTTTTTGGTAGAGAGAGGGTTTCACCATGTTGGCCAGTCTGGTCTTGAACTCCTAACCTCATGATCTACCTGCCTTGGCCTACCAAAGTGCTGAGATTACAGGCATGAGCCGCCACGCCTGGCCTGTTTGTTTTTAAGACAGGGTCTCACTCTCTGCTGCCCAGGCTGGAGTATGTGGTTGCCCAGGCATGATCTCAGCTCACTGCAGCTTCAAACTGCTAAGCTCAAGTGATCCTGCCACCTCAGCCTCCTGAGTAGCTGGGACTACAGGCATGCACCATCATGTCCAGCTAATTTTTGTATTTTCTGTAGAGACAGGGGTCTCCCTACATTGCCCAGGCTGGTCTTAAAGTCTTGGGCTCAAGTGATCCCTCCACCTAGGCCTCCAAAATGCTGGGATTATAGATGTGAGCCACCACGCCCAACCTAGTTTCTATTTTATGAAACTATAAAACCCTCACTGTCCATCCAGAGTCTTCCATGGCTACATTTAAAAAATGGTTTTTCTGTTTTCCTTCCTTCTTTGTCTTTTTTTAAAAAAATGTTTCCATTTCCTTTCCTCCAGAGTACATGCTGCTTCTTGCATTACCCACAAAGTTAAAGCATCTCCAACCTGACAGAGGTAGCAAGTCTTTACCATGCTTCATGGGGGAAGCATTAGCCTTTGAGGTTCTTCAGAGGAGAACAGCTCCTAGAAAAACAAGCCTTTCTCTTTCTGACATCAACCACCTCTCATAGCAAAATTTTAAAGTATTATCACACTAACAGTTCTCTTCATGTCTATAAAATAACTTCTCTCACAGAAGGTGAAAAGGGGAAGAAAAAATGGGTTTGAAGGTAAAAGAAAATCCCATCTTGCCACATTTGGAAGAGAGTAAATTAGAAACAATTTAAGTGTCCAAGAGATCGGTTCAAGAACATCTACTTACTCAACAAAGCCATGAAAAATAGTTATTACAAGACCAGGTGCAATGGCTAGAGCCTGTAATCCTAGCACTTTGGGAGGCCGAGGAGGGTGGATCACCTAAGGTCAGGAGTTCGAGACCAGCCTGGCCAACATGGTGAAACCCCATCTCTACTAAAAATACAAAAAATTAGCCAGGTGTGGTGGCGGGTGCCTGTAATCCCAGCTAATCAGGAGGCTGAGGCAGGAGAATCACTTTAACCCAGAAGGCGGAAGTTGCGGTGAGCCGAGATTGGGCCACTGTACTCCAGCCTGGGCAACAAGAATAAAACTCCATCTCAAAAAAAAAAATAAAAATAAAAAATAAGCCGGGAGCGGTGGCTCAAGCCTCTAATCCCAGCACTTTGGGAGGCCGAGGCGAGTGGATCACGAGGTCGAGAGATCAAAACCATCCTGGTCAACATGGTGAAACCCCGTCTCTACTAAAAATACAAAAAACTAGCTGGGCGTGGTGGCGCGTGCCTGTAATCTCAGCTACTCAGGAGGCTGAGGCAGGAGAATTGCCTGAGCCCAGGAGGCGGAGGTTGCGGTGAGCCGAGATGGCGCCATTACACTCCAGCCTGGGTAACAAGAGCGAAACTCCGTCTCAAAAAAAAATAAAAATAAAAAAAATAATTATACTATATGCCAGATAATTATTACATCCTAATCAAACAGAACCCCAATGCATACCAAATAAACCACCTTGCTATAACAGCAAGAGTTCCCCAAGGAGAAGAAATTAACACAAAATGGAGCACAAAGAATTGCCATAAGCAAAAATGGCTGCCTTGGTGGCATACTACAAAAAAACTAAAAACCTCTCACAGAAGGGCAAGAAGCTTCCTCATAGGTTAATCGCTCTCTCTTTAATCGCCAAGAGAGTGATGATTAAAATCCATGAACAAGCAAATTCTTAGCTAAACCCTACTAGCTTTTGTTTTATATCTGCCCAGCCCAACCTTGTCCCCACTTTTTCTAGGAACAAATTCATGCAAAGTAACTGACCTAGGCTGGAATCCTCACGGAACCCTCTTCCTGCCTGCTGTGACTGTCTAGGGATGAACTAGTAACTCAACTGGGGAGACGTTTCCTCTAGAGCCAATAGGAAATCCTGTTCCCTCTTTGATCTTAAGTTATGCTCATATAACCTCAGCCTGGTCAGCAGCCATCCCTCCTGTTGAGAAGTCTGAGAGAATAATCAGGGATAAGCCAATCCTAGGATGCAGGAGCCGGGCCCAAGTGTCTGCAGCTGCCCTCCGCCTGGCAGCATAGCAGTTCTGTGATACCTTCCATCAAAGCCTCGTTTCTCCTTAAACTGGATGAGTTTCTGCCACCGGTGAGGGTCCCACCTGATACCATCATCCACCTAAACAAACAGTGGCCAAACGCATCTCTGGAATCACTGTCATTTCCAGAGTGTTTGCGTGACTTTTGGTAGCCAGTAATTTCAACCATGGCGGAGGTCTAAAGTGACTCACATGCATAGTTAAATCCCTTAGCTAAGCACAGCTAAGACACAACTAAGATACACACAAGCAAAAATCCAAGGAGCTTTCCGGGGCCACACTTAGAAACTTTCTCTTATAAATTAACCCCCTTTTCTGTCTTTAGGCCATGCAAAACCACAGTATCTTCAGAATCTTGCCTACACAAATGACCTTCATACTAACATACAGAAATCATTTATTGTGTTTAAAAAATAATGTACTGGTCAGGTGCAGTGGCTCACACCTGTGATCTTAGCACTTTGGGAGGCTGAGGCAGGCAGATCACTTGAGCCTAGGAATTCAAGACCAGCCTGACCAACATAGCAAAATCCCGTATTTAATAAAAATAAATACTAAAAATTAGCCGGGCATGGTGACACCGTATCTGCAGTCCCAGCCACTTGGGGGTTGAGACGGAAGGATCGCTGAAGGCAGGAGGCTGCAGTGAGCCCTGATCATGCGACGGCACTCCAGCCTGGGTGACAGATTGAGACCCTGTCTCAATAATAATAATGCACTAAAGAAAAAAAGCGTCAAAAAAAGGAAAAAAAAAAATCCTCAAAATCAATCAGCTTCTATCTCCAGGACAGCTGACCCTTTTCTTTTGTGTGGTCTGGAGTTGTCATTCTTTATGTCAAAGGCCACACCTAAATGGCCCTTGTGAATGCAAAAGCCAAGGTCAACAAAGAGTGAGGAAAGCAGGCTGGTAATTTGAAAAGAGTAAAAATAACTTTTGACTGCTTCAAGCCTTGAACTGTGGGATCAGGCCAAGTTTACTTAAACCTTGGGGGCAACGTTTAAGATAAGATTCACTGTGTGTGTGTTTTAAGTTGCGACCGCCAAAATTATTTACTTAATTCAAATTTGCTATTGAAAGTTGTAATCGACAAGCCGTTGTGACAGCTATCTGCAGCGCCATAGGCTATCCTAAGAGTTTATATTGTCTGAACGTTTTTCTTTTTTTTTTTTTTATGAGATGGAGTCTTGCTCTGTCACCCAGACTGGAGTGCAGTGGCACAATCTCAGCTCACTTCTCCCACCACCCCCCAAGTTTCAGCAATTCTCCTGCCTCAGCCTCCCAAGTAGCTGGGCCTAATAGGCACGTGCCACTATGCCCAGTTAATTTTTCATATTTTTAGTAGAGACAGTGTTTCACCATGTTGGCCAAACTGGTCTCAAATTCCTGACTTCAGGTGATCTGGCCACCTAGGTCTCCCAAACTGCTGGGATTACAAGAATGAGCCACCACGCCCAGCCATATTGTCTGAACATAAGTTTAATGCAAGGTGAGAAATGAAAGGGAAAATAAAACAGAAGAAAAACTCAAAGAGTTCAATTCCATTTAGAATGAGTAATAATAGATGCACTTTATGAATTGTCACTAGCTCTGATAATAGGCATATATTATGACTTTCTAGAACATTCAAAAAATGTTTTATAAATACCTATGTGTGTATACGTGTGTATGTGTATGGACAGAGAGAGTTGGTTTTCTGTGTCAGCTTGGCTATAGTACAGCCTCAGTTGCTTGGTCAGACATCAGTCTGGATGTTTCTATGAAAGTGTTTTTTTTTCGGCCGGGCGCGGTGGCTCAAGCCTGTAATCCCAGCACTTTGGAAGGCCGAGGCGGGTGGATCATGAGGTCGAGAGATCGAGACCAACCTGGTCAACATGGTGAAACCCCATCTCTACTAAAAATACAAAAAATTAGCTGGGCATGGTGGTGCGTGCCTATAATCCCAGCTACTCAGGAGGATGAGGCAGGAGAATTGCCTGAACCCAGGTGGCGGAGGTTGCGGTGAGCCGAGATCGCGCCATTGCACTCCAGCCTGGGTAACAAGAGCGAAACTCCGTCTCAAAAAAAAAAAAAAAAAAAAAAGTGTTTTTTAGAAGCTATTAACTTTTAAATCAGTAGATTTGAAAAAAGCAGATTACCCTCTGTAATATGGGTGGGCCTCATCTAATCAGTTTAAAACCTTAAGAGCAAAACACTGAGGTCCCCTGAGGAGAAGAAATTTTGCCTTCAGACTGGAGCTGCGACATCAACTCTCACTGGAATTTCCAGCCTGCTGCCCTGCCCTGCATATTTTAGACTTACCAGCCCCACAACTGCGTGAGCCAATTCCTTAAAATACCTCCCCACTGCCCTCCGCCTCTCTCTCTCTCTCGCTCTCCACATATATATATATATATATGTATGTATGTATGTATATCCATCCTATCGGTTCTGTTTCTGTGGAGAACCCTGACTAATCTAATAGATCTGTGTGTGTGTGTGTCTGTGTGTGTCACAAATTTGTATTCCAAAGGGTAAAGTCAGGCTCTCGAGTAGAATACTTAGACAGATATTATATGGAATTAGAAAACTATAGAAAGAAAATAATACAGGACAGAGGTTAGAACTTTACATGTAATTTTGGCCAGGCGTGGCGGCTCACACCTTTAATTCCAGAATTTTGGGAGGCCGAGGCGGGTGGATCACTTGAGCTCGAGCGTTCCAGAGCAGCCTGGCCAACACAGAGAAACCCTGTCTCTACAAAATACACAAAACTTACCTGGATGTGGCAGTGCATGCCTGTAATAACAGTTACCAGGGAGGCTGAGGTGGGAGGATCCCTTGAACCCAGAAAGCAAAGGTTGCAGTGAGCTGAGATCAAGCCACTGTACTCCTGCCTGGGCGACAGAGCAAGACTGTCTCAAAAAAAAAAACTTTACATCTAATTTTATTTGAATCTTTCACTTCAACTTAATTAATATGGCAATGCAGGGATTTGTTTTAGTAGTATAGTTCCAAGTGATTTGTTTCATAGTTTCTCTAGAATTAAAGCCACTTCTCTTCCTAAAGGGAGACATCGATTTCAGATTTTGCTTCTTGTTAAAGGAGCTTACACTTGTTGATTACACTTGTCAATAAGTGCAAAGTGGCATTTATCTGTGGTATAAGCAGGGCTTCTCAGACTCTAGTGTGCATGCAAATCACCTGGGTATCCTCTTAAAACATAGATTCTAACTCCTTGGGTCTGAACTGGGGCCTGGGAGTCTGCATTTTTAACAAGCTTTCAGGTGGTGCCAGTGCTGTTGGTCTGGGGCCTATATCTTGAAAAACAGAGAACTAAGCAGTGGTTTTCCAGCTGGAGTGGACATCAGAATCACCTGCAGGGTTCATTCAATAGCTGACTGCTGGGTCCCACCCTGAGTTTCTGACTCCCAGGTGCTGCCAATGCTGCTGGCCTGGGGGCCATACTTTAAGAAACACGAGCTAGTAATGTTTCCCATATCATGAGAATCACACTTTAAAACTACAAATTCCCATGCTTCTCTCTTCGAGAGTCTGATTCAGTAAACTTAGGGCAAACCCAGGAATCTATGTTCTTAACAAGCACCCTAGATTGCTCGTTGAAAGGTGAACCCCTGAGCCAGAGTGTTGTCTCAATCCTGACAGTCTTCAAAATGTTGTGTTAATACAGAAGTGTGAACACCCCCTGGACCCTCTAAATCCCACCTCTGGATGTGGGGCATAGGATCTATGAACACACACTTTTAACATGTGATTCTGACATATCAAAGAGCTGAGAGCCACTGAACTGGAGCCACGGCCCCCAATTCTGGCTGCATATTAGAGATTTTTTTAAGTCCTCATTCCCTTTAGTATCACCAGCTGCAGGTTCTCATTGAATTAGTCTGGGATGGGATCCTGGTTTGTTTGTTTTTTTTTAATACTCCCAGTAGATTAAGGTCCAGTGACGGTTGAGAACACTGAATTGGAGCTTCAGCCTCTGCTCAGCTTCAGGACAAATTACCTACTTTTTCCCTAAGGGCCCCTTGTCTCCTAAAACCCTGAGCAGACTGAGCAAAGCAGCCCATCCACTTCTCCTCCCTCTTGTGCATACCCTGGATACACTTGGTCTTCTAGGAGAGGACATTTCTCCCCCAGGAAGCACCCTTGAACCCTGTCTGACCAGAGCATTTCAAAGTAAGTGAAAAAGGTGATCTCCTCCCTTTCAAAATCAGGTCTAAACTCATTCATCTATTGATTCATTTACAATATTTATTACGCTCCTATTACGATCCAAGCACCCAAATACAGGTTGCAAATATAACTAACAAGCCCCTGTTTCTAAGGCACTGACAATTTGGCAAAAGATTAAAGCAAATGAATACTCCTTTGACTCACATCAAAATTCCTAATTCTGAAATTTAGGTGATGGAAGCGGGCACTCCAAACTTCCCTTCAGCATTAGGGAGATGAAAACAGGTGTGTGACTTACTCTGCCTTCTTCCGGTGCAAGCCCCACCCACCACACCAGGAAGTAACTGTCATTGAATAACCCTGCTGACCAGATGTGACCTTTGATTGCTGTTCCAATGGAGATACATCTCCATTATAGAAATAGTTGGATAAACAGAGATAGATAGATAGACAGACAGACAGACAGACAAGATGGAGACACACACACAGGCAGCAGGACAGAAAGTTTATTCTAATTTGACATAGGCAGTTCTGTTTTCTGCCATTTTCCATAAACTGAAATGCTCACAGGAGGAACTGCTGCTGTATCCTAGAACATACGCCACCTTGGTGATAAGTCCAGAAAAGGCCACAATTCACCAAGGGGCCTGCCACTCTATGAGCCAAAGCTTCCTCCCTATCACTGCTCTCTGAGGCACCTTTTCATCGTAGACATAAGTCAGGAAATAACAGTATCTTGTAAATGCGGGAATGGCCAGACTGAATTCATAAGCAATTGCTCACACAGTGACAGCGTCTTGGGTTCCTGATATCAGAAGTCATCAATCAGTCAGCTGTTTGGTCATTTTTGGTTTAAAGTACATAAAATATTTCCCGGTGCTTCTCGTCATCCCTCTTAATAGACACGTTTCTAATGATCACCCACAACCATGTCGTCGAACGAGCCACAGCTGGCTGTTAACATCTGGAGGGGAGGATATTGGCGAGCAGAGCTTTAATTTACTTAAGAGTTTTCTTTAATGAATCTCATTTTGGCAGGAGGAAGTCAGGAGCAGGCATCATAACACCATCTAATCTGCCGCAAGCTTTTTAAAGTTGCTGTTTTTCCCTTTCCTCAATCAATCCATTTATTCCTTTCAACATCTCCAAAGGGTCAAGACCCATAGCTAGGAAATAATCATATATTATGTGGCTCGCTTCTCTTTCAATGAAAAATGTTTCCCATTGCTTTCTCTTAATTTACTGTTTTCCCCCTCTAAACTGAACAGTTTGTGATTAGCTGAAGGGTCTAGCTTAGCTGTAGCATTTAATACACACAGTCCTAAGGCTTTGCTGCAATGCAGATTAATTTTCTAGGAAAACTGACAAGATTAACAAGTCTTCCCTGAAGCCAATGAGAAAGCATAACTCTCTTAGATGACCTCTCAACTTCTTCAGCTGATTTCTGGGTTGGATAAATTTTGATTTTATTTGTGGGAAACTTTTTCTTTCATGAAATGAGATTTCCTCTTGGACAAGAATAAAGTCAATGGTGTGAGTGGAGATATCACTCAGCGGCTTGCCTGCTGTAAAACCTGGACAACTTACCTAGGCTCGGTAAGCCTCAGTGCCTCATCAGTCAAATAAAGCCAGGCTAGCACTGGCATCACAGGCTTATACTGAGCACTAAATGGCAGTGGCCGGACATGGGGCTGAGTGTCCTGCTTGGCTTGGCCCTAGAGTAAACATTCAGTAAATGGTTGCTGCTAATATTTTACTGCTGTTACTTTTGGACTAATAAGGTAGCATTTGGATGAAGTAATATACAGGTAACTATTTATTTACTTTTCTTTTGATTAATATTTGTATCCTAAGCTGTCAGGTCACAGATATCTGCTGGTGCATGTGCTCTTTTCAACAGCTAGTTCTTTGGGTGAATTTGTAAGGTGGTTCAGAGAGGCACAGGCTTGCTTTGCCAGTGTGAGAAAGACAGCTCTTTTTCAGGGAAATGTAGCAGTTCACGCATGAGGAGCACTCCATTGTACTTCACCTCAAAGTGGAAAATGTTTTCTTTACTGCTTTGGACAGAAGCAAAATAACAGTGTTGAAGCTGTAAAATATTGTATAAAATGTCACCCTTTAATTACTTAACAATGAGTCCGGGCACGGTGGCTCAGGCCTGTAATCCTAGAACTTTGGGAGGCTGAGGCGGGTGGATTACCTGAGGTCAGGAGTCCGAAACCAACCTGACCAATATGGTGAAACCCCATCTCTACTAAAAATACAAAAAATTAGCCGGGCGTGGTGGTGCATACCTGTAATCCTAGCTACTCAGGAGGCTGAGGCAGGAGAATTGCTTGAACCAGGGAGGCAGAGATTGCAGTGAGCTGAGATCACACCGTTGCACTCCAGCCTGGGCAACAAGAGCGAAACTCCATCTCAGTAACAAACAAACAAACAAATAAATAATTAAAATAATTATTTAACAATAACCCTTAAATGAAGAAAAGGGAAGATGGCCAAAAAATGTGACAGTCCGAGTGAGTTCCGTTTCTGTTACCTACTGGCAACCTTGAGCAAGATTGATTCCTAGTCAATAAAGTGAAGAATAATAATATTCCATTGGACTTTACCATTTGGGGGTTAAAAAAATTACTTATTTCATTTGAAAGGGCTTTATACATTTTTTAAGTTATAATATTTTAAAGAAATGTAATAGTTACAAAAATAATTTGCCATTGACTATCCAAAGAAGAAATTCTATTCTGTATGTTGACATTGTTCTCCATTTTTACATGATTTTTCAAGGAGAAAATGGATGACTCTGCTGTGCACAAAACTGTGGTGCCCAGGGTTGCCAAAGCTATTGATCCTAGCAGATGGAAAAGAATTAACGGATTCTCAAAGCTGGGGTCACAAGCAGGTGTCACCAGGAAATTCTGTGCTGCTGCCTAAAGACAGAGGCAAAGATGATAAACTAGAAGAGAGAGAAAGGAGCAGTCAATCCTCTAAGGTGTCTTCAAGGGTCAGAGAGTCTAAGGTGAAGGTAAACTGTAAATAACATTTCCTGGGTAGCACAACTGAATTTATGGGTTTGTGGCAGGGTGTGAGAATGAAAGCCTCCTGCAATTCAATAAATTTCATTATAACAAAAATGTTTCTATTCTTTTCTTTCATAACAATTTCTCTATTCTTTCTTCCTTTTCAACATTCTTCACCCCTTATAAAATCTATCTGGGGAGAATTTGTTGGCTTTCTTAAAGTCATTTCAAGCCAGGTGCAATGGCTCACGCCTGTAATCCCAGCATTTTGGGAGGTAGAGATGGGCGGATCACCTGAGGTCAGCAGTTTGAGACTACACTGGCCAACATGGCGAAACCCCACCTCTACTAAAAATACAAAAATTAGCCGAGTGTGGTGGCAGGCGCCTGTAATCCCAACTACTTAGGAGGCTGAGGCGGGAGAATTGCTTGAACCTAGGAAGCAAGTGTCACAGTGAGCCGAGATCGCCCCATTGCACTCTAGCCTGGGGGAGAAACTGAGTCTCAATTTAAAAAAAAAATCATTCATAGACAAGGTAAATATAGTCTGTGAAAAAAACACTTCACAACTCTCTCCCAAAATCAACATTATTTTATTTAAAAAAAAAAAAAGGAAAAGAAAAATTGGTCCCATGATGAAGTCTAGAAATTATACCAGGTTTTTAATTAAACATTTTTGTTTTCTTCCTCACAAAATTAATACTTGTACATTCAGTTTAACTGCTAAGGAAAATATACACTGATCCATACTGCCAGATAAAAGTAGTCCACATGGACAAATGACAGAGCATAAGGCAACAGTCAATCAGAAAGATCAATAGGTGTATATTGTCACAGGTTTGCAGACATGCTCCAGGCATTGACGAAACAAAGCAGCTGAGTTATTATCTGACTCACTGTCCCCTTACCTCCTGAGCCTATATATACACATAAGGTCACATTAATATTAATTCCAAATGACAGTGGCTCCTAGCACCTCCAGCGTAACACCAGGACCTTAGCCACTCTTCCCAAATCTCCCTTGGACATTTCTGGGAGTCTCCAGAGTGATGTCTCAGGCATGTCCTGTAACAAATCCAGCCATGTTTGCCTGCTCCTGCTGTCACTGCTGGCTATCCACTGGGACTTCATAATAGACTGAGGGTCCAGATGGAGGGTAGGTACATGCTATCTCCTTCCACTGTTCTTGGTCTTCCTATCCTCCTATTTCCTCAACAAAAGAAGCAAGAGAAACTAACAAAAACTTTCTCCTCAAGCTTCAAAAAAAAAAAAGGCTCAGCCAGGCGAGGTGGCTCATGCCTGTTATCCCAGCACTTTGGGAGGCCAAGGCAGGTGGATCACCTGAGGTCAGGAGTTCAAGACCAGCCTGGCTAACGTGGTAAAACCTCATTTCTACTAAAAATACAAGAAATTAGCCAGGCATGGTGGCACATGCCTGTAATCCCATCTACTTGGGAGGCTGAGGCAGGAGTAATTCTAGCTTGAACCTGGGAGGCAGAGATTGCAGTGAGCCGAGATTGCGTCATTGCACTCCAGCCTGGGCAACAAGAGCGAAACTTCATCTCAAAAATAAAAATAAAAAGCCTCATTGCTTCTTGGCCTTTTGGCTAAGATCAAGTATAGTATTTATTCTTATCAGTGAATATCTGATATGTCTTCTATCTAAGCACAATATACTAAAGGGATGTCTGCAGCAGGGAGATGGGATAAGGAGCTCGCTCTGTCCACCCCATGCATCAACCTGGTATTGTGGTATTGCAGTACCTCCAGAAACAGTACACTCCTCACACACACACACACACACACACACACACACACACACACACACAAAAAGGCTCTAGAATATCTAATGCAGGTGTCCCCAGACTTTTCACACAGGGGGCCAGTTCACTGTCCCTCAGACCGTTAGAGGGCCGCCACATACTGTGCTCCTCTCACTGACCACCAATGAAAGAGGTGCCCCTTCCTGAAGTGCGGCGAGGAGCCGGATAAATGGCCTCAGGGGACCGAACGCGGCCCGCAGGACGTAGTTTGGGGACACCTGATCTAACGTATCAGTCAAAATAGGCCAAAATATTCAGCAGAAACAATTGGAAATCATAGCAGTGAAACGCAGCAAAAGATTTATTTCTTGTGTCTGCTATGTGTGTGACACAGGTGCAAAGGGCTCTCTGCCCATCTGAGTCATCCAGGAAGCCAAACTGACAGAGGCTCCATCTCTAAATGCTCCATGGTGGGCTGGATGTGGTGGCTCACACCTGTAATCTCAACACTTTGGGAAGTCGAGGCAGGCAGATCAAATCACTTGAGGTCAACAGTTTGAGACCAGTCTGGCCAACATAGTGAAACCTTGTCTCTACTAAAAATACAAAAATTAGCGGGGCATGGTGGCACATGCATGTAGTCCCAGCTACTTGGGAGGCTGAGGCAGGAGAATCACTTGAACCCAGGAGGCAGAGGTTGCAGTGAGCCAAGATCATGCCACTGCACTCCAGCCTAGATTACAGAGTGAGACTCCATCTTAAAACAAAAAATGCTCCATGGCTTCTGTGGCCGGGCTCCTAACTAAAGGCTGCTTACATGTGACACAAATCACTTATAAACACATTTCATCCGCCAAAGGATATCCCATGGGCATGCCTAGCCTTAAGGGGACAAAAAGTAAAATCCTACCACATGCTTGGAAGGAAAGAACCAGAATGTTTGTGGATAGCCCTGAGAATCACCAAAGGCACCCATTCTAATCAATGTTCGACCCCCACGAGGTGTGCACACAGCAAACTCTGAACCAGAGTCTGAGTTTGCTATACAGCTCTTGCTATACTTAGGAGATGGTAAAATCACTTACTTTGGGAATTGAATCTGTCATCCTAATTTTGCAGGTACCTGCTTTGTAGGCCTTACATAACCTTGTGGGACCAGGGGACTCACACGTAACTGAGAAGAGAAATGCTGCCATATTCAAAATTTCATTTCCAGGACTCGAAGAATACACATACCTTGGAATCTGATCCCCCAAAAAAGAAGTATTTTTTTACTTTCTGTTGTGTGTAGTGAAACAGCCACATCTACATTTAGCAGTTGTCACAGCTCCTGAGCATCTGAGATGACATTACCACACAGTCTTTAATTTTGCTGCCTCTTATCCTCACACTTGCTCCGTTAGAAAGGTATCTCAAGTTTGCGAATGAGAATTGGGGTGATGAATAATTTGCTCCTGTTTGCCTTTTCCTGAGTTTCCAGTTTGCCCTAACTGGCACATTGACCTCACTGGCATATTTTGTTCTTCAATAGGCCCTACTGTGGTCCTTTCTTTCTCCTTTGGTCTCCCTTGACTGTTTGTTGTTCAGAGAACAAATTTTGCAGCCAATCCTAAACCTCTGTCCTGATTGGCTTATTCTTCCCAGGTGTTATAAGTAAAATTTCAATGCCGCAAAAGAAATAGGACTCGAAGATAAACCCTTTCAGCAAGGCAGTTTACTTCTATAGAAGGGTGCGGTGTACGGATGGAGCAATGGTGGCCGTATGCTTGGACCAGGGAGGAAGGGGTACTTATGCCTGACAGGCGTCATGCCCCTATTGGCTAGAGTTAGACCACACAAGCTAGACTAATCCCGATTGGCTATTTTAAAAAGAGCAGGGGTCTGACCTGGAGTGGAAGGGTGGGTGTTTTGGCAGGAAGGACAGTTACGGGCGAGTCAGAGCAGTTAGCCAGGGGTGATCTAGGTCAAAGAAGGTGACTGGAGCAGGTGATGGGGATGAATCAGGATGCAGCCGGGGGCCGGGGAAACAGATGTGAACTACTGACTAAAACTAGTGGAGAAGGTTGTTTACTGGAATTACAAGGAAGTTAAACTTTAAAATAGAGAATTAAAGAATAAAAGAGCTGAGCATACTGACATACTGATTCTTTGAAGAGAAATTTGGGGTTCACTATGACACAGGCCTCAAGCATCTCCTGTCTGGCTCCATCTACCTTCGTCCTGACACTGCAGGTAGGCGTCTCCTTGACACCAGCTCCAGAGCCCAGGAGCTGTTCTGCCCAAGATCCACCAGGCTCCTTTCTGCCAACAGACCCAGGTGTGAATGCAAGTTAAATCCCTTACAAAGTGTAGAGCGTTCAGGCTGTATACCCTTCAGCCTAACACAGGAATATTAGGGTCATAGGAAGGATACCTTGCCCTAGCCTGCAGGGAGGGCTAGTGTCAGGATGAGAGGAGAGTAAGCATGTAAAAGGACTTCTGCACATTGGAAGGCATCAAACAATGACTAATGTTAGTTTACTTTCCTTGCTTCCCATCATGTCCCCAGGCACGTCTCCCTCTGAACTCTCACGGCACCCTTTTTCCAGTCTAGCCCTTATCCACCTGTGCTGAAATTGCCCCTTGACTTTTAAATCTTAAGGCACTTGTGAGTGTCTTAGGGCAAAGTGCTTTGGCTAATTGCACTTGGTGCATCCAGTAGACCCTCAATGAATGATTGCTGAATGAATGAACCAAAGACCTTCTCCAAACCTCCAGCCCAAAAGACTAAAGTTAAAATAAATGAATTAAACTCTTTGGGGGGTCTTAATAACAAGAGGGCAAGTATGTTCATGTAAATTGGTAAATGAAACCTTTCTGAGAAATGTTTACAATCTTTTAAATGTATAACTTGCAATACTCATTGTTTATAGGGATTCTATTCAGTAGTCTGCAGAGAGAGAGAAAGGACTAGAATTCAGGGTGTGTCCAGGCCCCTAACTTTCCAGGTTCCCCTTTTATCCAAAATAATATATCCACGTGGAACCCAGCTTTCAGGTGTAAGAGATGCCCAGCTGAGGAGTTAGTCACTTGGCATGCTGAAACTTCAGATACTCCAGCGTTCAAGACTTGGGTGTCTTGTCGGAGTCCCAAATTAGCCTGTTGCTAAGTATGGACATACACAAAGCTCCCCTTTATGTAATGGAGCATTAACGCCTACTTCATCTCCTCCCTCATCATCTGTCACAGTCAAAAAATGGCAGCACAAATTCAAATTCCAAGGGAACTTAAAAAAACATACTTTGCATAGGAATTCCCTTTGAAAGTATAACCTGAAGAAAACTCCTTTGAGCTGTCTTCTGGATTAGGTAAAGTGGGACAGAGAGAGGACAGAAATAAATGAATTTCCGTGGACCCAAAAAAAACTTAAAATTGGGTGAGTAATATCCTGTATCCCACACCTGTTGGAATAGCTCAAATCCAAAAAGTCTTGAGAATGTTTCAGATTCAAATTCGGAAAGCTTGAGATTATATTAGTATTATTTCCATATAGGAAGAAGCAATATATTCTCTGCCAAAATATGTGTAAAATTCTCCCTCTCCTGACTTCTAATTTTCTGCCCATCAAACCAATCTACTTTTATATACTACCGGTTTATATGTTCTAGGGAAATGTTAAACCATTTTGAAATCTAGACTTGTTTTAAGAAATGTTTATTCTAAATAGCCAGCACTTTCTACAAATATGGGTAATAATCTTTAAATCAGAAATGTATACCATCACCCAGGCACAGTGGCTCATGCCTGTAATCCCAGCACTTTGGGAAGCGAAGGCAGGCAGATCACTTGAGGCCAGAAGTTCGAGACCAGCCTGGCCAACATGGTAAAATCCCATCTCTACTAAAAATATTTAATATAAAAATTAGCCAGGCATGGTGGTGGGTGCCTATAATCCCAGCTACTTGGGAAGCTGAAACAAGAGAATCACTTGAACCCAGGAATCAGAGGATGCAGCGACCCAAGATTGTGCCACTGCACTCCAGCATGGGCAACAGAGTGAGACTCTGTCTCCAAAAAAAAAAAAAGATTTATACCATCAATTTAGGATAAACTAACACTAAAAAACGCACATTCCGTCTTAAGGAGTGTTGGTTTCCTGCATAAGCCAAAATAATTAATGTAATCCTCCTGATTCATTCCGTATTTATTAAACATCTATAACGTGCTACTGTTCTGGGTGTTGGGGATATAGCAATATCCTCAAAAGTCCCTACCAATAGGAAGTTTAGGTTTTAGCAGCAAGAGAACAAACACAAGCAAAATGTGTAAGTTAGACGGCAAGTGCTGTCGTTGATTGTATTAATGACCCTAACTCTTCATTCTCCCTTTCTCCATTCCCTTTGTCGTGTTTTCTGCAGTGAGTGGGGCTTTTTCCCCTTTCCCTTGACTTTGAGCCTGTGACCTGCTTTCACCAACAGAATGAGGTAGAAATGACAGCATGCCTGCTCCTGGCTATTTATTCTAGAGAAACAAGAGGCTCTCATGATTCCAAGGCCTTTCTTGCTGTTCTGCCATTGCTGTGAGAAGAACATGTCCAGGCTGGTCTGCTGGTCCAATGAGATAAGAGATACGGAGCAGAGCTTCTTCAGCAAAGCTTCCTCGGTCCCACTCAGAGCCCCAGGAGACTCTCAGATGCATATATGAGCCCAGCCAGCATCACCAGAGCCACCCAATGTGCCCAGGCTAGATCTTCGGACCTACAGTGGACCCCAGATGCATGAGCTAAAATAATAAATGGGGTCATTGTGTGAGGTTGAGTTTGGGGGCTGTTTGTCACACCTTGGTAGTTAACCAATACAAGTGCCTCTTTTTTTTTTTAATTTTGAGATGGAGTATCGCTCCCATCATGCAGGCTGGAGTGCAGTGGCACAATCTTGGCTCAATGCAACCTCCATCTCCCGGGTTCAAGAGATTCTTCTTCCTCAGCCTCCCAAGTAGTTGATATTAGAGGCCTGTGACACCACGCTCAGCTATTTTGTATTTTTAGTAGAGACGGGGTTTCACCATGCTGGCCAGGCTGGTCTTGAACTCCTGACCTTGGGTGATCCACCTGCCTCAGCCTCCCAAAGTGCTGGGATTACAGGTGTGAGCCACCATGCCCAGCCACAATGCTTAAAAAAAAAAAAAAAAAAAAAAAGGCAGTGAAGGGAATGAAGGGTACTGTGTGATAGTGGTGATGCTGGGGTCAATTTCAAACACTTTCCTTGTATACAGTTATTTTAAAAATATAACACTTTATTAGTGATTCTAAAGATCCCTCTCTTTCCAATGATTGAGAGGTTCTTATGTTGATTACCTGGCATCTCCATTACGTATTTGGTACTCTCATCCAGGTACTACATGGACCCAAACACCCAAACAAATATGAGGAAAAAAAACTTGCTAATGTGTTCTGGTGTGAGAAGCAGAGCAGAAATCAACACCCTTCTCCAGTTCCAATCCAGCTATACATCTCTGTTCTTCCTCATTTTTGAAGTGCAGTGTGTAAACTCAAATATTCTCTTCTTAATGTGGCATCCTGTGGTCACTACAGCTCAATTAAAAGCTTCACCAGAGGCAGTCTTTCCAAAATTATTATAAACTCATTTAGGGTTTAAAGGCAGGGGGGTTAGCCAATAGAAATCTATTGGGAAGTTTAGACAATAGAGTGCTTCCTTCTTACATCTCTTAAATCTCTTGATGTAAAGAGACCATCTTTCAAAGATTCTTTTAAATTATTGTAAAGATAGATAGTGCTGTTGTTCTGGGGAGCTCCGATCCCTTCTCAAGTAAGCCAGTGTGGTGGTGAGCACCTGTAGTCCCAGTGACTTGGGAGGCTGAGGCAAGAGGATCACTTGAGTCCTGGAATTCAAGGGTGTAATGAGCTCTGATCCCACCTTTGCACTCTAGCCTGGGTGACAGAGTGAGACCCTGTCTAAAAAAACAAACAAACAAAAAAAGCCTTTCCAAATTAACTACCCTACCCTCTGGTAAGGTGAATGCAGGTTCATAATAGTCATTGTGTCCTCCTACCTAAAACTGGGTATTAAAAGGATCCCAACCCAGCTTCAATTTTCTGTTTTCTACAAATCCTAAACATATATTATACTTTCCATCTTTGTTACAAAATGATTGCTTCTATGGAAACAAAGTTACTAATCCCAGTGCAGAGTTCTAGAAAATTTTAGTCACTAGAACTGGTTCCAATACAGTCTCAGCCAAAGATGATAAATGTATAAAAGGGCAGGAAAAAAAAAAAATTCTTCTGGATCCCTTGTCTTCTAGGGAGTTACCTGTTGGTGGCTCCAGCGTACTAGGGGAAAGGTGCAATAGTGGCTGCTGCTTTTTTTTTTTTAATTCAAAATCCCCACCCCTTGCAGATCCAGAGCCCTTTTCAAGGGCTTCTAAAACTACTGTCTTGAGAACATATTTCACAGAGTTGTGTGATCTTGGGAAAATCACTTAACTTCTCTGAGCCTCAAATTCTTCACTAATAAAATAAGAATATTCCTCCCCGTTCTAACATTCTGCAATTTAAGTACACATGTTTAAGCTACTGATTCCAAACTAAACAAATGATAACTTTCAGCATATTACAAGCTATCTTTCTGGACACAAACCAGCTGAGTCAAAGTAGTTCAATAAAATGAATTAGATTCGATCTTTCATGATTATCTTTAAGTCTTAGCAATTCTCCTTAAACAGTTTTTATGTTCAGCCTCACAACTTTTACAAGCAATGACCAAACTGTAAATAGGATTTCAAAGCCCTCTTCAGATCCAAACAATCTGGCTTTTTAGATTTCTGAATACAGTGATAAGCTAACACGTCTGTAGGAGAGCATCAGAAGTCTTCAACAGGACTTTTCCCATCCAGGCTCTTATTCGGTGACCGGGCTGATAAACTTTCCTCTGTGAACGCTTAGTATCTCCAAGCCAGACCTAGTAGCTACTGGTTCCCAATCAATTGCTATTCACACTCACACATCTGCACACATAAAGCCACTTTAAACATCATGCTGTGGGGTCCTGACATGAGGACAGAGCCACCAGCTGTCGGGGCACTGCACTGAATTGGGGACACAAACCCCATTTTCCTATGTAAATTGTCCTGGTCGTTGCTTCGGCCCCCAACAAAGGGATAGTCCTGTTAAATGGGGCCATCTGGCCGTCCCCCAGCCCCAGTGACACCTCCGGGCTGGGGCGAGTGGGAGTGATCTTCGGGGGGCCGGGAAGGTAGCGCGGTAAAGCGCAGCTGTCACCCCGGCCCCAGGGGTCCTGCCCACTTAGGTTGGGGGCGAGCAGATTCGCGGTGGTCTTAAACCTCGGGGCCCGGGACGTCTGACGGTCTCACAGCGCACTCCCGGGGTGGGGGAGGGCGCGCTTTGTTCCTGGACCCCTATGGGGCGAGGCGCCCGAGCCTCGGTCAGAGTCCCTGCTCCGTCCCCGGGGCCCCAGGGCCGCTCCCGCCTGGCCGCGAACAGCCGCGGGCGCCTCCATAGCAACAGCGTGGGAGCTCCGCAAACCGGGAAGAGGAGCGGGGGAGGAGGGGAAGAAGGGAGGAGGGGAAGAGGGGAAGAGGGGAGGAGGGGAGCAGGGAGAAGGGGCGCAGGAGAGGAACTGGGGCAGAAAGAAAGGCCGGGGGGCGGCGGTCTGCGTGGGGGGCAGGGAGAAGAGCGCTGGAGGGGGAGCAGGAGGAGCAGAGGCGGGGAGCGCCGGCTGGAGCCGGGAAGGAGTGGGGGAGCCGGAGCGGGGAGGAGCGCGGGACGGGGAGCCGGGCAGGAGCCGGGATGAGGGCGCGGCCCCGGGCGAACCCGTCCAGCCCTCCAGGGCCGGGTGCCCGGGCCAGATTCTCCAGCCGAATTCCTGCCCCAGCTGCCTGGGGGAGGGAGGCGCGGGAGCCCGAGCGGGCGGGGACCGCCGCGGGCCCGTGGGACCCCAGGCGCTGGGAGGAGGCGCGGGCGGGCGGGCGGGCGGGCGGCCGGGAGGGGGCGAGGTCCCGCCGCCGCTGCCGCCCACCCCAGGCGCGGAGGAGCAGCGCCCCCGGACCGGGCCTGGGGCTCTCTCCCTCGGTGAAGGGGCCCCTCGGCAGCGGCACCCACCTTCCCGTCCTCACGCAGAGCAGCCCTCAGTCGCCCGGGGACGTACAGACCCCCGTCCCCGCGGGCTGCGAGCCTCCCCGGAGGGAATTCCGAGCTAAGCAAGGCTCTCTGTCGCCTGGAGTGCTTTCACCAGAGAATATTTTCCGTTACACAACTACTGGAAAGGTGATGTGGGTTTTCGTTTTCAGTCCACCCCTCACCCCAAATCTGGGACCTCGTGGGGAAACCATATTACTACTAATGCTAAGCTTGGAATTTTAAACAGTGTTTTCTGATAGCCAGCTGAAAATTTTTGGGAGAAGCCGAGTCACAAACAGATCATCATTCTTAAGTACTGTTTGTTAAGCGCCAGCTTGCACAAGACATTTCACAAAGCCGGCCAACCGGACGCGATCCTTGCTCTCCAAGAGTTTGCCACAGAAATGGACAACAATTACATTTAGAAAGGCATTTTTGAATAGCTCGTATGACGTGGTGTTAAAGGTGTGTGTGGGGGGGGAATAAGCTTATTTCAGACATAAGTATTTCCAGAGAAAATCTATAGATAAGTGCTGCATATTTTATTTTTAAAAACATTATAAAAAGCAAAGAGAAGAAAAATAAACTTTTGGAAGTTCTCAGCTAACATGGCCTATGGGAAAATGAAAATAAACCTAATTGAAAAAACATCGCTCACCATAAATAGGTTTAGCTTTCAGGCAGGGAACAGGGTAAAAAAAAAAAAAAAAAAAGCACAAGCAGAAAATTCACCAATCAAATGTAAGGCTGTCCATGTTTCCTAAAGCAAAGGTCAAAGAATCCTCGGAAGCCCTAAAGAGCACTGTTTTCTGTGGATAAAGCCAGGGCTTTTGTTTTGCTGTTTGTTTAGAAAATCCAAATCGGTAACCCCTGTTTTCAGGTATTATCCAAAGGAACATTTTTTTGGTTTCTTCTACCCACATACTCCCAAATTAGGCACCTACCTTAAAGTAACAGGAAAACTCGTGGGTTTGTAATTGTGTGATATCCCATCTGGTTTCAACTCTGCCGTTGACCAAAAAGAAAAAATGAAAATTGTAAGCAGACGCTTACATTTTTCTGTAAACTGTTAGTGTATCTATAAAACTCTAAATGTTCACTTATTTTGACATGACATGCATGACTTCCAGTCTTAGATTCCCAACTAGTTGATAACGTAGCATTTTGTGAGGGTTCGCTGCATTTCAGGCACTATTCTAAGCAATTTCTAGACATTTGCATTTTACTGAATTCTCTTAAACTTAGAAGATGAGTACTATTATTATTCCATTTGATAGATGAGGACACTGAAGTTTTGAAAGGGCATAAAATCTGCCCAGATTTGCACAATAATAGTCGACAGGGTTGACTTGAAGACCCCAAACCTACCGTCTCTGAGCAGTTAGTTTGTTCCTGACTACACATTTCACAAGAGCAGAACCTCCCTCAAATCTCATCTAGCATAATGTGGACTATAACTGCAAGCAAAAAAAAAAAAAAAATACTTATGGATTATTGAATTTCTCACTTTTGTCCAATTTTTCTGGCAGTAGACAGACATGTAAATTCAAGAATCATTATTTTTTTAAGTGTTCCTCAGCTCTTATTATCTAAGCCTTTTTCATTTAAGGAGTCAAAAAACTGTGTAATAGCAATATTATAAAAAGCCTTTGAAAGATAATCATTACATTGACTTTGATATAGCAAAATAGCAGAGATAAGAGTACATTTGTTTTAAGAAATCAAGCAAGTAGACCAGCCTGGCTAACATGGTGAAACTCCATCTCTACTAAAAATACACAAATTAGCTGGGTGTGGTGGTGAGCGCCTGTAATTCCAGCTACGTAGGAGGCTGAAGCTTGAGAATCGCTTGAACCCAGGAGGAGGAGATTGCGGTGAGCCAAGATCAAGACACTGTACTCCTGCCTCGGTGACAGAGTGAGACTGTCTCAAAAAAAAAAAAAAAAGAAAGAAAGAAAAAAGAAAGTAATGAGGCAAGTAAAAAAGTTTTTAAATAAAGACATGGGATACTGCCTTCCCCTACATTAATACTATTACTGATTCTTTGCACAGATTTTTAGTGTAGCTTCACACGATTATTTAGAACTATAACAATATTTAAAACACATATTCTGAATTCACTCATAAGCCATCATTTTAGAACTTGGTTATATCCTGTTGGATAACATTGACTTGTTTCTTTTTTTAGAGATGGTGTTTCACCATGTTGGTCAGTCTGGTCTCGAACTCCTGACATCGTGATCTGCCCGCCTCGGCCTCCCAAAGTCCTGAGATTACAGTCTCGAGCCATCCCGCCCGGCCAACATTGACATATTTCTTTATTTTCCATCAAAGGTCTGACCACAACCTTAAATTCTTAGGCAACTACAAATTAGGAGGAATAGACTAAGCATCATTTGATGTTTGTCTGCACATTCAGTCAAGTAGGAGTTGAGAGTTATCTGCTGAATTTGGCCTCCGTAAATGAATAATGCGAATATATCCACCCTTAAAATTGTTTGCTTTTGCATCTTTTCTTCCGTCTCAGTCAGTCCTGTGACCCTTTCCTGGCCTGGGCTAAGGGAACAACACAGCAGTGGCTGATTGAGGAAAGGGAGCATGAAAGAAACAAAATGGGAACATTTGGGACAGAGATGGCCAAAAGATCGGCTTCTCCCTGAGCAGAGTCATCAAGGCCAGGAGCTCATCAAGGGCTGGGCTGATGAGGGCAAGATAGGGAGATGAGGTGAAAACTGAAAGGAAGAAGTTTTTTTTTAAGGCGTGGCTCAGGAGCCAGCTTGAATTTCAGTTGACTTGACTGGGGGTGGGGTAAAACCCCAGCAAGGTAAGCAGATACAAGAGGCCAGGCCCCCAGGAAGTTTTAGAGCAGGGACTTACTCTGCTCTCTTCCTGCCACTGACAATCTGAAGAGGGAAAACGGGAGTGTGTGCCTGCAGACAGAGCCATTCTCCCCAGTGGCCCTGTGCGATGGTCCAGAGGGAGGGAGCCAGGGAAGAAGGCGGCCGAAAGGTGCCTTCTGGCCCACCCCTCCTTCTGCTAGAACTGATTGCAGTTTTAAATCTTTTTGTTTCTTCTAATTTTCTAAAAAGGTTTTCACCTTAGGAAAATACTCCCTCATTAATATTAGTCCAAAAAGTGTCTTTTTTCCCTTTTTCAGAATTTAGAAGGGAAAATACCCTGTGACTATTTTTATCACATGCGAGAGAGAAGAGGTTCTTTTTTCTGTGCTTAAATATTCTGATATTCCCATCATTGGTAACTGACATTTCCCAAAACTAAAAGTGAAATTTCCCAGGAGGGTCTCCAATCTAAATAAGATTTATTAGAAAATAGATATGAAGAGATTGGAGAGGGAGGGAGGGAGAGAGACTAAAAATTTTTCAAGGGATTTC
This sequence comes from Saimiri boliviensis, assembly GCF_048565385.1. Lineage (NCBI taxonomy): Eukaryota > Metazoa > Chordata > Mammalia > Primates > Cebidae > Saimiri > Saimiri boliviensis. Next base: position 44,937,343 of record NC_133463.1, read on the forward strand.
AGTTTTCATTTCAGCAAAAGTGCCTTTTAATTGAATTCATAAGCAGCATTTTGCAGTAATATTATTGTATGACTTTTTTTTTCTTTTTATACCTATAGACTGATTTTTAGATCTGAAATTTGAAGGAATACAACTGAATGATTTTTTTCCCCCTTACTGAGGAGGTCAAACAAAAAGAAGACAATTTAATCAATACAGAGTTTAAATCAATCAACTCAAAGTGACTAGATGAAAGCCTAGAATTAAAACATTAAACATGTACTGAACAGAATACCTAATTAGTATTGATCACCGAATAATTCTAAGCACATGTGCTGTTTACATAGAAAGGAAGCAATATATTTTCTTAGAAAAAGAAAAAGCAACAATATTATATCTGGACCTGATTAGCATGCGGTAAAGGAAAAAAGGGCCTTATAAAAAGAGACCCATGACACCACCACATGAGAAAATAACTTCACTGGGTAGGACACATTATTTATCAGAAACAGTGATAGTGTCGAGGGATGGAAGACAGGACTTAGTGGTGAGAGCTATCCCAGGAGAGAAGTCTGAACAGGGACAGGAGTGACAAGCTGAAACACCCAGCTGGATTTTTCTGACCTGATAGAACAACTGGCAGTTTTTTGAGCAAGATGCAAGGCATGGTTCCTTTGTTTGAATGTGGGTGGTGAAGTTACACATACGACCTGCAGTCATCACATTGAGCCTCCGACACCCATCTGTACAGTGTATTCTAACCCTTTCACAGGGAGGAGATTGAGGATTAGGGACACCCAGATTGTCAGTGGCAAAGGTGGAACTCCATCTGGGTTCTCCCTCTTCATCTTCCCATGGTAATGATTAGTTAGTGGGGGGTAGAGGGGAGCCTTCCCAAACACCCAAGGAAAAAGTACAGGTGGACAAGCACATTTAGCCATTCAACCATAGCTGCCTTCACCTACTTGTGTTACTGGTGTCATTGGAAGAAGGCTCACAGCTGGGGTCTCTGAGCTCAAAGAAAGTTGCTGACTTTCTTTGTAGACTGAAGTTTTAGATAATACCATTTCCTTTTGCCTTAGTTTGGTGGAAAGCAGAGGCTATCTCTCAGGCATCCCGACATGCTTAGACATATCCAGAGGCTGACTGCATCTCTTGGTTTTGAACCAGAAATTTTGGCTAATTCATCTTGAGAGAGTGACCATTGGTAAGAAGATGAGTAGAAGGAGAATGGGAGACAAAAATCCTTAGCCGATTGATTAGTTGAAACTTGAAATAAAGATGGAGGACAATGTCAATACTATTACTCTTTTTTTTTTTTTTTTTTTTTTTTTTTGAGACGGAGTTTCCCTCTTGTTGCCCAGGCTGGAGTGCAGTGGCGTGATCTTGGCTCACTGCAACCTCCACCTCCCGGTTCAAGCGATTCTCCTGCCTCAGCCTCCCAAGTAGCTGGAATTACAAGCATGTGCCAACACACCTGACTAATTTTGTATTTTTAGTAGAGATGGGGTTTCTCCATGTTGGTCAGGCTGGTCTCAACTCCCGACCTCAGGTGATCCGCCCAGCTAGGCCTCCCAAAGTGCTGGGATTAGGCCTGGCCAATACTGTTATTATTATGTAATTGAAGAATTGACTTTTTGTAGAATTTACTAATTTGAAAATCACTAGCCTCTTTTGTTTATGGCCTGAGGGAAAGTCGGGGTTAGGGAGACAGCAACTGGGTAGGGAAGGCTTCCCTGCGGAAGCAACTTTTCAACTGCTTGTTCTTTGGTTAGGGGCCAATCTTGAGAAGCACTTCGGAGAAAGAGGTTTCTCAGAGGGGCGGAGCAGCTTGGCTGGTGCAAGGACCTGTGAGGCCCACACATTCAGCTTCGCTGAAGTCTTCCCATTTTCCTCTTTTCTAAGAACCATGCTTCTCAGAAAACTCATCTTGCCCATTAGCCTACACTAGACAAGCATATTCCTGCCCCTTTTTTATTTGATGCCTTTACCGGGGGAGTTTATTTTTGGGATTCATGGACATAGGCATACTTCATCGTGCCCAAGGACAGGTGCATCCTGGTCTCAGAAGGATGTCATCCTAGGTGACATCCCCAGAGCTAGCAGGAAAGAGGCAGAACACATTCCCCACTTCTGCTTTTTGTCTGTTTTTGTTTTTTTTTCTCTTCATGAAACTTCTTAACTTTCCACCTCTGCAGACCAACTTTGCATTCCTCTGAACATACATGATCAATTGTGATCACAGAAAAGAATAGTTTCTATCACCTCAGTTCTGGGTATGCCACTAACTGGCCATCCTGACTCTCATTTCCAAATATGGCGGCAAAAAAGTATGACTGATTCCACCTCAGTCAAGTGTACACCTCTGAGCCAATCATCTGTAGTCAAGAATGTTGATTTTTAGATAGCGGATTTTGAATAGGGAGAAGGGGTTTCTCCTTACACTAGGTAATTAGGCAGTCTCCAAAGACTCCCGTGACTTTCCACATCATGTTTTGGCTCTTCATCCCTTGACTTCCAGATTCTCTCTCTCCTTTTTTTTTTTTTTAAACACACAGTTTCACCATGTTGACCAGGCTGGTCTTGAATGCCTAACCTCAGGTGATCCATCTGCCTCAGCCTCTCAGAGTGCTGAGATTACAGGCGTGAGCCACCACGCCCGGCCTGACTTCCAGATTCTCTAACATATACTTATATCCTTGTTCCATGTTAACTGCTACTCACTACCATGACTTTAAAAATAATAATAGGCCAGGCACGGTGGCCCATGCACTTTGGTAGACCAAGGCAGGTGGATCTCCTGAGGTCAGGAGTTCCAGACCAGCTTGGCCAGCATGGTGAAATCCTGCCTCTACTGAAAATACAAAAATTAGCCAGGCGTGGTGGCTTGTGCCTGTAATCCCAGCTACTCGGGAGACTGAGGCAGGAGAATCTCTTGAAACTGGGAACCAGAGGTTGCAGGGAGCCAAGATTGTGCCACTGCACTCCAGGCCGGGCAACAAAGTGAGACTCTGTCTCAAAATAATAATAATACAAAATGTGTTCTCTGCTTTCCCAGTCCCAGTTCTACAACTCTTTTGTTCTGCTGTGGAATGTAACACTGTTCTTCCATCATCCCTGCTCTACTCATCTTGCTTCTAGATTAAGAAACCGGAAGAAAGGATGAATTATTCCAATGCAATCAAGTACAGCATATTATTTTAAAAATAAAAGCAAAGGTTGGGCCTGGTGCCTTATGCCTGTAATCCAGGCACTTAAGGAGGCTGAGGTAGGAGGATGGCTGGAGGCCATGAGTTCAAGACCAGCCTGTACAAAATTGCAAGACCCCATCTCTACAAAAAAAACTTTATTAAAAAAATTAGCTAGGTGTGGTGGCATACACCTGTAGTCCCAGCTTCTTAGGAGGCTGAGGCAAAAGGATCACTAGAGTCCAGAGTTTGAGGCTGCAGTGAACTATGATTGTGTCACTGAACGCCAGCCTGGGCAACAGACTCAGTCTCAAATGAATAAATAAATAAATAAATAGGCCAGGTGAGATGGCTCACGCCTGTCATCCTAGCACTTTGGGAGGCCAAGGCAGGCAGATCACCTGACATCAGGAGTTCAAGACCAGTCTGGCCAACATGGTGAAACCCCATCTTTACTAAAAATATAAAAATTAGCTGGGTGTGGTGGGAGATATCTGTGGTCCCAGCTACTCGGGAGGCTGAGGCAGGAGAATCATTTGAACCTAGGAGGCAGAGGTTGCAGTGAGCCAAGATCGCACCACTGCACTCCAGCCTGGGCAACAGAGCAAGACTCTGTCTCAAAAAATAAATAAATACAAATAAAATAAATACAAATAGAAGGGAAAAATTAGTCTCCTTTTAGCATTCAATGAAACATCTGTTTTTCCCCCTTAATTTATCTTAGAGATCATCTAATTCACTCTATTACAAACCAGAGATGTTAAGTGACTTATCTGGAGTCATATATTTGTGGCAGAACCCTCTGTACAGGGTTTTTGGGGGGTTGTAAATTGCTACCTCCTACCAAGGTAGGTGTCTGGAACCCCAGGACAATATAAGGAAAGACATAGCAGGAATCTCACCTAACCTATGTCTAAGTTCAGAGGGGAAAAGCTTCACAGATGGGATTAGTCTGGCATGAGCATACCACTGAACAGATGTTTCCAGGGGACAGGGCTTTGGATGACCAGGTCTTAGAAGAAAGACTTAGCTAAGTCTGTGCATTCTGGCAAGGCCTTGCTCACCAGAAAGCCCAGTGTTGGTGTTCAGCTGCTGCCCACCTTGAGGGCACAATGAACCCTATTCTGCTGGAAGAGCTGTTCCATCAAAGAAATGGGATCTTTCTCAGAAGTCTCATGCAAATATTAATTCATTCAGACAAAAGCAAATGAGCAGACACCTGGTGACTTTGAACCACTATTCCACTGACTCTGAGCCGCCATTATCAAATAAAATGGTTGGGCAAGAACTAAGCCACTTCCATGATGGCTCATGATTCCATAAGTAAATAGAAATAACAGAAGAAATTCATCAGACAATAAACTCAAAACAGACAGTAAGTCCTCAGGCTAAATGCAATTTTTAAAATTCAGGCTTTTAAAAAAAAAAAAAACAAATAATTAAAGGCTTAAAATTTTTAAGAAAACAATCTTACAACCACTGCATGAAACACTATCAACAATAAATTGTTCTTTAAATTATGAAAATAAAATTCTACATATTAAAATTTTAGGACACAGCCAAGTGATTCCCTCTGCCTCCTATGACACTCTTTATTTTTATTATTTTTGTTGAGACAGAGTCTCACTCTGTCACCAGGCTGGAGTGCAGTGGCGTGATCTCAGCTCACTCCAACCTCTGCCTCCCAGGTTCAAGCAATTCTCTGCCTCAGCTTCCCCAATAGCTGGGATTACAGGCATGTGCCACCATGCCTGGCTAATTTTTAAATATTTTTAGTAGAGACAGGTTTCACGATATTGGCCAGGCTGGTCTTGAACTCCTGACCTCGTGATCCACCAGCCTCGGGCTCCCAAAGTGCTGGGATTACAGTCATGAGCCACCATGCCTAGCCTCCTATGACACCCTTAAACGTGGATTACCTCATGGTAACAATACTGTGCTGGGGCAGAAAAATACCCATCTTACATATGAAGACATTGAAATCCAAAGAAATGCATCTCAGGTGAAATACCATGCTCATGAGACCATAACCTAAGGTTTCAAGCAGTAGACAAAACTGGAATGTTTTGAAATCAAGGGAAGCTTTCCGTATCCAATAATACTTTCATTTTGATTTTTTAAAAGCTAATGATAAAAAATTAAAAATAAAAACACAAAAATGCAAAAAAAGCTAATGATGAAACTGCAATTTTTTTTTTTTTTTTTTTTAGACGGAGTTTCGCTTGTTACCCAGGCTGGAGTGCAATGGCGCGATCTCGGCTCACCGCAACCTCCGCCTCCTGGGCTCAGGCAATTCTCCTGCCTCAGCCTCCTGAGTAGCTGGGATTACAGGCACACGCCACCACGCCCAGCTATTTTTTTGTATTTTTAGTAGAGACGGGGTTTCACCATGTTGACCAGGATGGTCTCGATCTCTCGACCTCGTGATCCACCTGCCTCGGCCTCCCAAAGGGCTGGGAGAAACTGCAAATTTAATGTAGTTAAATATTAAGATAATAAAATAGTGCCGGGTGTGGTAGCTCACATCTGGAATCCCAGCACTTTGGGAGGCTGAGGCAGGCAGATCATTTGAGGTCAGGTCAGCCTGGCCAACCATGATGAAACCCATCTCTATTAAAAATACAAAAATTAGCCAGGCATGGTGGCACACACCTGTAGTCCCAGCTACTTGGGAGGCTGAGGCAGGAGAATCATTTGAACCCAGGAGGTAAAGGTTGCAGTGAGCTGAGATGGTGCCACTCTACTCCATCCAGCCTGGATCTGGGCGACAAGAGTGAAATTCCATCTCAAAAAAAATAATTAATTATATCAAAGATGATATCAAATTATTTATGCAGCTTAAGAGTGCTTAATGAATAGAAGGTGGCAGAAGTGACACTTTGGCAGCTCTTTGAAAATACGAGTAACTTACTTCCCTCAAAAACGCCAAAATTGCTATCAAATAGACTCATCTATTTTTAGGAAGTTTGGAAGTATAAAAGTTGAAAATTTTTCTTCATGTTTGCCAATTTGAAAAACATCCTGTTCAAGAACTGTGTCCCTGTGTTTGTGTGTGTGTGTGTGTGTGTGAACTATTCCTCGGTGTGTGAATGTGTCTGTATAACTGTGCTGATGGGGCTAAGTGTGATCACCGCATGGAGTAATGAAGAAAGACCTGTGTTTCACTATGTAAGAAAAAATATCTCACTTTTTCAAAAAAGAGAAAATCTCTATTTACTTCCTAACTCATGAAGGACTCCTTCAGAAGGAGCCATGAGGTATGAAAAGGGTGTTATTTCTAGGCAGTGTTTCCAAAAGTGTAGTAGGGTAGATAATTTTATGTGGCATATGAATAAACATTTTTATTTGAATAATTATGCTTTTATTTTTATCATTCCTCCCCACTCTCTCCTTCAACACTGACAGCCTTGGTACCACCGTCTGCCTGGGATCACTGGTTCTATTCACAGCCTCTATTTGGGTCCTCATGTCTGCCACCACCCGCCAGGCCCTGAAGGTCACACCATACCGCCTACTCACCACACAACTCTTCATCATCTCTTCTGACCCTATATCCCTATATTCTCTAACTAGAGGACACTTACCTGTGCCCTCTGCAACTCAATAAATCGTCAGCCAAAACTCAATCTAGAGAACCAAGTCTAACTGTCTTTCCAGTAAAGCAAAGCCATTCCCTGTTAACCAAGAGTTCTAGGTGACAGTGAATGGCTTGCTCTCTATTTCAATTATTTATTGCTGTGTAACAAATTGCCCCAAACTTAGTGGCTTAAAACAACAACCATTTTGTTTGCTTTCTAGCTTCTGTGGATTGATAGCTCAGCTGGCAGTTCTCAGTGTCTTTCAAAAGAGGCTTGGAACTAGAGGCAGCAGGAAGCCCCACCAGGAGGCCAGGGTCCTCCCTCTCCAATGCAGGGCATGTGGTCTCTCTGTGTGGTAGTTTGGGGGTCCCAGAAGAGATGGAAAATTGAAACTTCCAGGCCTTCTGAGGACATAAGGCAAGAGCTGCCAAAGTGTCACTTCTGCCACCTTCTATTCATTAAGCAGTCTCAAAGCAAGGCCATATTAAAGGAGAGAAGAAATACATTCCACCTCTGAGGGGTCAGGGGTAGTGATGAGGTATTTGCAGGGTGGGCATGGTGGCTCACATCTGTAATCCCAGCACTTTGGGAGGCGGGCAGATCACCTGAGGTCGGGAGTTTGAGACCAGCCTGACCAACATGGAGAAACCCAGTCTCTACTAAAAATATAAAAAAATTAGCCAAGCATGGTGGCGAATGCCTGTAGTCCCAACTACTCGAGAGGCTGAGGCAGGAGAATTGCTTGAGACAGGAGAATTGCTTGAACCTGGGAGGCAGAGGTTGCAGTGAGCCGAGATTGCGCCACTGCACTACAGCCTGAGAAACAAGAGCAAAATTTTGTCACCAAAAAAAAAAAAAAAAAAAAATTGCAGTCTTTTAAAATCATTCCCAATGACTAAACAGGAGAGTTCTCAAACAGGAGAGTTCCTTTTAGTTTTCTATGCAGAATAAACACTTTGAGAGTTTGAAAATCTATTTACTATTCTTTGGGATAAACTTCAGTTCCTTGGGTGCAAAAAGTGTGACGTATCCCCAGAGCAGTACAACATTGAGGTCAGGAGCTGGTTCAGACACACTGTAAGTGATTATAAAATTATGTACACATGAGTACATATAAATACTACTTGCCTTTCAAACAACACTCTGAAATCCAAGTTTCACAACCATGAACCTCACTTTGAAGGCGCTCTCACATTCTCTACTTTCTTAAAAATTAAAATTTATTTTTCAGTCCAAGCTGTGGCAGTCACCAAGGAAGGAGGCGAGCTCAGCTTGGCAGTGCCAGGGACACAGCCTGGGAGGACACCCCCCACAGACTGTGAGATCCTTCAGCAGTGATTTTGTCTTATTCTTCTTCATGTCTATGCATGCCCTTGCCTGGCACATAACAGACACTCAGCACTGGGTCAAGGAGTAGGCCGAGCATATTCAACTGAAAGAAAAGCAAACACAGGTCAGGCTTGTTGGTTCACGCCTGTAATCCCAGCACTTTGGGAGGTCGAGGAGAGCAGATCTCAAGGTCAGAAGTTCGAGACCAGCCTGGCCATACAAAATTTTAGTATTTTGTGCTAAAAATACAAAAATTAGCTAGGCATGGTGGCGGGTGCCTGTAATCCCAGCTACTCGGGAGGCTAAGGTAGGAGAATGGCTTGAATCGGGAGGCAGAGGTTGCAGGGACCCAAGACCATGCCATTTCACTCCAGCCTGGAGGACAGAGCAAGACTCCATTCCAAAAAAAAAAAAAAAAAGAAGAAGAAGAAGAAGAAAAGAAAGCAAACACGAAGTCATCATGGCCTCAATGTCTATTCATGGAAACCAAGAAACCGTCGTCCCATTTACCACCACCAAGCAAGCAGAGCCTGTTGTTTTCTCCAAAATTAAAACTGCACATCCACAGAGGAGAGATTTTAAACATTATAAGAGGATGTCAAGAAGAAAGTTTCTGCAAGAGTGCACTGCCTTTTCTCCTGTAAGCATGCTCGTCACCCAGAGACTAGTCTGCCAAGGTTATTTAGCAGCTAATCCAAGATTTGGATCACTGCCTAAAGTTACACTTGTTAGTATCTTGGGATTTGGCCTTGGAAAGGTATCATACATAAGAGTATGCCAGAGTAAATTCCATTTCTTTGAAGATCAGCTCCTTGGGGCTGCTTTTGGTCCACAGCAGAACAGGCATTGATTGCTTACCTGTGAAGAATGCAAAATAAAGCATGGATTTGGTGAGAGGGGACGTTCACAGCCTTTGGCTTCCTAAACCCTGCGTCTATGATTTTTGAAGATTTTTTATCCTCTGGATTGTACACATTTGAAATTTCAAGTGTAGTTTTAAATATTTTATTTTAAATATTTATTTTTAAGTATTTTGTTTTAAATCTTTATTTAAAATATTTTCTTCCACTAGATGTATTTTACTTCTAGTATTTATTTACTAGAAATATTGTTCCACTTCCAGTGGAATAAAAAATTATTTTCTAATCTGTAGAAGCATTTCTGTCCACATTTTTAAAAGTTAAAATTATCAATTGATTCACCCCAAATAAACGTAAGCAAATAAAAGACATCGTGTAAACTAACCTAGCATGGGAACTCTTCCTGCTTTCATTTAATCTCACCTCCCTTTGTAAAATTTCCCAGAGTATTATACTTTCAGGATCTGTGACTCCATTTCATTTCATTTCACCATCTACTCCTTCTCCTTTTTATTTAAACTTACAAATTTATTTCAGGTAATTAAAGTCAATCTATAGGAGGGAAGCCATGGTGTGGACAATTCAAAAATCACTCATTAGATATGGTAAATATATTGGCACTTAGATTTGAGTGGCTGCATGATGTTTTTCAAATCAAATCTTTTTGCTCTGTGGGGAAAATTGCCAATTTTGCTCAGTTGCTCCTGATCAGTCACTCCCTGCAATTCCATGTCTGCTAGAAGTAGATGCTAACAGATCTGCCTTCCCTCTGGCAAATTCTGTGACTTGTCAGGGACTCGGGTCGACAAATGTTTGGGTTCAAAGGGCTTTTCTCTTTGCAAAGTAAACAGAAGGAACTGAGATGTGAAGAGTGCAAGTAATTGAGTAGGAATATATTGCCAGTTACCTGAAAGGTACTTTACAGATTGTCAAGTAAATGATGATACCTCCATGATCATTCATTGGTGCTATTTGTTAATTTATGTGCAATGTGTAGCACTGAGGTAAACTAAATGAAAAACAACTTAATGGTTATTTAGGTGATGTCAGAGTTCCATCAACGCAGACACTCATCTACAAAAACAGTTCTTTAAATCAGCTTTATAAAGAGAACACAAGGAGTAACCGATGTGGTAATGATTGGCCTTACACTGCAGAATAAGAACTCCCTGCATTTTACAACGTCAGATTTACATACTACTCCAAATATATTAATTTCCAGTCCCTCTTTGCTCTCCTAAGAATCTTAGCTGAGTGTGTAATCTCCAATTCCCATCCTTGATTGCAGTCTCCTTCCCAGATTATCCAAATTATCCTGGCCCTTACAGGGGAACCTGCTCCCGTGGAGCCCCTGGGAGGCAGCTTTTTTAGTTTAGTTTGGAGCAGATGACTTTGAGGAGGAGACTCTCCCAGACTTTGATACTCCTGGGAAAGACATGCAAATTCCTGCCCCTCATTTCTTGTTCCAGGGCAATTGCTTCCCGTCTGCACCAGGCTCTGCATGATCAGCCTTCTACCGCGACCAGTTTCTCAGACTGCCCAGCTGCGTCAAATTCCCCAGCTGAGGGGAATTTTGTTTTCTCCTTAAGCAGAACTGGGGGTCCCGCTGACATGAGAGTTCCCCAGGGTAAAAACATGGGTGCCCTGGTATTTGTGAGGCGTCCCGGGCCCCGTCACACAGCGAGGCCTGCAGGTGGAAGTGGAACCGGTGCCCCGAGCCCGCCCCCGCGCGCCTGGGCGCTGGGAGGGCAGAGGCTGTCACTGTTTAACTTGGGGCCACCCTCGCATAGCACCTCTCCTTCGACGCCAGCTTCTACAGGTAACCGTAACATTCCATAGGAGGAAAGAAGAGAACACCCACGCAGGCCACAGTAAACTAAAGGCCTCTAAAAACAAAATCTGTAAACTGCTCCCTAAGGAAGTAGCCTGGAAATTTCCAAGTAGCCTGGGGGGTTGGAGCCAAGAGATCTTAAAATGCTGAGCAAATACCAAGCAAGGTTTCAGGTAACAAAGAAAAACTACCAGACAACTTTCCCAAATTAGCTAATTAGTAAAATCCATTTGCGAAAAGAGATTTAAACTAAAATGAACATTTACGTTACCTAAAAAGTATAGTGAGAAGCCGGCGCCGTGGCTCACGCCTGTAATCCCAGCAATTTGGGAGGCCTAGACCGGGGGAATCACCGGATCACCTTTGGTCAGGAGTTCGAGAGCAGCCAGGCCAACATGGCGAAACCCCCTCTCTACTTAAAAAAAAAAAAAAAAAAAAAAAAAAAGCAAAAAAATTAGCCGATCGTGGTGGCGAATGCCTGCAATCCCAGCTACTTGGGAGGCTGAGGCAAGAGAACGGCTTGAACCTGGGAGTCGGAGGTTGTAGTGAGCCGAGATCGCACCATTACACCTACAGCCTGGGCGACAGAAGGGGACCCCTACCCAAAAAAAAAAAAAAAAAAAAAAAGTATAGTGAGAATGGAAATGGACTAGAACTATTAAGCCTCAAAACTAGACGGAATGCTCTGACAAACAGTGGGAAGGACCTTATGCGTTTAAAACTGTCCTAGATATGGCTAAAGTTTTGCATTGCCCTAAAAATGTAAAAGACACAATTGCAAAATTGTTCATACTTCCAAATTTGCATCCATAAACTTTCCAAAATTGCATACATTTTTGCATAGTGAGATATCTTTGCAATAAGCAGACTAAAAGAAATTGACTTTGGTTTTGCAGTTCAAATACAACAGTTAGCCTCCTACAGTCTAAACAAAGTTGCAGTAAAAGTTTGAGTCCTGAGGGCCAGGCACGGTGGCTCATGCCTCCCAGCACTTTGGGAGGCCAAGGCAGGTGGATCACGAGGTCAGGCATTCGATACCATCCTGGCCAACGTGGTGAAACCCCGACCCTACTAAAAATACAAAAATTAGCGGGGCATGGTGGTGCTCGCCTGTAATCCCAGCTACTCAGGAGGCTGAGGCAGGAGAATTGCTTGAACCTGGGAGTAGGAGGTCGCAGTGAGCCAAGATCATGCCACAGCCTGGGTGACAGAGCAAGACTCTATCCCCCCCCCAAAAAAGTTAGATCCCTGAATAATTTAGAGAAGCATGAGAACAATTTAGCTTCCCTGAAGCTTGTTCTGTGAACCTTAATAAGTGAAAGTCTGTGGGGTTTTTTTTTTTTTTTTTTTTTTAGAAAAAAGGTTGGGGGAGGGAGTAGGATTCCTTGTTAAAAACATTTTGGGAAACATTTCATATCCTCCCTGTTGGAGATTCACAACATACATTAACATATTAAAGACTCTTAAATTTATGCTTAATTGATTTTCAACAAAGGTGCCATGGTAATTCAAGAGGGAAAGGATAGTCTTTTCAACAAATGGTGCTAGGACAATTCAATAGCCACATGCAAAACATATATTTAAACTTTTGCCTCCCACATCATACTCAAAATTTAACTCCAAATGAATCATAGATCTAAATGTTAAGAGCTAAAACTGTAAAACTCTTAAAAGAAAACATAGGCATAAATCTTTGTGACCTTTGTAGATACAACAAAATGCACAAGCACTAAAACAAAAAATTGATAAATTGCACTTAGCCAAAACTAAAAACTTTTGTGCTTCAGAAGACACCAGTAAGAAAGTGAAGAGAAAAACCACAGACTGAGAAAATACGTGCAAATCATATCTGAATAAGGCCTTGTATCTAGAATATAGAAGGAACTCTTGCAACTTAATAATAAGAAAATTACCCAATTTTAAAATGGGCAAAAATTTTAATAAACCTTTGGGCAAAGAAGCTATATGAATGGTCAATAAACACATGAAAAGATGCTTACTGTTGGTCATCAAGGAATGCAAATAGAAACCACAATGAGATACCACTACAAACCCACTAGGATGGTTAGAATAAAAAGACAATGACAAATGGTGGTAAGGACATGGAGAAATTGGGACTCTCATACACTGTTAGTAGAAATGCAAATGGTGCAACCACTTTGTAAAACAGTGTGGAAGTTTCTTTAAAAGTTTAACATAGGCCGGGCGCGGTGGCTCAAGCCTGTAATCCCAGCACTTTGGGAGGCCGAGGCGGGTGGATCACGAGGTCGAAAGATCGAGACCATCCTGGTCAACATGGTGAAACCCCGTCTCTACTAAAAATACAAAAAAACTAGATGGGCATGGTGGTGCATGCCTGTAATCCCAGCTACTTAGGAGGCTGAGGCAGGAGAATTGCCTAAGCCCAGGAGGCGGAGGTTGCGGTGAGCCGAGATCGCGCCATTGCACTCCAACCTGGGTAACAAGAGCGAAACTCCGTCTCAAAAAAAAAAAAAAAAAAAAGTTTAACATAATGGCCAGGTGCAGTGGCGCATGCCTCTAATTCCAGTACTTTGGGAGGCCAAGGCAGGCGGATCACGAGGTCAGGAGTTCAAGACCAGCCTGACCAACATGGTGAAACCCTGTCTCTACTAAAAAGACAAAAATTTGCTGGGTGTGGTGGTGCATGCCTGTAATCCCAGCTACTTGGGAGGCTGAGGCAGGAAAATGGCTTGAACCCGGAGGTGGAGGTTGCAGTGAGTAGTGATTGTGCCACTGCACTACAGCCTGGGTGACAGACAGAGCTAGACTCCTTCTCAAAAAAAAACAAAAACAAACAAACAAACAAAAAAAAGTTTAACATAAGTTTACCATATGATTTGCAATTCCATTCCAAAGTATATACCCAAGAGAAATATAAAAATGCATGTCCACACTAAGATGTTCTCGAATGTTACTCACAGTACCACAAAGTGAAAACCATCCAAATGTCCATAAACTGATGAATGGATAAGCTAAATGTAGTATACTATATGGAATACTATTTGGCAATAAAAAGCAATTAAGTATTGATACATGCTAAAAAATAGATGACCCTCAAAAACATTATGCTAAGTATCGGGGTAGAGTGGCTCATGCCTGTAATCTCAGCACCTTGGAGGCCAAGACAGGAGGATGGATTGAGCTCAGAAGTTCCGACTTGAAGGGGGCTGTGATTGTACCACTGCACTTCAGCCTGGTGACAAAGCAAGACCTATTGCATGAGTTCATTTATATAAAATTTCTAGAAAAGAGAACTCTATAAAGACAGAAGTAGATTAGTGGTTTCCTGGGGCTGGAGTGGGGAAATTGGGACTCTCATACACTGTGATAGCAAATAGAAACAAATTTTTTTTGAGGTGGTGAAAATGTTTTAAACTTGGATTTCGGTGCTCGTTGCAAAAGTGTAAATATACTAAAAATCATTTAATTGTAACTTTAAGACAAGTGAAATTCACAGCACATAAATTATACCTCAATAAAGTTGCTATTTGTTTAAAAAGAAAGGGTGTTCTCTTTTCAAAAGAGTTTAGAAAACATTTTATATCCCACTTCTTGGAAAGTCACAACATATATTAACATAAAAGGCCAGACTTGGTGGCTTATACCTGTAATCCCAGCCCTTTGGGAGGCCAAGGTGGGCGGATCACGAGGTTAGGGGTTCAAAACCAGCCTGGCTAACATAGTGAAACCCCGTCTCTACTAAAAATACAAAAAATTAGCTGGGCATGGTGGCAAGCGCCTGTAGTCTCAGCTACTCCTGAGGTTGAGGCAGGAGAATCGCTTGAACATGGGAGGCAGAGGTTGCAGTGAGCCAAGACCATGCCACTGCACTCCAGCCTGGGTGGCAGAGTGAGACTTCATCTCAAAAAAACAAACAAACAAAAAAGAACAAACAAAGAACAAGCAACTCTAAAATAAAGAAGCCGATTTAATTTTAAATCCAGCATAAACCAAATTTATGTGACCACAAGAATTTTTTTTAATTATGCCAATTATACCCCTTGAGAATGAGTGTTAAGGGAAAAATAATCAGGAGCTGCTGAAGGTAGTTTCTTTCACTCTCTGTTCCTTAACTCCTCTAAGCCTTTAGGTCCAAGAAAATGACAAACACTTTACTAATCCCTGAGTTTTTTTTTTTTTTTTTTTGCAAAAATAAATGCAATTTATATAATTAGTGAGTCCATATATATCAGCAAGTTGGAGAGCTCTTCCCACCCACCTATCACTGCCATTGTATGTACAGGAGTTATGCTGGAATGTCAGGCTAGGAGGCTGAGGTTAAAAAGTAATTGTCATTGAAGATGAATGTAATTAATTACATAATTTGGAGTTGTTCAAGATTAATTCCACTAAAAATTACATCATAAAATTAGGGCATTAACAAGGATTACTGTCGAAAGAAAAGTAGGTGTGAATCAAGCACCTGACATATATGACTCATACTCAAAGCACCCTGGGTTCATATTTGGATCATATATAACAGTTGAATGACAAACATGTACTCACTAGATGTTATTAGGGAAATAACTGATGCAAACCCTACACTACAGAATTCTCATCATGGGAACCACTGTTGGAAAAATCTGAAAGCCTCCTGGGTTCCAGGGATTCTACTGCCTCAGCCTTCCGATTAACTGGGAGTACAGGTGCCCACCACCATGCCCAGCTAATTTTTGTATTTTCAGTAGAGACGGGGTTTCACCATGTTGGCCAAGCTGCTCTGAAACTCCTGACCTCAGGTGATCTGCCCACTCGGCCTCCCAAAGTGCTGGAATTACAGGCGTGAGCCATGGTGCCCTGAGAGAAGCAGTAAAGATGCGTTAACGAGTAAGATATGTTCTGCAAACAACTCTCCTATACGTTTTTTGTCAGAGAGGAATGATTCTGGGATGAGAAATGGATAACTGATTTATTATATCCAACTGATTTTTTTTTTTTTTAAGCAAAGAATTTTCTGGTCACTGGGAAACCTGCTAGATAGATGAATTCTAAAGGAGCTATAACACTTCTGATTGTTTTAGTGTGAATAATTTCTTTTAACTATATTAACAAAGAACTATTACAGTCATGCATAAGGACTATAAGATGGATTTGTTAATAAAATGAATTTTTAATGATACTTTTGGGAAAAAAAATTGGCTTCAATGAAGGCACAGATGCTGTTACTTGCCCCCGTCTTTATTTCAAATATATGCAAATAATGATACTGATAAGCCCAAAAGATGCCGGCCAGAATTTCAAGATATTAGTTTTCATATTTGAGAAAGAAATATAAACTTTTGATGGAATTATTTGGATGCATGCTGGGTAGAAGGCAAAAAGAACATTATAAGACACCATTTCAGGCTGGGCACAGTGGCGCGCACCTGTAATCCTAGCACTTTGGGAGGCCAAGGCAGGCAGATCACAAGATCAAGAGATCCAGACCATTCTGGTAAACATGGTGAAACCCTGTCTCTACTAAAAATGCAAAAACTAGTTGGGTGTGGTGGTGCGTGCCTGTAGTCCCTTCCAGCTACTCAGACAGCTGAGGCAGGAGAATCTCTTAAACCCGGGAGGCGGACGTTGCAATGAGCTGAGATCAAGCCCTGCACTCCAGACTGGCGACAGAGTGAGACTTTGTCTCATAAAAAAAAAA
Organism: Saimiri boliviensis; assembly: GCF_048565385.1. Classification (NCBI taxonomy): domain Eukaryota; kingdom Metazoa; phylum Chordata; class Mammalia; order Primates; family Cebidae; genus Saimiri; species Saimiri boliviensis. The sequence goes on from NC_133463.1 coordinate 44,953,767, forward strand.
AAAAAAAGAAAAAAAAAGACACCATTTTAAATAAATTTGGCATCAACCTATTAGTAGTTACTTGTAACTAGAATAATCTTTTAAATGAAAGTATGTATAGAAGAAAGTCAGTATCCTCCAGGGTTATACTTGTCAAAGCAAGGTGAGAAAAACAAGAACTTTTGGATATGCTCTAAAATCTGAATTTGTGTTCCAAGTACAGACGTAAAGGACAGCTTAATAATGTCTGAGCTCGGTAGCTTATGCCTGTAATCCCAGCACATTGGGAGGCCAAGGAAGACAGATCACCTGAGGCCCGGAGTTCAAGACCAGCCTGACCCAACATGGTAAAACCTGGTCTCTACTAAAAATACAAAAATATTAGCCAGGCATGGTGGCACATGCCTGTAATCCCAGCTATTTGGGAGGCTAAGGCAGGAGAATTGCTTGAACCTGAGAGTTGGAGGTTGCAGTGAGCCGAGATCATGCCACCTGCACTCCAGCTTGGGCAACAGAGCAAGACTCTGTCTCAGAAAAAAAAAAAAAAAAAAAAAAAAAAAAAAAAAAAAAAAAAAAAAAATTACAGCCTAATAACATGCTTATGGCAGAAGAGCAAGCCAAAGGGCTACAGGTATACAACTCCAGACCACGCTGAAAACCCAAAATGATTTAGAAAATAAAGATACCTTATCCAGCACCTTCCTGCTAGGCCCCCCTCCATCCAGATTAATCAATTTTTTATTCACAATCTAACTTTTGTTCTATACCACACTTTCCTGCAAAGCTTGTGGCTCAATTACTTCTATTTTGCAAATTCTATTTCCCCTTCTTACTGGTCTTCCTTTGCCAGTCTTAAGCTTTTCCCTGCAAAACCAGGGTTACCCCGCCTCTGATGGCATCCCATCTTCATATATTCTTCACAACTCTTCATGTAAACTGGATCCTCGTTTTCTCAAAAACAGGTTTGCAATTCCTGATGTGAATTTGCTATCTTTTTTTTTTTTTTTGAGACGGAGTCTCGTTCTGTCACCAGGCTGGAGTGCAGTGGCACGATCTCGGTTCCCTGCAACCTCTGCCTCCTGGGTTCAAGTGATTCCCCTGCCTCAGCCTCCCAAGTAGCTGGGATTATAGGCATGCACCACCACACCCAACTAATTTATGTATTTTTAGTAGAGACAGGGTTTCATGATGTTAGCCAGGATGGTGTCAATCTCTTGACCTCATGATCTGCCCGCCTCCCAAAGTGCTGAAATTACAGGTGTGAGCCACCACACCCGGCCTTGCTATCTTATAAATAAAAAAGTAAAATATTATTCGCTTCTACTTATACACAAATGTTTCTTATTAACTCCAGACTGGGTGAATAGCTGAGGATTTGAAGAAGTTAGATGGAGAATTCAGGCAAAGGGTCTTTTTATGAAAGACAGGAATGGGAGTAGGGCTTGTTTGTGAGGGGGCTGTGTCCACCCAGAAACCCCTTCTTCCATCTGCATAGATATAGTGAAGGAAAGAGTTTCTCCATATTCATGTGTCATTTCCTTTCAGCCTATAGCTCAAAATGATCTCTGTTCTCTGCTGCTAGAGTCAAGCATCATTAAGTACCTAGTAATTGTTTTAAACAATTTTGAATAATAATATAATCACCTGTACAGAACATAGAGAAAAATGAGAAAAGAAAAGAAAATCACCCTTTATTCTGCTACCCTAAAGCAAACTTTATTAGGGTTTTAATACATTTCATTCCTTTTTCTGTCAACTTAAAGATCTCCCCTGTTGCCAAACGTTCTTCATAATCATAATTTATAAGCTATGCATAATCCAATATTTTTGAAATATTTAATTTTTTGACATTTTAAAATCACAATACTGTGAAGAATATCTTTCTGCATATACTTTATCAATATTTGGAGTTTACTAGTTTTCTTTAATGAATCTTAGCCCTCCAGGACTCAAGCAATAGGACAAGGCTGGTCTTGACGTCTATTTATTCCAACTTCATGTAGGAGGGTATCCCACTGTCAGAAAGCAGGTAGAAATGCTAGCATTTGTTCATTTGGCTATCTAAAGGAATGTACTCTTGTTAGTCTAAGCCAAAGACTATTGCGAACTTGACTGATGTCATTTTTAAAGAAAAAATAGGTAGTATGGCTTAAAAGGGAATAAGGGGGGAATTTGCATCTAATAGTCTTTTGTCCTTAATAAAAAAATACTTTACATTTAACCTTCATTAAAGAACGAAGACAATGTTATTCAAGACTATATGTGGCAGTGTTTTCACAGATTGAAAGGGCTGATAGCTCAAAGTTGGTTTCTCCAATCTCATTTTTCATTGTTTCCTCCCAAATAATGTATTTCATTGTTAATATAAAAGTGCACTGTTGTACTTGCAAAAGAACTTGGCAGTTCATAAAGAATGGGGAAAAATATGCAAATCTTTGCCAATCTCCAAGTCCCTTAAGGTTAATTTAACTGTCACAAGTAATTTTCCAAGAAAGAAAGCAGCCTGTGTCCACGAACCAGCCAGTTAACTCATCTACACTTGCAGTGTGCATTTTGCTCCTGCATAATTTTTTCATCACAGTATGACTTGCTGTGTCAAAAGCATTGATAAGGGTGGTAACCACATTCTTTTTTTTTTTTTTTTTTTTGAGACGGAGTTTCACTCTTGTTACCCAGGCTGGAGTGCAATGGCGCGATCTCGGCTCACCGCAACCTCCGCCTCCTGGGTTCAAGCAATTCTCCTGCCTCAGCCTCCTGAGTAGCTGGGATTACAGGCACACGCCACCATGCCCAGCTAATTTTTAGTATTTTTAGTAGAGACGGGGTTTCACCATGTTGACCAGGATGGTCTCGATCTCTCGACCTCATGATCCACCTGCCTCGACCTCCCAAAGTGCTGGGATTACAGGCTTGAGCCACCGCGCCCGGCCGGTAACCACATTCTGTTCACACTGATTATTTGGGCAAATCTTTAGGCAAATCTTGAAGTCGTTCTGTAGCAGGTAATTGGTCCTTCATCACAAATTCACAATCACCAGCATTAGATAATTACACTTCCCATCCTTGATTCTTTTGTTCCACAGCACATCCATGTAACCACCACACTTGATTCTAAACACATTAATAAGATATTAGGGATTCGTACAGTGGCTCATGCCTGTAATCCCAGCACTTTGGGGGTTCCAAGGCAGGTGGATCACTTGAGGTCAGGAGCTGGAGACCAGCCAGGCCAACATGGTGAAACCCCATCTCTACTAAAAATACAAAAATTAGCCAGGCGTGGTGGCACACACCTGTAATCCCAGCTACTCAGGAAGCTGAGGCAGGAGAATTGCTTGAACCCAAGAGGCAGTGGTTGCAGTGAGCTGAGATCATGCCACCGCACTCTAGCCTGGGGTAACAGAGACAGTCTCTCTCTCTCTCTCTCTCTCTCTCTCTCTCTCTCTCTCTCTCTCTCTCTGTGTGTGTGTGTGTGTGTGTGTGTGTGTGTTGGAAGAGAAGTGTTTGCCACAATCATTCTGTAATCACTTAAAAGATTTTTTCTGCCTCCTCAAAAATAAACTGCCTCCTCAAAAAATAAACTCTGGGCCGGGCGCGGTGGCTCACGCCTATAATCCCAGCACTCTGGGAGGCCGAGGCGGGTGGATCACAAGGTCAAGAGATCGAGACCATCTTGGTCGGCAAGGTGAAACCCCGCCTCTACTAAAAATAATAAATTAGCCGGGCATGAGTGGTGCACGCCTGTAGTCCCAGCTACTCGGGAGGCTGAGGCAGGAGAACTGCTTGAACCCAGGAGGCGGAGGTTGCGGTGAGCCGAGATTGTGCCATTGCACTCCAGCCTGGGTAACAACAGCGAAACACCGTCTCAAAAAAAATAAAAAAATAAAAAAATAAACTCTGCATCACAAATACATTTTTAATGTTTCTGTTTTAAATTAGCAGGTTCTAATGAATTTTTCAGGATCCATTTGGGTCCTTCTTCTTGTTCTAATCCTGCTTCCATCTGATCACGTTGCTTCTCACTGTACCAGGATTAAGGAACAGGAAATAGAATGAATGACTCTGGGCCCCTAGCCCTTCCCTCCATTGCCACTGGCATGTGAACTCACAGTGACCTGTTCTGGTTATCTCTTGCTGCATAGCAAGCTACATAAACTTGGTGGCTTAAACAACCATCATTTATTTTGTACATGCATCTGCAATTTAGGCAGGGCTCTGCAGGGACAGCCTATTTCTTTCTGTGCAGTGTCAGCTGGTGACTCAACTGCTAGGGCTGCAACCATCTGAGTCCCTCACATAACTAGTAGTTGATGCTGGTGAATGGCTAGGACTTCATCTGAGGCTGTTGGCTGGAACACCTGCATGTGGCCTTTCCATATGGGAGCTTGCCTTCCTTATATAGTGTGTGGATCCCAAGAATGTCTCTCAAGAGGATGAGGCAGAATCTATGGCATTTTTTTCTTTTTTTGAGATGGAGTCTTGCTCTGTCACCCAGGCTGCAGTGCAGTGGCACAATCTTGGCTCCCAGCATTTTCCGCCGCCTGGGTTCAAGCGATTCCCCTGCCTTGGCCTCCTGAGTAGCTGGGACTACAGATATGCACCACGATGCCAGGCTAATTTTTTTTCTATTTTAGCAGAGACAGGGTTTCACCATGTTGGCCAGGATGGTCTTGGTCTCCTGACCTCGTGATCCACTGGCCTCAGCCTCCCAAAGTGCTAGGGTTACAGGCATGAGCCACCGTGCCCGGCCTCTATGGCATTTTTATTACCTATCTTTGGAAGTCATATGGCATCACTTCCAACTATATGCTGTTGGTTGAGGCAGTTACAGAGACCTGCCCAGGTTTAAGCAGAGGGGATATAAGCCACATTACTTGATGGGAGGGTTGTCACCTCATTGTATAAGTAGCGTGTGGAATGAAATATATTATCGTGGCCATTTTTGAGAAATAAAACCTACAGTTGCTAAATAAATCAGTCAGATGGAAAATATTCATTGAAAAAGACTTGCTTTTGAAAGTATTTGTTTACCTAGATATTTAGATATTACTATTGGTATCTACATACCATTATATAAACCTTGCAGTATCTCAGGGATAGTACTCGTATGTGTTGAATACTATGCTAGGCACTAGGGTCCAAAAATAAAAGGCATTAGCTTTGCCCTTAAGAGGGATATAATCTATTGGGAGAGACCCTTCAGTAAATAGTTACAATTATATATGATAGGCCAGGTGCAGTGGCTCACTCCTGTTATCCCAGTACTTTGGGAGGCCAAAGCAGGTGGATCACTTGAGGTCTGGAGTTGGAGACCAGCCTGGCCAATGTGGTGAAACCCCATTTCTACTAAAAATATAAAAAATTAGCCAGGCATGGTGGTGCACCCTGTAATCCCAGCTACTTGGGAGCTGAGGCAGGAGAACCGCTTGAATCCAGAAGGCAGAGGTTGCAGTGAGCTGAGATTGCACAACCTAACTCCAGCTTGGGAGACTGAGCAAGACTCAGTCTCAAAAAAATTTAAAAAATAAAAAAAATTGCCGGGCACGGTGGCTCACGCCTGTAATCCCAGCACTTTGGGAGGCTGAGGCGGGTGGATCACTAGGTCAAGAGATCGAGACCATTCTGATCAACATGGTGAAACCCCGTCTCTACTAAAAACACAAAAATTAGCTGGGCATGGTGGCACATGCCTTTAGTCCCAGTTACGCGGGAGGCTGAGGCAGGAGAATTGCTTGAACCCAGGAGGCGGAGGTTGTAGTGAGCCGAGATTGCACCATTGCACTCCAGCCTGGGTAACAAGAGTGAAACTCTGTCTCAAAATAATAATAATAATAATAATAATAATAATAAAAAATTACACGTGATAAATGCAGTAAGGTGGATAAGTATTGACATATATTTGAAAGGAAAGCTGTATCTCATTCTGTCTGAGTGAAACATAGATGCCTTCATAGAGAAGGACTCCTTTATGCTGGCTCTTTCAAATTCTGATAATAAAAAAGGGGAGAAATCATTTATATTATAGGAACAGGATACTTCACAGCCATATTTCTAACACAGACACCAACTTCAAGGCAATTGGAAATAAACGACCTTCCACTTGGAATATTCCACTTGCATCTTGAGTTCAAATTCTGACGTATCTTAGTAAGTCATGCTTGATTCAGTGACCCTTTAATGTCTCACAAAAGAGAATCACTCATTAAAAATGATAAATTAGTATGTAACGGGAAATATTATAAACATGATCATTCTAAATACCTGACAGATTTCCATGAGACAATTGGGTGTTGGTTTCCAAACAATCATTTACCAATAAATATATATTGAACGAATGGTTATTTGCCATTGTTCTCAAAATGCATTGGCTCTCAAATACAAAATATTTCTTAATTACTCCTAAAACAAACTTAAGCCATGTCTATGTGAGACCAAAAGAGATGTATTTGGATAAAAAGTAAACATCCAAATCCTTTTTCATCTATGTATTTTGAACATAGATGAGATCATTTTATAAATGTTGTTCTGAATCTTTTTCTTTTTTTGTTTTTTGTTTTTTGTAAGATAAACTTTGCATATTCAAATGATTCTGAATCTTTTTTACTTACAAATTGGTGATGGGTATCTTCCCATGTCAGTTCACATAGCTCCACTTGATCCTTTTTAACATGTCATGATGCTATGTCTGTACCATAACCCAACCATTCCCTACTTATGGATGTAAAACGTTTCCATTTTTTCACTATTACAAATAATGCCACAAACACCATGCATATGCATTCAATAAATCATCTAATCAAGTAAGAAATACAAAAAGGAAATATACATTAATATTAACAATGATGTCACTGGGCAATGGACTGTGGGTTGTTTTGACTTTTCTGTATTTTCCAAAATTTTATTTTGTAACTAATATGAAAAATAGATTCTGTTTTTTTTTTTTTTTTTTTTTTTTAAATATCAATGCCTCAGGCTGGGTGCGGTGGCTCACGCCTGTAACCCCAGCACTTTGAGAGGCCAAGGCAGGTGGATCACCTCAGGTCCGGAGCTCAAGACCAGCCTGACTAACATGGCAAAACCCTGTCTCTACTAAAAAAAAAAAATGCAAAAATTAGCCGAGATTGCACCACTGCACTCCAGCTTGGGTGACAGGGAGACCCCATCTCAAAAAAATAATAAATAAAAAGAAAAAAGAAAAAGATATCAATGCATCAGATGCATAAGATAGCCAGAAACAGGCTGCTTATTATATAAGTTGGTTCACATTTGGTTTTAATTCTACTTCCCATTTCATTTCAAAATGTTTGTTCCAAAGGGGAGTCTTCCAGACAGAAGTCTCCTGATTGGCCTATTCTTCGCTCTGCTTTTACTCCAACTGGGCAAACAGTATGGGAGTGATAGAAATATTTTGAGTAAACAGCTAAGAACAGGTTGAAAATGCCTTCCTTGTTTGGACAGCTTTTAAAGAAATACCTTCTTGCTTGTGGATTTATCTAGTGGAAAGCTTATTTTCTCTTGTAAAAGTGCACCCTTTTTTAGAAGTTAGCACAGCGGTTACCCTTGGATGGGGAAAGTGTTCCTGCGAATGATGGGCTTCCAGGATGCTGTAATGTTCTGTTTCGGTGTGTAAATGTAGAATTTACATACAGATGTGCTCACTTCATGAAAATTCATCAAACTGTACAGGTTTGATGTTTGCATTTTTTAATATATATACTCTTCTTCCATTACAATTTAGAAAAAAAGGTGGGGCATGGGACAAAAGATGCTGTAGTTTTAGAAATAAAGGGATGAAGCAAGAAGACATGTAATTTAGGGAGTAGTTTCAGGACAAAATGTAGGTTACAGTGAGCTGAGATCGCGCCACTGCACTCCCATCTGGGAGACAGAGCGAAGCTCCATTTCAAAAAAAAAAAAAAAAAAAGCACATTTGCCTCCTTTCTCATTCCACCACTGCCTCCCTTGGTGTTTAGGTCTCTTCTGATCCTAAGACAGCCCTCTGCTGTGCACCCAACAGGGAAGGAAGTTTGGTAACTTTAAAAAAGTTGGTTAATCCTGTAAACGCGGGACAAGTAGAAACCACATTTCTCCTGCTCACCCCGTATTCCCACTGACTGGCCAAGTGCTTGACTCATGGCAGAAGCTTCACAGGTATTCCCCTAATAAGTGAAATGAGGAATGAATGAATGAATGAAAAAGAAGTATAGAAACTTAATATGAAGTAGATTAGCAAAGGTTCTTGGGCTGCTGAAGAGAGGACATCTCTAGCTTTCACCTTTTGCCACATTTTAGATTAGAGCAACATTTTTCAAACTACTCATTAAGACTGATTACTAAGTTGAAACAATTTTGTGAGTCACAATTGAGATTGAAAAATGAAATGCGGTGGCTCACACCTGTAATCCGAGCACTTTGGGAGGCCGAAGCAGGAGGACTGCTTGAGCCCAGCCTGGGCAACATGGAGGAGATCAGACCTCCCTCACCACCAAAAAAGAAAGAAAGAAAAAAAAAGCTAGGAGTGGTAGCAAGCACCTGTGGTCCCAGTGGCTCAATGAGGCAGAGGTGGGAAGATCACATGAGTCCAGGAATTTGGGGTTGCAGTGAACCAAAATCATGCCAGCAGACTCCAGCCCGGGCAACAGAGTAAGACCCTGCCTCAACCAATCGATCAATCAATAAAAGTTAAACATAAAAAAATACAATAGGATAGAACAAAACAAACACAGGAATAGAACAGCATTTCAGACAGAAAAGGAATGGAATGAAAAAGGAAAGAAAATATCAGTGAATTGCAAGTGGTAAGAGAAAGAAATATTTAATGCAACTTTTTCTTAGTTGTATGGATACCGAATGTCTGTTCTAGATTTCTATTTGCAGTATTTCTTATGTTTGTCAGCGTCAAAAAACTAGAAAGCTACTGCCCTAGCAGCCTGTGAGGGATAGAGTTAATGGCGCTTCAAAAGGCAGACAACCAAGAGAGAATTAGCTTATCATAAAGATCAGCAAAGTTTGAGCTGCTTATTTCTTTATTATTTTGTGTTATCTTTTGGTATTTTTGGCAGCACAAAGTCTTCTAAACAAGTTAATTTTCAACTCAAAGGCACAGTTCACTTTGAAATGTCCAGACATCTTTCTTGAAAGAGTGGAAGATAAATCATCTGTCTAGAATGTGTTACAGTACCAACCGTGGCAAAAACACATCACACAGGGCTCAGTGCAGAAATAGCATGCACTGTTTCTTTCTCTTGGTCAAAAAGTCAAGTTTTAATATATCTCAGAAACATATACATGGAATTTGATAAAGTTTTGCAATATTTTTGCTTGTTTCTTAATTCCTTCAACATGTTTCTCAGGGTTGGGGCTGCCTTTACATTTTCTTAATTCATTAGCAGTTTCGTAATGAAATACCACTTGCTTGTATTTTTATTTTATTTTTAAAGTTTCTTTCTTTCTTTCTTTCTTTTTTTTTTTTTTTTTGAGGCAGAGTCTTGCTCTGTCACTGAGGCTGAAGTACAGTGGCACCATCTCCACTCACTGCAACCTCTGCCTCCTGGGTTTTTAGCAATTTCCCTACCTCAGTCTCCTGAGTAGATGCGATTACAGGTGTGTGCCACCATGCCTGGCTAATTTTTTTAATTTATTTTTATTTTTTAGTAGACAGGGTTTCACTGTGTTGGCCAGGCTGGTCTCGAGCTCCTAGCCTCAATTGATATGCCCACCTTGACCTCCCGAAGTGCTGGGATCACAGGCATGAGCCAAGCCCAGCCTGCTTTTACGTTATATCATTTATCGAATTTCATAGACTTCTTTCCGATCAGATTGAGTGGGTGACCTTTATTATGATCTGTTCACTTTGATTCTCTTTGACCATGCTACACTTTAGTTGAAAGTTACATTACAAACCTGCTATTGGATCTTTCTCTGGACACCATATCTGGCAAGAGGCAATTCCCAGAGCCCTAGCTAGAGATGAGGGATTACATCATCACCAAGGTCGGGTTACAGTATACTCTGAACATTCTTGGATGACATGCTTGCCCGCAAAGGCAGGGGTGGGTTAGAATGGGAGGAAGGATAACATCAAAGAGATCTTGAAAAATAAAGAAAACAAAAGTATCTCCCTAGTAGATTTCCTGGCTTTCAGGGTCTGTCTTACAGCAAGCTGTTTGAGTCCAGGAGTTTGAGACCAGCCTGAGCAACATAGGAGGACCCCATCTGTACAGAAAAAGCAAAAAAAAATAAATAAATAAATTAGCAGGCTTGGTGGTGAACCTATAGTTCCATTTACTCTGGAGACTGACGTGGGAGGATCGCTTGAGCCCAGGAGTTCAAGACTGCAGTGAGCCACGATCCTATCACTGCACGGAAGCCTGGGCAACAGAGACGCCATCTCTTAAAAGAAGAAGAAGAAAGAAAGCAGCTTGAAGCAGAAAAGACATGGTATCAGACCAGATAGGTAACTCTAAATGCTTTCAAGTACCTAAGAGACCAGTTTCGTGAGGTTTTCTCATGACCTGTAGTAATCATAAAGGGAGGATGATGAGGGAACATTGACCTCAGGTGCAGTGATAGGCCCATCATCGGAGGTCGTTAAGCGTAGGCCACGTGATCATTATCTGCACTGTGAGCGGGAGGATGCTGGTATTGGGAATGGGGGAGGAGCCCACAGCTGTATGGTCTTTTAATCTCCTAGAACTCATTTCTAGAAGTCCTCCCAAAACACACAAACAAGCAAAAGGCATGCTGTTATGGCTTGAATGTGTCCCCCAAAGTTCATGTGTTGGAAACCTAACCCCCAATGCCACAGCCTTGAGCGGTGGGACACTTAAGCAGTGATTAGAGGCCAGGCACAGTAGCTCACACCTGTAATCCAGCACTTTGGGAGGCTGAGGTGAGTGGATCACTTGAGGTTAGGAGTTTGAGGCCAACATGATGAAACACTAAAAATACATAAATTAGCAAGGTGCAGTGCTGCACGCCTGTCATTCCAGCTACTTGGGAGGCTGAGGCAGCAGAATGGCTGGAACCTGGGAGGCAGAGGTTGCACTGAGCCGAGATCATGCCACTGCTCTGCAGCCTGGGCAACAGAATTAGACTTTGGCTCAAAGAAAAAAAAATAAGATGTGATTAGGCCATGAGAACTCTGCCCTCATGGATGGATGAATGCTGCCATCACAGGAGCAGCTTGTTATCAAAAGAGGGGGCTTATAATAAAAGCCAGTTCGACGTCCCTGCTCTCTCTCAACACGTGTTGCCCTCTGATGTGCTGTGATGCAGAAGGCCCTGTAGATGCCGGTCACTCAGCCTCCAGAACTGTGAGAAATACATTTCTTCTCTTTATAAATTATCCAGTGTCTAGTATACAGCACAAAACAGACTAAGATACAATCTGACTCCCTGGCACCACTCAGGGCCAGAGTCGTCTGTTAAAGGCCTGACACTACTCGGGGAGCTTTCTGACAGCCAGTAATTTTGACAGCAGGATAGGGTAAAATGCCTCTTAGGAAAACACAGACACCAATTCTTTTTGGCCTTACTATTTTCTTCTTGTGCTTTCAGAGACCTCTTCGAGGAAAAGGATTGAACTCGGCAAACATTGTCCACAGAAGCCTTACAAAGATATTTCAAGGAGATGGAAAAAGGAAGTTGCTGTACAAGAGGGACAGTTTCACATTCACAGGAAGAAAAAGTTCTAGAGATCTGTTTCTCAGTGATGTGAATATACTTAACATTACTAAACTGCACACTTAAAAATGGTTAAGGTGGCCAGGTGCAGTGACTCATGCCTGTAATCCCAGCACTTTGGGAGACTGAGCTGGGCAGATCACCTGAGGTTGGGAGTTCGAGACCAGCCTGACCAACATGGAGAAACTCTGTCTCCATTAAAAATACAAAATGAGCAGACATGATGGTGCATGCCTGTAATTCCAGCTACTCAGGAGGCTGAAACAGGAGAATCACTTGAACCTGGGAGGTGAAGGCTCCAGTGAGCCAAGATTGCACCACTGCACTCCAGCCTAGACAACAAGAGTGAAACTCAATCTCAAAAAAAAAAAAAAAGGTTAAGGTGGTAAATTTTAGGTTATGTGTTTTGTTTTGTTTTGTTTTGTTTTCTGAGATGTTAATGTTTATTCCTTTACCTGGATACTGATTACAGAGGTATATACACTATGAAAATTGACCATACACTATAAACGCTGTTACATGCAACAGAAAATTACAAGCAATTAAGCAAATTTAGTTCAAAACAGAGAAACCACTTCTTTCTCATTCAAGTTCCCATAAATTGCTACTTACCAACAATTTTATCAACTGTATCATGATCATCAAAAGTTACAAAAGCAAATCCTCTCTTTTTTTCCACTCTGCCTGTCTTCCATAACTTCTATGGTTTCAATCTTGCCCTACTTTTCAAAGTAGTCTCTCAAATTATACTCTTCCATATCTTCCTTAATACCACCAATAAAAATTTTCTTCACTGTTAGATGGGCACCAGGCTTTACAGAATCCTCTCTAGAAACAGCTCTCTCCACTACACACCCATCAACCTTGTGTGGTCGAGCACACACTGCTGCATCCACCTCTTCAACACAAGAATAAGTCACAAAACCAAAGTCCCTGGAATGTTTGGTTTGGGGATCTCTCATTACGACACAATCTGTTAAGTGTGCCCCATTTCTCAAAATGTTCTCTTAAACTATCATCTGTAGTTTCAAAGCTCAGACTACCAATAAACAGTTTTCTCAACTGCTCTGGTTCCTTTGGATCATGGCCCTTCCCCCAACCGCCGGCGGCGACAGCGATGGCCGGAGTCCGGCTAGGGGCAACCGGTCGAAGTTTTACCTCCATTTTGAGACCAGACTCGCCTCTTCCAACTCGAGTTCAATATCTTGCTTTTTTTTTTTTTTTTTTTAACTACAGTAAAACAATTTTGTGTGTTTTGAAAAATACTATATCATCAAGAAAGCTGGATAAACTATTTCTTAATTACTCTTCAACACTCCCTAGTTGCAGCAAGGGATTACAAATCAAACTTAGTGTTTCAGATTTCTGGGCCATGTGGTTCATCTTAATAATAGTAATAGATATAAGAACCCAGGCACATAGGAGCTGTAATGGTCTTATCCAAGTTGCTGCTTGGGTACAAAGCATAATTATTAACCTCACCTAATAAACATTTGGAGACGCACATAGCCCATGAGTTAGGATGCAATGTTAATGCTCAATATTAAACAATAAAGGGCTTTGAACTGGAAAAGGAATCTTGGTCAATTTTATAAAATATAGTCGAATATGGCATAGTTAGTGATAATTTGATGGTCTCTTTGGTCCACTGTAACCTCCACCTCCCAGGTTCAAGTAATTCTCGTGCCTCAGCCTCCCAAGTAGTTGGGTTTACGGGCGTGCACCAGCATGCCCTGTGATTTCTGTATTTTTAGATTTGGCCAACATTTCACCATGTTGTCCAGGCTGGTCTCAAACTCCTGGCCTCAGGTGATCTGTCCACCTCGGCCTCCCAAAGTGCTGGGATTACAGGTGTGAGCCACCATGCCAGTTTTTTTTTTTTTCCCTTTTTTCTTGATTCTCATATATATATATATATATATATATATATATATATATATTTTTTTTTTAAATTACATTTTAGGTTCTGGGGTACATGTAAAGAACATGCAGGATTGTTGCATAGGTACATACATGGCAATGTCGTTTGCTGCCTCCATCCCCATCACCTATATCTGGCATTTCTCCCCATGTTATCCCTCCCCAACTCCCTACCACCGCCCACTGTCCCTTCCCGATTCTCACTTTTTAAAGTCTCAGATTAAAAAAAAAAAAAGACAGCATCAGCCATTATTTAGGCCCAATATTACAAGCACTCCCTCTGTGAACATACATATTCTATAGAAATATTAGTAAATAGGCACTGGCAAGTTATTAAAGAATCCACATATATCAATTACTTGTCCACAGTATGACAAACTGAGGAAGCTTCACCAGCTTTCTAGAAAGTTTCCGGCAAGCCTGAGGCCAGGGACAAAGGATTCTACAGTCCTGTTCAATCACGAAGGTTATATCCCTCTTCCTCTGCATCATTTACTTGGTAATTAATCAGGAATTAATTACAGTCTTACAATTACAAGCATGATGAATTCTTGTCTTACAATGCTTTACCTACTAACAATCTCCTATTGTTACTTTTACTGGCACCTGAAAGTAAGGAGAGGCTCCCTTGGCTTCTTGTATGTTTTTCTCCCCCTAGGACAACAAAAAAACAGAGAGACTTCTCGACAGGTGAATTTATGGTAGAGATACTATGTGTGGTATAGAGATATGAGAGGATGTCTGTTGCAAGCTTAGGGCAGTGGCTCTTAGACTTGAGCACACTGGAATCCCTTGGAGGACCTACTGCAACACAAACTGCTGGAGCCCCGCCCGGACCCATCACAGTGGGTCCAGTAAGTCTGGGTGTGGCTCAAGGATGTGCATTTGTAATACGTTTCAGGTGATGCTGACGCACTCTTTGAAAATCACTGGTTTAGGGTAATTCAATTTAGCTGTCGTTTAACCCGGGGTGGGGTTGGGGGGGGGCGGGGGAGTTGGTAAGGGCATTCACCTTGTTTAGCTGCCGCTGCTGACTCACGTATCAAGGAACTCAGAAATCCAACTTAGAGATGACAGGTCAACCTCTGCAAAGCTTGCTCCTTCTCTTCACCAGCTGGGAGAAACACCTCAACCACTGTCCTTCCTTGTCACAGTATTGTTCAGGGATTAACACACCAACACCAACTACACCACCTAGAATCTCTCCTCCTTTCATGCAAAGGGATCCAGGGAAGGACACTGATTGGCTGTGCTTCAGATACATACCCACCAATCTGGAGCGCAGGAAATGAGCTGCTGCGATTGGCCAGATCCAGAGGTGGGAGCAGGGAGGAAATGTTTTGGGGAACCAAACACCGTGGCTACCATTGTGCACTGCAAAAAGACAGCAACAGGGCTGTAATGGGATTTTTTTCGTTCAAGTAAACTTTTTAATTGGAGTATAATAGGCACACAGAAAAGTACACAAGAGTTTGATGAATATTTACAAAGTGAACCCACCCATATAACTATCACCAAGATCAGGAAATAAATCATCACGTTTGGATTTGATTTTTTAAAAGTATACTTTGGTCTTAATGGCTTCATTTCAGCCCCTTTCAGAGCAGTTTTCTACACGTGCTAACTCATTTCCACAAAATAGATAAAATATAACCACTAGTGCTTGTAATCAGAGTAAATTCAGTCCTCTAAATAGTGAATTAAATGCAGAAACCTTTTGGTTTTCATGACTCTTCTCTCATTCTAACATAGCTTTTCTTTCAAAAGGGAAAGGATGTCTAACAGTCCTCAGAACCTGTGTCTTCTTACCATTCCTTAATCACTTGTCATCTTTCTGTTCCCACATTCCGGGATCTTCATCTTCTGATTCTATGCTGTGCTTACACAGTGCTATAGAATAAGCCAATGGCTTAATAATTATGTTAATATTTTGCAGTCTTAATTATGTTTTTCACTCAGAAATAGTTACTATATCAAATGATGTTAATTCCAATAAGTTTTCATAAAAGGGAAATAGGTGAATGTTTGTCCCCAAATATTTTGTAATTATGTAAAAATAATTGAGCTCATTGTTGAAAATCTGAAAATAACCAAAATACAAAGAAACTGAAAATTATCCCTGATCCCACCACTCAGGAATAATCGCTGCAAACAGTATGATCTGTCCAGGTTTCTTTCTGTGAATATATAACAAAATGTATAACATCTGTCAATTTTGTACACTGCTTTTTCTAACCACTTACCTTTAAAATATTGTGGCTTTACATTTCTAACCAGAAAAACACATAGCAAGAAATGTAAGTGAACATAAATTCACAAGCTATTCCGTAGAAAAGCAGAAAAGAAAGGCTGCAGACCCAACTATCTCTGTGGAATCAGAGAGAAAATATTTTTTAAAGATATTATTAAGTTACAATGGCCAACTCCCAACTGTAAACCAATAGAGCTCATTTGGTAGACTATAAATCTCAATTATATGACCAGATAAAAAATTTATTTAGTGAGTCTTTGAGGAGATTGAAATTTTAGCCAGTTGCTTCACAAAGCAACATATGGGTCATCCATTTGTGGGTCACAAGTGCGCAGATAGGCTACGCAACAAGCAATTTCTGAATTAAATTATCTGTCTCATGGGGAATTAATAAGAGACCATTTAAGAAATCATTTATGATGGTGAGCTAGTTGTTTAGATACTAATACTGGCCTAATCCATAGGAATAGCTTTCTTCTACAGCTTATGGGCTTCTCTGCAATTAATAAACATGATACACAGTTTCATAGGTAACTGCATCTGTTGAAAAGTGGGGTTAAGTTCGAACATGGTAAATGCAGAAATCAAGACTTGTAAAGGAGGAGATAATGTCATAGTAAAATTATTGAACTTTTTGGTACTGAAATCAAAGCAAAAGCATATTAAATTTGGATCCTCTGACATGGATTTCTTCTAAATAAACTGCCAAACAATCTTACAAACAGCTTGTAGACTGGTTTACATCAAGGGAAATATTAAAAGGAAAATAGATGACCATTTTAATAACTGGATTGGGGAAGTCTTTTCTGTAAGAGACACCAAAAGCAGAAACCATAAAGAAAACAAAAACAATTTGACAATGTAAAAAACTAACCTATGCAGCAAAAAGTAAGTATATAAAAAAAAATACCTCTGTCTACTGCGGGGTTTTTTAAAAACATAATTAGGTTGGGGCTTAATTCATTCTGAGCCTTTAATCATGCTGGCCAACCAATTTTTAATTTGTTTTTGAATAGGAGATGGATATTGTTGAGACAAGCCTTTGCAATTACATCAAAATAAGATTTCACAAGGTTTTTATTGAATGTCAAAAATTGCACTTCCTCGGAATGGCAAATCACAGAGAAGCAGGCTAGCACTGCTCAAGAGCATTGGTGATCTTTGAAGACTCACAAATCTAGGTTTGACTTTCCATCCTAGGCTGAGTGAGATGTGGTGGCTCATGCCTGTAATCCCAGCACTCTGGGAGGCTGAGGTGGGTGGATCATTTGAGGTCAGGAATTCAAGACCAGCCTGACCAACATGGTGAAAACCCATCTCTACTAAAAATACAAAAATTAGGCCGGGCGCGGTGGCTCAAGCCTGTAATCCCAGCACTTTGGGAGGCCGAGGCGGGTGGATCACGAGGTCAAGAGATCGAGACCAGCCTGGTCAACATGGTGAAACCCCGTCTCTACTAAAAAATACAAAAAATTAGCTGGGCATGGTGGCGTGTGCCTGTAATCCCAGCTACTCAGGAGGCTGAGGCAGGAGAATTGCCTGAACCCAGGAGGCGGAGGTTGCGGTGAGCCGAGATCGTGCCATTGCACTCCAGCCTGGGTTAACAAGAGCGAAACTCCGTCTCAAAAAAAAAAAAAAAAAAAAAAAAAAAAAAAAAAAAAAATTAGCCAGGGATGATGGTGGGCGCCTATAATCTTAACTACTCAGGAGTCTGAGGCAGGAGAATCACTTGAACCTGGGAGGTGGAGGTTGCAGTGAGCTGTGATTGTGCCACTGCACTCCAGCTTTGGTGACATAGCAAAACTCCATCTCAAAAATAAAATAACAGGACAAAAATGAGTATTAAAAAAATAAAATAGGGCTGGGCGCGGTGGCTCAAGCCTGTAATCCCAGCACTTTGGGAGGCCGAGGTGGGGATCACGAGGTCAAGAGATCGAGACCATCCTGGTCAACATGGTGAAACCCCGTCTCTACTAAAAATACAAAAAATTAGCTGGGCATGGTGGCGCGTGCCTGTAATCCCAGCTACTCAGGAGGCTGAGGCAGGAGAATTGCCTGAACCCAGGAGGCGGAGGTTGCGGTGAGCCGAGATCGCGCCATTGCACTCCAGCCTGGGTAACAAGAGCAAAAAACTCCGTCTCAAAAAATAAAAATAAAAATAAAAATAAAAATAAAAATAAAAATAAAATAAAATAAAAAATTCCATCCTGCACTTGCTAGCTGAGTGATCTTAGGCAGGTTATTTACCTGACTCATAGTTTTTTAATAAACTAAGATAAATATAAGTACCTACCACACAAGGCTGACATGGATATCTACATGAGATAACACACATTGGGCCTTTAGAAGACTGTTTGATACTCATTATTCCTTGGTAGCAGTCAATTAAGAAAAAAATCTGCAGTACTTAAGCAGCACAAATTATTATTTTTTTAAAAAAAAGAGTAAGCCAGGTGTGGTGGCTCATGCCTGTAATCCCAGCACTTTGGTATGCAGATCACCTGAGGTCAGGAGTTCAAGACTAGCCTGGCCAACACAAAAATTAGCCGGGCATGATGGTGGGTGCCCGTAATCCCAGCTATTATGGAGGTTGAGGAGGGAGAATTGCTTGAACTTGGGAGGCCAAGGTTGCAGTGAGCTGAAATCGTGCCGTTGCTTTCCACCCTGGGCAACTGAGTGAGACTCTGCGTCCAAACAAAAACAACAAAAAGGAGTGTATCATGGGGCTTGGGAATATGGCTTCCACAGGGTAACAGTAAGAGAAGTCTCCTTCTTAGGCTCACGCCTGTAATCCCAGCACTTTGGGAGGTCGAGGAGGGGATCACGAGGTCAAGAGATCGAGACCATCCTGGTCAACATGGTGAAACCCCGTCTCTACTAAAAATACAAAAAATTAGCTGGGCATGGTGGCGTGTGCCTGTAATCCCAGCTACTCAGGAGGCTGAGGCAGGAGAATTGCCTGAACCCAGGAGGTGGAGGTTGCGGTGAGCTGAGATCGCACCACTGCACTCCAGCCTGGGTAACAAGAGCGAAAACTCCGTCTCAAAAAAAAAAAATAAAAATAAAAATAATAAGAAGAAGTCTCCCTCTTCAACATTAAGGCAATGTTTTCTTAGTAAAAGTATAAAAGCAATGAGAAACTTTTACAAGAAAAGAAAGGAAAAACTGAATTTGTAAAACATATCTGTGCTTTCAATAAACATGCTCAAATGCTCAAATGGTTGTGTTTTCTAAAATAGAAATGAAGTTGTTCTCCCAACCTCTGAATTTTATCCTTTTAGGGTTTGGATCGGAAACATGTGACAAAAACACAAACTAAGTCAGAGGTGTGATTTTTCGCTTTACAACCCAGGGCATCTCTGTACCATCAAAAGAACATATTCCAAGAAGGTTAGCATCCAACTGAAAGAAACTTAGGTGTGCACTGTGAGACTTCCTGGCGGGAGATGAAAGCTTTGAAGGAAAGCATTCTGCTAGAGGGCTCAGCAAACTCTGGCTTGAGAGCCAAGTGCAACCTGCCACCTGTTTTGGTATAACCGGTGAGCTAAGAAGGTGGAAAATGAATTTATACTTTTAAATGGAAAAAAATTAAAAGATACTTCATAACATGTAAAATTGTATGGAACTCAAATTTCAGTGTGCATAAGTTAAGTTTAAGGATTATGTAGGTACTGGCTGTGTACGGCTGCT
The DNA here is from genome assembly GCF_048565385.1 of Saimiri boliviensis. Lineage (NCBI taxonomy): Eukaryota > Metazoa > Chordata > Mammalia > Primates > Cebidae > Saimiri > Saimiri boliviensis. The sequence continues at coordinate 44,973,292 of NC_133463.1, forward strand.
TTGTACTACAATGGCAGAATTGATTCGTTGTGATGGAGACTGCATGGCCCACAAAGCCAAAAATATGTACTGCCTGGCCCTTTACAGAATAAGTTTGCTGACCACTGAGATAGAGATAACCATAACTGGAAAGTAATATATTCGATTATTTTAGTAATTTTAAAATGAAGGCTTTCCTAAGCACACCAATTCAATGCAGTTATCAGAAATGAAGTAGACTCATATTTATTAACATCAAAAGATGTTACTGCATTGTTAAATCAAAAAAGGGCAGATTACACAATAGAGCACATAGTATGTGGTCACTTTTTTTTTTTTTTTTTTTTTTTTGAGACAGAGTCTTGTTCTGTTGCCGAGGCTGGAGTGCAGTGGTTCAGTCTTGGCTCACTGCAACCTCTGTCTCCCGGGTTCAAGCGATTCTCCTGCCTCAGCTTCTCGAGTAGCTGGGACTACAGGCTTGCACCATCATGCCCAGCTAATTTTTGTATTTTTACTAGAAACAGGGTTCACCCCTGTTGGCCAGGCTGGTCTCGAACTCTTGATCTCGTGATTCACCTGCCTCAGCCTCCCAAAGTGCTGGGATTACAGGTGTAAGCCACCACGCCTGACCAATGGCCACATTTTTAAAAGTATAAAAATAGATCGATCAATAGGTTGATAGGAAAAGGGTGATAGTTAACATTTTACCAACAGTAAGAAAGGACACTGAAAAACCAGAACAGCTGCTGATTATAAATACCCAACATGGCAGGGTGCGGTGGCACATGCCTGTAATCCCAGCACTTTGGGAGGCAGAGGCAGGATCACTTAGGTCAGGGGTTTGAGACCAGCCTGGCCAACATGGCAAAATGCTGTCTCTACCAAAAATACAAAAGTTAGCTGGGTGTGGTGGCACACTCCTGTAATCCCAGCCACTTGGGAGGCTGAGGCAGGAGAATTGCTTGAACCCAGGGGGCGAGGTTGCAGTGAGCCGAGATTGCAGAAGTGCACTCAAGCCTGGGTGACAGAGTGAGACTCTGTCTCAAAAAAAAAAAACCCCAAAATAAAAAAAAATTAAAAATAAAAATAAATAGGCCGGGCGCGGTGGCTCAAGCCTGTAATCCCAGCACTTTGGGAGGCCGAGGCGGGTGGATCACGAGGTCGAGAGATCGAGACCATCCTGGTCAACATGGTGAAACCCTGTCTCTACTAAAAATACAAAAAATTAGCTGGGCATGGTGGCGCGTGCCTGTAATCCCAGCTACTCAGGAGGCTGAGGCAGGAGAATTGCCTGAACCCAGGAGGTGGAGGTTGCGGTGAGCCGAGATCGCGCCATTGCACTCCAGCCTGGGTAACAAGAGTGAAACTCCGTCTCAAAAATAAAAAAAAATAAAAAATAAAAATAAAAATAAATGACCTGACATAGTTACTTACCAGTAGTCCTGCATAGAGCTACACATGCATAAAATTATTTGGGAGAATACACAACAAAATATTAACAATTACTATCTCTGAGTGGTGAGATTATGGGTGACTTTTTTCATTTTTCTTCTTTATTTAGTCATACTTTTCTATGTTTTCATATGTTTCTTTTCTTTTTTGTTTTGAGACAGAGTCTCACACTGTCACCCAGGCTGGAGTGCAGTGGTGCGATCTCAGCTCACTGCAACCTCTGCTTCCCGGGTTCAGGTGATTCTACCGCCTCAGCCTCCCAAGTAGCTGGGATTACCTGCATGTGCCACCACGCCCAGCCAGTTTTTGTATTTTAAGTAGAGACAGAGTTTCACCATGTTGGCCAGGCTGGTCTTGAACTCCTGACTTCAAGTAATGTGTCCGCCTCAGCCACCTAAAGTGCTGGGAATACAGGTGTTAGCCACCGTGCCTGGCCCTGATGGATTTATTATACCTTTTATACAAAATTGAAAGCATATTACAGCTTTGGGCTAGTATTTCCTTAATATTAAAACAAGATAATATATTATCATTTTTGAAAATATTATCATCAATGGGTACCTAATTATGAGGATCTATCATATCTTATTTCTTTCCATATTTCTTCCAATGTATATATTAATATTTATAAGGGTTTTTTAAAGTTTTCTTCTGGCTTATAAATTAACTTTTGAAAAACATCCTTTTATGAAAGTCATCTCTGCTTTGCAATAGTTTTCTAGGAGTACTTTTTTTTTTTTTTTTTTTTTGAGACAGAGTTTCATTCTTGTTGGCCAGGGTGGAGTGCAGTGACACAATCTCAGATTACCACAACCTCCGCCTCCCAGGTTCAAGCCATTCTCCTGCCTCAGCCTCCAGAGTAGCTGTGATTAAAGGCATATGCCACCATGCCTGGCTAATTCCGTATTTTTCATAGAGATGGGGTTTTTCCATGTTGGTCAGGCTGGTCTCGAACTCCAAACCTCAGGCGATCTGCCCGCCTCGGCCTCCAGAAATGCTGGGATTACAGGCATGAGCCACCGTGCCCGGCAGGAGTACATTTTAAAGGTATCAACTTTTTAAACTTTTTTTTTTTGAGACAGGGTCTCACTGTATTGCCCAGGTTGGATTCAAACTCCTAGACTCAAGTGATTTCTCCTGCCTCAACCTACTCAGTAGCTGGGACTACAAGTGTGCATTATCATGCCTGGTTTTGATCATTTTTTAATGACTCTTGAAATGTATTACCAAATTGCTTTCCAGGGAGGCTCTCCCAATAGTTTCAAATCTTACCTAACCTTACAGTTGCAAATTTACAATAGCATAGTGTTAAAAAATTATCCATTTTCTAGTTTTAATTTATAATTGAGAAATTGTTTCATTGGATTATTTTTATGTGTATTTGCCATAAATGGCATTTTGATGGCAAATGCTATAACAGCACTATACTAATGACTATTATCCAACATATCAATTATGGGCCAGAAATTTTAATAAGTTTTTAAGGAAAAACTTTGACTTTTATTTCTATTAAAATACATATTTTTTTTAAATCACTTTTTCAAACTGACTCTAGACATAAAAAAAGAGAAAAATGTTTCCCAAAAATGTAATAAATAGCCTTCTATCAATCCACAAGATGAAAGCATTCTGATCTTACAATATTTTAGCTTCAGTTACTAAAAGTGGCAGTTTTTAGTATTCATATTAAGCTTGTATCAGAGCCTTTCTGCTAAGTCATTAAGAAAATAATAATTATATTCAATTTACAACTCATGATACTTTGCACTGACATCTTTGTAAGTTCATAGTCAAAAGGACTCTGTATTTCTATGGAATATTTTTCATGCAGTTAATATGTGGTAGTATCAGGTAACTGCAGTACATGATTACTTAAAAAAATAATAATAATAGCTTTGGCCAGGCACGGTGGCTCACATCTGTAATTCCAGCACTTTAGGCAGCTGAGGCTAGTGGATAGGTTGAACCCAGGAGTCTGAGATCAGCCTGGGCCACATGGCGAAACCTGTCTCCTAAAAGTAAAAAAATTAGTCAGTTGTGGTAGTGCACACCTATAGTCCCAGCTACTCGGAAGGCTGAGCTGGGAAGACCGACTGAGCCTTGGAGGTTGAGGCTGCAGTGAGCTGCGATCATGCCACTGCACTCCAGCCTGAGTGACAGAGTAAGACTCTGTCTCAAAAGAAAACAAAAAAAAGCACACGCACACACACTTAAAAAAACTTAGCTGGGCATGACAGTTTGTGCCTATGGTTGCAGCTACTCACAGGCTAAGGCTGGAAGATCACTTGAGCTCAGGAGTTTCAGGTTTTAGTGTGCTGTGATCCAGCCACTGCACTATAGGCAATAAAGTGAGACCATGTCTCTTAAAAAAAAAAACAAAAAACAAACAAAAAAAACACTTTAACTTTTATACTTAGGCTTAGATGCTTTAATGAACAGTGACTTAGTATTATCATGGGAACAGGGCCAGTATGGCGGGTCATGCCTGTAAACCGAGCACTTTGGGAGGCCAAGACAGGCAGATCACAAGGTCAGGAGTTCAAGACCAGCCTGGCCAACACAGTGAAACCCCTTCTTTACTAACACCACAAAAATTAGCTAGGTGTGGTGGCAGGCACCTGTATTCCCAACTACTTAGGAAGCTGAGGCAGGAGAATTGCTTGAACCCAAAAGGTGGAGGTTGCAGTGAGCTGAGATCACACCACTGTACTCCAGCCTGGGCGACCCAGTGAGACTGTCTCAAAAAGAAAAAAAAAAAGAAAGAAAGAGAAAGAGAAAAAAAGAAGTATCAGGAGAACAAACTTTTGAAAGAGACATAAGTGAACTTTTCTCATCAAACCTTAACAGCTATCAATCACCATTACTATAAAACTGGTATCATCTCCAATCTTAAGGGTTCTTTTTTTAGATTTCTGGAAAATTTTACCTTAAAATCACTAGTTCTTTGGTTGGCCTTTCTATTTCTACTTCATGTGGGCTACTAATCTAGTTGAAACTCTTACACCTACAGTAATTGAATCAATGGCTTTGATAGTATTTTAGGAAACCCTGATCAACTAGGAATACAACCACTTACAATTGGCTACTCTCTTTTGTCTTACTCAACAAAAGCAAAAACCAGGAGGCATGTGGAGCTGATCTTACACAGCAACCATAGAGCTTTCCAACACTCTCATCAGCAGGAGTTGGTGTAAACGCTCTTAAAAGAATTTCGTATTTAGTAGCATTATCCAAGTGTCATTGGACCCAATCACTAGGATTCACTCTTAGCACTGTCTGACAATCTCTAATTTTGCAAAAATACTCAAAAGAATGCATTAGAGGCTGGGCGCGGTGGCTCATACCTGTAATCCCAGCACTTTGGGAGGCTGAGGCAGGCAGATCACCTGAGGTTGGGAGTTCGAGACCAGCCTGACCAACAAGAAGAAACCCCATCGCTACTAAAAATACAAAACCAGCCAGGCGTGGTGGTGCATGCCTGTAATCACAGCGACTCGGAAGGCTGAGGCAGGAGAATCGCCTGATTCTGGGAAGTGGAGGTTGCAGTGAGCCGAGATCGCGCCACTGCAGCAATCTCCAGCCTGGGCAAAAAGAGAAAAACTCAGTCTCAAAAACAGAACAAAACAAAATACACACACACAAAAGAGTGCATCAGAAAAAGCTTTTAGGAAGATCCTTTTTATTCATATAGAGAACATTTTAAGACATTCAATTTTTTTTTTTAAACAAGAATTTAATGGGTTCCATGATAATGGTCACATGAGCGTCATTCCAATATAGTCATGGGTATGCCGAATGGGTGTTAAATCATTTCACAATGGAAGGAATGTCCATCCGTTTAAGAAAATCTTCAATACCAGTTTACAACAACAACAAAAGATGACAACAAAAGCCTTTTCATGTATTTAAAATTACTTGCTACTAACTCTCAATATATACTATATTGGAAAAATTGGTTGGAACTGACAGGCAATTTCATAGTAACTTCCTAAATATAGCCTTGGGCCTCTTTGACACGTCTTGAGCTGGAACTATGATGAGTCATTCAAAAAGTCTTGCACCCAACAGGAAAAACTTTAATTGCACCCAGCTCTACCTGGTAAGAATGGGCACAGCCCAAGAACTACTGGTTCCCTCCTGGCAAGAGCAGTTGAAAAAAATCAGCTGGGGGGTTGGTTGTGTGTACTCCTTTTTTTAAATGTTTGGGCATTCACTCAGCCTGTGGCTATGACATTCTTGGGCAGGGCATGCTGGTAGTGGAAACAGTGAAGGTTATTCAAACCACTATTCCCAGCTATATGGAAACCGGCTGACTTACCCCAAGCATGAGTTCTCCACCCTCTCCCTCACCACCTCCACCCCACAGCTAAAATATTAGGTCTCAGAATATAAATTACTTTAGGTCTTTATTCCACTAGGCTACTCAAAGTGAATGTTTCCTTTCTAAACCCGTAATGATCCTGATTATGAGGATTGTATGGTGTTTATAATTATCAACGTATAAATTATTCAAATTATAAATATATAAATACAGAAACAAAGCTCCTCTATTAGAAGTTGGTCAGAATGGGCCAGGCGCGGTGGCTCAAGCCTGTAATCCCAGCACTTTGGGAGGCCGAGGCGGGTGGGTCACGAGGTCAAGAGATCGAGACCATCCTGGTCAACATGGTGAAACCCCGTCTCTACTAAAAATACAAAAAATTAGCTGGGCATGGTGGCGCATGCCTGTAATCCCAGCTACTCAGAAGGCTGAGGCAAGAGAACTGCCTGAACCCGGGAGGCGGAGGTTGCGGTGAGCCGAGATCACGCCATTGCACTCCAGACTGGGTAACAAGAGCGAAACTCCATCTCAAAAAAAAAAAAAAGTTGGTCAGAATGACGATGATACAGTAAAGGATTTTAATTCACAGAATAACTTCATTATGAAAAAGTACATCTAGGATCAAAGAAAAGTTGGTGTTTTTCTACTATTAATATCAAAACAATCAATTGGCAAACACTTTTAGAGCTGAAGAGACTTCTAATTGGAAGTGTGGGGCCACAAATATCTCCCCTTAAAGCAGGGGAAGTAAATAGGCCTCATTTAATGCCAACACCAATAGATTTGGAGTGAGGGCCCATAGCACCTTGCTGAGAAAGATTCTAAGGCCGTGTTGGTGATTAGTGAAAAAGGCTGTTTTCAGCCATTAGTCCTGTCTGCCTCAGGGGTGGGAATAAGGGCAAGGGCACACTTATCCTGTATTTGTCATTCCTAGGTTAAACTAATACAGTAATTAATTGAGACACCCAAATTTGAATGCAAAATCTGTCACTTAGTAGGTATGATGCCGTGGGCAAATTGCTTATTTCCTTAAGTCTCAGTTTCTTAATGTGTAAAACAAGGATGATGAAAGTACTTAATTTTACAGGGTTTTTTAAAAAGAATGTTCCAAAATATTTCAAGTGGGGTCTGGGACAAGGTATGTGCTCTATAAACAAAAGCTACTACTACTATTATTATCATTCATGAATGATAATAAGCTTGTATCAGAGCCCTTCTGGTAAGTCATTAAGAAAAAAATAATTATATTTAAATTAAGTTAATGGCTAAAAAATTTTTTTTAAAGCACTAAACCCTGGAAGCCTAACAAGATAAAAGTGAAGCTGTTGTAGCTGAGGTTTAGCTGAAGCCCAGGGCCCCACCTACTCTGCTCCAGACAGCCCAGAGAGGCATCTTCAAAGAGCCCCTAGGACCCCAGAGCACAATTTGAAAATCCCTGAAGAAGGTTATTTAAAAGTGAAAACAATGCTCTTCTTTTGAGGTTCGAGCTGCATTTGTTAGCCAGTTAGGTTTAAATAAGAAAGGTCATAGTCAGGGCAAAATGGCCAAATTTAAGGCAGAGGAAAATACACTATGAAGAAACTGTTCCTGGAAGTAAAGTATTCAAAATCTGGCAGGAAATCTGTATGGTTAACATTAAAATAACAATGTCGACATCAAGATTATTTTTAGCAAATAAAATAGGATTCCAATTTATTTTAGGTTATCTTGAAGATACAGTGAGTCTTTCAGCTTTGTCTTTACATCTAAAACATAGCTAGATTTAGTTAAAAGAGTTTAGCCAGAAAAATAACTCCCAAGAGTTAGACAAAAATCAGAAGAAAGTAAGCTAAAGGACTAAGTAGGAACTCAGAGATGAAGGCAAAGAATGTATGGAACACTCGTCAAGCACAAACGCAAAAAGGGAGGATAAAAAGCTCAAAGAATGCATTCATTTTTAAAATTCACGTTATAAATAACTAGATTATTTAGATAACTCTCTACTAAAGAAAAAACAAAAGGTTTCTAATAGAGCCAAATAAATATATATGATCTGAATGATACCAATATAGTGTTCTGGAGATACTAAAGAAAAAAATTATCCAATTATTCACCAACTTTACCTGCTCAAAGAAGTAAGGCCAGTTCACATGAAGCTGTAGTTTATTCTGAAACCGTTCTAAATCACACCTACAAATCATGACAACTTTTGCTTCAGAAATCTTTTCCATCTACTGTGCCTCATGAGAATCCCCGACATTCCCTCTCTGATGTCCATGATAGTCGCGTTCATGAGCTATAACTATGACTTCTCAGAAGTCTTTAAAAGTTTTCATCTCCGAAACTGAAATATAAAGGCCTTAAATATATGCTATGTTCTAATTATAAATTCCACAATAAAAATGCTTGAAACATACTTAAATTATTATGATGGGACTCAATTACACAGTACATCAATCTTTAGCTTCAATTGCTTGCGATTTTTCTTTAATGCTACAATTAGGTTTTCTTTCTATGAGTGGATGTGGTTAAAAAATAAAACTGAGTAGACTGCACGCAGTGGCTCAAGTCTATAATCCCAGCACTTTTGGAGGCCGAGGCGGAGGATAAGAGTTCAAGACCAGCCTGACTAACATGGAGAAACCCTGTCTCTACAAACAATGCAAAATTAGCTGTGCATGGTGGCACATGCCTGTAATCCCAGCTACTCGGGAGGCTGAGACAGGAGAATCGCTTGAACCCAGGAGGTAGAGGTTGCAGTGAGCTAAGATCATGCCACTGCACTCCAGCCTGGGCAACAAGAGTGAAACTACATCTCCATCTCAAAAAATAAAAATAAAAAACAAAAAAATAAAATGAGACTCTTTCTAGCATATATAAATGCCACATTCTGCATTTGCAATTACCTCATTAGTCATCTCCAACAATGAATTATGGTGATAAAGGAGGTACTACTTTAAAAAATATGCCACTAAAAAGGACATTAATTACAATATAATATATTGGAAACATTCTCAAATCTGATTTTTCAAGTTATTTACATCATAAATGCAGAAAAGAAACTTCTACTGTGGTAAACCAGCTAATGTGTATTTATAAATTTTCTGCTTGCAAAAAATATTGCATGTCTGCATCATTTGCACTTAGTTTCCCAACATTTAGAAGTCTTGAGTCACACTGATACTACATGGAAATGGCTTACATTAAACATAAAACTTATAGAAAATTGGCATGATGCTACTGAGTGATAAATGCTTAAAGAGTAAAAACATTCCTTTGTCACGAGTTATCAATCAATTGCGGAAAATGGCAATAAAATGAATCACCTAGACAGGCAGGATGGTCTTAGGATTCTCAGCTCTCTTATATTCATAGTATATTTTACACTAATAGAATAACGACATATATGGTGGTAGCTTTCAAACAGCACACAATAAGCCTTATAAAATGCATTTGGCGGCCAGCCTTGATGGCTCAAGCCTGTAATCCCAGCACTTTGGGAGCAGGCGGGTCACCTGAGGTCAGGAGTTTGAGACCAGCCTGACCAACATGGAGAAACCATGTCTCTGCTAAAAACACAAAATTAGCTGGGCATGGTGGCACATGCCTGTAATCCCAGCTACTTGAGAGGCTGAAGCAGGAGAACTGCTTGAACCCACGAGGCAGAGGTTGTAGTGAGAAGAGATCTCGACATTGCACTCCAGCCCAGGCAACAGTGCAAGACTCCCTCTTAAAAAAAAAAAAAAAAAGTATGTGCATATTTATTATTAGGGAATTTCCTGACTCTATTTTAAGTTCAAAAATATGCTAATGAGCATTAATAACTTTTAGGATGTAAGTTAGCTAATGACAATATTCAAATTCTTCCATCTTAGTGACATAAATGCACTAGACATATACTCATGTTTTTCAAAATAAGAACAGTATAAAAATAAGAAAGTATCTATAATTATGAAACTATCCTGCTTTAGCTAAAGAGGACAAATGACTTGGACTTGAGGGACTTTGTTTTATAATAAATAATACTGAAATATTCCTCATTACTTTTAGACTATAATCTAAAATACAATTAAAGAAAAGCCTCTCATTTTCTATGTAATACATTTTCTAAAGGAATTGCATAATTAAATGTATGAATGTTAAAATTACACTGCCTTAAGTCAATTATGAAATTCTTGAAAGGCTGAGATTAGCAACATTTAAATTTTTGTATCAAACTACAAACTTAATCTTAACATGGGATTAAACTTGCTTCTCCAAGATAAGTGTTACACCAGTGCCAACAAATTAATATCCTAGTTTATAAAAAATAATTCTACTTGCCTCTCTCTAAAATCTCTTTTTGGGCATCAATATTTCATATAAAATATTCAATTCTTAGTCTTAAAATGGAAAGTAGGCTGGGCTCTGTGGCTCATGCATGTAATTCCAGCACTTTGAAAGGTCGAGGTGGTTGAATCACCTGAGGTCTGAAGTTCGAGACTAGCCTGACCAACATGGAGAAATCCTGTCTCTACTAAAAATACACAATCAGCTGGGTGTGGAGGTGATTGCCTATAATCCCAGCTACTTGGGAGGCTGAGGCAAGAGAATGGCTTTAACCTGGGAGGCAGAGGTTGCAGTGAGCCAAGATCACAACGTTGAACTCCAGCCTGGGCAACGAGAGTGAACCTCCAACTCAAAAAAAAAAAAAAAAAAAAAAAAGTAAAACATTCAACTGAAAAGGGGTTAACAGCATGGGTTTCTCACACTATTCTTACTGGGTGTGATGGCTCACACCTGCACTTGGGAGGCCAAGGCAGGAGGACTGCGTGAGTTCAGGAGTTGGACATCAGCCTGAACAACACAGTGTAACCTTGTCACTACAAAAAAAAAAAAAAAAAAAAAACGTAAAAACAGATTAACTGGGAGTGGTGGTGCATGCCTGCAGTCAGGAGGCTGTGGCAAAAGGATCATTTGAACTTAAGAGTTCAAGGCTACAGTGAGTTACAATCTGAGCCACTGCACTTTAGCTTGGGCAACAAAGCAAGATCCTCTCAAAAGAAAGAAAACCTAGAGTATTGTCTTTTAGGCTAGTTCTAAGGCATGGAAAAATTTTAAGATCCTAAGCACTTCTCCTTCTCTCTTCCTATCTCCACTGTTAGGTAAAACCATTATGTGGTAGGCTCACACTTAATCTGAGTGGCTTCAGGGGATGGAACGATTATCAAGTGGAAGTTGTAGAGAGGCAGATTTCCACCGGCCTCAATGTCAGGAACAACTAATAGGACCACAAGATAATATGACCTGTTAGATGAGGTAGTAAGTGGCAGGTGAACATTTACTGCATGAGTTCAAGCAGAGGCTGGATAAAGTACAGAGTATTTGTTTCTAACATTCCTTCTGCTCTAAGACTATTGATCTTAGTTAACAGAGACACATACATGTTGGTGAGACATGATGAAGTCAGCTGGACATCACCTCATCAAAGTGTTCACATGGCTGGCATGCATTAAGTATCTTCAGAAAAACCAAGGTTATAATTTTTCTAAAAGTGACTTTACTATGCAACATCAGCCCATGGTGAGACTCCCTACAGTAATATGTAAATCTAAAGACCTTGAGGACCTCTAACAAAAACTAAAGAACTGGGACCCAAATTAGGATTGTGATTGAATATCCATCATGCACGAAGCAACAGTGCATAGTATCATTTACATGTTTGCAAGCTCCAAAGAGATCAGGGATAAAAGTTACCAGAGTTTGAGCCACTGCGATCAACGGAACAGAGTAACACCAATGGAAAGAACAATGGGAAAGAATGTCTAGCCAGGAGGATCACTTGAGCCTAAGAGGCGAAAGCTGCAGTAAGCTGAGATCACTGCACTCCAGCCTGGGTGACAGAGTGAGACCCTATCTCAAAAAAAAAAAAAAAAAAGAGTGTCCAACAAAGAAATAGAGGAATAACAATGCTTTCAGAGTCAAATAAGAGGAGTGTTATCTCAAGGAAACTAATCATTAATAATGCTAAATGCTGCAGAGTGGGGTGTGGATTTGACGATTAGTCACTAGCAGCCTTTTGAAGGGTAGTTTTACTAAAATATTGAAGACAGAACCTAGACTGCTATGGGTTGGACAGTGAATGGAATGCCCACATAATCTTTAGGGTTTATGTTTTCCTCAGAGTTTTATCTGTTTCCTGATTATATTTGACATTCCTGATGGGACAGGATCTCATTAAACAGGAAAAATAGAACTTTTTCTACATCCCTTATAATCAAACTACTTCTGATTAATATTAGCCTTAATATTATGGGAAAACTGTTGAACAATTTAGATCAATGTTGAACTTGTGTTGTTTTTTTTTGTTTGTTTGTTTTTTTGAGACGGAGTTTCGCTCTTGTTACCCAAGCTGGAGTGCAATGGCGTGATCTCGGCTCACCACAACCTCCGCCTCCTGGGCTCAGGCAATTCTCCTGCCTCAGCCTCCTAAGTGCTGGGATTACAGGCACGCGCCACCACGCCCAGCTATTTTTTTGTATTTTTAGTAGAGACAGGGTTTCACCATGTTGACCAGGATGGTCTCCATCTCTCGACCTCGTGATCCACCCGCCTCGGCCTCCCAAAGTGCTGGGATTACAGGCTTGAGCCACCGCGCCCGGCGAACTTGTGTTTTAAATAGAAATTTTCTGACTCTAAATTAGAGTTGTGCTCAGCACTCAATCTGAATGTTTGGCATGTACTTACTGAGAGTCTACTGTTGCACCTGAGTGGGCAACACAAAGACTACAAGAAGGTCCTCAATTAGGGCTTACAATGGGGAATTGGTGTGTCTGAAACAATGCCATAAAGGTTTATTATTCAGTTTGATGGTCTTTAGTCTTGGGAGCTTATTGGGAGCTTGATGAAAAGCATTTTTCAGGTCAGCTATTTTGACTTACAAACCTAACATTTTCAAGCTATGCCCAAGGTCACTGACAAATCTTATTTACTGACCCTTTTTCATGAGTGTAGACATTAATCAAAGATATCCAAGTTTTGAAAGGCTACAGAAAAAGTCTATATTACAGTGCTCAAGGTTGAAGCATGATTCAAAGTGAAAGGCTCTTTTAACATAATATGGTAACAACAGGGTCTAAATTAGCAAATTATTTCTATCAGCAAGTGAAAGTCTCCTCTCATGAAGTTCTGGTGATTTTGGAGTAAGATGTATTATTTATTTCTTTCATCTAGGAACAGGGTGTTTTGGAGGGGGGGGGTGTGCAGAGAGAAATGCCTTGGGTACTGAGATATGGTGTAACTAAATTCCTATTAAGATCTTACTGTTTAATTCAAGCTGAAATAGTAAGGTAATTTATCCTTTGCAGCTAAAATTTTGCCATTAAAATCTCTGCAACTCAAGATTTGTAACTCTGGAAAGGAATAATTCGTTGATGTTAGGAAGGCAAATCATTCTTCAGTGTATGTATTACAGGGACAAGGTGTGGGGGAAGGGGAACCCATAGATTGGAGGTCAGCAAACTGGCTTGCTGCCTAATTTCGTAAATAAACATTACAATACAGGCTTACAATCCATTTCCATATTGTCTATGGCTGTTTTTGTGCCACAACAGCAGAGTTAAATAGTTGTCATAGAAACCTTATGGCTCACCAAACCAAAAAGTATCTGGTCCCTTACAGAAAGTTTGGTAATTCCTGCATACATCAAAAAATTCTAAAAAGCAAAATACATCACATATTTGATAAGCAATAGAAATATATCCAGAATAATATTCCAAACAGTGAGACAAGTGGAATTTTAAACACTTATTAAGCATTTGATATATTAGGAGATTAATTTTGGATGGTCTAAATATGCTATGTTTTTTTAAATTAAAAAAACACATTAAGGCTGGGTGTGGTGGCTCACGCCTGTATTCCTAGCACTTTGGGAGGCTGAGGCAGGAGGATCACTTGAGGTCAGGAGTTCGAGACCAGCCTGGTCAACATGGTGAAACCCTGTCTCTATTAAAAATAAAAATTAGCCGGGCATGCTGGTGCACACATGTAATCCCAGCTACTCAGGAGGCTGAGGCAGGAGAATTGCTTGAACCCAGGAGGTGGAGGTTGCAGTGAGCAGACATTGTCCTACTGCACTCCAGCCTGGGGAACAAGAGCAAAACTCCATCTCAAAAACAAACAAAACAAAAACACATTAAAATTTAACACAGAAAAAAAAAAAATTGAATACAGATACTTAGGCTATCACTTCCCTTGAAAATACTTACAGATGCTTATGATTTCATCCTGTGATTTTTCTCTACTCTCCTGAAAAAAAGTGTGAAATGAACATTAACCATTAAGTACCTGCAATTTTAGTGAACTGCCTTATTGGACAGGAAGACTCTTAAGTCTTTAAACACTCTCCATTATCTATGCCCCTAAAATGGTAGGTAGACTGTATTGTGTCACTTTCCCTGAGTACACACCAAGTCTTCTAAGAAGAGCTTTTCTAGTTCTACACTTATCCAATATCGCTGACAGAAACAAGCAGCACTTAAGAAATATATTCTTATCCTAGAAAAAGATGTAACTGTCCAATATTAACATTTCTATGCTTGCCAATTAATATCAAAATGTCAAGCACATGCCAAAATTAAGTTAACATCTTTTTCCCAAAAGGATGTAGCACATTTTTAAAGTGAAAGTATTATTTCCCCATTTATTACGTTGAAGGGGGACAACGTAAAGTGCTGTCTGTATGCATTCTTAAATTAATCTGTACTATTTTATATTAACCTTTATCCTGCTACTTGTCACCCCTCCCACACACTCCTGCTTGTAAAAATACCTGATACAAGGCCGGGCGCTTGAAACCTGGGAGGCAGGGGTTGCAGTGAACCGAGATCACACCATTGCACTCCAGCCTGGGTAACAAGAGCAAAACTCCATCTCAAAAAAAAAAAAAAAAAAAAAAAAAAAGGCTTGATACAAAGGGCCTTTTTGGTAAAATTTCCTATTTGTCTAATTTTTCACCTTTGCCCATCCCAACTGACTTGCAGTACAGTAATAATTGAGACCATTATATACCCTATGGACTCATTATCCATCAAAGGGCCTAGCCATTATCTCACAAGTGGGTATTCAATGTGTATCTATGGAATGCATGTATGACCAAAGAGGAAGAGTCCACAGAATGAAATAGGAGCTCACATTTGAGTGTGGTACAAGTCACCAAGAGCAACGAAAGATCAGCACAGATCAGGGTGCCGGAGAGTCAGCCACCTTCAAAAGGCAAATAATACAGGATAAAAACTTAGAATGAACCCTGGCTCTAAAACACTGTCTTCAGTCTAATGTAAGATTTTAGTAAAAACATCTTTATGCCTATGAAATAATTAAACCTATTATTTTTAGGCAAATATACGACTACCAAAACAATACCTACATATATAAAATTTTAGACTTCGCCTTAGGTAAAGTCTTAAAATACTTTCTTCAAATTTCCTATTCTGGGATGCTAATTCCTACATTTGCTATTATTTGGAATGGGCACGTTTTACTAACGATTTAGGTGACAACTACATGAAAAACTAGTGTGGCAAGATCTGCTTTGGAGAATTATCCATGTCTGTACATAAATGCCACCATTCCAGTTTAGAAATCCAGATGCCACAAATATCCAAGGAGAACTTGAAAACAGGGGACAGATGGACAGAGACACTAGCTTCACATTACCTTTTACACGAACACATCTTTCATATGGCAAAACACAAATGCCAAAACTCAGTATCTCTTCACAAAAATCTTATTGCCAACTAAAACATCAGGTCATTTAAAAAAATCTTTATTGATGTATCGTTGCACTCTACATCAACACTCCAACAGGGCTTTTCTTCTAGTTTTTTCAAATATAGACTGAATGTTACACATTTAAATGTTAGTGGTGTATATGCCAGACATTTTAAAACAAATACTTGGCGGCAAATGGCTAATAATTCTAAATATTCTGTTATGGAAATGGTTTAAGTAAAAAAAAAAAAAATCACAAAGGCCACTTTTGCATTGAGATCTCTATAGTAATATTTGCACTAGGTTGGATATGATCATTATATCTTGCAGTAAAACATTATCTACTAGGGTATGTATCCAGGGAAAGGATCCCAAAGGCTCAGTGTGACACCATATATCATATGCTTGGCAACATGAAATAACTAAATGAAACTGGCTTGATAGCTATATGCATATGATAGTGACATGAAAAATCCTTCAAGTTGCTAGTGCCTTTAGTCACTCACTCAGTAAATACTTTTGAGCACAAGCTATGTGCCAAATACTATTTGAGTGTACTTTGGAATCTTCTGATTTCAAACTTTCCCCTAATCTCAAATATTTATTGAATGAGTTTGGTACAGGAAAAATACTAAAATGGAAGTTCAGGAGTCCCCTGGGTTCTAAAACTGACTGGAGTCACTGTAGCAGCCTCTCTGGGTATGCTTCATTAGTCTCTTACAACCTCTTTCAACCTAAATGATTCTGCAATAATCTTGAAACCATTTTATGTATTATCTCACCAACTGTTACGACCTGTGCTAAGAAGACTGTCTTGTTTAGCTTCCACTAAGCTAACACATACCTAATTACACTTGGAAGATTAGCTTTTTCTTATTTGACTGGTCGTGGTGGGAAAAAATAAATCTGGCTGACAGTAAGGCGGCAGTATTAATAGCAAGTAAGGTGCCATGCAGTTATTCAATCTGTAATATTTTTCATTCACTTTATATTAGCTGAATAGATTTCCTATAGTTCACTTTCTTTAAACTTCAGAAAGTTATATCACAGCCTAAATTCTGAAGTACCTTTAATTTTCTTATCTAAACATAGATCCAACAATTCAGTTTCCTACACCTGTTCCCAAACAATGGTCTGTGGTTATTTGTGGTGAAAAAGTATCTCAGGTACTGATTTTTTTCTATTAAGCTAAACTTGGTATCTAAATTCTTGATTTCCTAAATTATGTCTTTTAGTATCAAAACATCCTTCATCCAGTACTTATAAATACAAAATTTTATAGTTTTAAAATTTTGTTGACTAAGCAAAACAAAAAGTAACTACAAGGGTCCCAAGACCTAAAGAAACTAAACACAAACCCAACTCTAAAATAGAAATGTTTGGTCATACTGTCGTAGCCAAAAAGTAATCTCTTTCACTTTATGTAGAGTGGTAGACCATTTTCTGAAGCAGCCCCATTTCAACTTTGGATAATTAAAAACCACTTTTAAATCTTGAGCCAATGTTCCCAATCATGACCTCTTAGAAACACAGAGTTAAGTACTCTTACTTACTCATGCCTCATGACAGCTCTTCCCATGTTTAAAAATACTAGGCGTTATAATGCTGTGTGGGCTCCCTTTATCACGCCCTTCTCCAAACAAAATCAAAGAACTCCTATTTTTCGACGTAAAGTCTGAATATCTGGCCACTTCTAATTTCCTTTGCTCTAGCTTTGAAACAACCTAAAAAGCTGTTTTCTCTACATTAATAAAGTTTCGAAGACTTTATAACATCACAGAATTACCTGTAGTCAATCGGTCCACAAATATACAACATGGGATGAAGCAGTTTACCTTTGCTTTTCAACCCATTTCCAAGATTATGCACAAATGTAAATTACAGGGGAATTTCTAATATTTCCTAAAACTTGTAGAGTATCTTAAAAGATACTGACTACAAATCACCACTGTTAATTAAAGCAGGATTACTTGGAGGTAGTTTGTCATTTACGTATTTTCATATAAAAACATACAAAAAAGAAAAACAAACCCTTATTCTATAATTCAAACTTGTAAGCCCGAAGTACAAAGATATCTGAATTATACGTAAGTCAAAGTTCATCAAGGTGTTCCCCTTACCCCAGTTAGTCTAAATCAGTACACTTGCAAAGAAATCTGAATTAAATGTCAGTCAATAAAATTCACAAAGCCAGAAGCAGTTTAGTGCTCACAAGTTTATATTTTTAGGTTTGATAAAGATTCCTGTGTATTTTCTAAATACACAAACAAAACAGTTTCGGAAGTTTACATACATGTCTTAGGACACTTATATTAGGTAGGTAATTTACATTTTAAAAAGTTGGTCTTCGTAAAAGATCTTCCCAAAGAGCTTTTACAAACAGCAGGCAGAAGTGTTCTTTTATGTTTACAGTGTTCAAAATGCTGATTCTCCCACTACATAATGGCCTCAACCATTGCTCTCAACCCAAAATACTGTTCTCAATAGCTAGTGTACTTCAAATTTAAGTACCCAATGTCATAAAATTCAGGGCTAGAAAACATCTTTTGAAGTGTGCTTATCCCTAACACATTTTAAACTATCTAGAATTCTTCAACTTCAGTTGAAAGCAGGGATACAGCAGGAAAAAAAAAAAAACTTTCCATTTTAAGTCCTAAAGTGACTAAACACCTGTTAGTTCTAAGTGTGGAAATTATGTACCGTAGTTAAGTTTAAGGATCTGGGTGACTGAACGGCACAAAGACTGGGGTTTATATCTAGTTCTTCAGATAAAAAATCATTCTTTTATAAAATTAAAATGCCACAGCCGGTTAAGAGCATGTGCTACACTGATGTGTCTTAATATAGTCAAAGTGACAAAACGACTGCTTTATGAGGAAAGAGTAGTAGTAAGGAAATTTGTTGGGGGGAGAAAAGACACCCAAAATTCTAAACACAGCTGTCTTATAGGAAATATATAAATCCATAGACAGACTCCTTTAAAAGCTGAAATTCTACAAGAGTTGTTTATAATGAGGCAGCAATAGAGCCTCCTTTAAAGAGTACGGGCTTCAGAATCAGATGTGGATCGCTACTCAACCTTTTGGCTAAGATCGAGTGCAGAATCACACGTGGTCAAATCCCAGCTCTATCACAGCTGTGTTAAATTAGCCAAGTTTCTGAATTTCTCTGAGTCTTTTCTCTATAAAATGGAGACAATTAGCACCTACCTTATAGAAAATTAAGGTAAAATCATGTATACAGCACAACGGCAAGTGTGGCACTGGAAAAAAAAAAAAGTGGTAATTTTTTGAATCATTTTCAGAAAAATGAATCTAAACCCTTCATGCTATGTTCACAAAATCCTAAAAAATATAAATAATGCTTAAGTTTCAAAATTTAAGATTTTTTAAAACCTATTTTCCATCACACATTCCCCCATGATACTATTCCAGTCATATTCAGGCCGTTTATACCATTTTCTGTTCATATAAATGCCCAAGTCCCAATCCTTTCATTTCCCATTTTCTCCTTCCTTCCCCCCCGCCTTTTTTTTTTTTTTTTTATCGTTTCTTTCCTCTTGGTTCTTATTACTAAACAACTTTAAGATGTGTTATGTACCTACTATGTACCAGTGTTCTAAGCACTTTACGTGAATTAACTCATTTAGCTTACGCTTCTCCATTATTAGGATGGCTGTGACTAACCCAGCTAGTGTTTTCCCCCAATTTCAGAGCTACTCATTACTGCTCAGTTTACCCTTCCTATGTTTCTTTTTAAAACTCTTAATTCCTAGTGTGCTAAATTTAGCAAAATACCTAGTAAATAACAAAAATGAACAGGGAAGTATCTTTCTCTGAGAACTCTAAGAAATAATGCACGATGTTGATTTATAAGATAGTCTGTAACTACAGTTAATATGAAAGAAAGTTTTATACTCTTCTCCTTCATTAAAATTAAAAGCTCTAAAATACTTTCATTTAAAATATAAATTACAAGAGATAACTTCGCCAAATGTTAACGTAATTCTGGCAGAGATCCACAGACAAAATTGTGAATATTCCATTGTTACCTCTGAGACCAATCTTAAGTTCTTGGTATCTATCAACTTCCTGAAATTGTACTGTAAGTCAGAAAAAGAATATACTTAAAAAAATAGAAATGTCCAGTAGTATACCTTAGTACTAAAACTATTTTTAAAAAGATCTAGATGGGAAAAGGCAGTCCCTCAAGATCATGAAACAAAATAAGTTAGGCAGTCAGCAAGTAGAAAAATCTGTCAATTCTGTTTCTGGTAAAATGTTTACTTCAAAGAAATTTAATAGGCTGAGGCTAATATAATCAAGAGTATAAACACTTTTCCTTTGGATTACCTAAAAAACAAACTTTTTAAAGTATCATATTTCAATTGACTAAAAATATAGCCAAATCTGTCACAACACAACATAAAAGGTAATGGACAATTATAGAATATTTTAAATTAACAGTAACAAGCCATCTACATCAAACCTTATTTCCAACTAAAACCAAACAAAAGCACAACAATCCCGTAGTGTACCAAGTGTGTATTTCAATTTACTATATGCAATCTAACAAAAATTTGGTCATAATTTACCAGATATACATAAATGATTTAAGTAGTAAAAGAAATTCAGCTTCAAGAGAATAAGTTCATATTCTGAGGAAAAGTAAAAGTACATTAAGAATATAAAGCCAAGTCCAGTTTCTATGCAATAAGTGAACTGTAGTCTAATAAAGCAGATTTAGGTGATTTTTAGATATATATCTTTTTCTTTAATATATATTTATATATAGACAGATCTACCAATTGTAAACTAGTTTATTTAAAGGAAGGGGATAAATGGGATGAAAGAAGTCTTTATACTATACTTACATATTCACAAAGAACATTTTACGTTTAAAATACTTTTTCATTCATAGTATCTTTGCCCAACTAATTTCTACCAGAAATACATTTTACTCATTTGTCTAGAACATTAAGATGTACTCATCCGTTTTAAACAAAAATCAAACTGAAACTATTTGTATCTGTCAGGTTTACAGTTATGTAGAAACTACAATACAGATGACAAAAGCTGCATCTAACCATGTAACTGTAATTTATCTTTGATTTATCCAAGCAGAAACATCACTGTCTAACAATAAACCATTATTCTACTGAAATCAGAGACAATGGTAAAGCTTGTCTCTTAAAAAACATCAACTTTTCAACTTTGATCAGATGGAGCACCAAAGGGATTATATATCTGTCAAAGCATCTTTGCAATTTTTTTCCCACATAACTAGCATAATTTAGTTACCTGATATAAAATAGGAAAATATACTCAATTTTTATTTAAAAGAAAGCTGAAAATATGACATCCCTCAATCTTATATAATATACAATATGCTCATAATGTCATACATGTTAATATGTGAAATGCTGCTGAGAGTTCCACAATCAGCTAATTCATGTCACCAGACTAAGTAAATCTGACAATTTCACCTCAATGTCACCCCTTTGTACCCTGAAGAATTTAGTTTAGAGAATAATAAAGCTTCTCAGTATTTTATTTGTATGATTTCTGAGACTTGTTGAAACATTGTGACTACTATGAAGACTGTATCAAGGTGAGTGACTTCAAGGAACAGGAAAAAATAAGTTATTGATCATAATTTCCAAACAATATCCCAATAAGTATAAAACAATAAGAGAATGCACATTTTGTGTTAATTTTAATGACAAAAAAGACACAGGGGTAAAAACCTGATATTTCACTCATATTGCATAACAAGCTAACCAAACTGGACATGGTGGATAAATTATAAAACAAATCATTTTAATTATGTCTATGATTTTTCTTTTAATTAGGCCTTTCGAATAGGGCTGAGGTATAGTACACTGGCAAAAATAAAGAGGCAAACAAGAATAGTGCCAAAGTAACAGATACCCAAAACCGAATACCATGTCAGAAAACATTATAGTAACCATTTATCAGATTAGAGCAGCAGAAGAAAGTTACTTCTAAATCATAATCATTTTAGTGGTATTTGTCAACTTCACCACGGTAACTTCATAACATCATTCTTCATTTGTGAAGTAGTAAAATTCATGTCAGAAAGGAAGGGGGGAAACGGAGGAAGTCAGTTAATTCATTCCAATAAATTACCTCTCCAGTTCTTATAAACATGCCCATCAGCACAAAATTGAGAAATAATACCTAAGACTAGAAGAGACTTGGTTTAAGTTATGAAGCAAATTAAAATGGAAAAATACAAGAAAATAGAACCAATGGGGTTGAAAAAGCCCCACAATGAAAATCTGTATTAAAAAAAATAAAATTAATAAAAATAAAAATAGAAACAAAACTCTACTAGTACAAACTAGCCTGAGTGGTTTGATGGACAAAGTGATTGGGTCAATTGTCACTGTACTTCCATAAATGGATTTTCTCCACTCATGTTAAAGTAGCACATGAATGTAAGCTCTTTAAGGATTATTTTCATAGGACCCAAATAGTTACTGTATATCATATAAATAAAAAATATTTTACTTTGATAACTGACTGAGTATGTGGGGACTCCATGTAATCCAACCACATGGTTGTCTGCTGTATAGTCCTGTGCAAATATTAAAAAAAAAAAATTTTTTTGCTATAAGGCTTTGACCCTACAGTTTTCACAGCAACATAACTACTATCCAGCATGTACCATTATTTTGCAAGCCTTCAAGTTCAACAATCCAAATTGTCGATTCATATTAGGTCCAAATGCAGCATCCTTGAGGAGTATAGTAGGCCAGTTAATCATCTAGAGACATACAAACTTCTCCGGATTCATCCCATCGAGAGGGATCATTCTGATCTTCTCCATCATCAACTAGCTCTTCATCAGCTTCTCCTACTTCATTCTCCTCGTATTCTTCATCCCGAGGGAATTCTGTATCCTGTCCCTGATCTACACCTTCTTGCCCTCCTGGTTGTGATTTATCTGCACAGTCTACACAAACACCGTAACGTCGAGATCCATGTCTTATTCCAACACTGGCTGCTAACATGAAGATCTTCTTACACACCATACATTTGTATTTTTTATCCTTTTTATGCACCTAATTGAAGGGGGGAAAAATCCAATATAAGGCTATTACATATAGTAGAATGCATTTGACCCACTCAAACCACACATTTAATGAGTAAATACCACTGTTTCTCTGTAAAAAGCTCATTATCAGTTCCTAAGTCAAGCTCTTTGTTTAAAGCAATTTAAGAGACAATATTCCTTATATTCACAATTAACTGTTTAAATCCCTTTAAACTTCACTGACATCAATACCGTTTATCTCAAAGATCAGCTGTATTTAAAGTTACTTACCAGGGAATGTCTTTTTACATGTTCTCTTCGAGTAAACAGTTTTCCACAAATATCACAGCTAAATGATCTCACTCCTGTGTGAATGAGCAAGTGCCTTTTTAGTGTTCGTCTGTATTTGGCTACATAGCTACAGTGAGGGCATTTTAACTTGTTCATGATTAGAGATGATTCACCTATGAGAATTAACAAAAAAACAAAGTGCTTATTATACATTAAATAGAAAACTTGCTATCAAAACTTATTTCTATCCCTGAGAACAGCAATTGACATGGAGCTACTGCTATTTGGTTTTTTATAAATACGCAATATGCAAGCTTTTCATTGTTAACAGTTATTTAGTAATTCTGTACTTGTTTAGTTGACTAATACTTGCCATTTTCCCAAGTTTCTTGTTTTGGCCAAGATTCTGGCAATAATCCATACTTGAAATCATTTGAAGCACCTGGTATCAATCCATACTTGAAATCATTTGAAGTACCTGGTATCAATCCATACTTGAAATCATTTGAAGGACCAGGCATCAAACCATACTTGAAATCATGTGAAGTACCTAGTACAAGTAAGAATTCTGAATTAATAATGGTAATAAGTATCTGTCTCTTCATTAGAGTCAGAAAACATATATCCTATGAGCATTATAACTTCATAATGAGTTAAATAAAACTGTATTTTAGTCTAACATTGAGAAGTCTTCGTACTTTATTATCACAATAAAACAAAATACTATTCAACTATAGAAGAAATTCAGTTTAAAAAAACAAATCCTGGACCAGGCACAGTGGCTCATGCATGTAATCCCAGCACTTTGGGAGGTTGAGGCAGAAGGATCGCTTGAGCCCAGGAGTTTGCAACCAGCCTGGGCAACAATGGAGAGAAACTCCATCTATACAAAAAAAAAATTTTTTTTTAATTAGCTGGATATGGTGGTGTGCTCTCTAAGTCCCAGCTACTTGGAATAATCATTTGAGCCCAGCGGTGGCAGTGATTCAAGATCATGCCTGCCCTTCTGCCTGGGTGACACAGTGGCACCCTGTCTCAAAAAAATAAAAAGTGGGGGGAAGAGAAAGAAAGTAAAATGAGTATCATTTAATCATGTAGATGCCACAAGAAATTACCCTTTTAAAGGATGGGTATATTCATACCGTAACTCTTAAGAGTTGCTTTTTCTAACTGCTCTATCACTCAAGATTGTATCACCCTGAAGACCAGCTGTTAAATAGGATATTCTCCTTATTACAAAACCAGGACAGGCACATAATTTTAAGATCAACTGGTTCAGAACCATAGACTGAGAATAAAGCATACATACAGGATAATTACAAATTTAAAGTTCTATTACTAAATCCTTGTTGTTTCAGACATATTAGGGCAAGGTAACTGAATGCTTTCAAGATTCGGTAAAAGTTCTTTCTTTCTAAGTCTATCCTTACATAAAATAATGTGCAGAAAATAGAATGAAAACAGAATAATGGATGTCCCTAAGGATCTTCAGATTAGCAAGGGCAGGAATTATATCCACTGAATTTAACTCCATCTTTAATGTAATTTGTTGCACCAGGAATGTTTTGGCAATAGAAATATATCCAGACTCCTCCACAACTATTGCCACCCTGATCCAATCAATCATGCGCTCTACCCCCGGACTGTTTTCAGTAGCCACCACCAACTTGTCTCCCTGCTCTGTTCTCAGTAGAGAAGTCACAGATTCTTTTAAAACACTACCTTAAGGCAGGTCACCACTCAGCTTACAAGGCTACAAAGACTACCCACCTCAAAGTAAAAGCTAGAAGACTTTCAATATCCTCTAAAGCCTTACCTGGTGGAACTATGACTTCCAATCACCCTTTCAGTCACTCCATTCCAACCATACTGAACCTCTGTGCTAGTCTTCCATGATAAACATGCTCCCAATTCAAAGCATTTTGGTTTTCCTACCTGAAACACTCCTTGCCAGGATATATGCGTAGTTCACTCAAGCAGCAATAATCCATTTTTCCTCCCATGGGCATCATGGTTTTAAAAGTAAAAGAATGTTTACCCAAATTTCTTTCCTAAGAATCATTTCACATATATGTTCCCAGACAAGTTGTCCCTCTTAAAAATTAAGAAAACTTAAGATTCCTGCCAGGCGCAGTGGCTCACACCTGTAATCCCTGCACTTTGGGAGGCCGAGGGCGGCAGACCACAAGGTCAAGAGATCGAGACCATCCTGGCCAACGTGGTGATACCCCATCTCTACTAAAAATACAAAAATTACCTGGGCATGGTGTTGCAAGCCTGTTGTCCCAGCTACTGGGGAGGCTGAAGCAGGAGAATCGCTTGAACCCGGGAGGCGGAGTTTGCAGCAAGCACAGATCACACCACTGCACTCCAGCCTGGTGACAGAGCAAGACTCCGTCTCAAAAAGAGATTCTGGCTGGTCCGATGGTAGTGGGTTATCAGAACTTATTAACGTTAGTGTCACTAAAGTTGGCATACAACCCCCCACTGCTAAATTCGACTGGCTTAAAAAAAAAAAAAAAAAAAGATTCCTTTTTGGTGAAAGTCTTAATACCCAACAAAGTAAAAATGTCACTAAAGTATTTTAAAACTGTCCATTAGAGGCTGGCTGCGGTGGCTCACGCCTGTAATCCCAGCAACAAGGGGGGTGGATTACCTGAGGTTGGGAGTTTGAGAACAGTCTGACCAACACGGAGAAATCATCTCTTCTACAAAAAATGCAAAATTAGCGGGGCATGGTGGCACATGCCTGTAATCCTAGCTACTTGGGAGGGTGAGGCAGGAAAATGGCTTGAGCCCGAGAGGCAGAGGCTGGGGTGAGTCAAGATGGTGCCACTGTACTCCACTCCAGCCTGGGCAACAAGAGCGAAACTCCATTTAAAAAAAAAAAAAAAAAAGCACATCATTACTATTACCGTAAAACGGTATTATACTTGGAATACTTTCACCAGTTTTTGATGTAAAAAGAAAGCCTCCCGAACCCATAGTTACATATAATTCAACTACAACTCATTATAGTTGCACCTAATTAGTGTTTGGGAGTAAGTACTAAGAATCCTAAATTTCTGTGTGTGGGATAAAGAATGGGATGGAGGTGGTAGCCTGGAGGTCAACCTACTTTTAGTTTCACAATTCTAAATAAAGTTTCAACTTTATGATTCATATTTCTTGTCTAAATCAGTACAAAGCTAAACTCCAAAAGAGCAAGAACTGAGCTTATCCCTCGCCTCTGTTTTTCTATTGTCTAAGACATATATACTGCTCTCCAATTACTTGTGGAATAAAAATGTTCTCCAGAAAATGCCAATATGTACTTCTGACTTGCTCAAAATACTTAGAAAACGAGTATCAAAAGATACGTTAGATGTTCTAATATCTACAATTAAATATTATTCACAATATCTAAGAGTAAGGAAATAGGCTAGGCACAGTGGCTCGTGCCTACCATCCCAGTACTTTTAGAGGCTGATGTGGGAGGACAGCTTGAGCCTATGAGATTCAGACCAGCCAGGGTGACAGAGCAAGGCCCCATCTCGACAGAAAAAGGAAATGGAATATCCCTAAAACAATTCATAAACTGAAAATCCAAGATTCAACATCCATCATACCAAAGAATGAATGGATGGAATTCATTCCTTGGTATTCATTCCACTCTATCTGGAATACAAAATGGTAATTCAAATTAAATAAACCTTGCCCCAAATTTCACCTCTCCTAATTCTTTTAACAGAGAATACTTGTAAGAATTATAAGAGTGGCCTGAATAAAGGTACTATCATTGTAACTCAATACACTTAAGAATCATTAAGGTCATTATACATCTACTTAAAAATGGAGCTTACTTTGATCAATAATATCCTTCTTGGGTACATTATTCCACAATAGCAAACTAAGGAAAAAGCAACGTAGGTTTTTAACATCAAAGTCATAAAGCAAAGGCTGATCTCAGATGCAAAAATACTAATGGATAAAAATGTCCCCTTCAAGAGGAATAACTTTTTATCAAAGGTTTACAAATTTAAATTTTTTCATATTAATTCACACACCCCCTAACTAAGCCCATTCTTGGACTAGATTTCTAAACCAAGAAAGCAAGTACATCAGCAATTTTCTGTGCAAGCAAAAATCTTTAAAATTCAGGCCAGGCGTGGTGGCTCACGCCTGTAACCTCAGCACTTTGGGGAGGTGGGCAGATCACCTGAGGTCAGGAGTTCAAGACCAGCCTGGCCAATATGATGAAGCCCTGTCTTATTTAAAAAAATAAATAAAAATAAAATATTTAAAATTCAACACATCTGACGTACAAACTCCTAATTTCAAAACTTGTTTTGTAAATTCTTTTAAACAGTCAGGGGCAAGCACCTTAAGGTAGTTTCTTCAGAAATGGCTTTATTTTCGTCAGTACATACTGAATTCAGAGCCCATGAAAACTTTTAAAAAGCGCCTCATCTCTGTTCTCATCAACTCTGAAAAGAATTCCAAAGCTAATAACACTGAAACAATCAATAAATATCCCTATATATCTTCAACAAACACTAGTTTTGCCATCTTTTTATGTACACACATACATGCTTTCTATGCAGTATTTAAAAACATGCACGCTCATAACATCTTCTAGAACATGCTGGTAGATAATCACAGTACAATTGATTATCACTTAACACATACTATAATTCCCAGCTGTCCCCAAAATGTACCCTTTAATCATTTTTTGATCCCATGATCTCCATGCTGCACTTTACTTGATCTCCTTTATCTAGTCGTTTCCCCACTTGTCTATTACCATTAACATTTCAGAGTTGGGACAGGTTTGGTTTACCTGTCATATACATCCACGTCTGGATTTTCCTTTGTCATTAGACACAGGCTAAACAGTTTCTCAAGAATACTGCATAGGAAATGCTGTGTGCCAGGCAGTTCATCAAATAAGCCAGCCTTTAATTTTAGTTTGTTCTATTATTAATGATGCGAAGTTTAATCACTTGGTTATGACAATCTTCCTCAGATCTCCTTGTTGTAAATTTACCTTTTCCCTTTGCAAGTGGAAATCATCTATGGGAATGCTAATTTGAGACCACGTGAATATGATATTCCCCAACAACTTTTCACCCAATCATAGGAGGACAAGTCCATTAACAGTGGCTTAACATCCACTGATGATTTTGAATTATTTCCTGTGGGGGTTGCAAAATAGGCATTTTTCCAATGCTATCATTCTTCTTCAGTTTGGCATTCTTTCGTAAAGAATGACTTCCTCTCTTTTACTCTTTTATTCATAAGATATTCATGGATTCTTTTTCTTTATAGTCATCGAGCTTCCTCCAATATACTGCTGATATCACATAGAACTAATCAACATTTTCTATAGCCATTAACTACATCATCATTTTGCATAAAAATTAAAATAAATTCAACCATTATCGTAATTACCATTTCCGTTCCATATCTATGTATCAGCAGGAAGCCACAAGACATATTAACTCAATTACTTTTTATATGTAAGAGTTTTTAAACCTAAACAAATGACTCTCTCAAACATGCAAAACCAGAAACATCATTTACATTTACCAATTTTCCGAAGTCATCATAAACATATGTACCATAGATTGAAAGTATTTATATATAATAGAACCTTCCTTTTTTTTTTTTTTTTTAAAGACAGGGTTTCACCATGTTGGTCAGGCTGGTCTTTAACTCCTGACCTCAGGTGATCCGCCCACCTTGGCCTCCAAAGTGCTTGGATTACAGGCGTGAGCCACCGCGCCCGGCCTATGACAGAACCTTCTTAAGGGAGAGAAATTACAGTAGGCTACAGATAAGTTGTGATACTTCCCAATCTTTAATGTACTGTTGTTAAAATCTTACTGTACCTACCAGCATCACCTCCATCTTGACTAGTGCCAGCTTCAGCCAATAAATTTGCATTCACATTCCTATCAACATCTGGCCCCGAGAGTAGAGCACCATCTAAATCTGAAAAGGAGACAGAAAAATTTATCTACAAACCACACCACAGCCACCACCCAAAACACCACTCTTTATTGGAATTTTTTTTTTTTTTAATTGAGACGAGGTTTCACCATATTGGCCAGGGTAGGCTTGTCTCAAACTCCTGACCTTGTGATCTACCCGCCTCACCTCCCAAAGTGCTAAGATTACAGGCGTGGGCCACCATGCCTGGCCTTGGAAGTGTTTCTTTAATAAAAAGTACCATCTGTAAGTACTGAATTATCTACTGTGTTCAATAGAAGGCTCACAAAAGCCTAAGACATGTACAGTGAGTATAGTGTACTGGTTAGGAATGGGCTGTAGAACCAGGGTGAATTAGGTGCCACTCCTATTTCTGTTATAGGCTATATGACCATGTGCCTTAGTTTCTCCCTAATTTACATCCACTGATATCACAGATGTAGTCTAGGAATCTAATTGGATAATATAAAAAGCCAAGTGTTACAATTATGGTACTTGACACTCAAACAATACTACTAGTACTAACTAGTAAGTATTAGAGGTATAAAGCACATTGTTGGTATATCTGTATTGTTTCAGAAGTGGAGAAGACCAATTAAAGCTAGAATTGCTAGGCTGGAAGTGGTGGCTCACACCAATAATCCCAGCACTTTGGGAAGCTGAAGTAGGCAGGTCACTTGAAGCCAGGAGTTCCAGATCAGCCTGGCTGACATTTAAAAAACCGCATCTCTAAAAAAAATACAAAACTCAGCCAGGTGTGGTGGTACACACCTGTAGTCTCAGCTACTCGGGAGGCTTAGATGGCAGGATTCACCTGAGCCTGGAAGGCAGTCGCTACAGTGAGTTGAAATCCACACCACTGCACTCCAGCCTGGGGCAACAGAATGAGACCAGTCTCAAAAAAACAAGCTGGAATGTCAGAATACAGAATATAGATGGGAGTGAACGGATGTGACAGTGAGAAAAGACTAAGTATACTGAAGAATCCTAGCATTTAATGAGCTACAAAAAAAACACGGAAAAAAGTTTTAAGGGAAAAGTAGTCCACTTTGTCAATGCTTCCAAGTCTACTTTGTCAATTCAAGATGAGAGCTAAAAACGGACAACGCTTTCATTCAATAAGCACCTAGGACTATCGCTGGTAATCTTACTGAACAATGCTGATGAGGAGGCATGGCAAGCCGGAATAGTAAGAGTGGTCGGTGTTGTGAGATGATCAATTAAGAAAAGAATCTTTGAGAAATCTAGCTTAAAAAAAGGAAGTATGAGAAATAGGGTAACGATTTTTTTTTAAGAAAGTGAAAGTTCCTTATTTTTGAGGCAGGGTCTCCCTCTGTCACCCAGGCTGGAGTCCAGTGGCACAATCTCAGCTCACTGTAACCTCTGCCTCCCAAGTGCAACCAATCCTCCCACATCGGCCTCCCAAACAGCTGATACTACAGGTGCACACCAGCATACCTGGCTAATTTTTTTTGAGACAGGGTCTCACCATGTTGCCCATGCTGACCTTGAATGCCTGAGCTCAAACAATCCTCCTGCCTTGGGTTCCCAAAGTGCTGGGATTACAGGCATGAACCACAACACCCGCCAAAAGTTAAAGGAATCACTAAAGGGAGACATTAAAGACACTGCCAAATGGGTTTTCAAATACAGGTTTCTCTTTATGCAAAATTCTATATAATGAGTTGTTGAAAGCTTTCCTCAGCCAGTTCTAAGGCATTTCCTATCTCCTACCCTACCTCTTAAGTATATTAGAACTTCTGATTTCTAATTCTACATGAACAAGTATAGACCTCCTCAGCCAAAATCTTACAAAATAAATTGCAAATATATTTGTCTTGTGTCTCTTGAAAGGCATCAACTACTTAGTTCTTTATATCAAAAACAAATCTCAAAACAGGTGAGTTATTCCAAGTTGACAATCTTCTGACAATAGTGTGCTTAACTTCCAGGAAGCAATGTATTATGTCACTGCTTATCTTATTCAGAACCAGCCAAACCACCTAGCAAATCATTATTAGAGATGATGTGAATGGAATAGAAGTCAGACAATCAACCATTTACTCAACACAAATGAATTTTGCTTCATTAGGAAGCATGATAGCAACTCTTGGTAATCATCTTTTTCTCTAAAACTAATATTACAAAATAAACTTTAATACACCTGCTTTTGTGATATCCAGTATCTTCCTATGGGAATCTTATGCTTCATTTATAGGCAGCAAAAAGGACAAAGATTTCTTTGCAAACAGCACAAAACCTTTCTGAAGACTGACTCAAACATTAGTTTCCTTTCCCCTCTTCTCACTACTGCACTTGTCCGAATAAAAAAAAAAAAGAAAGAACCATACACACGAACACCACACTAGTTTCACAAGGTGACAGCTATTTTTCTGACTGGTAGCAGGTACACGTGTGGTATATAATATTCAAATATACCAGAGCTAAATAATAAACCATGTAGGATTTCTTCTTATTTTTTTTTCCCGAGACGGGAGTCTTGCTTTGTCACCACACTGGAGTGCAGTGGAGCAATCTTGGCTCACTGCAACCTCTGCCTCCTGGGTTCAAGCAATTCTCCTGCCTCAGTACAGGTGTGTGTCACCACGCCCTGCTAAGTTTTGTTTTAGCAGAGATGGGGTTTCACCATGTTGGCCAACATGGTCTCAATCTTTTGACCTTGTGATCCGCCCACCTTGGCCTCCCCAAAGTGCTGGGATTACAGGTGTGAGCCACCACACCTGGCCTAGGATTTCTTCTATTTTTAAAAATGTCTTTTCTCAGTAAACAGATAATAGCAACCCCTATAACACACACAAATTTTACACATGCAGCAGTAAGGTCTTTCAATTTTTTTTATCAATAAGGAAAAATGCTGAGGAAGGTTAAATAACAAGCTAGTGGCAGAGGTCTGGACTGTTTAGTAACTGTATTACATTGCTTCCTGATAATTTATTGCAAGCGCCAAGCCTCAGGGCCTGGCACATAAGCAGGCAATCAAAAACTACAATTTGCAATACCGGGAACATGAGTGCAGAAGTATATTCACATGTACTTTGCTACTCATACTTGATAAGCTCTTTTTATGAAATGAAAAAAAATAATCCATTTTATTACATTCCTTTTACCTAACACTACCATCTCCTTCCTTCACTGAAGTAAAAAAAAAAAAAAAAAAAAGAATAGAAAAAAAAATACCATCTCCAAAATCTTAAGGATACCAAGGTACTAGCTATCATTGCTCTTTTTGGGGGGTGGAGGGAAGGAGTTTCAGTCGTTACCCAGGCTTGAGTGCAACGGCACAATCTCGGCTCACCACAACCTCCACCTCCTGGGTTCAAGCAATTCTCCTGCCTCAGCCTCCCAAGTAGCTGGGACTACAGGTGTGTGCCACCATGCTCAACTAATGTTTTGTATTTTTAGTAGAGACGGGGTTTCGCCATGTTGACCAGGATGGTCTCAATCTCTTGATCTCGTGATCCACCTGCCTCGGCCTCCCAAAGTGCTGGGAATAAGCTTGAGCCACCACGCCAGGCCTCATTGCTCTTTACAGTTACACTTTTTGTCTACTTTAAAGCAACCTCTTCCTTAGAATTCATTTATAAACTTCTCTAATTAACCATGTATTGCAATTTTAGTTAATAACTTCATGAGAGGTATTATTCATGAAAGGACAGGTACAGTGGCTCTTGCCTGTGATCCCAGCACTCTGGGAGGAAGCCAAGGTAGGAGGATCCCTTGAGCCCACTTGAGTTCAAGGCTGCAGCGAGCTGTGATTACGCCACTGCACTCCCTCAATGGGTGAAAGAGCAAGACCCTGTCTCCTTAAAAAAATGAAAATATTACCATAGATTTAAAAAAAATCTGATTAACAAGCAGATGGGATAAAAGACTGGTCTAAATCTCAGTCTCTAACTCCCAAAAATGTGCCAGTGACCAATGAAATTAGTAAATGAAAATACTGAGCAAAGTACAAGACAAAGTATCATTAAAGTAAAACTAATCTTGGTGCCTTGGTCATGATAGGCATCTCTTGGAGGACAGTGGGCTAGCAACCCTTCCAAATCATGTGGGAAGTGATTAGTACAGCACCTGGTGTGAATGCTAAATTAAACAAGATTGAGTTGGAAAGGTTTCCCTGGACATTTGCTTGTGGTCCTCAATATTCCACCCATTAGACAGGTGCAGACTAATCCAGATTTTCTTAGAATACAAATACTCTTGAAAAGATATGAGAAAAGACACCAGGAAAGAAGTTTAAAAGAAACAGCTAAACTAGTTGTATAAAAACTCAACTCTATTCAACTTTCATTTTCATATAACTACTTATTAGCACAAGTTTCCCTTATGGTGACAGTTTCACAACTAAAAGCAAATGTGTCCGTTCCCCCCCCCCCCATAAACAGGTAGAGATTTTTTTCTCTTTAATTTTCTCCTTTCAGTGGAGAGTAAATTCAGTTGCAAACATATTATATTAAACCACCATTTACATTTCCTGTAGTGGTCTTTTAAACTCAAAATAGCTTCCCTTTCACTCCCAAACTCATTGACAAGTGACTGCCCCATATTACTTAGATTAGGCTCAACTGTTTCTTCCTTGCACTACTCAAATGTCCTGTTATTTCTCCCTAATAGCCCCCCCCCAGTACACACCCGACTCCAATCCACGAATAATGCTTAAACTTTAATCTTAAATGCAATATAAGCAGATCAAATCTCTAGATATAAACCATTCATTGCTTCAGAGTCTGTAAAACAAGTCACAATTTATTACAATATAAAAATAGTCATACCTATAGACAAGGTGGCAGGAAATTGGAGATGTCCCCACACTTTCCTCTCCATTCTTCTACCCACTTACTCCAATTTCTTTGCCACTTTGCCTGTCAATGAACACTCTTCTTCCCCTCCTAACAAACTTCTATATAACAAAAGATCCAACTCACACTGCCATCTCTATGAAGCTTTCTTCAACTCTTCTGTGCAGTTAGGACTGTCCCATTGCACCCTGTTCATGCTTCTTAAATAATTTAACATTTATCACATGGCACTGGGTATGTTTCTACCCCACAGTCACCTACTGTGAATAACTTCCACATAAGGAACTCCTCAATCTTAACATTATGTGGCCTATCGCTCCGTTTCTTTAGATTTTAAATAAAAACATTTCCAAATTTCCTACTATATGTGGAAAGCTATTTTGAAGTTCCCAGAAAGTTTTAACACTTCTGAAGAGTAAAGCTTTAAATGAAAATTTATACTACCTGGTCTCCCTACTATTTTAAGGCTGTATGAGAAACCAAAAATTCAGTTTAAGCTATTTTTGAGTTCCCAGAAGTTATATCTGAAGAGTACAGCTTTCAATGAAAATTTATACTGTCTGGTCACCCTATTATATTAAGGCTGCATCAGAAACCAAAATTCAGTTTATAAAAAACTTTCAGGGACTCACATTTATATGGTTGAGACAACTTAACACCTTCAGCAGGAAGTCACAAAAATGCATAAGGCTTCCTCAGCTCTGCGCTTTACTCTGACCACTTAAGAGTTTGACTTACAGGTAATAATCACCAGTGTAGTCACTTCTTGGGTCAAGAATGGTACAGGGAAGGAAAGTAACACTAAGCAGAGCAAAATGGCAGACTACTATTTCCACTACCATATAGTTGCCTACTATCACCTTTTACAATTAAATACTGAAGACTCTCATGCATTAGTATATCATATAGCTCATTAACTCTTATTTATTTTTAAAAATAAGCATCAGGGCTGAATATGGTGGCTCCTGCATGCAACCCCAGCACTTTGGGAGGCTGAGGCAGGAGGAGAGTTGAGCCCACGAGTGGAGACCAGTCAGTGTGGGCAACACAATGAGATCCTGTCTCCACTCTAAAAATTAAAAAAAAAAAAATTAGCCTAGCATGGTAGCCCGTGTCTGTAGGTGTGCCCAGGTACTCAGGAGGCTGAGGCAAGAGGACTGGATCACTTGAGCCCAAGAGTTTGAGGCCACAGTGATCTATGATCACTGCACTCCAGCATGGGTGACAGAGGGAGACTTTGTCTCTTAAAAACATAAAATACATAAGCATCTGGCCTTCAACAGCTCTTCCCAATTATTAGAAACCCCAAAATTACAAATGAAAGATGATCTTAAATTCTGACTTGTAGCTCATCCTTCATAGCATACTCCATACCAAAGAATGCCTGAAAGGTTTAGCAAAACATCTGGAATCTCCTAAGAGAATAAAAACTAATCCAGGTCCATAAATCTGCTATGTTGAGACCCTTGGGGTAAGACACAGAATGCAGAATTTTTCAGATTTTATAGCTATGACTGTAACACCCCATATGGGGTCTGGAGCAGCACCCTATAATGAAAACATGAATATTTCCACAAAACATGAGTACTTGCTGGGCGCAGTGACTCACACCTGTAATCCCAGCACTTTTGGAGTCCAAGGTGGGTGAATTACCTGAGGACAGGAGTTTGAGATCAGCCTGACCAATATAGAGAAACCCTGTCTCTACTAAAAACACAAAAGTAACCAGGTGTGGTGGTGCATGTCTGTAATCCCAGCTACTCAGGAGCCTGAAGCAGGAAAATTGCTTGAACCTGGGAGGCGGAGGTTTCAGTGAGCCGAGATAGTACCATTGCAACAAGAGCAAAACTCCATCTCAGAAAAATAAGAATAAAACAAAAAAACATGAATATTCACATTTAAGGAGTAAAAAAATCGTTTTGTCACCAAAACGATTTAAGAAAAAGCTTTTGAGTCTTCAGAACTCACAATTACTATGAGGTTGAAATTTTACTTTTTTCCCACTAGGGTGGCTGTTTGGTATACACTCAAGGCTAGTAAAGTTGCAGAACTCAATCTAAACCCCAAGTCTCTTTCACCAAAGCCACATCTCATGGTTTTAGAGCATATTTTAGACTGGACACAGTGGCTCAAGCCTGTAATCCCAGCAGTTTCGGAGGCCAGGCTAGAGGATCCCTCGAGCCTGAGACCAGCCTCCTGGGCAACAAAGTGAGACTTCATTCTTACTAAAAATAAAAATAAATTAGCCAGGCATGGTGGCGAATGCCTACCTGTAGTCCCAAGTACTGTGGGGCTCATTAGGGGAGAGTGAGGTGGGAGGATCACTTGAGCCCAGGAGGTTGAGGTTTCCATAAGCCATGATCATGCCCCTGCACTCCAGCCTGGGTGACAGAGCAAGACTCTGTCATACACTCACTCACTCTCTCTCTCTCTCTCTCTCTCTCTCTCTCACACACACACACACACACACACACACACACACACACACACAATAATATGAATGTTAAATAAATTGTCACACAAAACACAGAGGACAGAAATTCTGGTTAGCAGATAACTAATTATAGAGTTTACTGTAATTTAATAATCCATTATTTCAAATATATGCCTTATTATGATTTCTTAAGTCTATCTAGTTTGAATATTCTTTTCTCGAAATAGTATTCTAAGCACCAAATCGTACATTTTTTTTAACCAAAAAAGCAATTACACAAATAAAAAATGCAAAACTTCAACATGACTTCAACTCTACTCGTAAGAATACAAACCTACAAATGCTGCAAAACTATTTTCTCATCAATAGACTAGGTGAGAGAGAGAAACTTCCAGGTTATTTAAAAGAAATCTAAATTTTATCTTCTGATCAACTAAAATTACCTTACATTTGAGTATTCATATGTCATCAAGGGAAAAAAAATCACTGACAAAGAACCATATCAGTTTTTGGCAAAGATTAAAAAATAGAATAATCGACTTCGGCATTTACTAGAAAATACCTGAAGAAACT
Organism: Saimiri boliviensis; assembly: GCF_048565385.1. NCBI lineage: Eukaryota > Metazoa > Chordata > Mammalia > Primates > Cebidae > Saimiri > Saimiri boliviensis. The sequence continues at coordinate 45,009,920 of NC_133463.1, forward strand.
GTCCATTTTATTACTTGGTGTCAACTACATAAATCCAAACCCCACTGGAGAAATCACTTTTCAAAAGTCAGTCCCAGGAAGTTTGTCATCCTGCAGAACTGATGTATTTTTCTCTTTAGAGTAAGGCTGTTTAGTATCTTAGAGCCAATTAAAAGCTTAATTGGCTGGTCACGGTGGCTCACGCCTGTAATCCTAGCACTTTGGGAGGCCGAGGTGAATGGATCACCTGAGGTCAGGAGTTCAAGACCAGCCTGGCCATCATGGTGAAACCCCATCTTTAAATAAAAAAAAAAAAAAAAAAGCTTAATTAGGACAACCACGTTTATATCCATGATGAACACTCTTGACTTCTTTGCCAATTTTACTTTATTTTGCTAATTTATTTCTGTCATTTCAAAATACAATATGTATGCATGCAACACAGAATGAGAGTAGAGTAAAATTATATATAATAGGTAGAAGTTGCTAGGATAACTGGTATGAACTTAAAAATCTAGGCTCAGAAAACCGGGTTCCATGAGCCCACAGAATAAAGTAATTTTAAAACATGAGATTAACACCTGATTTATTCTAATTAAATGGGACATAACATAGGTGAATATACATTGTAAGACAAATTTAGGCACTAGTTATCTGTACTTCTACAATTCCATTTCTAATCTCAGGTTTTCTACCTTATTTGGCTAAAATTTAGTGTTTCCTCGTTGCAAATTAGCAAGACAAGGATTTTGAGATTTTTACATTATCAGAGCAATTCATTCATGACATCATTTCTACCCTTATTTGATTATCCAGATTTTAGTTTTTGCTGTCAGTTTTAATTATTATTCTATAACCTTAGTATGTGCGTATTCTATTAGGACTTTTGTGAGTTACCTTGAGTCTACCTTCAAGTATTCTATCAGTAATAATCTGAAGTGGATCCCAGTAGTGAGTCAAACAACAAATGTTAATTTCAAGATTAAAAAAAAAAAATTTGAATAAAAACCCTGCAGCTATGGATATACTTTCTTACCTCAATTTTTAAAAAGCACCCCAACAAAAGCTTCAACATCATACCAGAAGACAGTGTTATTAGGGCTGTATCTTACAAACTGGACTGAAGACGTGGGGGAAGTCACAGTTGCAACAATAGACCCACAAATCCACACGTGCCAAGCACTGCAGGTTGAACAATTCACTAAGACTTTTCAGATGTTTGTTATAGAACTTAAAATTTATTTAAAGGCATTATTTTATGGAAAACTTTGTTTTCTCAATAAATGGAAATTAAAGCAAGCATAATGATGAAGGAGATCATAAAAATATTTTAAAGCTAAAAGAAACTAATTCTTAAAAAATTAGTAGGACTCTACTATTTTAGTGGTTAATTGCAAGGCTTTAATAATGCAGGATAATTCTAAATATGAAACCTCCCTCTTTCTACTTTTATTAGCTGAATGACCTTGGGAAGGCCTTAAGCTTGGTAAACAAAGGTGTTTGTATTGTGTTCTGTATTGGTCAGATCTTTCCTGGAAAGTTGAGTGAATTCTGTGTATTCATCACATGGTGGGTGGAAGAGCACCTAACCTGCAAAAACAGGACTCTGGGGGAATTCTTGAAATGTCTAACACTTGAAGGGTTATCAGGTAGATGAGTGGAAATTAGGTTAGGTTTAAATTATACTATTCCAGGCAGGGAACAGTGGCTCACACCTGTAATCCCAGCACTTTGGGAGGCTGAGGCAGGCGGATCACCAAAGGTCAGGAGTTCGAGACCAGTCTGGCCAACATAGAGTAAAACCCTGTCTCTACTAAAAATACAAAAATTAGCTGGATGTAGTGATGCATGCCTGTAGTCCAGCTACCAAGTTGAGGCAGGAGAATCGTTTGAATCTGGGAGGCAGAGGTTGCAGTGGGCCAACAGAGGGAGACCCCTTCTCTCAAAAGTAAATTAATAAATTTTACAAAAAATAAATTATACTATTCCCAACAACAGAATTAGGAAGCTACAGAGAAGCAAACTTTGGCTACATTTAAAATGACTACCTAATAATCAGCCTACACTGGAAGCTGCTTAATTAAGGATGTCTTTACAAGTAGTCAAACAAAAAAATCAAGCTAAGACTAAGATCATCTATCTGGCATTTGGTAAAAAGTACACAGCACTGGAAAACTGATAGGAATAACCTCAATAGTGTTTTCTAACTTTAAGGACTGCTGTGACTAACAGAGTTATCTCATATTTGTCATTTCATTTTAATAATAATCCTATAAAAACACAATATTTTAATGAGGAAACTAAAGAGCTTAATTTGATCATGGACTACAGTGGGTAGGTGGCATAGCTTATTTTAAAATTCATTATGTTTTTTTCTATATATATATATATATATATATTTTTTTTTTTTTTTTTTTTTTAATTTAAGATGGGGTTCCACCATGTTGGTCATTCTGGCTTGAACTCCTGACCTCAGGTGATCCGCCCACCTTGGCCTCCAAAGTGCTCGGATTACAGGCGTGAGCCACCACGCACGGCCTAAAATTCATTATGTTTGACTCAATTTGCGCTTTTTCCAATAATTAACCTTTGCTGATCTCAACCTTGACTCACAGAATTACCTGTTAGAACTTTAAAAAAAAAATTCCAGCCGGGCGCGGTGGCTCAAGCCTGTAATCCCAGCACTTTGGGAGGCTGAGGCGGGTGGATCACAAGGTCGAGAGATCGAGACCAACCTGGTCAACATGGTGAAACCCCGTCTCTACTAAAAATACAAAAAATTAGCTGGGCATGGTGGCACGTGCCTGTAATCTCAGCTACTGAGGAGGATGAGGCAGGAGAATTGCCTGAACCCAGGAGGCGGAGGTTGCGGTGAGCCAAGATCGCGCCATTGCACTCCAGCCTGGGTAACAAGAGTGAAACTCCGGCTCAAAAAAAAAAAAAAAAATTCCACGGGCCGGTCGCGGTGGCTCAAGCCTGTAATCCCAGCACTTTGGGAGGCTGAGGCAGGTGGATCACGAGGTCAAGAGATCTAGACCATCCTGGTCAACATGGTGAAACCCCGTCTCTACTAAAAATACAGAAAATTAGCTGGGCATGGTGGCACGTGCCTGTAATCCCAGCTACTCAGGAGGCTGAGGCAGGAGAATTGCCTGAACCCAGGAGGCGGAGGTTGCGGTGAGCGGAGATCACGCCATTGCACTCCAGCCTGTGTAACAAGAGCAAAACTTCGTCTCAAAAAAAAAAAAAAAAAAAAAAATTCCACATCTGGCCAGGTGCAGTGGCTCCCGCCTGTAACCCCAGCACTTTGGGAGGCCAAGGTGGATGGATCACAAGGTCATTCGAGAACAGCCTGAACAACATGGCGAAAGCCCCTCTCTACTTAAAAAAAAGACAAAAATAAAGCCGGGCATCGTGGCACACGCCTGTAATTCTAGCTACACAGGAGGCTGAGGCAGAAGATTCACTTTAACCCAGGAGGCAGAGGTTACAGTGAGCCAAGATGGTGCCACTGCACTCGTCTGGGTGACAGAAGCAAGACTCCATCTTAAAAAAAAAAAAAAAAATTCCACATCCAAACCACATTGCAGACCAGCTAAATTGGAATCCACAGTTAGAGAGACCTCTTATGGTCTATAATGCTTCCAAGCGATCCCAAGGTGCATAGCCATGATTAAGAGCCACAGCTATATACCAAGGGGTGGAAATGGTTCACTGGAACACACTTTCATTTGTTTACATATCATAAATGACTGCTTTCATGTCACAAGTGGCAGAGCTGATTTTTATGGGCAACAAAGCTAAAGGTCTTTTTTTTACACCTTTAGCCCTTTACAGTAAAAATTTTGCCAGTCCTTGGCTCTGTATCACATTATACCCTAACCATAAGGCTCTTTTAAAACCCACCTTCTCCCTCCTTTTTTTTTTTTTTTTTTTTGGCCCACAAATAACATTGGTGGCACTGATAGAACCAAATTTGTGAGTTAAATGAGGTTTCGGATACCAAAGTGATATTAATGACATGAAAACAATCCTTTTTAAGATACAAGAGATAGCCGGGCACAGTGGCTCACACATGTAATCCCAACACTTTGGGAAGCCAAGGTGGGTGGATATGAGGTCAGGAGTTCGAGACCAGCTTGGCCAACAAGGTGAGGCCCTGTCTCCACTAAAAATACAAAAATTAGCCAGGTGTGGTGGCATGCGCCTGTAATCCCAGCTACTTGGGAGGCTGAGGTAGGAAAATCACTTGAACCCAGAAAGTAGTGGTTGCACTGAGTCGAGATTGTGCCACTGCACTCCAGCCTGGGCAACAGATGAGACTCCGTTTAAAAAAAAAATGTAGGTAAGAGATAAAGCATATTAGACCACCACCAATTAATCTATGATAGACCTAGTCTATTGATACAACCATGGCTAGGAGATACTTGATTAAAACTGCTAGCAATGTTATTTTTGAAAGTATGCATTGTGGTTCATCATTAATGCTTTTCTTTAAATCACTCCAATTATATGTAGCATTAGTTTTTTAAATGGGGTTACTACTGATTAGTTGCCACCAGACGATTGCTACACCCAAAAGATCTTGTTTCTTCAAGGAAAAGTGTGCGTGTGCACTCACATGCACGAGTGTATATTTAAAAACACTACAGGGGAGGGGAGGGTGAGGCTGGTGGCTCATGCCAGTAATCCCAGCACTTTGGGAGGCTGAGGTGGGCAGAACACCTAAACTCGGGAATTCGAGACCAGCCTGACCAACATGGAGAAACCCCATCTCTACTAAAAATGCAAAAATAGCTGGGCGTAGTGACACAGGCAGGTAATCCCAGCTACTTAGGAGACTGAGGTAGGAGAATTGCTTGAACCCGGGAGGCAGAGGTTGCAGTGAGCCAGAATTATGCCACTGCACTCCAGCCTGGGCAACAAGAGCAAAACTGTCTCAAAAAAAACAAATTCAGGGTTCCCACCATACTGTTAAATAGGAACAATCCATGCAGCGGAAAGACATATGTATCTCTAATGAGAAATTTGTCAAGGTCTTTTACATTATTAAGACAAAACAAAGTGCTAAGGAGTCTATCTACCCTTAATAAATTGTCTCAGGGATTTTATTATTAAAACTTGATATAAAGTACAAGAAAGAAAAATCAGCCAATAGTATCCATTATACACACCTGACGATTTTCACACCGTAAAAATTTCAAAAAAAAAAAAAAAAAAAAAAAAAAATCCATCTACAGAAAACTAACCCAAATCTAAAAAGCCAGAGGAACATTTCACAGGATTACTATGGCATTTTGCCCTCTGGCAACTAAAAACAGTGATTCTTTTCACAGAAAATACTCCATCCTCAGATGACCATGATTGTATAAACCAGACACTGAACAGTTACAGTGCTTCAAGCATTAAATCATTTTTGACAGTGGTGGACAAGCCTCGGGTATGCATAGGAAACCTCAAACCCAGAGTGTGCATCTTCAAATAAAGATATGCACAACCAGATTAAAGACTTAACAATGGTCTTCTTTTATAAAATCCCCACCATCAATGTGATTCTCTAAGATTCCTATATAACTTTTGGAGGGAAATATATTGAAGAGACAAGCCTCAGAGGCTTTGCAATGAATGCAAAGATGAATGAAAATCAGGTGACAGTGGGCAAACAAAATATTCCAGCTTCTATGGTAAGAACAGAACAGTAGCTCTAGGTCAGGTGTGGTGGCTCACATCTGTAATCCCAGCACTTTGGGAGGCTGAGGCGGGCAGCGTACCTGAGGTCAGGAGTTCGAGACCAGCCTAGACAACATGGTGAAACCCTATCTTTAATAAAAATACAAGTATTAGCTGGGTGTAGTGGCATGTCCCAGCTACTTGGGAGGTTAAGGCAGGAGAATCACTTGACCACGGAAAGTGGAGGTTGCAGTGAGACTCTATCCTGTGTGACAGAGAGAGACTCTGACTCAAAAAAAAAGAACAGTAGCCCTAAACAAATTAGAATACCATAATCTCATAAATGGCAAAATTCTTTGAAACACTTAAATGTTTCAACAGCCAAAAAAATAAATAAATAAGGTCTCTGAAATGTGATTATATATTGCAACTAAAGAGTCTATCTTTTCCAGCACTGGGTATAAAATAGAGAGTACAGAGGCTAAAGATGAGGAAAAGTCAAAGACCTATACATTTATCAGAGTCAACATTCCTTAATATATTCAATGCCTGGCTATTAACACATCTTCTGATAAACCCACGTACACATGCACTGAAAAAAGACAACGAAAATATATCAAATATGCATTTGAATGATGTTCCCTCTTCTATTATAAACAAATTTAGTCTTACTTTAAAATAATTCAACTAAAAATATACTTCAAGATTATCCAACTAGAATTAGGGTGAACACAGAAGCATCCTTGTATATATAATAATTACCTGGCTCTTCCTTGATGAGTAGTGTATTTTCTTCTGGATAGGCAACAGGTGGCTGCATTACTGAGCAATCTTCTAAATTCGTTTCATTATTAGGTGGAATATTATAAATAAATCTTTTTGTTGTTTGGTTTTTCCTCCTCGTTTTGCCAGTCTCTTGAATTCCCTGGGAGCCCATATTATTCCAAATAAACACTTTTGTTTGACCTTCAGATTCATTTTCAGCCATTTCAGGAGATCCATCCTGGACCCAACTACTGTCATTCATTTGGTAGTTTTCTATTTGGCCCTCGTCGACGTTACAACCATCATTATCAATCTTTACATTACTTGCCAAATTGGTAAGATTCCGTGTTGCCCAAAAACTGGCAATTTTTTGATCCCGTGACGAAGACAGACCATCTCTGTTAACTGGTTTTCTATTATTGTAGTCCACAACTACAGACTCTGGAGCTTCTGATTTAATGCTTATATTTAAGGCATCTTTAATGAAATTTCGGCAAGTTTGAACAACTTCACTCATTTGAAGATAACTGGCCACTGTCATAACTTCAATGGCATTTTGGCTTGTGAGCACCAGGTTACCAGAATACAAGAAGTCCAAGATGACTGAAAAACCTTGAACTGCAGCAATATCTAAATGGGTAGTATTGTTTTGCTTAGGTTTTTCTTTGTCTGAAGCGCAATATAAAGTCTTAAAGAAACGGCTGCCTGCAACCAGGATGTTCTTATGAGCTTTGAAGATTTTTCCGCTTACCACAATGCTAACATCACAAAGAATATCTTGCTTTCTCTGTTCATCTAGTTGTCGCAGAAGTTGATAGCAGTAAGAGTTTTCATGTGGCCTACTATTAAAGTCACAGTAACCCTCCTCTGATTCCTGTAATTGAATAAAAAAAAAATTAATATTAAACTTCCAAACCAAGGAAAACAAATGTCAAGTTTTTAAAAAGCAATAACCAAATATACTAATTAGTGAGTAATCAAGAAATGGAGTGTACATGGTTGTGCAACCCATTGCTATTATATATATAAAATAAAAAATCAGCGGGACACAGTGGCTCGCGCCTGTCATCCCAGCACTTTGGGAGGCCAAGGTGAGTGGATCACAAGGTCAAGAGATTGAGACCATCCTGGCCAACAAGGGGAAACCCCGTCTCTACTAAAAATACAAAAATTAGCTGGGCATGGCGGTATGTGCCTGTAGTCCCAGCTACTCAGGAGGCTGAGGCAGGAGAATCCCTTGAACCCGGGAGGCAAAGGTTGCAGTGAGCCAAGATCGTTCCACTGTACTCCAGCCTGCTGACAGATAAACTCCCGTCTCAAAAAAAAATTTTAAAAAGACACATCTGAAGATCAGCAGGATTTCATTTACAAAATAATATCCTGTTATATGTTTCAAATACAAGCTAAGAACATGAATTGAGAATTTCTTAAAATTAAAAAAAGAGCAATTATTTTCTTAAGGAAAGAAAATTCCTACTATAGGAATTAAATGAGTTTGCTTTATCTCTCTAATAGGAAAGCAGCAGTCTCCCCTGATTAAACTTAAAATATCTGAGTTATAGTTTATGCTGGGCATATCATCCTATCTACCATTAATAAAAAGGTAAATTTTAAGTCTTGGAAAACATGAAAATCAAACAGTTTAGGTCAGTGAAGTTAATTAAATCTAACTAGAGATAAAGGTAAGATCCTAAAGAGAAAATTTGCTTCAACTATAGAAATATCTAGTTACATGATTTCCTATCAACTTTCAAAACGATTTCCCTCTTTAGGATCATAAATACTGTAAGCTGTAAGTAAATTAAAATTCTTACACTCACAATTCTTCATGTTTACAAATTTTGCTTATCATACCAGTATTCACTACAGTTCTACTTGGCGTCATCATTAAGATCGTGTGATATAACACTAAGAATAAGAGTATGATCTAGAATTCAGAATGCTGTCTGTACCAGCTAGTAACTGTGTGTCCTTGGAAAGTCACTATCCCTGATACTTCTCCTTAAACTATAGATCAGTATTACAAATATTGGTTATAATTTTATGACTTTCCTCATACAGTGCCTAGGTGGGTAAGCTCCTTCAAGGCAGAGCTGGCTATCCCTCCAGCCCCTTGACTAGTGCCTGGCACACTTTGCTAAACAACTGAAGTAATCATCTCTTTCCCAAGAGAATAACTACTTAGACTATTTCTAGTAGAAAAGATAACTGAAAATACTGACCTTATTCAAGTGTCAATTCCTTGGCACAAAATATTAAGTTAAACATAGGCCATTTCTATGAAATAATAAAATACACACCTACATGATCTATGATTTTATAAGCATGGAGAAAAACATGGGGAGATTCATAGTAGAGTGTTAACAGGCTCAAAGAAATAACATGCTAAGAAAAAGTGGTGTAGACATGACAGGACTGAAAAGAAGTCTCACAAACAATATATTAAATGGTGGATCTCTAAACAATAACAAAATGTGACAATACAATCATGTGCATGGCTAAATCATAAAATGTTAGCTTTACTTGCATCCATGTCACAGGAGGCCACACACACTGTCATCTCAATTCTCTGACACTAATCCAGTCCATCTAAAAATCTTAAATGATGCTTCCAAGTATGAGAAGTCAGCTAAAAGAACCAAAATATTAATATTCCAGGACATGGCCAGGCATGGTGGCTCATGCCTGTAATCCCAGCGCTTTGGGAGGCTGAGGTGGGTGGATCACTTTAAGGTCAGGAATTCAAGACCAGCCTGGCCAACATGGTAAAACCCCATCTCTACTAAAAATACAAAAATTAGCTGGGCGGTAGTGGTTCATGCCTGCAATACCAACTACTCCGGAGGCTGAGGCTGGAGAATCACTTGAGCCTGGGAGGCTGAGGCTGCAGTGAGCTGAGATCACACACTGCACTCCAGGCTGGAGTGGACAAACAAAAAAAAGATTCCAGGACAGGCTTCAACTACTTCACTGTGAAAATGGAATAGTGTGGAAAACCCTGCAAATCAGGAGTATACGACCACTACAGAATCTAGCATCAAAAGTAGAAATCTCCTCATTCGACTGATCCTTGGCAGCCTCCCCGTCCGTCCCCTTCTAGTGCCAAGTGCATAACGCCCTTATGCTTAAAATCTCCCACCCATCCTCCCCTTACCATATCATAATGTTCCACGCTCTAAATTAGGTATATTCTCCTACCAAAACACCCAATTCTGCAAAAACTTAAGTCACAGATCAAGTAATCAAAACAAATCCATTCACGAATAACACTCTTATTTTTGTTTTTGGGTAACAGGACAAAGTAACTAAGGTAATAATGAGACTTATTCAACCTAAGCTCTTGTATTTTTTTTTTTTGAAATGGAGTTTTGCTCTTGTTGCCCAGGCTGGAGTGCCGTGGCACAATCTTGGCTCACTACAACCTCTGCCTCCCAGGTTCAAGCGATTCTCCTGCCTCAGCCTCCTGAGTAGCTGGGATTACAGGCATACACCACCATGCCCAGCTGATTTTGTATTTTAAGTAAAGATCGAACTCCTGACCTCAAGTGATTCACCCGCCTTGGCCTCCCAAACTGCTGGGATTACAGGCATGAGCCACCGCTCCTGGCCAAGCTCTTGTATTAAACTAGTATGTTGTATTGGATTGTTGCAAATATTTGGTTAAAAGAAAAAAAAAGTATGCTGTGAAATCTTAAATCATTATCAAAGGGGAATGAAACTATTTAGGACTTGTGTGAAAAAAATGTAAGGAAAAATACTAAAAACACCTATAACGATTACTTGGACAGTGTAACTTTCTACAAAAGAATCATTCTGTTTACTTGGTTTCCCTTTTGAGACTGAGTAAATTTTATTAATTTGCGTATGCTCGCTACAGAAATTCCTAACGAGGAGGAAGACTCTTGCTCTGGTGCAGATCCAACAATAAGCTTTGTTACACATGCTGTACCTGAACCCACGTTCATTTGTTTCAATGTTCTATCTAACAGATATTGCAGTAAAAGAATATTGTACAAAAATTTGGAAGAAGCAAAAATTTTCAACAATGACTATTTGGCAGCATATATCCATGAAGTATTTGTGGAAGCATGTACAAGTCAAGAACTGCCTGAAGTCCATATATCAAGCAGCTGAAAACACTTTAGGAGGTGGCTATGCCTACTGTAGCAGTCATCTTAGGCAATGATCACTGCGTCCTGAATTTTCTGCCTTTATCATACCAAATGTCCTAATTTTTAACTAAGACAAAAGCCTATCCAAATTATCTGATTCTGCTTTGACACAAACTATAAATTAAACACTATTTGACCACTATTTTTTTTCTTATTACTATGGTACAAGAACATTAACGTTCCTTGCGTTTATAGCCAACACCAGCAATTTCTTTTTCACCACTGATTAAAGCACTACTCCTTATGTTTGCAGCAGCTATTAAATATGCCCTTCAAAAAAACTCAAATACGCCCTTTGAAAAAATGAATCATTTCAAAGAGTATGTGTACTCTCCAAGGAGATTATTATTAGAAGATTTGGGTAAAAGAGCTAAATAAGCACAAAGCACTAAAATAAACTGCCAGTATTATTTGCTGAACTCAACAAATTAATAAATTCTTAGTGCCTGACACAAAATCTTAAAGTAGTTTCCTAATAACTACTCTTTGCCTCTTTGGTTCCTTCTTTAACTTTCTATGTCCATTTTTAGTATAACAACAACATCAGATATCACTAGTAAGTTATATTTTAAAAAATTACTATTTCCACAACTTATCTTTTCTAATGTAGTGACCTTTTCTAACCTCTCTCCAAAAAAGGCAAACACAATTAGTTCAGACATTAGTCTAAACTGGCTAAACAAGGAGATTTTAAAGAAACAGACATTCAGAGCTAAATATGAAATCTTCAATTTTTTATTTGAAGATGCCCTTTTAAGTAAAACTTGTCTAGATGAGACCTTAATATCAAGTCTTCCATAGAAAACAGATAAGAGTCCATTAGTTAAAATCCTTATAACCTATTATCTAGATGTTCATTATTCCCAGACAAAGCCTACAAAACAGTATATATTTTACTCAAAGGAAGATACTTGAAAAGTCCTAACTTTACTCATTTATTTAATAAGCATTAAATGAATGCCTACTTTGGCCAGGGTCTACAGTGGGAACCAAAGTGCTTTAGTTGCTAACTTGAAGTTACTGCTAGTGGGCAAGACTCTTAAGGTGTAATAAGAGCAGAAAGCAGGTGTATCTAATCCAGTGGTTTTTTTTTTTTTGAAAGTGTACTTTTTGGAAGAAACAGACCCTGAGCAGAGCTTAAGGATCCAAGTATTTTAAAAAATAAAATAAAATAAAATAAAATAAAAAAAAACTGTAGCATCCTCAGAAGTTCAGATTTGGAAAAGAACTTAAATGTGATTTTTTTTAAAAGTCCTATGGAATGCAAATATGCACTTAGGCACATTTCAGAGATAAATGTCCATCCATTTTGACCAAATTATAAAAGAGGGCCATGTAACTCAGCACTCTGGAAGGTGAGAGGATGGCTGGTAGCCAGGAGTTCAAGACCAGCCTGGTCAACACAAGGAGACTATCTCTTAAAAAAAAAAAAAAAAAAAACTGCCTTCCCCCTTCCAAGTATTTTAGAAGCATTGCCATAGACACCTCACCTCAGAAGCAGTGATGTATTTGAAATAACAACAGAAGGGATGACTATGGCAGCAAGGTGGAGATTTATTATCAGGGAATGAAGACTGCAAATACTGTGACCAGTTGGAAAGCTATTACTTTTTTTTTTTTTGAGAAAGTGTCACTCTGTCACCCAAGCTGGAGTGCAGTGGTTCGACTGTGGCTCATTGCAGCCTTGATCTCCTGGATTCAAGGGATCCGCCTCCTGTCTCAGTCTCCCAAGTAGCTGAGACTACAAGGTATGTGCCACCATGCCCAGCTATTTATTTTTAAAATTTTTTGTAGAGATGGAGTCTTCCTGTGTTGCCCAGGCTGCTCTTGAACTCCTGGGCTCAAGCAATCCTCCTGCTTCAGCTCCGAAAATGCTAGCAACACAGGTGTGAACCACATACCCTCTGGAAACCTACTATTAACAGGGCAACATACATGCAAGAAAAGAAGACTTTAATTAGGGAAGATAAGACGTCAATGAGGTGTGAAGCAGAGCCTAGAAAAATAGTCTTAAAAAATTATCAGAACTTGCCGGGCGCGGTGGCTCACGCCTGTAATCCCAGCACTTTGGGAGGCTGAGGCGGGTGGATCACGAGGTCAAGAGATCGAGACCATCCTGGTCAACAAGTGAAACGCCGTCTCTACTAAAAGTACAAAAAATTAGCTGGGCATGGTGGCGTGTGCCTGTAATCCCAACTACTCAGGAGGCTGAGGCAGGAGAATTGCCTGAACCCAGGAGGCGGAGGTTGCGGTGAGCCGAGATCGCGCCATTGCACTCCAGCCTGGGTAACAAGAGTGAAACTCCGTCTCAGGGGGGGAAAAAAAAAAAAAAAAAATTATCAGAACTTGCATGTAAAACAGATGTAATTAAGGAGTGGAGGGAGAGCTTCACAGGGTCATCAGCATTCTCTATAACGCCACCAACTTATAGAGAATACAAGATCACCACCCAGTCTCCTACACTTTCATGGGTGTAGGAGAGGCTAACTTCAGTTTCAAGTAATAGAAATGTCAAACAGCACACCTATAGTCAATCCATTAATGACAGGAAAATGCTATTCAGTTAAAAAGCAAGCAATTAGTATTTACTCCCCTACTCAATTACAGCCCTTTTCCAATAATTTAATTAGTAGAAAAGACATTTCCAACCCAAACATTAAAGTGTAAACTAAATGCATTAAAAACATCAAAATCAAAAAATAATAATTAAAAAAAAATTTTTTTAAATAAATAAATAAAAACATCAAAATCTTTATTCCTTTGCAACAACCCACTGGAATATATTAAAAGAACAAATACAGTAATTTCTACTTCCAAATCCAAATTTTAGAACAAATTCATGTTACAGAAGGAAGACAAGGCCATAATAAATGTGATGCCAAACAGATACATGCTAGTGGCAATGACAAATTATAATACTTGGTAGAGAAAAAGTCAAGAAGGTCTCTTTTGTAGTTTTCTGATCACCTCTGATATGAGTGACAGCATCCTCTCTGGTAGCTTAAGTACTAGCCTCAGAAATTCAAATCCTTTAAGTGTTACGGAGCAGACAGAAGACGGTTATTCGGGTTATTATAACATCCTGCCAACCAGTTCTCTCCTCAAACTCTAAACCTACATACACACTACCTCTAAACAGCAACACATACACATTTGGCATAATTCTGTCCTGCTTAAAACTGGTATTACTGCCCTTTTTTATTTTTTATTTTTTAAAGATGGGGTTTCACCATGATGACCAGGCTGCTCTTGAACTCCTGACCTCAGGTGATCCACCCACCTTGGCCTCCCAAAGTGCTAGGATTACAGGCGTGGGCCATCGTGCCCAGCCTATTGCACATTTATTAAGAGAATAAAATTTAACATTTTTAGTGTGACAGGAGATCCTTCATTACCTCAAGCCTATCTATTCAAACTTAATTTTTCATCGGGTACAGGGACCAAACTGCCTTCTCTAAGATACCATTCTCCACTTCCCTCAGGCTGTTTTTTCCCCCCCAGAGGCAGAGTCTCACCGGTTGCCCAGCCTGGAGGGCAGTGGGGCACCTCCCAGGTTCAAGCGATTCTCCTGCCTCGGCCTACCAAAGTGCTGGGATTACAGATGTGAGTCTAATTGCATTGACTAAACGCCCTCCCCACCCTGGTCTCATCTATTCATTTAATGCAATTAAAATTCAAGAGTCTGTTGTACAAGTTTCCTCCAACCTTTGCATGCAGAACTGATCGTTCCCTTCCTTAATCTTTAGGTTGGGCACGGTGGCTCACACCTATAACCCCAACACTTTGGGAGACCAACAAAGGCAGGTGAATTACTAGGTCAGGAGATGGAGACCATCCTGGCCAACAAGGTGAAACCCCGTCTCTACTAAAATTACAAAAATTAGCCAGGTGTGGTGGTGTGCACCTGTAGTCCTAAATACTCAGGAGGCTGAGGCAGGAGAATCGCTTGAATCCAGTAGGTGGAGGTTCCAGTGAGCTGAGACAGAGCCACTGCACTCCAGCCTAGGCAACAGAGGGAGATTCTGTCTCAAAAAAAGAAAAGAAAAAAAATATCTTCACCGTACCCTGATTATATTGCCACCCTGACACCTGCATCTTTTTTCAGTCATGTCTCTCCTTACTAAACTAAAAGTTCTTTGAGGGCAGAAATCTTATTTACGGATTTTCCTCTCTAGTGCCTTGCATCAACCTAATACAGGTAAAATTTTAAGATGGAGAAGAAAGCTAATCCTAGGTACACAATAAGATGTACTCAGACACTGCTACCAAAAGTTTGAAAAGCATAAGGGATATGAACTGTTACTGAATAAAACACAAAGAATAAGTAATGTAAAATATATAAATAATAAACAATGGAATTTAATGGGCTACAGGCTTAACTCTAACTTTAATTGATTTCTCCTCAGTGAAAGGGCGTTCAGATTTTCCTTCTCAGGTGTTAAAAATCAACTTACCAACCAACCAATCAACCTTCAGGCCTTATTTCTGCCAAAAACAAATTAGGCTGGTAGATCTGCCTTTCACTCTTTGTTTGGTCAGCTACTGACATCAATAAATTCCAACTGGAAATTTCAATCAGATCACTGGTCTGAATATTATTTAATTTCCGTAAAGGTTAACTAAATTTACAACAATAATAAATTTCAGTGCATGTTTCTCCTGGGAAGAGTTTTCAGGATGTGTGATTTGGGCTGTGAAAATTTCACAACTGGGTAGAAAGTGATCTAAACAAAGAACAAGTGGTAATCACTGTTATTAAGGTAATTTTAAAGTTCTCTGGGCCAAATGGTCAGATACTGAATGAGCTAATCATTGAACTGACTCTGACGATATAGTCAATTGTTACTCAAAATAAAACTATTAATTCTCCCTCATATCTTTATAATACAGGGATACCTCTGAATTAGAAGGCTCAAAACAGACTCAGAAAGCATATATTAAAAGACTCTCCCATGAAAACTCCATAATAACCAAGGTCCAATTAACAGAAGAATTAAACTTATCAGTAACTACCAAGGGATTAACAAAAAAAGGAACTCTTCTTAAAGTAAGAAAAGTAATCTTTACAACATACAGTCACGCATCACTTAACGATAGGGATATGATCTGAGACATGCATCGATTTTTGTCACTGTGCAAATGTCATACTGTACACAAACCTAGATGGTATAGCCTACTACACACCTAGGTTATATGGTCGGGACTATTGCTCCCAGACTTCAAACCTGAACACTCTGTTACTGCAATGAATACTTCGGGCAATTTTAACACAATAGTATGTCTATCTAATCTATCTAAACATGAAAAAAGTAAAGTAAAAATATGGTACACCTTACAGGGCACTCAGCATGAACGGAGCTGCATGACTGGAAGCTGCTTTGAGTGCGTCAGTGAGTGGTGAATGAAAGGCCTGAGACATTACTATATACACTGCAGAGCACTGTACACTTAAGCTACACTAAATTTTAAAAAACAAAGTCTGCTACAACTTTACAATATCAGTAAGTGATAGTAATTTTTCAGCTCCACTATAATCTTATGGGACAACTATCATATATGCATGCACTCCACCCTCACTATGCAGTACATGACTGTGCTAAGATGTGGCCAAATTCCTCTCAGAAATGGGACTCTCTAAGAGAGAAATAATGGGGAAAATAGTTTAGTACTCCTAGCCTCAAACTGATTTCTTGCTTAAGAATTCTAGAACTCTCATTTTTATGCTTTTAGACAAGATAGTCAAGAGTGTCTTTGTGAAGCTGAGAAAAACTGCATGTACAAGAAACAGGCTCAGAATGTTCAAACAATCTGATTGCCACAAAGTCTCTGAAGGTATAAATAGGAGAACTGATTGGTGACCAAAATAAATAATGGCCAGGCTCCATGGTTCACCCGTGTAATCCCAGAACTTTTAGGAGGTCAAGGTGGGAGAGTCGCTTGAGCCCAGAAGCTTGAGACCAGCCTGGGCAACATAGACATCCCACACCCCCACACAAAAAATTTTTAAAAAATAGCCAGGCATGGTGGCACACACCTGCAGTTCTAGCTACTTGGGAAGATGCCTGAGCCCAGGAGGCTGCAGTGAGCCTTGATCACACCACTGCACTCCAGCCTGGGCAACAGAGTCACTGTCTCAAAACAAAACAAAACGGTAATCATGGTAACAAATAATGGCACTAAGTGGTTATTTGCTGGCACATATATTTTGCATACATAAGGAAACTAGAAGTGAACTAATTTGCTTTCCCAAAAAGTAGAGATTTAAGAGCAAAGTCCCCTGACCTTAAGCCCAAGTAGGCACTCACATGTTGTGTTATACTGCCTCCTACAGGTAATTGGACACTGCAGAAGAACGAAAAAAATGTACTATGCCTAAAGGAATAAAACAGATCTGGAACCTGTCACTCCTGTTAAGACAAAGAGATACATATAGGTGGTACCTGGGGGTGGTAACAAGATATCCCCTCAAGATTAGTTATAATGAAACTAAGAAATGATTAGGATCAATTCAAAGTGAAAACACCCAAAATCCAATCAAGGTGACAAACATAAAACCTCAGGACTCACAAGCCTTACTAAAACTGTAGTCCTAAACATATGTATATTGTATAGAACGTCCCAAATAAAGGAGATGGCCTGCAAATTGCAGTGACGAAGGAAGTTAAAGGAGTGAAGAGGAAAAGAGTCATAGTTCAGGTCAAGTTTAAAAAGGTTTTTCCTAGGAATTCCAAGATGCAGATATATGCCCAGAGGAGAATACACCCAAGCTGAGGCTAGGTCGTTATCCAACTAATCCCCTTTCTTCTGATTTCAGGTTCACTTAAGGAGCTAATTATAATTTGCATTCCCATTCAGATCTGCCTACAGGGAGAGACTACGCTGATAAGGAGTGACTGGTCCACAGCAGATTCTTAAATTTTTTTTAAATTCATTCCATTTAAAATTTTCTAAGTAACCAACCTAGCCCTATTTAGAAAATTAAACTTTCATTTTCACAATTCCCTCAAATCTCCCATCATCTTGCTACATAACTTCAGGAATGCTACTTAACCCTTTAAGGCTTTAGATTCCTCTTTTGTAAAATGGGAACAAAAATACTTTGCAAAATAAATGTTTGACACACGAAGATAAGGAACTGTTAGTTCTATCTCATTCTATTGCCCAAGCTCACAAAGCTAGTAAGTGCAGAAAGCTGGGATCTGAACCCAGACTTACTTCAAATCCATTCTTTTTCCATTACGACATTCCTTACAGGCTCTAGTCTCAGCTCTGTCACCCCAGACTCTCTTAAGACTTAGGACAATTTACTTAACCTTTCTGGGCCTTACATATTTAAGTGACCTTCCTTCTAGGGCTTAGGCAACTAAAATGCGTGCAAAACAACAACAACAACCCTACTTCTTAGTCCACAGCGGGGTGAGGGGGCTGGGGGCGGGGGAAATCACCCTGTGCTTTAAAGTTAAAGCCCTAACTTCTGAGAAACCGGGGTGCTGTGTCTGTGAGGTTACTGGTGTGCCTAATTAACTCTAGAGTAAGCGTGCTGAACGGCAGAATCATTCCAATCAGCAGACTACCATCCGAGAGCTAACTTTATAAGATCAACGACTGGCTCGCTACCAATACAAAAGAATGAATTCCATCCACCACCACAGGTTGCCCTAAAGTCAAAAAGGGAGAACTGATCAACATCTGTAAATAGTAAGGCTTACTATCTTTAGAGTGGAAATGTTAAAACAAGGACTAAGAACTAAAGTACAGCTTACTTGTTTTGTAAGCACTTTCATGGTGTTTGGTAAATAAACTCCATACTAATCTAAATCCACTACTTGATACAAATAACTTCACACTAAATACTTCTAATGCTAAATTTAAGGTACTTAATGGTAAACTGCATTTAAAAAACTTTCTTAAAAGGAACAGTATTAAAAAAATCTCAGCGCAGAAATCTGAGTAAAAGAAAACAAGTAAACACTACAATGATTTACCAAAACCAGGCTTTGGAAAGAGAGTTCAATAGAGGTTAATTTAGTAAAATCAAATTATTCACAAGAGCAAGGCGTTCCAAATAGCATTCTCTACATTTACATACAGCTCTCATATTTCACATTATCTTGACCCCATATATAAAGAATTTTTTCGGCTGGCCGTTTTCTTGAAACGGGTAGCCTTAAAAGTAAAGGGAAACTATTTAATCCACTTTTCAAAGAGTTGCCCCTTCGACCAGCACACTAAACGTCCATAAGCATACAGCAGCTTCTTTAAAATCACAGCTAATAAAATTTGCTACCGCAAGTCAGGCTTTTAGGTTAAAACCTTCAACCTCACTTTCTTTTTGATTCAATCTGATAAGCAGAGAAATCTGAGTCATAAAAAAGGAATATCCAGCGCTACGATAAGACAATTGTCATTCCATCCCCTTCCCCCCACAACACACAGAACTTTTCAAAACTCGTTCCCAGGTTTTCTAGCCCTCACGCGTAAGCTCCCCGCACCTCTCAACTGGAACGAAGTCTTCACCCAAGAAAACGGTTTTGAGATTCTTTTTTTTTTTTTTGGGGGGGGGGAATGATAAATCTTTCCCTATTAAGATCTCAAGAAAGTAGGAGCAGGATGTACTGTACCTGGGCGTTGGCGTGGAGTTTGTGCTCGTTAGAGACGTGGTGCCTCAGGAGAAGGGTTTTCTTGTAGTTGCGGGTCCCTCGCGAAAGCTCATCATGCCCCACTTGGGGAAGGTCCACGCTTCCCCCATCTGCAGGGGTCTTTTGGCACCAGCCGCAAGACATAAGGCCAGTATCCCTGGAATAGCGCAGCCAGGGAAAGTCCTTGAGCCAGGAGGCCTGGAAGGAGGACTGAAGCTTCTGCATTAGAGACTTGGGCCGCGCGAGCGGGAAGTGCTGGACAGTCTCTCCTTCGCCAGCTCCCACACCGCTGCCCTCCACTTCGTCCCCGCCATCGCCGCCCGACCGCCTGCTGCTACTGCAGCTGCCGCCTTCCGCCCCGCTGCCGTCGCCCAGGCTCGCCCCCTCCTCCTCGTCCTCGGTGCTGTCGCTCAGGGACGCGCCGTCCTGCATCAACTCCTTCCTCTCCAGCGCGTCCAGCTCCAGATCTACAGCCGCCGGCCCTCGTCCATTGAAATGCCTCAGGGGCCATGCCGAGGTCTCGGGGCGGCCGCGGCTACTGCCATTGTTGCCGAGACCCCCGCCGCCGCCGCCTCCTCGGAAGGCCAGAGTCCGACGGTTCCTCTCCGCTAGCAGGGGGCCCCCAGCGCCACCGCCGCCCAGCGAGGTGGGGCCGCCCGCGTCTTGGGGGAGCAACTCCTTGGCTTCCTCGGCGACGCCGGCGGCCGCCCCAGCGGAGGCCTCCAGGTCTTGGGGCTCCAGGCCCTCCAATTCCACTTCCTCGTCGGCCCCCCGCCCATTAGGCTGCTGAAGCGCTGGCGGCGCTGGCGGCGGGGGCTGTCTCGGCTGGGGCTGCGGAGGCCAAGCTGAGGCCTCCCCGCCAGCGTTATTGTTCGTGGAGCCGCCGCCGCTGGCGGTGACCAACCCGCCTCCTCGGAACGCCAGCGTCCTGCGGTTCATTTCACTGAACGACATGGCGCGCGCCGCCGCCGCCGCCGCCGCCCGGTGCCCCGGCTCGCGCACGGCCTCGGGCCGCGTCCCGCGCGCTCCCCGCGACTCCCCCTCCGTCTCGCCCCCGCCCCCGGCGTTCCGGTCTCGCGGGGCTCGGCCTCGCCCTCCCGCCCGGCAGCTCGGCTCGCGCTCGCTCCCGGGGCTGCTGCACGCGTCCGCTACCGCTGCCGGGCCGCCGCCTCCGGCCGCTCTCTCGTCCTCCACCCCCGCCCCGCCGCGCTATGGGCAGCGTCCCGCGCGGAGAAGGGGGCGGGCGGCGGAGAGGTGAGGAGCTAGCCGAGGGCGCGCGAGGCCTTCGAAGTTGAGCGGCGGAGTGCGAGGAGACCCTTCGCTGCCCCCTCTTTAAAGCCGCGCGCACACACCGACCCTCCACACAGATATCCTTCCTCCGCGCGCCGAGGAGTCCCGACGCCGCCGCCGGCTTCGCAGGCGCTGAAGGCCAGAGGCACGCTAAGCTGCTCGGCTTCGCCACATAACGAAGCGACAATAAAGCCGGCGGAGCGTTTCCGTCCGACCAGGCCCTGGCGGAGGTCGAATGGCAAATGAACAACGGACCGTGCGCCCACAATGCACCGGGGTAGCAGTAACCGCTGGAGGGGGAAAGGGTGGGGGCCGGGCTGGGGGAGGGGGGCTGGGCTTGGGGCTGGGCTGGGGTGGGGTGGGGGCGCCAGGGGACCGGGAAAGGGGTTGGGCCGCGCCTCCGGCCTGGGGGCGGGGGTGCGGCCGCAGGGAAGGAAGTCGGCCGAGGGGCGGGGGACAAAAGGCCGGGCGGCGGGCTGGGGGTCTCAGGGAGGGGGCGGGCGTGTGCGGCCAGGGCCGGGCTACGCGGAGGACAAACAGCTGGCGAGTGTCAGGGTCTGGCCGCCTCCCCGCTGCCCACACGCACCTACCCGCGCCCGGGACGCGCATTTCCTTCTCTCGCCACGAGTTCACCTGGGACTTTGCAAATAACTGTGCGGTGGGAGCTGCGCTCCAGCCTTGTCATTTGCTGAGGGTGGGTGTCGGTGCCCAAGGAAGTGAACTTATTTTGTTCCTTCACAAAGACTGGACCAGGCGTTGCCTTACACGCGAGTAGGTTACGACCACGGACACCACCTCTTCTGATGCATTGTGCGAGGCAGCACCTCGGGCCCAGGGCAATAATCATTTCACAGAAAATGCACCGCCCCGAGTGTCTTATTGCTGTGATGAAATGGAAATTTAAATAAAAGGTCGAACACGTGCGTTCACTGGGAAGTATTGACATGGGTGTTACATCACCAGCAGCCAATCAGATAACTCCAGTCATGTTTATACTTTACAACCACCTTGTGAGTATTACAGTATGTCATAACGTTATAAATATTAGGCAGGGTTTTCCCCAGGAGCGGGGAGGAGTCTGCTTCTACGGACGCTGTGAGCCGCTCCGAAGATTGTGTGTTAGAAGACAACAGTTCGTTTTTAAGATTTTTTTCGAACTGTTTACATTACATGGAATTCAAATTGGTTCCAACAGAATAAACTGGAAACGAAATCCCACAAATATAATCATAGTAGAGTTTTTTCCAATTTAGGGCCCTTATACAACTTGAAAAAAAATTTAATATGCTAAATTTAGCAAATACTAAAGTGTTCAAACTCATCTGCTGACTTGAGTTTAAGCCTATTTCAGGTTAAAGATGCTTTCAAGTTATGGAAAGTTATGGAGGGGCCTTTTACTCTTAAGTAACATATATTAGGGGTTGAATCACAAACTAGTAAAATGCTCAAGATAATTATTCACTAGAAACGAATATATGGCAGGGCAAATTTTTAATTAATAATACATATGTGCATAAAATGAGAAATATACATGAACTCTTTATAGTGATACATTATCTAATGGGAAGGGTTATTATGTTTGAGGCTTGAACCTCCTACATAATATGTTAGTGTAAACAAAGTTATATATCTTTTATAAAGAGCAGGTGTTACAATTTTTAGACCCTCTAGTTATATGATTCTTGTTCTCGTCAAAAATTTTTTTAGATTTCAAAACTAAGAGCAATATGTAAAGCTTTGTATAATGTAAAATATGGTGTGTTTTTTAAGGTTACTTTAAAAAGCAAGCTTTGGCTGGTCCCAAGGTAGTAAATTTTCTCAACTGGTTATTCACAGTTGGTTACCCTTTGTGCCACTCTTTCCCCACTTCCACTTGACTAGTCTTTTAAAACTAACTAAATATTTAAATAAACGAGTCTTCTCAAACGTATTATAAAATACCATTTGTCTTCCTATTTTTTAAATGGACTAAACACATAAATCCACATCCAGACTCATATATTGATTGTATAGTTTTATTCAAAGCAACATTCACTTGATTTACTGTAATTTTAATACCTGTGTAAATGAGCAGTGTTGTATGTCAAACAAAAAACATTGGTTCTATCTTACAGATTACATGTAATTTTAATGTAAAGAATACTACTGGCGGGCCGGGCGCGGTGGCTCAAGCCTGTAATCCCAGCACTTTGGGAGGCCGAGGCGGGTGGATCACAAGATCAAGAGATCGAGACCATCCTGGTCAACATGGTGAAACCCCGTCTCTACTAAAAATACAAAAAATTAGCTGGGCATGGTGGCGCGTGCCTGTAATCCCAGCTACTCAGGAGGCTGAGGCAGGAGAATTGCCTGAACCCAGGAGGCGGAGGTTGCGGTGAGCCGAGATCGCGCCATTGCACTCCAGCCTGGGTGACGGAGCAAAACTCCGTCTCAAAAAGAAAAAAAAAAAAAAAAAGGAATACTACTGGCCTTTCACAAAAGGATTTTGTCTTTGAGTTATTTTTCCAATAGTAAACATATTGCCACGTGGCCACCAGTGATCAAGAGCTTGAAATTCTGATACAGTTCCTCAGGTAGGTGTAGTTGTAGGGTGTTTGTGTGTTTGCTTGTTTTTGTTTGTTTTGTCCTGCTTTGTTTTAGTTGCTGGGAAGTTTTAAGACAGTGGAGTCTGTGATCTTGACCTAATTTGTACCCTTAAGAAATAAGAACTCTGCCTAGTGTGGCTGTATATAATATGTGCCACATCTGGAAGAATGCCGTTTGTTTTTAATGCATTTTTTTTTCATTCTAGGCATTTTGAAAATAAATACATTCATTATATTTTAACCACCACAGCCTCCATCCCCCAAAAAGAGGGAAGAGTTACTGAAGTTACTTTTTACCTAGGATAAAGGTGATGGAAAGTGAAAAATGGACTTAAGAATTTTTATTTCAATTCTAAAGCCTGCTTTCCTTCCAAAACTGTTAAATTCAAATCTTTGCTGCTTCTTATGTCGTATCCCTGGTACATAGTAGGCACTATATAAGTTTATGTAAATATTTTTGCTTTCTAGTAGTGCCAGAGTCAACCAAAAACGTTTAAATCCCTAATTGTGTTGTGTCAGAACTGCCTTTTTCTCAAACATATATCTTACCTTATGTTTTATAAAATCCGTGTTGTCTTCTGTCTGAAGTTATGTTTAAATATGGACTAATTAGGAATGAATTAGGCTAGATTCAAGTGGTACAAATAAATGACTTAAATTCTAGGACCACTGAACTAACAAATGGTATCAGTGTGATGTATATGTGTGTGATTGAGTATGCATGCCTGTATGTGTATATATATGTGTGTGTGTGTGTGTGTGTGTGTGTGTGTGTGTGTGTGTTCAGTTGTCTTCCTCTAAACTCTGAAGGAAGGTGGAAATCAGAAACAAAGCTCAAAGGGATAGTAATCACAAATATCTCATGATACTCCGTAAGAAGGGAACTTTGAGTAACAGAAGGGGATCTCCTATGCTGTGAATGGAGTTTTTAGGAATTCCCCAAGCCCTTCCAGTCTCCTAGCAAGCAGGGATGTGTTCTCCCCCTCTAACTCCTATACTTATTGTTAGGGTACTACCATATTCAAGGGAATTCCCCCTTATGCTTACCAGGGGAACCCCTTAAGAATGGGGCATCCCCAACCAGTTTGTCCCCTAATTTCATCTTACTCCACGTAAAACAGTTGTAGTTTACACTTGATACTGGCTCACCATATCTCTGTAATGGGCCTTAGCTTCTATACTTGGCCCAGCTGATCTTTGAGGGTCAAACTTGGCTATCCTTCACTGCCTTGGTAGAGGTACGTTGCCTCTTGAGTTCTAGGGACAGTAGCCTTTCTGTCTGTGGGATTGACATGAGTCATCCACCAAAATGAAGCACATGAGGACAGGGACTGTCTTTCACCTCCATCCCATCCCCACCAGCACATAGTAGGCAAGTAATGTTTGTTGAATAATTTTTGTATCTTCCCTTGCAGTCAAATTTGGTAGACAACCTTTTCTTCTGTTTTCTGTTTTGTTTTTCTTGGCTTAGTACAAAAATCTTCTTCTTAAAAGTATTGAGGGGCCAGGCATGGTGGCTCACACCTGTAATCTCAGCCCTTTGGGAGGCCAAGGCGGATGGGATCACGTGAGGTTGGGAGTTTGAGACCAGCCTGGGCAATATGGTGAAACCCTGTCTCTACTAAAAATACAGAAATTGGCTGGGCATGGTGGTGTGTGCACCTGTAGTCCCAGCTACTTGGGAGGCTGAAGCAAGAGAATCGCTTGAACCTGGAATAGGGAGGTTGCAGTGAGCCGAGATCATGCCACTGCACTCCAGCCTGGGCAACAGAGCAAGACTCTGTCTCAAAAAATAAAAATTAAAACTTTTTAAAAGATTTAAAAAATTATTTAACCAGTGTTCTACCGTTGAACATTTCATTGTTTACAGGTGGGTTTTGTGGGATTTTCTTTCTTTTTTTTTTTTTTTTTTGTGCAGTTATAAACAATTATTCAGTGAACATTCTTGAAAATAAAACTTTGTAAATATTATTACTTCGGGGTGAATTATAAAAAGGGGAATTTGTGGTAAAGGGAATGAACGTTTTCTTTTTTGATAAAAGAATTCAGAAGGAGGGAATGAACATTTTATAAACAAAGGATTTTTAAAGTGAACTAGGCAAAAGAAATCTAGGATATATGTGATAGACAAAGGCTTAATATCACTGATATACACAGAGCTCTAATCAATGAAAAAAACACAAAGATAGTGGAAGAAAAAAATGTGCAGAGGACATGTATTAGAAAATCTTTTACAAGTGCTGCGGTCTGAAATACAAGTGCCATGGTGTGAACATTTGTGTTCTCCTCAAAATTTATATGCTGAAACCTAAGCCCCATGGTAATGGTATTAAGAAAAGAGGTGATTAGGTCATGAGGACAGAGCCCTCACGAATGGGATTAGAGCCCTTATAATAGAGGCTTGTGGAAGAACTTGTTCGCTCTTCCACTATGTGCAGTGACAAGGTGCCATCGATGAGGAACAGGCAGGCCTCTTCCAGACACTGAATCTGCTTGTGCCTTGATCTTGGACTTCCCAGCTTCCAGAACTGAGAAACACATTTCTGTTGTTTTTAAAGTACCCAGTTTGTGCTTTTGTTATAGCAGTCCAAACAGATTTAAGACGAGTGACTAGAAAACATATGAAAAGATGTGCAGTCATGGCCAGTAATCAGAAATGTGCATAAAAGTCACGATTGAAAAGTAGTTTTTTTCTTTTTTTAACTCATCCAAGGTATAGAAAAATGATCATAGTGGGAATATAGATAGGAACAAGTTTTCTGCTAGGTTGCTTGTATGTATCAACATACAAAATGTGTAGATAACTTTTTATCCAGCAGTTTCAGCACTAAGAATTTATCCTAGATAGATGTATTAAGATGTCTGTTCAAGGCCAGGCGTGGTGGCTCACGCCTGTAATCCCAGCACTTTGGGAAGCCAAGGCAGGCAGATCATGAGGTCAGAAGTTCAAGACCAGCCTGGCTAATATGGTGAAACCCTGCCTCTACTAAAAATAACAAAAATTAGCTGGGCATGATGGCAGGCACCTGTAGCCTGGGAGGCTGAGGCAGGAGAATCACTTGAACCTGAGAGGCAAACATTGCAGTGAGCTGAGATCATGCCACTGTACTCCAGCCTGGGTGACAGAGCAAGACTCTGTCTCACAAAAAAAAAAAAAAAAGAAAAAAAAAAAAAGATGTCTTTGCAAAGATGTTTATTGCGGCACTGTTTATAAGCCTAGAAAACAGGATCAAGACCCCTTGACCTTCTATTTATTCTGTTCCATTCTATTCTATTTATATATGTTATGGTACATTGCTATAATCAATTATTGACCAGCCATTAAAAGATTACTCTTGCTTTGTCATCCAGGCCAGAGTTCAATGGCACAATCTCAGCTCACTGCAACCTCTACCTCCCTGATTCAAGTAATCATCCTGCCTCAGCCTCCCGAGTAGCTGGAGTTACAAGCGCACGCCACTATGCCCAGCTAATTTTTGTATTTTGGTAGAGACGGGGTTTTGCCATGTTGGTCAGGCTGATCTGGAACTCCCTGACCTCAGGTGATCCACCTGCCTCAGCCTCCCAAAGTGCTGGGATTATAGGCCTGGGTCACCAAGCCCAGCTAAAAAGATCAGTCTTTTGATTGAAAAGATCAAGCTTAGAATGATGGTTTCCAGGTTCATCCACCATCATTCTCAGCAAACTGACACAAGAGCAGAAAATCAAACACCGCATGTTCTCACTCATAGGCGGGTGTTGAACAATGAAAACACATGGACTCAGGGAGGGGAGCACTACGCACTGGGGTCTGTTGGGGGGAAATAGGGGAGGGACAGCAGGGGGTGGGGAGCTGGGGAGAGATAGCATGGGGAGAAATGCCAGATAGAGGTGATAGGGAAGAAGGCAGCAAATCACACTGCGACGTGTGTACCTATGCAACAATCTTGCATGTTCTTCACATGTATCCCAAAACCTAAAATGCAATAAAATAAAAAATAAAAAGAGAAAGAAAAGAAAAGATCAAGCTTGTCTGAGCATGGTGGCTCACTCCTGTAATCCTAGCTCTTTGGGAGGCTGAGGCAGGCAGATCACTGAGGTCAGGAGTTGGAGACCAGGCTGGCCAACAGGGCAATACCCCATCTCTATTAAAAATACAAAAATTTTATGCTGCTTATTCTAGTTAGAAAATAAGAGAGGAAAAAAAGAAAAAATTGCAAAAATTAGTCAGGCATGGTGGCACATGCCTGTAGTCCCAGCTACTCAAGAGGCTGAGGCACAAGAATTGCTGGAACCCGGGAGGTAGAGGTTACAGAGAGCTGAGATTGCACCACTGCCCTCCAGCCTAAGTGACAGAGCGAGACTCTGCCTCAAAAAAATAATAATAATAATAATAAGATCAAGCTTATGTTGAGTGAAAAAAAGCAACATACTAACATATAGGAATAATTGTTCAATTAGTATTTATTGAGCATCTATGCTGTTAAGCCCTGGGCATATATTCTTTGCTGAACAAAACAGCCTTTATTCCTAGAGTTACACATTAAATCCATATATGAACAGAAACATGGAGAAAACTTTAAACTGATATTCACCAGAATGGAAGCAATAATCTCAGAGGGAGAATTTTAGTTTGTTTTGTTTTGTTTTGTTTTAATTGAGACAGAGTCTCTCTCAGTTGCCTAGGCTGGAGTGCAGTGGCACAATCTCTGCTCACTGCAACCTCCACCTCCCAGATTCAAGTGATTCTCATGCCTCAGCCTCCCGAGTAGCTGGGACTACAGGGGCGCACTACCACACCCAGCTAACTTTTGTAATATTAGTAGAGACAGGGTTTCACCATATTGGTCAGGCTGGCTTCAAACTCCTGACCTCAGGTGATTTGATTGCTTCAGCCTCCCAAAGTGCTAGGATTACAGGCATGAGCCACTGCACCCAGTGAGAATTTTAGTTTTTAAAACAACTTTCTTGATATATTTCCTGTAGTCTTATATTAAAAATGTAATTTATATTGAGCATACAAAAATGTCAATAAAACTATTTTCATTTGGGGAGAAGGTTATCAACATCAATAATCGATGGTATACAGCCTGAGCAACATATTGAGAACTTGTCTCTACAAAAAATAAAAATAATAGCTGGGTCCACACCCGTACAGGCTCACACCTGTAGTCCCAGCTACTCAGGAGGTAGAGATAAGACAGGCGTCCCCAAACTTTTTACACAGGGGCCAGTTCACTGTCCCTCAGACCGTTGGAGGGCCGCCACATACTGTGCCCCTCTCACTGACCACCAATGAAAGAGGTGCCCCTTCCTGAAGTGCAGCGATTGCGGGGGGGTGGGGGGCCGGAAAAATGGCTTCAGGTAGTTTGGGGACGCCTGAGATAGGAGGATCCCTTGAGCCCAGGAGTTTGAGGCTGCAGTGAGCTATGATCACACGGCTGCACTCCATCCTAGGCAACACAGCAAGACCTTGTCTCAAAGAAACAAACAAACAAAATCTATGATGTGGTTTTCCCCAGGATTTTGAGGGAAAAGTACTGTTCATTCTTCTTTTTCTCCACTTATGAACCAATTTTGGCCTGCCCCCCAAAATAAACACAAAAGATTCAAACCATGGTATTTCTTTTCTTAGAAAATTCCAATCTCTTTAAAACATTATTTATTTTACAAGAGCTTAAATTTACATGCATATTTTCAGAGAAGCATCTGTCACAATAAGCCATACATTCTGGCCCTGCCCTCCTATCCATTCTCTACAGAAGCCAGTAATCTTTTCAAAATGCAAATCTGATCCTATCACCCCACCCACACTCATGATTCTTAATCCCTTTATGCCTAAAACCCTTCAAGGTTTCAGTGATTTTATGTTGGTCTACTACATATATCAAAACACTTTTAAAATGCCTACCGAGCCCAGCAAGGTTTGGTGGCCATCTACTGCTCCAGCCTCATCTTCCCAACACTCTCCTCCTCTCCTTCACATTTGCTTTGAGAACTTTCTGACCTTTGCACAGGCCGTTGTTCTCTGCTGTAAAACTCTTCCCTCCCTTCTCCTAATTGACACATATTCACCCTTAGAACACTTCCTTAGGGCAGCTTTCTTTGACCACCCACAGCCCCAGATACTCAAATATCTCAATACAGATTATCCTAGCACTCTTTAACTCTTCCTCCCGGCCCTTGTCACAGTTGCAGTTTTTACACTTGTATAATTATTTCCTTAGGGCATTGATTATTGCTTTAAACTGATGATTCTGTGAGGGCAGGGTCCATTGCCGATTTTGCTCAATATTGAGTTTTCAGAAACTAGAAACTGTTACATAGTGGACAATCAGTAAAGATTTGTTGAATGAAGAAATATGTAAATATGCAAATTTGTGGGCACTATAGGTACCAAGAACCTTGAACTTTGAATAAAAGACAAAACATAGATCAGAATTTTGCTGAATAAGTCAGTAGAACAGAAACATGGTAGATTTTAAATGTTGATAATATTTACAATGCATTTTTATTTTATTTATTTATTTTGAGATAAGAGTCTCGCACTGTTGCCCAGGCTGGAGTGCAGTGGCATAATCTCGGCTCACTGCAACCTCCACCCCTAGGTTTAAGCAACTCTGCTGCCTCAGCGTCCTGAGTAGCTGGGATTACAGGTGTGTACCCCCACCCCCAGCTAATTTTTGTATTTTTAGTAGAGATGGGATTTTACCATTTTGGCCAGGCTGGTCTTGAACTCCTGACCTCAGGTAATCCGCCTGCCTCGGCCTCCCAAAGTGCTAGGATTACAGGCTTGAGCCACCGTGCCCGGCCAAAATAGATTGTTTTTACAATATGGATTTTGATGTGGGCTGCAAAGAATGGGAACAATAGAATACAGGTTGATATTTATTTGTATTGAAAGTAATAATATACAACAAAGCCACAGTTCACATGAAGAAAAAAAAAGTAATAAAACCACATTACTGATTTCTGCTCATTAGGAGACGTATCCCAAATATTTACTTCACAGACGCTATTTGGTTCACAGACTGATTTCTCCATTAAATCAGTTAATCGACTGTTCGGTAGCCACAGATTTCACACTAATCCACTTCTTACAAGTTTACAATGCAAACCAGTTACCTTCAGAAGGATCAAGTGAGGAAATGTGGAAGAGAGAAAGATGCCAAGGCCATAATGGTATAGTGCTATGAAGAAATACTGTAAACAGAGCTTTCTATACAACTTTATGCAAAAACTTCACTGAAGGTTTTAGATACAAATAGGGTGACTTCCATCCTCCAGATCTTTGAGATAATGTCCAGGTGAGAAAATACCGCACTTTGAAAACTAAAGACAATGGAAACAGCATAAATCATGAGATCAGTCTTTAGAAAAGAACTCTCCGGCCATAGTGGCTCACGCCTGTAATCTAAGCACTTTGGATGCCAAGGTGGGCGGATCACCTGAGGTTGGGAG
This sequence comes from Saimiri boliviensis, assembly GCF_048565385.1. Taxonomy (NCBI): domain Eukaryota; kingdom Metazoa; phylum Chordata; class Mammalia; order Primates; family Cebidae; genus Saimiri; species Saimiri boliviensis. Next base: position 45,040,460 of record NC_133463.1, read on the forward strand.
TTCAAGACCTGCCTGACCAACATGGTGAAACCCGGTCTTTAAAAAAAATAAAAGTAAAAAATAAAAAATAAATAAATAAAAATTAAAAATAATAAAAGAAAAGAAAAGAACTCTGCCATCCCAAAGATGTGATTAGGGTGACTGAGAGCACATCCCAGGATTGGAATGTAACATCTTCAAAGAAAGCTCAGATACTTTCAGATCTAGTCCAATGTTCTTCAAACTGGAGTATGCTTAAATCTGGAGTTACACAAAGAATTTTTAAGGAGTGTGGCCGGGCACAGTGGCTCAAGCCTGTAATCCCAGCACTTTGGGAGGCCGAGGAGGGTGGATCACAAGGTCAAGAGATCGAGACCATCCTGGTCAACATGGTGAAACCCCGTCTCTACTAAAAATACAAAAAATTAGCTGGGCATGGTGGCACATGCCTGTAATCCCAGCTACTCAGGAGGCTGAGGCAGGAGAATTGCCTGAACCCAGGAGGCGGAGGTTGCGGTGAGCCGAGATCGCGCCATTGCACTCCAGCCTAGGTGACAAGAGCGAAACTCCGTCTCAAAAAAAAAAAAAAGAAAAGAAAAAAAGAATTTTTAAGGAGTGTGTGAGCATATGAATTGTTTTTAAGAGAACTGGTTCTCAAGCTTTCCACTTTCAAATGGCCTTTTTTTCCCCAAAACTAAACTGTTGGAGAATGCTCCTGTCTAGCTGTTTTTCCTTTTCCATCTCTCCTTCCACAATCACTCTTCTCCCATTCTACCAAAACAGTCATGCTTTCACCTTATAGGCATGCCATCCCTAGTCTTACTGTGACACATTGTCCCAGGATGGAAAAGGAACACCAGGGACAAATAGAGAAACTAAATGTCCCTAATCACTTGGTGGCAACACTTTTGCAGCTCCGATGGTTTCCAGCTTTTACTTTCAACTAGCAGAAGAAGGACCTTATTGAAGTGTCAGTTGATCGTTAGAAATGATTTTGAAGGGTTTTATTTGTGAAGAGCTTGAAAGGAGTTTAAAGAATTTTGTGACATAGCTCAAACAAAATTCCTTCTATTCCTGTCGTGCATAATTTTTTGTGAACAAATGTTAGCACATACGCAAAAGAAAAGAAAAAAAGCGAATAAAATATATGACAAACCCTGTTTTACTCTAGCAAACACATCTTTGGCACAATCATTAGTTGGAAAAAAATCAGCTATGAAATGCATTTCCAATAAAAGTGTATGTCTTATGTTTAATATCAATATTTATTGATATATTTTTGTTGTTTTGATCAAACATGCACTAACAATTATAATGATTACTCGGTTCAAGATTTTTTTAACATTTATAGTCATAATTTTCTTTTTTTTTTTTTTTTTTGGACAAGGTCTCACTCTGCTGCCCAGGCTAGAGTGCTAGAGTGCAGTGGCACAATCACAGCTCACTGCAGCGTCAATTCCCAGGCTCAAACCATCCTCCTACCTCTCTCACCCAAGTAGGTGGGACTACAGGTCAGTGCCACCAAGGCGGGCTAATTTTTTAAAATATTTTGAGGCGACAAGACGTCAGTATGTTGCCCAGGATGTTTTCAAACTCTTGGGTTCAAGGGATCTTCCAGCCTTCGCCTCCCAAAGTGTTGAGATTATAGGCTTGAGCCACACACCTGGCCAGAAGTTTTTTTAATTAAATTTAAATTGATTGGTACTAGACTTTAGAGTATAAATATATTTTGACATGTTGTAGGGAAGTAGAATAAAAGAACAATGTAAATTTTCCATTTGTTGATATATTTTTAAATTAATAGTGGTTGCTATCAAATGATTATAGTGTATAGAGATTGCATCAAGTGGATTTTCTAAGATGACATTTTATTTTGTGTTTATAACCTGCTAGAAATGACATTCATTACAACAATTTGCACATACCATGAAATATCGCAGATACTAACTTAAGAATGTTTCCAAACATAGAGTTTTTCAAAATTATTTTAGGGAAGATGCTAGTCTAGTTCAGTAATTTCCAGATACTATCTTTTACTAATTAGTGGTGAAATGAAAAATAAAGAAAATCTAGATAATTTTTTAAAAAGGAAATTTGTTCAATTTAAAAGCCTGCCCCATTCTGAAATTATATACTCTCAGATATATTTAGACTTAATATATGTTTTTTGAAATTATGATGTTATGGATTATAGTTTTAATATTCTTTGTTGCTCTCCAAAATATTTTGAAATTATTCTAAGCACAAAATTCAAAACCATGAAAAAACCACCGATCTAAAGGACTACAAAGGGAAATATTTTATTTATTTATTTTTATTTTTATTTTTATTTTTATTTTTTGAGACAGAGTCTTGCTCTGTTGCCAGTCTGGAGTACAGTGGCGCGATCTCGGCTCACTTCGACCTCTGCCTCCCAGGTTCAAGTGTTTCCCCTGCCTCAGCCTCCTGAGTAGCTGGGACTACAGGAGCACACCACTGCAGCCGGCTAATTTTTTTGTATTTTAGTAGAGACAGGGTTTCATTGTGTTGGCCAGGTTGGTCTCAATCTCCTGACCTCGTGATCTGCCCACTTCGGCCTCCCAAAGTGCTGGGATTACAGGTGTGAGCCACCGCACCCGGCGGGAATATTTAATAATACAGAATGTTGTGGCAGGGCACGGTGGCTCACACCTGTAATCCCAGCACTTTGGGAGGCCGAGGTGGGCAGATCACCTGAGGTCAGGAGTTCAAAACCAACCTGGTCAACATGGTGAAACCCCATCTGTATTAAAAATATAAAAATTCTTGTCTAGTACCAGATTTCAAAGAGAATGCTTCGTTTTTGCCCATTCAGTATGATATTGGCTGTTGGTTTGTCGTAAATAGCTTTTATTATTTTGAGATATGTTCGGGGGATGGGGAGGTGGGAAGAGATAGCATGGGGAGAAATGACAGATACAGGTGAGGGGAAGGAAGGCAGCAAACCACACTGCCGTGTGTCTACCTATGCAATAATCTTGCATGTTCTTCACATGTACCCCAAAACCTAATATGCAATTATATATATATATATATATATATATATATATATATATATATATATATATATAAATTGGTTGGGCATGGTGGTGCATGCCTGTAATCCCAGCTACTCAGGAGGCTGAAGCAGGAGAATCTCTTGAACTCAGAAGTCAGAGGTGAGCAGAGATCGTGCCACTGCACTCCAGCCTGGGCAACATAGTGAGATTCCGTCTCAAAGTAAAAAAAAAAGAATGTTGTGTAATCACTGAAGAATGGCGACAGCCAGTTTACCTCTTAGTTTATGGACATACCAAGCAATTGGAAGGCATTTTTTGAGTTTCTACTGTTTGCCCAAAATTAGTGTTTTGGTTTTTTTTTGAGACGGAGTTTTACTCTTGCTACCCAGGATGGAGTGCAATGGCACGATCTCGGCTCACCGCCACCTCCACCTCCTGGGTTCAGGCAATTCTCCTGCCTCAGCCTCCTGAGTAACTGGGACTACAGTCACACACCACCATGCCCAGCTAATTTTTTGTATTTTTAGTAGAGATGGAGTTTCACCATGTTGATCACGATGGTCTCGATCTCTTGACCTCTTGATCCACCCTCCTCGGCCTCCCAAAGTGCTGGGATTACAGGTGTGAGCCACCGCGCCCAGCTCCAAAATTAGTATTTGATAAATAGGATTGTCCCAACTTTTCTCTTCTTTTCTTTTCTTTTTTTGAGACAGAGTTTCTTATTACCCAGGCTGGAGTGCAATGGCGCGGTCTCGGCTCACCACAACCTCCGCCTCTTGGGTTCAGGCAATTCTCCTGCCTCAGCCTCCTGAGTAGCTGGGATTACAGGCACGTGCCGCCATGCCCAGCTAATTTTTTGTATTTTTAGTAAAGACGAGGTTTCACCATGTTGACCAGGATGGTCTCGATCTCTTGACCTTGTGATCCACCCACCTCAGCCTCCTAAAATGCTGGGATTACAGGCATGAGCCACCGCGCCCGGCCGGATTGTCCCAACTTTAAAGAAACTCATCTTTAACTCAGGGAGAACTTTTACATTGGTAACTACAATGGTTAAGTGTCAATAGAGGTATGTACAAATAGCTATAGAAACATGGAGAATAAGAAAAACAAAACAAAAAGAAACATGGGAAATAGAATGACTGTTGCTTGTTTGAAAAATCAAATTGAAACAAACAAAAAACAACAACAACAAAATCAAACTGAATTGTGAGGGAAGATAGATCCTCAAGCAGGGTTTTAAGATACAAATGTGAATTTCGCCAAAATAAAAGGAAATTTATTTCAAAAGTAAGGAAATAGTAAGTAGCTTGGTGTGTTGAGACTAGAGGAACAATGCTTGAGGTGAAGTTTGAAAAGAAAGGAGAGGTGCCTCAGGCAGTGGTTCATGCCCATAATCTCAGCACTTTGGGAGACTGAGGCTGTGGATCACCTGAAGTCAGGAGTTTGAGACCAGCCTTGCCAACATGGCAAAACCCCATCGCTACAAAAAATACAAAAATTTAGCCAGGTGTTGTGGCCCGGGCTTGTAGTCTCAACTAGTTGGGAGGCTGAGGCATGAGAACCCAGGAGATGGAGGTTGCTGTGAGCTGGGATCATGCTGTTGCACTCACTCTAGCCTGGGCAACAAAGCGAGACTCTTGGATTTATCCCCAAAGCCATGGGAAGACTGAAAGGTTTTTATGCAAGGAAGTGACTAAATCAGATACTTATTAATAATATCAGTTTCCTTTGTTTTAGTTATATACTCATCAAACAATCTGATCTTTAATTTGGGATCCTGTGTAGATTATCCACTAGGAAGAACTTTTCTTGGTAAGCAAGGTAGGTTACCTTGCCAGATACATGTTCTATTGAAAAATGATGAATTGGATCATGTATGGTGGCTCACACCTGCATTCCCAGTGCTTTGGGAGGCCAGGCAGGAGGCTCACTGAAGGTTGGGAGTTTGAGACCAGCCTTGGCAACATAGTGAGACCCTGTCTCTTCAGAAAGAAATCTATTTAAAATTAGACTGCAGTGGTAGTGCATATCTGTAGTGCCAGCTACTTGGGAGGCTGAGACAGGAAGATCTCTTGAGCCCAGGAGTTCGAGGTTAGAGTGAGCTATAATCGCATCACTGCACTCCAGCCTCGGTGACAGAGTGAGACCCTGTCTCCGAAAAAAAAAAAAAAAAAAAAGAATTGGCAGTCTCTTCTGAATTTTGATGATTTAAGGTAGTGCCTAAGAATTCAATATATTTTAAGTATAGTAATCAAGCCTAGTTTTGGTATGCCAATACTTAACTTGAGATTTAGAGAGATATAGCAGTTATTTTCACCTCTTGAAGTCCTGCTTCAGGAACTTCTACTAGTACTTCAAGAAGCTTACTAGAATTTCTAACAATTTTATTGTACCTACTAGATTACATATTCATCAACCTGCCACCCCTTAGGAACACTGAGAATTCCATAGTCATGATAGCCATTTCATGAAAGATGGCAATGATACTTTAAAAATCCTTAACAAAAACTTCCAGAAATGAAGATGAAGCTCTTCCAAACATTTGTGATCAACCAACATAAAATTTCCCTCAAGCCCCGAAATATTACTCCTGCAGCAAGAGCCATGAAAATGACTGTGTTGGCCGGGCGCGGTAGCTCACGCCTGTAATCCCAGCACTTTGGAGGCCAAGTCGGGCAGATCACCTGAGGTCGGGAGTTCAAGACCAGCCTGAACAACATGGTGAAACCCAGTCTTAAAAAAATAAAAAGACTGTGTCATCATTCTCTGTTCACAAAAGGGGTTGGGTCAGATAATGTGGCTCGAGAAGGAAAAATGTACAAGTTCCTTTGGATAAACTGCTCAAAGTAGTTTAAAAAAAATGACTGTGTCATCATTCTCTGTTCACAAAAGGGGTTGGATCAGATAATGTGGCTTGAGAAGGAAAAATGTACAAGTTCCTTTGGGTAAACTGCTCAAAGTAGTTGCACTACTTATAGTGGGTCAGTAATTTTTTTTTAATTCTTTTTTTTGTTTCTTTTTCTTTTTTTTTTTTTTTTTACCTTTTTCCTCAGAAATTCTTGTTTTGAGGGTAAGTAGTAGTATCTGCAAATAGGAAGATGGTCAACACAAGTAAGGTAGGCAAGTTGTTCTCCCATTGGTGAAATGAGAATCAGGTCATTATTTTGGCTTGGTAAGTTTTTTGACTGAGGTATATTTCCCCAGGCCAGTCAGTCACATTCAGTGTTGCACATTGCAAAGTTATTATGCCTCACTGGTCAATGGAACAGTTAGGCTCATTGAACAAGTACAATTCAGGTACAGCCTGCTTTTTTCTTCTATTTAAGTAACCTGACCTAACAGCCATGGGATTCTGTTGTTGACTCTTAAACATTTCAGGATTTTCAGGTTTGCTCAAGATACGTAAATGATCAATTTGTGATTCAGAGATCTCTTCCTTCTCACATGCTCCATGTTACTTTGGTTAGTAGATTGATATCTCCAAGTAAGAAAACCAGGATAATAGAGATACTAAATAATTTGCTCAAGACCTCACAACATAAATACTGAAGTCCTCTATGGTAAAATTATGTATGACTGGTGCCCCTCATTTGTGGATGTCTATAGAGACAAAATTGCACTGTCACCCAGGCTGAAGTGCAATGGCATAATCTTGGCTCACTGTAATCGCCACCTCCCGGGTTCAGGTGGTTCTCCTGCCTCAGCCTCCCAAGTAGCTGGGATTACAAGCGTGTACCACCATGCCTGCTAATTTTTGTATTTTTAGTAGAGATGAGGTTTCACCATGTTGACCAGGCTGATCTCAAACTCCTGACCTCGGGTGATCTACCCACCTCAGTCTCCCAAAGTGCTGGGGTTATAGGTGTGAGCTGCTGCGTCCAGCCTGGAAAGGGTTTTGTCAGTACTAACCACAGTATTATTCAAGAGAAGTTTGTTTTTTGTTTTGTTTTTTTGTTTTTGTTTTGTTTTGTTTTTCTTTTTCTCTTTTTCTTTTTTTTTTCTCTTTCTTCTTCTTCTATTCAAGAGAAGTTTTAATGGAAATTCGTTAACAACTATTGGGGGTTATTAGACCAGCTTCGTAAGGTTAGGAAAAAATTCCTGGAACTAGAGAGTAGAGGGTGACCACAGAAGAAAGGTGGAAAGGTGTGTTCTAGGAGGAGTGAAGAGTACAGAGACCCTAAAGAAACACAGAGACAGAAACACATGGGTGTGAAGTGAAATCATCTTGGAATTAACATTTGGGGAGTGGCAGATGATATTGGATAAGCAGGGGCCAAATGATGGAGAACAAGTAAGTGGTGGGAACCCATTGAAATATTTTAAGCAAGGAAATGACATGATTAGACTCTTTTTAGATAGAAAGGTTCCTGCCATCATATAAACCAGAGAATGGAATTGAAGACTAGAGAGACAGCAGTATAAGTTATGATGTTATTGCAATAGAACAGGTAAGAGATGAAAGCTTAAAAGTCCAGCAGACATTTAGAGAATAATCTGGATTGGAGATATTTAGATATACATTTGGGAATTATCCATTTATAAGAGGTTAGGCAAAATCAGAGTAAGCAAAATGAACTATAGAGACCACGCAACATGAGAAGAGATAGAGAACTTAAAATTCTGTGACAACTGGGCACAATGGTTCATACCTGTAATCCCAGTACTTTGGGAGGCCGAGGCAGGTAGATCACTTGAGCCCAGGAGTTCAAGACCAGCCTTGCCAGCATGGTGAAACCTCGCCTCTGCTAAAAATACAAAAATTAGCCGGGCATGGTGGCACATTCCTGTAATCCCAGATACTTGGGAGGCTGAGGCATGAGAATTGCTTAAACCTGGGAGGAGAAGGTTGCAGGGAGCTGAGATCATGTTAGTGCACTCCAGACTGGGCAACAGAGCAAGACTCTGTCTCAAAAACCAAACAAAAAAAATAAGAAAAAGAATTTTGTGACAAAGCATCTTTTTTCTGCTTATAAAACTATTTCTCTGAGAAAGCATCATTTAAGGAGCAGATGCAAGGAGGGGATCCTGAGGAGATCTCACATCTAATAATCCTCGTTTTCTTTTTTTTCTTTTTTCTTTCTTTTTCAGTTGGCCCAGCCCAACCAAACCCAATTCAGGTTAGGCTAGGCTAGGCCCAATAATCCTCGTTTTCGAAAGTTCTTCTTTATATATCCAACTGAGGTCTTTCATGCTTTAATCAAAGTCTGTTTCTTCTGTTCACTCTCCAGTTGAGATAGAAAGCAGCTGTTCATCATCTTGTATATAACAACCCTTCCTGTGCTTAAATACTGTTATTAAGAAACCTAGTAGTCTTCTCTAAATTGGGCTAAATAATTTCTAGCTCCTATTTTTCCAACCCTTTAATCATCTCTGTGACTGTCTGTTGAATCCCTTCCACTTTCTCCACATCCCTCGTTAAGTAGTGGAGTCTGTTGCTGGACATTGCACTTTCAAGATTCACTGTGAGGCTCATGAGATAATTTTCTTAAATTTCTTGTGTAATAACCTAATGTATCAGTGCTGTGCTAGGACTGCTCCATGTTTACTAGGATTTTTCATAAGCCAGTTTATTTTGGTTTGCCTGACTGGCTAAAATAAGTTTTTGTATTTATCGTTAACTTTAAATCTCTGTGGCATTTCAAGGAGATAATTTTCTTTTTCTTTTCTTTCTTTTTTTTTTTTTTTTTTTTTTTTGAGATGGAGTCTGGCTCTGTTGCCTAGGCTAGAGTCACTGGTGCATCTTGGCTCACTGCCACCTCCCCCTCCCGGGTTCAAAGGATTCTCCTGCCTCAGCCTTCCAAATAGTTGGGGGACTATAGGTGCACACAACCACACCCAGCTAGTTTTTGTATTTTTTAGAGACGGCGTTTCACCATATTGGCCAGGCTGGTCTCAAACTCCTGACCTCATGATCCACTTGCCTCGGCCTCCCAAAGTGCTGGGATTACAGGTGTGAGCCACCACATCCAGCCAAGGAGATAATTTTCAATACCTTTATGCGGTTGAATGAAATAAGTTGGTCTGATCCTGTTCTCATAGATATCAGTTGGGATAGGAGGTAAGAGTTTTGCATGGACTCGAGGTATGTGCATAGATGACATAGACTGTGGTCTTTTTCTTCTTCTGTTATTGTTTAACCTGTAAAATCAGATTCAAGTGTAAATGTGAAGTAACTTCCCTTATTTCGTGTACCTTACTATATTGCTCATTGACTGCCCACATGTCTATCTCTCTTATTCCACTTGAGCTTCTTGAAGAAGGAGCACAATCCTGGTTGTCTTATATTCCCAGTCAACTTTTTATCTCAAGGAGAGTCACATTGGACTCCTGTCTCAAGTGTGGAAAGGAAGGTCTTGACCAGCAATGGCACTAGAGTTTCATCTTGCTTGTTGGCTCCAATTGAATATCACTAACTTAGTTATTGCTGAGTAATATGATGTTAAGGATTCTGAAGAGATTACTGGCACATCAAAAAAATGCTATGGCAAATTGGCATTGTTGGGAATTGGAATTGTGAATTGTGGTGGCAAATTGTTTACTGTGGACAAGGAACATAAAAGAGAAGGTATAAGCAGCCCATATTTGTCATAAACAACAACAGGAATTATGTCTTCATTCCTAAAAGATGCTTTGGTCCCAGCTAGTTACAGACTATCCTGATGAGAAAGAAAATAGCACTTTGTTCAGTTTATAGACCACAGCAAAGACCACAGAAAATCTTAGAGGTCACAGCCCTACTAAGATACCCACCCACCTACTCATTTGCCCAATTATACAAGTTCTGTTTTTAGTAGCTCTTAGAATTTGGGTGAGTACTAATCTGCATGGTTGTCACACATGGTTCTAAAATGTTACTGCAAGAGTTTTGCTCATGGTTCTTTCTTGAAACGCCTCAGAAAATAGTTTTAGTTTGACTTAAAAGCAAACAAAAATCTCTATGATAGAGATTTTTGTTTGTTGTTTGGGGGAATTTTGGGAAATTAAAGAATTCAGCTGCCACTTTAAAAGTTCCACAAGCCGGGCGCGGTAGCTCAAGCCTGTAATCCCAGCACTTTGGGAGGCCGAGGCGGGTGGATCACGAGGTCGAGAGATCAAGACCATCCTGGTCAACATGGTGAAACCCCGTTTCTACTAAAAATACAAAGCATTAGCTGGGCATGGTGGCACGTGCCTGTAATCCCAGCTACTCAGGAGGCTGAGGCAGGAGAATTGCCTGAACCCAGGAGGCGGAGGTTGCGGTGAGCCGAGATCATGCCATTGCACTCCAGCCTGGGTAACAAGAGTGAAACTCCGTCTCAAAAAAAAAAAAAAAAAAAAAAAAGAGATCTGATAATATAGGTAAATTGTTATGTTGACAGCATATTGTCAAATGATATATTAATAAAGAAACAGGCCAGGTGCTGTGGCTCATGCCTGTAATCCTAGCACTTTGGTAGGCCGAGGCGGGTAGATCACCTGAGGTCAGGAGTTCAAGACCAGCCTGGCCAACACGTTAAAACCCCATCTCTACTAAAAATACAAAACTTAGTGGGGCATGGTGGTGTGCGCCTGTAATCCCAGCTACTCAGGAGGCTGAGGCAGGAGAATCGCTTGAACCTGGGAAGTGGAGGTTCCAGTAAGCTGGGATCACAGCACTGCACTCCAGCCTGGGTGACAGAATGAGTCTCTGTCTCAAAAAAAAAAGAAAGAAACAACTAGAACAATAAAAATATTGTGACTAGGCCGGGCGCGGTGGCTCAAGCCTGTAATCCCAGCACTTTGGGAGGCCGAGGCGGGTGGATCACGAGGTCGAGAGATCGAGACCATCCTGGTCAACATGGTGAAACCCCGTCTCTACTAAAAATACAAAAAATTAGCTGGGCATGGTGGCTCGTGCCTGTAATCTCAGCTACTCAGGAGGCTGAGGCAGGAGAATTGCCTGAACCCAGGAGGCGGAGGTTTCGGTGAGCCGAGATCGCGCCATTGCACTCCAACCTGGGTAACAAGAGTGAAACTCCGTCTCAAAAAAAAAAAAAAAAAAAAAATATTGTGACATATTTGTGAGACAGGTAGAGTTTGACATAAAACCTGAACTAAGAGGTAGAACAAACTGAAGAATTAGTATGTTGGGGGTAGCTGGGCGCGGTGGCTCAAGCCTGTAATCCCAGCACTTTGGGAGGCCGAGGCGGGTGGATCACGAGGTCGAGAGATCGAGACCATCCTGGTCAACATGGTGAAACCCCATCTCTACTAAAAATACAAAAAATTAGCTGGGCATGGTGGTGCGTGCCTGTAATCCCAGCTACTCAGGAGGCTGAGGCAGGAGAATTGCCTGAACCCGGGAGGCAGAGGTTGCGGTGAGCCGAGATCGTGCCATTGCACTTCAGCCTGGGTAACAAGAGCGAAAATTCTGTCTCAAAAAAAAAAAAAAAAAAAAGAAAGTATGTTGGGGGTATTGCTGCTGAACCCTGGAATATAGCAAATAGTACTGAAGAACTGTCAATATATTTGATCTTAGATACTTTTATATATTTGCTTGTTTTTTGTTGCTGTTCTGTGCTTCTTCACTTAATATGAGCCTCCGTGTCTAGACTTTGGAGAACAACTTCAAAGATACATAAATCAGTGGTAAATCTAGTGGGTGGACCCTTTATGATGGGTACTGCATCTAAGGTCCTCAACTAATGGCAGAGAGCAGCTCTATAAAAGTACAACTTCACTGTGGATTGTGAGAAAATTCTCTCAGCCTACATTCTTTCTGAGTTACTTCACCCATTTATTTTAATTATCACAAATATAGTAATAACACCAAGTCTGCAGCTGCACCCCAAACCTTTCACAAGAGCTGCTATTTGCTACATGTATGCTCTACTTACCTCTTAAACTCAACAAGCCTAAAATCACTGACGTTACCGTTTCCCTTCAAACCTACTCCTTTTCTGGTATTCTTTATTGCACTTAGTGTTGATGCTACGCCTCACAATAGTCTTGCAGTCTTCCATTTTCCTTATTTCCCACATTCATCCAACCACCAAGTCCTGTCAATTATACCTCCTACTTAGCTCTTAAATCCTTTTCCTACTCTCTGCTTCTGCTGTTACTGCCCTAGTTTGGCCTATCATCCTGTCCTATCCCAAATACTTCAGCAAACCTGTTAACTAGTCTCTTCTAATCTCTGGTCTGCCATACATAAGGCAGACAGACCTATATAGGTAAGAACCTATATGTTTTAATTTTGTTTCCATATTTTATTTGTTTGGATTTTTTTTTTTTTTTTTTTTGAGACGGAGTTTCGCTCTTGTTACCCAGGCTGGAGTGCAATGGCGCGATCTCGGCTCACCGCAACCTCCGCCTCCTGGGTTCAGGCAATTCTCCTGCCTCAGCCTCCTGAGTAGCTGGGATTACAGGCACGCACCACCATGCCCAGCTAATTTTTTTGTATTTTTAGTAGAGACGGGTTTCACCATGTTGACCAGGATGATCTTGATCTCTTGACCTCGTGATCCACCCGCCTTGGCCTCCCAGAGTGCTGGGATTACAGACCTGATTGTTTGGATTTTTTTTAAGGGATGAGGTCTCACTATGTTGCCGTGGCTGGTCTTGAACTTCTGGGCTCAAGCGATACTCTCACCTCTGCCTCCCAACGTGTTAGGATTACAGGCTTGAGCCACTGTGACCAGCCAGTTTCCCTATTTTAAAAGTTCATTGACTCCTCATTGCTTGTAAGATAAAGTTTAAACTTGTTGACATGGAATTCTAGAATTCTGTGATGTGCCCCCATCTAACATTAGATTTTAATCTCTCATCCTCCTCCACTTCTGTCTTTCGACTTGTTCTCTAATAATGGTGCTGTTTCTCTACTGTTCGTGTCTGGAGCACTCTGCCCTGGCCCTTTCTACCTTCTTCCTCATCATTTAGCTAGTTCCTAATTGTTCTTTTATAAAACCTGAGTTTTACTATCTCTTTCTAGAAAGTCTTCCTTCCGGAGGCCGGGCGCGGTGGCTCAAGCCTGTAATCCCAGCACTTTGGGAGGCCGAGGCGGGTGGATCACGAGGTCAAGAGATCGAGACCATCCTGGTCAACATGGTGAAACCCCGTCTCTACTAAAAATGCAAAACATTAGCTGGGCATGGTGGCGCGTGCCTGTAGTCCCAGCTACTCAGGAGGCTGAGGCAGGAGAATTGCCTGAACCCGGGAGGCGGAGGTTGCGGTGAGCCGAGATTGCGCCATTGCACTCCAGCCTGGGTAACAAGAGCGAAACTCCGTCTCAAAAAAATAAAAAATAAAAATAAAGTCTTCCGTCCTACCTACCTACATACATACAGCTTTGTGCCTTTATAATGCCCAGAATTCGTGCCTCTCTTTGCCCTTCCCAAATTATTTTAACATGTCTATACACATATTTGTCTGCACTGTCACGCTGTGAACTCTCTAGAGGGATATCGTGTCGTAGTTACCTCTGTATCCACAACACACTAGCATAGTGTTCTACAGTGGCAATCTTGTTTTTTGTTTGTTTTTGTTTTTGTTTTTGAGACAGAATCTTACTCTCTTGCCCAGGTTGGAGTTCAGTGGCGTGATCTCAGCTCACTGCAACTTCTGCCTCCCAGGTCCAAGCGATTCTCCTGCCTCAGCCTCCCAAGTAGCTGGGATTACAGATGTGTGTCACCACACCCAGCTAGTTTTTGTAGTTTTAGTAGAGACAGAGTTTCACCATGTTGTCCAGGCTGATCTCAAACTCCTGACCTCTGATGATCCACCCATCTTGGCTTCCCAACGTGCTGGGATTACAGGTGTGAGCCACTGCATCTGGCCTATGCTGGTAATCTTTATTGTTGTTGTTTTAGAGACAGAGTCTCCCTGTGTTGCCCAGGCTTGTCTTGGACTTCTGGGCTCAAGAGGCCTCCCATCGTTGCCTCTCAAAATGCTGGAATTACAGACATGAGACTATTAGAATAATCAGTGTAAAAAGAAGAAAATCGCAAGTCGTGCCCCGTTCTTTCTGTCATTGACAGTCTTCAATAAATAGATCATCTAAGTTCAAAAAATATACATTTTTCTTTCTGTGATACTAAAACTGTTTCCATTTTGAATGGAAAAAAAAAAATTTTTTTAAAGATGGGGTTTCACCATGTTGACCAGGCTGGTCTTGAACTCCTGACCTCAGGTGATCCGCCCACCTCAGCCTCCCAAAGTGCTGAGATTACAGACGTGAGCCACTGCGCCTGGCCCTTGAATGAAAATTTTTAAATATAGTTCATAGTATTTCAATTTCTCCTAAATTATCTCCTAAATCTCCCAATAAAAATTGATAACCAAGACTCTAATAAAAGAAATTGACAAGATGAAATTTTTTCATCTGCAGATCTTGGAATCTCTGTCTCCCTTTGCTTAGTAACTTTCCCTGTTTAGTCTCCAGATTAATCAGTTATTTTCCCAGCTACTACATTTTATGTTTGTGTTTGTTAAGCTGTTTGCAAATGTACTTATGGAAGGATTTTATTGAAAAACCATAAACATTATAAGACAACTATAGTTTTTAACCATCCAATTTTAAACCTTTATTGATATTTTTGGTTTTAAAAAGGAAGTCATAGAAATACTTCTTTGCTTATTTTTGAGTACCTGGTGAATTTAAACAATTCATTCTTTGAATATTTTGGTTATTGTGCATTCTATTTTTATTAGAAGACAGGTTTTTTATATTTTGCTCCCTGAAAATTGGAGTGGGCTCTCCTTTAATACAAGCATATGACCATTCCTAAAATACTTACCTGCCAGGATGGAATTGATTAGTGGGGTGTTAGATCAATGTTAGTGCTTTCGGAGAGTTCAGTAAGTGAGAGAATGCTAAGAAATCAAAGAGACCACAGTTGCTCTGTTAGAGCTCTCTGTTGTTTCATTTAATTTTTGCCGTAGACAAATTTTAAATGAGATTGTTTAATGTAAAATTTACTTTTCATGGCTAAGGGACAACCTGAGTAAAAATGTGCCTCTTTCTTGAAATCACATGAGACAAAAAGATGTTCTCTGTCTTTTAAAATACATGTAATTATGCCTTCTGTGACACTTCCTACGAGATTTTTTCACACTCATTCTCTTGCATTTTGATAAAGTAAAAAATCTTTAAAGATTCAAGAATTTTATATAAGTTTATACTTCTTTTAACTAATTTATATAGTCAGAATAATAGTCCTATGAATATCATTCATTCGTTCATTTTTTTCTTGAGATAGAGTCTCACTGTTTTGCCCAGGATGGAGTACAGTGACTCAGTCTCACTCACTGCCACCTTCACTTCCGGGGTTCAAGCTGTTCTCCTGCCTCAGCCTCCTGAGTAGCTGGGATCACAGGCATGCACCACCACGCCTGGCTAATTTTTATATTTTTAGTAGAAATGGTGTTTCAACATATTGGCCAGGCTGCTCTCAAACTCCTGACCTCAGGTGATCCACTCACCTTGGCTTGCCAAAGTGCTGGGATTACAGTTGTAAGCCACCACTCCCGGCCATTCATTCTTGATAGATAGGTATGAAATGAGTAAACAAAGCAACCAATCAATGACATGAGAAAGATGATATGTTTTAAAATTTCTGTGTAATATTTTAAATATGTTATGGTGTACATCTGTGGTTTTATCTGTCAAGTGCTTGTTCTGAGAATTGCCTGTCCCTGATTTTTTTTAAACTTTCATTCTCTTTTTTATTTTTAATTTTATTTTTATTTTTTAATAAAGATGGGGTTTCGCCTTGTTGGACAGGCTGGTTTCGAACTCCTGACCTCAAGTGATCCACCCACCTCGGCCTCCCAAAATGCTGGGATTACAGGCATGAGCCACCATGCCCGGCCAACTTTCATTCTCAAAAGAGATGATCCCTCTTCGATTCTTAACAGAGCTACCAATTCTCCCATGACACTGATGGTCACAGGGGTGGGCACTTGAAACAAGCTGGACCAGTGCATCGTAAATTTTTAATCCAGAAAATAGGGTCATATGATGTCTCCATCATTACAGAAAGAAAAGACAACATAGTCCCTTTTAGTGGCTGAGATTATAAGATGTAAGTCTGAATGGTATTGGTGGTACTGCTGCAGTTTAAAGTGTAAGTTATGAACTTGAAGAGGCTTCTACTGGCCAAAGATAGGATAATTTGAGCATCAATCAAAATATGAGCACCCAAGGCGGGTGAATCACTTGAGCCCAGGAATTTGAGACTATCCTGGGCAACATGGCAAAACCCCCTCTCTGCTATGGAGACAAAAGATTAGCAGGACATGTTGGCACATACCTTGTAGTCCCAGCTACTCAGGAGGCTGAGGTAGAAGGATCACTTGAGCCCAGGAAGTTGAGGCTGCAGTGAGCCATAATCATGCCACTGCACTTCAGCCTGGGCAAATGGAGTCAGACCCTGTCTCAACTCATTAACTCATTATTTTGAGCACTAGTTAATAAAGGAAAATAATTAAGGATTTATCCTCCCTTCTTTGTATTTACTGTACATTAAAGTAACTAGTTGTTTTTTTTTGTTGTTTTTTTTTTTTTAATAGACTCGTGGTCTTGCTGTGTTGCTCAGGCTGGTCTCGAACTCCTGAGCTCAAACAGTCTTCTACCTCAGCCTCCCAAATTGCTGGGATTACAGGAGGAAGTAACTGTGCCTAGCCACTAAGTAGTTAATGAAGAAAGTTCTTTCTTGATAGAGGTATTCTACCTAATAAAGGAAGAGCGAATGATAGACTAAATTACCCTTTTTTTTTTTTTTTTTTTTTTTTGAGACGGAGTTTCGCTCTTGTTACCCAGGTGGGAGTGCAATGGCGCGATCTCGGCTCACCGCAACCTCCGCCTCCCAAGTTCAGGCAATTCTCCTGCCTCAGCCTCCCGAGCAGCTGGGATTACAGGCACGTGCCACCATGCCCAGCTAATTTTTTGTATTTTTAGTAGAGACGGGGTTTCACCATGTTGACCAGGATGGTCTCGATCTCTCGACCTCGTGATCTACCCGCCTTGGCCTCCCAAAGTGCTGGAATTACAGGCTTGAGCCACCGCGCCCAGCTAGATTACCCTTTTTTACAGACTCCTGATGAAAGAATGGATGACCCGAACTGTCCAATACAGTATCTACTAGCTGTACATGGCTTTGAGTGCTTGAAATGTTGCTGGTCTAAATTGAAATGTGTTATAAGCAGTGGCAGGCTGGCAAATGTTTAATGACTGACTCTCTGAAAGGAACAAAACCATGATTTGTGTTGTTTGCCATGGTATAAATACTCCCACCACATCCAGTTTTGAGCTACCAACAAGATGTCATTGAATATAGAGTTGAGATAGAATGCTTACAATGGGTGGCTCCGGCACCCACTGGCTGTGAGTGAAAAAAATCACATCAGACTTTGGAAATTTAATATGAAAAAATATATATATATATAATATCTCTTTAATAATCTTTATCTTGGCTGGGTACAGTGGCTCACCCCTGTAATCCCAGCATTCTGGGAGACCACAGTGGGAGGATCACTTGAGCACCCTCCCCACAAAAAAAAAGAGAAAAGAAAATTAGAGATACATTAGTCAGTTTGCTCCTTTCTGCCCGTGGATGCTGCCGACGAAGCATCGTTAAAGTCTCTCTTCTCCCTGTGATCATGTCTAAGTCAGAGTCTCCTAAAGAGCTGGAACAGCCAAGGAAGCTCTTCATTGGAGGGTTGAGCTTTGAAACAACCAGTGAAAGCCTGAGGAGCCATTTTGAGCAATGGGGAATGCTCACAGACTGTGTGGTAATGAGAGATCCAAACACCAAGCGCTCCAGGGGCTTTGGGTTCAACACATATGCAACTGTGGAGGAGGTGGATGCAATGCAAGGCCACACAAAGTGGATGGAAGAGTTGTGGAACCAAAGAGCTGTCTCAAGAGAAGATTCTCAAAGACCAGGTGCCCACTTAACTGTGAAAAAAATATTCGTTGGTGGCATTAAAGAAGACACTGAAGAACATCACCTACGAGATTATTTTGAACAGTATGGAAAAATTGAAGTGATTGAAATCATGCCTGACAGAGGCAGTGGCAAGAAAAGGGGCTTTGCCTTTGTAACCTTTGCTGACCATGACTCCGTGGATAAGACTGTCATTCAGAAATACCATACTGTGAATGGCCACAACTGTGAAGTTAGGAAAGCCCTGTCAAAGCAAAAGATGGCTAGTGCTTCATCCAGCCAAAGAGGTCGAAGTGGTTCTGGAAACTTTGGTGGTTGTCGTGGAGGTGGTTTCGGTGGGAATGACAACTTTGGTCATGGAGGAAACTTCAGTGGTCATGGTGGCTTTGGTGGCAGCCGTGGTGGTGGTGGATATGGTGGCAGTGGGGATGGCTATAATGGATGTGGTAATGATGGAGGCAATTTTGGAGGCGGTGGAAGCTACAGTGATTTTGGCAGTTACAACAATCAGTCTTCAAATTTTGGACACATGAAGGGAGGAAACTTTGGAGGCAGAAGCTCTGGCCCCTGTGGTGGTGGTGGCCTATATTTTGCCAAACCACGAAACCAAGGTGGCTATGGCGGTTGCAGTAGCAGCAGTAGCTATGGCAGTGGCAGAAGATTTAATTAAGAAACAAAGCTTAGCAGGAAAGGAGAGCCAGAGAAGTGACAGGGAAGCTACAGGTTACAACAGATTTGTGAACTCAGCTAAGCACAGTGGTGGCAGGGCCTAGCTGCTACAAAGAAGACATGATTTAGACAAATACTCATGTGTATGGGCAAAAAACTCGAGGACTGTATTTGCGGCTAATTGTATAACAGGTTATTTTAGTTTCTGTTCTGTGCAAAGTGTAAAGCATTCCAACAAAGGGTTTTAATGTAGAATTTTTCTTTCTTTCTTTTTTTTTTTCTTTTTGCGCCCATGCTGTTGATTGCTAAATGTAATAGTCTGATCATGACGCTGAATAAATGTCTTTCTTAAAAAAAAAAAAAGAAAGAAAGAAAAGAAAATTAATTAATGTAAAAGAAAGTGGCTCATGCTTGTAATCCCAGCACTTTAGGAAGCTGAAGTGGGAGGATCATTTGATGCCAGGAGTTCAAGACTCACCTGGGCAACATAGCAAGACTCTATCTCTACTTTATAATAATAAGAATTTTTAAAAAGAAAAGAAGGAAGTGGAAGTTGATATGCAAAGAAAGAGACTTGAAACTGTGGGAACTGATGTGATTCAGGTCCCTGGGTCCAGTTCCCCAAGATTCACATGTGCTCCAGTATCCTAATCAATTTCTCTTTTTGCTTAAGCTGGTTCACACTGCATCTTTTGTGATGTGCAAATCACACAGTTTGAACCAATAGATAAACATACACTCACCCTAATATCCTATTGGACATTTGAAGCTTTTTTGTGTGTTCTGGGACCAGCTAATCTTTGGTTACTTTTCTGGAGTTGGTACTTGGGCTCCAGGTTGGTTGCCTCCCAATTTGAATAAGTTACTCCACATTTAGCTTAAGATTTAGAAGCTTGCCTTCATCGTGTTGACTGATTATTAATCTTAAAAAGGCTAACTTGCCTTCTTCATGATTTAATAAATTTAAGGTGTTATAACTTCCAGTAGTTGTAAATCTAAAATAACAGTAGTTATTTTTTTTTTTTTTGGTTCTCTAGACTAGTTATCTTCAAAGTATCATGATCTATTGGAATACATGAAGACATAGATGCCATTTTTAATTCTATTTATTTTATCCATACAATAAGTCAATCATTCCTAATTTTTAGTGTAGAGATTGACAATATATTATGATTTATAAATATAATTTATGGGGCCACTTAACTAAAATTTTTTTTTACTCATAGGCATGAGAAATCCAGTTTAGAGATCACTGTTGTCAGCCAGTTTTGAACCTTCCTTTATCACAACTGGCCCAGGCCCAACCTCATTCTTCCAATGGCTTACTTCTTCAAACTGAATTTATGATACTAACTCCCATACTCTTCTGACTCCATCTGGGTTTCTAATCCCATTAACTAACACCAACTTATTATTTACATTAGAAATAAGGCCGGGCGCGGTGGCTCAAGCCTGTAATCCCAGCACTTTGGGAGGCCGAGGCGGGTGCATCACCAGGTCGAGAGATCGAGACCATCCTGGTCAACATGGTGAAACCCCGTCTCTACTAAAAATACAAAAAAACTAGCTGGGCGTGGTGGCGCGTGCCTGTAATCCCAGCTACTCAGGAGGCTGAGGCAGGAGAATTGCCTGAGCACAGGAGGCGGAGGTTGCGGTGAGCCGAGATTGCGCCATTGCACTCCAGCCTGGGTAACAAGAGTGAAACTCCGTCTCAAAAAAAAAAAAAAAGAAATATGATCAGTGCCGGGCGCGGTGGCTCAAGCCTGTAATCCCTGCACCTTGGGAGGCTGAGGCGGGTGGATCACGAGGTCAAGAGATCGAGACCATCCTGGTCAACATGGTGAAACCCCGTCTCTACTAAAGATACAAAAAAATTAGCTGGGCATGGTGGCACGTGCTGTAATCCCAGCTACTCAGGAGGCTGAGGCAGGAGAATTGCTTGAACCCAGGAGGCGGAGGTTTCGGTGAGCCGAGATCGCGCCATTGCACTCCAGCCTGGGTAACAAGAGCGAAACTCCGTCTCAAAAAAAAAAAAAAACAAAAAAAAAAAAACAAATATGATCAGTAATTCCAGAAACCTTCTATCCCTTAAACTGTTATCTAATCAATCACCAAATACTGTTTGATCTACTGCCTACGTGTTTCTTGAATCCTCCGGTTCTCTCTACCTATGGGATATATTATCAAGTCTCACCCTCTTATTGTAATAACCCTTCCTAAGAAGTCTTTCTGCATTCAGATTGGTTTCTCTCTAATTTGTCCTCTACCACGAAGACATATGATCTCTTCGAAACATAAATCTGGTCTTGTCCCTCAGGTTTAAGCCTCTCAATCAATGTCTACCGATTGCTCTTAAAGCTCAAAATCTTTAAGTTCTTGCATGATTGCCCTCACCTCCACCTCTCCACTCTTTTCCTCGCATTCTGTCCAAGGCGTACCCCTTCCAGATCTTCCAACACCATACTGCTTTCTGCCTTGAGACCTGTGGATGCTCATAACTTCCTTCCTTGCTGAACAAATTCCTATTTACCTTTCATGTTCCAACTTAAATATCAGTCACCAAGGATACTCCAGAGGAGCTCAGGTCCCAACTTTCAAAACAGGCTGTATTTTTCTTTCAGAGCATTTATGTATTAATATTTACCTGTTCCACCAGGTTGTAAGGTTCAGAAGAGCAGAATTAATATCCACAATGCCAAGCACAACATCTGACACAGAGTAGGTACTAATGAGTATTTGTTGCATTAGTGAACGGACAAATGTCTTTTTTTTTTTTTTTTTTTTTTTTTTGAGATGGAGTTTGGCTCTTGTTACCCATGCTGGAGTGCAATGGCGCCATCTCTGCTCACTGCAACCTCTGCCTCCTGGGTTCAGGCAATTCTCCTGCCTCAGCCTCCTGAGTAGCTGGGATTACAGGCACGCGCCACCATGCCCAGCTCATTTTTTGTATTTTTAGTAGAGACGGGGTTTCACCATGTTGACCAGGATGGTCTCGATCTCTTGACCTCGTGATCCACCCACCTCGGCCTCCCAAAGTGCTGGGATTACAGGCGTGAGCCACGGCTCCTGGCCCCAGACAAGTCTTTAGCTGTGGTTACTTCCTTTCCCTTTCTGTTTCCCTAAATGATTACTTTATGTGTAAATTATCCTATTTATTTTTGTTTATTCATTTATTCTCCAAATAATTGTTGCAGGTTTGTAGTTCTTGCTTATATTGCTTGTATTTTTCAGGATATCATTTGTAACCAAGTAATTCATAAGGTTAGAAGGTTCGTACCTAGACAATCTTGAGTTCTAGTCACTGCTCTACCACTTACTTGTGATGGCGACTTTAGGCAAGTCAATTAATTAGAAGGTTAGTTTGAGGTTTCTATAATAGATGGTAAATAAAACACTCAGTACAGTTCATAGCACCTTGTTGGAGCTCCATTAACGAATGTTCTTTTCTGTCCAACCTCAGTGGTTGAAGGAAAAGGGCTCGGTCCTTGCTCCCTCCAAGATACGGTATAATTTCTTCTCCATAAACTCTAATCAGAAAGGTCTCAGAGCCAAATTTCAAAGAGATCTCTCCCATTTTAATCCCTTATTAACTAAATGAGTCATTAAGTTTTCTATCTGGTGAGTAAAAATTAGATCTGAATTCTGTAATTTAAGCTGTGTGTTTAACAAAGGAGAAAATTACAATTTTCCACAGGACTTAACCTCCTTCTTTCCACAACAATCAAATAGAAGATCAGTCTAGCAACAGGATATGGAGTAGATTCAGGAGTCCGGAAGGAAGCCCACCTAGTAAGCTGTTGTAATAATTAATGTAGGCGTGAGATGGCGAAGTCCTGTTGGCAAGGGAACTAGAAAGGAAGGGTGAGAGAGGGGAAAAATTCTAAAGGGAGAACTTTTCTGATGATCAGTCTGAAGTGGCCACTCTACCTATCATTTTGTTTGTTTGTTTGTTTTGAGACAGAGTCTCACTCTGTTGCCCAGGCTGGAGTGCAGTGGTGCTATCTTGGCTCACTGCAAACTCCACCTCCTGGCTTCAAGCATTTCTCGTGCCTCAGCCTCCTAAGTAGCTGGGATTACAGGCACCCACCACCACGCCTGGCTAATTCTTGTATTTTTGTAGACACAGGGTTTCACCATGTTGGCCAGGCTTGTCTTGAACTCCTGACCTCAGGTGATCCACCCACTTGACCTCCCAAAGTGCTGGGATTACAGATGTGATAAAAATTTATTAAAGAAAGAAAATATTGGCTGGGCATGGTGAGTCATGCCTATAATCCCAGAACTTTGAGAGGCTAAGGCAGGGGAACCACTTGAGCCCAGGAGTTCGAGACCAGCCTGAGCAACATGGTGAAAACTTGTTTCTACAAAAAATATAAAAATTTGCTGGGCATGGTGGTGCGAGCATGTGGTTCCACCTACTTGGGAGGCTGAGACAGGAGGATCACTTGAGCCTGAGAGGTCAGGCTGCAGTGAGCTATGATCATGTCATTGCACTCCAGCCTGGGCAACAGATCAAAACTCTGTCTCAAAAAAAAAAAAAAAGAAAGAAAGAAAGAAAAAAAGAATGTTAATCATGTTTGTCTCAGAATGTTGGGGTCATGTGTGATTTTTATATATATATATATATTTTTTTTTTTTCTTTTGATTCTGGGAATGTGTGATTTTCATTTCATCCTTCATGCTTTTCTGAAATTTCAAGGTTGTATAAATAAGGAACTATAAAATATTAAAATAAGAAAAATGCATCATATAATCATAGATTTCATTCACTCATTTATGAATTTGTTTACTAAATATCTAATGTGTTTAGTACTTAGTATATGCTTAACACTTTCCTCAGTGCTAGAATTAGAAGCTTAAGCCAGGCATGGTAGCACATACTTGTAGTTCCAGCTACACAGGAGGCTGAGGTGAGAGGATTGCTTGAGCCCAGGAGTTCAAGACCAGCCTGGACAACATAGTGAGACCCCATCTCTAAAAAAAAAAAAAAAAAAAGAAGAAGAAGAAGAAGTTTAGAGTTAAATATAAACCATTTCATTGGGAGGTTAGAAAAACTCAGAGAGGTTTTGAGACAACCTTAGGTAGTTAGTGACAGGACCAGAAGAGGAGATAAGTCTTTCTGCTTCTAGACTTTCCTCTTTTTTTTTTTTTTTAATCATTTTTACACCTTGTTCAATAAGGACACAATTCATCCAGCCACATAATCAAGCAGTATGTTTCCTTAGTGGATATTCTTCCATTTCCCTTTGATATACTACCCTCACATTCTTTATTCCAGAGTTCAGTTGTGTACATACTGTTTCTCAGTTCAGAAATGTTCAAAGCAGCTCATCACCTCCAAAATAAAATTTAGACTCTATACCTTCACTTTTAAGGCCTTCCCCAGTCTGGCTTTTACATGCTATCATCCTTCCGTATTTGTGGGTTCTACATCATGGATTCAACCAAACTTGGGATGAAATTTTTATTTTTATTTTTTTTGAGATAGAACCCCCACTCTGTTGCCCAGATACCCAGCTAATTTTTGTATTTTTAGTAGAGTTGGGGTTTTGCCATGTTGACCAAGCTGGTCTTGAACTCCTGACCTCAAGCGATTTGCCTGCCTTGACCTCCCAAAGTGCTGGGGTTACAGGCGTTAGCCACTGCGCTCAGCTAAAAAAGAAAATTTTTTAAAAAAATTTCATCTATACTGAGCATGTATACTTTTTTCTTTCTTTTATTTTAGTTTTTTTTTTTTTTTTTTTTTTTTTTTTTTTTTTTTTTTTTTTGCGGGGAGGGAACAGGATCTCCCTATGGTTGCCCAGGCTGATCTCGAATTCCTGAGCTCAAGTAATCCTCCCACTTTGGCCTCCCAAAGTACTGGATTTACAGACATAAGGCAACTTACCTGGCCTTCACTTTTTTCTTGTAATTATGCCCTAAACAATACAGTATAACAAATATTTACATAGTATTTACATTGTGTTAGGTATAATCTAGACTACTAGATTTAATTAAAGTCTACAGAAGGATGTGCATAGGTTGTATGCAAATACTACACCACATGATATAAGGGTCTTGAACATCCATGGATTTTTGTATTCATGGGGGTCTTGGAACCAATCCCCCATGGATATTGAGGAATAACTCTACTTCTCAGCTATCATATTTGGTCGGCTCATTGTTCATGTGTAGGACATAACAAATTTATCTATTGTTTTTGCCCTTCATGTTTCATGCCTTTTTTTTTTTTTTTCAGCTTTGTTCCTATTATTAAGTAATTTTCTCGACAGAGGTGAGTGGTCGGAGTGGGAGATAGCCAGATAGCCAATCAGTGAGTAGAATTGAACCTTAGGTCATCAGTCACAAGGGCTTAACTTCTGTTTGGTTCACCACTTAATAGGTATGCTATCAATAGTAAATAGCATTGACCCCTTTGAAAAACCTGTGTACTTCACAAGGTTATTGTTCTTCATTTACTAATTCCCATGTAATAAGATAGATTATATAGATTATAGACAGGATCTTACTCTGTTACCCAGGCTAAGGTGCAGTGATGCCAGCATAGCTAACTGTAGCCTCCAACTTCTGGATCAAGCAATCCTCCCACCTCTGCCTCCAGAATAGCTAGGACTGTAGGTGCTTGCCACCACACCTAGCTAACTTCTTAAGTTTTATAGAGATGAGGTCTCACTCTGTTGCCCAGGGCGGTCCTGAGCTCCTGGCCTCAAGCAGTCCTCCCACCTTGGCTTCCCAAAGTGTTGGAATTACAAGAGTCAGCCACTGCACCTGGCTCCCATGTGATGAGTTTTTATTGCATATTTACTACTTAGCAGGCTCTGTGTTAGATACTAGGCATTCATCAGTGAGCAAGATCAATATCATCTCTATGCTCATGGATCTAGGAGGAAAACAGAAAAAAAAGTCAATTCAAAACAAAGCAATTACAAATTGTGACAAATGTTATGAAAAAACAAATGAGAGCAGAAAAGAGAAACTTTTTATTTTATTTTTTGAGACAGGATCTCACCCTGTCACCCAGGCTATAGTACAGTGGTGGTGCAAACAAGGCTCACTGCAGCCTTGACCTCCTGGATTCAAGCCATCCTCCTACCTCAGCCTCTCAAATAGGTGAGACCACAGGTGTCCAACACCATGCCCAGCTAATTTTTTTTTTTAATTGTATAGAGACAGGATCTTGACATGTTGCCCATGTGGATGAAAGAAAAACTTTGGATAAGAATGAGTATGATATTTAGGCAGGGAATGCATTTTTAAAATAGAATAGTATATATAAAGACCCAGAGATGGAAAAGACTATAATATTTGAGGAGTTGAAAGAAAATGCTTGCCAGGGTGAAGTGGATGACTGAGGAGAATGAGGCGAGATGATGTTAGAGAAAAGGCAGAGCTAGATCTGTAGGGCCCCATAGCCATAGTAAGATACAAGGAAATTATTCTAAGGGTTGTGGGACAGTGAGAGGGTTATGACATGGTGTGATTTTCTTTTTTGTGTGGTGGTTTTTCTGTGTGTGTGTGGTTTTTTGTTTGTTTGTTTGTTTTTTTGAGACGGAGTCTCGCTCTGTCACCAGGCTGGAGTACAGTGGCATGATCTTGGCTCACTGCAACCTATGCCTCCTGGGTTCAAGTGATTCTCCTGCCTCAGCCTCCCGAGTAGCTGAGACTACAGGTGCGCATCACCACACCTAGCTAATTTTTGTATTTTTAGTGGAGACGGGGTTTCACCATGTTGGCCAGGATAGTCTAGATGTCTTGACCTCGTGATCTGCCCACCTCGGCTCTCAAAGTGATGGGATTACAGGTGTGAGCCACTGAGCCTGGCTGGTCTGGTTTTCACTTTGAGAAGTTATTCTACCATTTGTGTAGAGAATGGAATAAAGTAAAAGCCACTGAGTGTGGCCCAGGGTAGCCATGTTGAAGGTATGGACTAAGGAATGCAGTGTCAATAGAGGGGAGTAGACATAGTTAAGGGATATTTTGGAGACAAATTATGAAGGCTATATGAAATAATGAATTTAGCAAGCTCAGCAAACTATAAAATGCTTGTATATTTTGAATTTTAGTATCGGACCTCTGAGTCTTACTGAACCAGAAGGATTGTATAATATTAAGTTATTCTGCTACCAGTAGACTTAAATATATCTGCTTTCTTAAATCTGTACTGTATCACCTGTCTTATCTAACTAAATCTGCTCTTTTAAAAAATGTACCTTGTTCTTAAATTCTCAATATAAGAATTCATTTATTCAACAAATATTCATTAAACCAAAAATATGGGACTCTTAACATGAATGTATTTAGATAGCAGATTTTAATATAATTTGATGAAAACTTAATTTATATATTATTTACTTTTAAAGATATACAATACTTGCTCTGCACAGCTCTTAAAATACAAACGAAGTTCCTTTATTAAACTGTGAGAATTGTGTGCTAGCACAATGCAAAGATTTTTGGTGGAAAAAAAAACAGAACAAAATAATAATTTCCACTGGAACTTAAGGTTATACAGGCTTACAGTATTTTCATGTCTAAATAAATAATGACAAATTACCTGAGTAAAGAATATTACGAATTACCAACCAACATACATGACTATGTCTTTGATTTTAAAATCTTTCTTTTGCTAATAACATATAGTGTAGTAAATGTATATTAGTGAATTTTTCTATACTTTAATAAAGCCAAATGTGCTTCTTCTTATAGAACTCCTTCTACCTGCCAAAATAAAATTCAACACAAAATGAAAAAATGCTTATTTTGCCCCAATTTAACCCTAATACTCTTTGAGGAGGTTTTGAATTTCAAATAGATCCTATCACCCACAAATGGTGGCAAATTCTATCCTATCCTGTCTACTTAAATGGCTAGCCTTTGTTTAAAGTAAGTGGATTAACATTTTCATTGTTGAGATATACTTCCCCAATCTAGGTTTGATAGATTATCAGCAATTTTTTAAAACTCACTACAACAGTCCCTGCTCTTTCTGCCCACTCCTCCCTCCCCGTGACAAGAACCCCTTTCTTTCCTTCCCACAGTAAGATTCTATGACTCATTGCTTTTGAATGCAGGCAGTAGTCTAGCACCTTCCTTTCATCACTTGGTAGCAAAGGTTTTTTGTTATTGAACAGCTTTTGATAAATGCTTGTCCGTTGTTATTATTTAGAGACAGGGGTCGAGGTGCATGATGGCACTGTGGGAGGTCAAGGCAGGATAACTTGAGCTCAGGAGTTTGAGACCAGCCTGGACAACATGATGAAACCCATCCCTACTAAAAATGCAAACATTAGCTGGGCATGGTGGCATGCACCCGTAGTTGAAGCTGCTGGAGAGGCTGAGATCGGGGGATCACTTGAGCCTGGAGGCAGAGGTTGCAGTGAGCCTAGATTATGCCACTGCATGCCAGCTGGTGACAGAGTGAGATCCTGTCTCAATAAAATAAAATAAAATAAAAAAGAAAGATGGGAGGGTGGGGGCAGTGCTCTGTCACCTAGGCTGGAGAGAATGGCACAATTATGGCTCCCTGCAGCCTTGAACCCTGAGCTCTAGAGATCCTCCTGCCCCAGCCTCCCGAGTAGCTGAGACTACAGGCATGAGCCACCGTGCCCCACCCTAATATTATTAAGTCCAGGTGTCCCTGTAAACATTTTTTTTTTTTTTGAGATGGAGTCTTGCTCTGCCGCCCAGACTGGAGTGCAGTGACACGATTTCGGCTTCTGTAACCTGCCTCGGGGGTTCAAGCAATTTTCCTGTCTCAGCCTCCGGAGTAGCGGGGACTACAGGCGCCGGCCACCACGCATGGCTGATTTTTTTTTTTATTTTGCGTAGAGAGGGGGTTTGGTGAGTCTGGTCTCAAACTCCTGACCTCGTGATCGGCCTGCCTCGGCCTCCCAAAGTGCTGGGATTACAGGCGTGAGCTACCACGCCTGGGCCCCTGTAAACATTTTCTTTCTTTTTTTTTTTTTTTTTTGAGACGGAGTTTCACGCTTGTTACCCAGGCTGGAGTGCAGTGGCGCGATCTCGTCTCACCGCAACCTCCGCCTCCTGGGTTCAGGCAATTCTCCTGTCTCAGCCTCCTGAATAGCTGGGATTATAGGCACGCGCCACCATGCCCAGCTAATTTTTTGTATTTTTAGTAGAGAGGGGGTTTCACCACGTTGACCAGGATGGTCTTGATCTCTTGACCTCGTGATCCACCCGTCTCGGCCTCCCAAAGTGCTGGGATTACAGGCTTGAGCCACCGCGCACGGCCCTCCCTGTAAACATTTTTAAAATGAAGAGTAAAGTATTTGCCTCTGCTCTTTCCTCATCACTTTTTTCATAGCACTTGCAATACTAGGCAGCCAAAGGCAAAGTGTTCAGGAGTTTATACGTTTAAGCACCCTGAGGGATACCTAAATGGTCCCCTCAGCACTTCACTTCGGAAGCTACAGGCAGGACTTCTGGGCATCCATGTTCTCCTGTGTAATCTTTTTCACTGATGATTAGCTGGATTGGCCCCAAAGGATAAAATAACCCAAGGCTGTTTAACACGTCCACACATATCATTCAGGAATAGGAAGGAAGGTTCCCTGCCATGTGCAGAGCTTGCCATCATGGCACTTTTCTGCTAAACATACAGATACATGTTTGACTGGCCATTCGGATTGCAGCCATGAATATCATGGCTTCTTGCATCATGCCTTTGTTTTTAAATTTTACTTTTCATTTCTTCCCTATCTCATTTCATTTCCCTATCCCTTTCATTTCTCCACCTCTTAAAAGTTTCCTACACACTGACATTTATAGGATACATAATTTCATTGTCTTATCAATAATGGAACACTGAAAAATATTTTTGGAAGGTATTATCTATTTTTTTTATTATAATAGACAATGTAAAGTCATTTTTTCTTGTTTTTAAAGAAGGCCTATTCAGTTTAAGAGAAAATCATTATTATTATATACACATAGGTATAAAGTATACAAATATCTTCCCTAACATGCAAAATGTTTCCATTTATTCCTGACTCCATTTCTCCCTTCCTTTCTGACCCAATCTCATTTATATCAGCATAGCAACTATTTCTGACAAAAGGAGGCACATCAATTTTTGTTTTGTTTTGTTTTGTTTTGTTTTGTTTTGTTTGACACAGAGTCTTGCTATGTCACCCATGCTGGAGTGCAATGGCACAATCCCGGCTCACTGCAACTTCTGTCTCCTGGGTTCAAGTGATTCTTGGGCCTTAGCCTCCTGAGTAGCCGGGACTATATGGGCAGGCCACCATGCCCAACTAATTTTTGTATTTTTAGTAGAGACGGGGTTTCACTATGCTGGCCAGGCTGGTCTCAAACTCCTGACCTCACGTGATCTTCCTGCCTTGGCCTCCCAAAGTGCTGGGATTACAGGCATGAGCCACTGCACCTGGCCAAGGAGGCACATCTAAATTCTGACAAAAACAGCTTTAGGGATGGCAGTGCTGAACTAAATCCCTAACTTTCCATGCTCTTCTCTTTGCAGCAATGCCAGAGCCTAAACTATAAACATTGAGATATTTGGAAGTTTGGAACCTCTGAGAGTCTAATGCATCAGAACTAGCACAGAAGAGGAATCTTAGAAACCGGATTCTTCTCAACCTGAGCTTCAACCCTACCAGCTAGAGATCCCAAGTAAGGCACTTAGATTCTCTGAGCCTTTGTTTCCTTTTCTGTTAAATAGAAAGAATCCCTTACCGGTTCAATTGTATATCATAGTATTGTTTATTTATTTATTTATTTTATTATTATTTTTTAAAGATGGAGTTTCACCATATTGTTCAGGCTGGTCTTGAACTCCTGATCTCAGGTGATCTGCCTGTCTCAGCTTCCCAAAGTGCTAGGATTACAGGCGTGAGCCACCGTGCCCAACTTATCATAATATTTATAAAGTGATATGCTAATATTAGTTGTGGCTCTCATTTAAAAGGAAAGGCAGAGACTATAACCAAACAAACAAAAGCAGGAATTTAAAGGATCTAAGTCTGGAAGCCCCAGTCTAAAACTGCCTTATCCTAACCTGAATTTGCCCCTTTTCTATTACTCAATTGCACAATGTTCCTTCCCGCACCTCATACATGTTTGAAATAATATATATTCCTTGTTTTTTAAAAAATAGCTCTGCAAATATTCAGAATTCATTAGTCATTCACATATGGGTGCTCAGTGCTTTAATGGGAAGTTGACATAACTATACTGAGGACATCAAAGTTTTATTAGGGAAGAAAAAAAAAGCAATCATTAGAAAATATGACATTATTTAGGAGTTGGAACAGGCCCAAATGGAGGGAAGCAGCACTGCCCTGGGCCAGGACAGAGGCCCTGGAGAAACACCAACAGGTGAGAGAAAAATGAAGAAAAGGGTAGAGATAACAAGACAGGCTTCACATTTTTCTAGAATTTTCCTCTTTACATAGAAAGTGGAAAGAAAGCTCTCTTTATTCCTCTCTCCTAAGTAATACTTCTAGAACCCAGAATTCAAATGAGTAGTATACATCCAAAGTTGACCAGGTTTTTGTGCACTAGCTTGGGAACTCAACCATCACAATGTTTCTGGAAAAAAAAAAAAAAAAAAAAAAAAAGTATTCCAGTTTCCAGAGTGCCAACCCTGAAATGCATTTTTGGAATGCAATCTGTTTGAAAATGAAATAACAAGGCAGCCTATGTAAGTTAGCTTTCAAAAACAGTTTGGGGTTAGAAACGTATCAACTACTATGAAAAACTGGTTTCTAATGGGGACTCAAATTTTTTGAGCTGTCTTGGATACTTTTTGGAAGGAGGTGGGCTACAAACATACCATTGAGACTTCTAGATAAAAAAAATTTTAGTGGATTTTAAGACTTTAAGATGGAGCTATTGAACAGTCTCAACAGTTCAGAGATCCTGGAAATCTTTCTCATAGCCCTGGAATCAACTATTCACTTTAAAATGGAGCTTCGGCCGGGCGCGGTGGCTCAAGCCTGTAATCCCAGCACTTTGGGAGGCCGAGGCGGGTGGATCACGAGGTCGAGAGATCGAGACCATCCTGGTCAACATGGTGAAACCCCGTCTCTACTAAAAATACAAAAAATTAGCTGGGCATGGTGGTGTGTGCCTGTAATCCCAGCTACTCAGGAGGCTGAGGCAGGAGAATTGCCTGAACCCAGGAGGCGGAGGTTGCGGTGAGCTGAGATCGCGCCATTGCACTCCAGCCTGGGTAACAAGAGTGAAACTCCGTCTCAAAAAAAAAAAAACAAAAAAAAAAAATAAATAAAAAAATAAAATGGAGCTTCATCCAATTTGGAGTAAAGCCCAATTATATCCTAAGAATAATCTCTTCTACATTAAATCACATCTATGTGAAAAGAAGAAACAAAGCTCTGTAAAAAATATACACTACTGTAGCTATGGCCATAGTTTATTACATCTCTTTATAGTATTTACAATCACTAATACTCACAATTTAAAAAATAAAGTGACAGGTTAGGGTGAAATAATTTCCTTTTTTTCCCCTTTTGTTTAATGTGATAGTACTTTGTTAAATAATTTCCAAAGTTCAGTAACTTTTTTCAGTCAGAATAGATGTAACTTAGAATTTCTACCAAAGTAATTTTACTCAGATAAGTGATATGAATTATGGAATATTCATTACTAAATTTTTTTGCCCAACTCATCTCTTTTACACATTACCTTATAGTTGCAACCCCAGTAAGATTTGTATTCAAGAAAAGAGCTAGGCTGGGCATAATGGCTTAGCCTGTAATCCCAGCACTTTGGGAGTCCCAACAGGAAGGATTGCTTGAGCTCAGGAGTTCAAGACCAGTCTGGGCAACAAAGTAAGACCCCAACGCTACAAAAAATAAAATTAGCGAAGTTTGGTACTACACCTGTAGTCCCAGCTACTTGGGAGACTGAGGCAGGAGGATCACTTGAACCCAGGAAGTCAAGGCTGCAGTGAGCTATGATGGCACCATCACACTCCAGTGAGACCCTGTCTCTAAAAATAATACTATTTTTTAAAATTTAACAATTTTAAAATAAGAAAATAACTAACATAGTTTTCTTTCTAAGGGCAGTCACCTATATAGTAGGTGACTATAATTTATCGTCCAAACTGGACACTGTTCTCCAGAAAAATGATAAACCAGATGGGCCATAAGTAGGCATGGAACAGGACTACCTTAGGAAATCATGACTGTCATACTCAATTCATAGCTGCCCTTTGGCTGCCCAGACTTCCCTCTCACCAGAGTATGACCTGCAGTAGAGGGGAAGGAGCATGGCCTAATGCAAAGAACACTACATCAGCCCTCATGGGTGCCATCCTACCTAGGGAACAGACAAATCATCTACCTCTTTAGGTTTTTTTTGAGACAGAGTCTCACTCTGTTGCCCAGGCTGGAGTGCAATGGTGCAATCTTGGCTCACTGTAACCTCCACTTCCCGGATTCAAACGATTCTCTTGCCTCAGCCTCCCGAGTAGCTGGAATTAGCAGGTGCCACTGTGCCCAGCTAATTTTTTGTATCTATCTTTAGTAGAGATGGGGTTTCACCATGTTGGCCAGGCTGGTCTTGAACTCCTGACATGATGATCTACCCTCCTCAGTCTCCCAAAGCGCTAGGATTACAGACCTGAGCCACCGTACCCTGCCATTTACCTCCTCTTTTTTTTTTTTTTTGAGTTGGAGTTTTGCTCTCGTTACTCAGGCTGGAGTGCAATGGCGCGATCTCGGCTCACCGCAACCTCCGCCTCCTAGGTTCAAGCAATTCTCCTGCCTCAGCCTCCTGAGTAGCTGGGATTACAGGCACGCACCACCATGCCCAGCTATTGTTTTTTGTATTTTTAGTAGAGACGGGGTTTCATCATGTTGACCAAGATGGTCTCGATCTCTTGACCTCGTGATCCACCCGCCTCAGCCTCCCAAAGTGCTGGGATTACAGGCGTGAGCCACCGCGCCCGGCCCTACCTCCTCTTTAAACCAGAAACCTAGAACAACACTGGACTCCTCATTCTCCCTCCTTCCCTTCTTCCAAACACATATCACGTCTTACTAATTTCACTTCCTAATTCCATCCATTTCCACCCACTCCACCAGCACTAGCTTAGTTCAGTTCATTACTATCCATCACCATCATTATTACAGCATTCTCTGACTGGGCTCCTGTTTTACCTCCTGAGCCCTCCAACCCATTCTTCACACTGAAACCCAGTTGATATTTCTCAACTGATCATTCTCCTTAAAACGCTTATTGGGTCCCTCTTATCCTCTTGAGCTTGTCTTTCATAATTGGTTGCATACTTCCAGCCTCCTCTCAGTCACCCCTCCCCACCACTTGCACACTGTTTCAAATTACATCCAGTTCCTTCATTAACATTATGTTGCATAAAAGCTTCTCCTCCATGCTCCACACACCAGTGCACCTCACTTCTTCCCCATCCCACTCCCGGTACCTGAAATTCTGTCTCCATGATTTAGATCTCAGCTTAGAAAAGACTTCTTCAGGCCGGGCGCGGTGGCTCACGCCTGTAATCCCAGCACTTTGGGAGGCTGAGGTGGGTGGATCACGAGGTCAAGAGATCGAGACCATCCTGGTCAACATGCTGAAATCCCGTCTCTACTAAAAATACAAAAATCAGCTGGGCATGGTGGCGCACGCCTGTAGTCCCAGCTACTAGGGAGGCTGAGGCAGGAGAATTGCTTGAACCCAGGAGGCAGAGGTTGCGGTAAGCCGAGATCGCGCCATTGCACTCCAGCCTGAGTAACAAGAGCGAAACTCCATCTCAAAAAAAAAAAAAAAAAAAAAGACTTCTTCCACCAGCGCGGTGGCTCACACCTGTAATCCCAGCACTTTGGGAGGCTGAGGCAGGCAGATCACCTGAGGTCAGGAGTTTGAGACCAGCCTGACCAATATAGTGAAAACTTGTCTTTTATATTTAAAAAAAAATTTTTTAATTAAAAAAAAAAAAGACTTCTTCCAGGAACACTTCCTTCCCAAATTCTTCCCATATGCTACCATTGCCATAATCTCTACTTCCCTTGTCAGAGCACTTAGCAAATTTAGGGGTCCTTTCTTAGTCTAAACCCCACCTCAGTGCACGCCAACACCTCAAACCAAACTTTCCTGGCCTTGACCTTCTCTTTTTTTTTCTTTTTTCTTTATCTGCCATCTGAATTCCATGGCCTTGACCTTCTAGCAACCTGTTTTGTACAACAATTCAAAAAAACCTCCTCACTTTCTGGAATGGCAGCCTGAATTTGTGACTGTTCTTAATCCCCAGCCTCCATCCTCCCACCTCAGCCTCCCAAAGTGCTGGGATTACAGGCATGAGCCACCATGCTTGGCCATTCCCATTTTTTATACCCTTCTGCATGTCATAGTAAATAATTACACAGTCCTGAGTCATTCCTTTTTCCCCTATGCTGTAAGGCATCTCCTGCAGTGGAAATGAATCCCACGTACCTTATAAAAGTGCTCCAGGGGGCTGGGCGTGGTGGCTCATGCCTGTAAGCCAAGCACTCTGGAGGCCAAGGCGGGCGGATCACCTGAGGTCGGGAGTTCAAGACCAGCCTGACCAATATGATGAAACCCCATCTTTAAAAAAAATAGTTCTCCGGGGATTGAGACCATCCTAGCCATGGTAAAACTCCATCTCTAATAAAACACAAAAAATTAGCCTGGCATGGTGGCACACACCTGTAGTCCCAGCTACTCAGGAGGCTGAGGCAGGGGAATCACTTGAATCCAGGAGATGGAGATTGCAGTGAGGCAAGATCATGCCACTGCACTCCAGCCTGGCAAAAGAGCAAGACTCCATCTCAAAATAAGTAAATAAATAAATAAATAAGTGCTCCAGGACAAACAACGTATGGAAAGGAAAACTGGCTTATTGCCAGCAAAAATACTAACTCAGCACATTTTCCTTTCCTCCTAAGTTTAACCCAATAAAGAAAAGTGCTTACATCACCAAGGCTTCAGGACCTCAGGGAAATTGCTGACAGCTGACTTCTCAGCCTCTCTTAGAGCACAGTAAAGGGCAAATGCTGCAAGTTATAGGAACTGTGCATTCACAAACCATAAAATACTACATAGATACTCATTAGTATTGTGTGCTTATGATTACTATATTCCTTTTAAAAAAATAATTGACACATTGTAATAGTACATATTTTAATAAGTATCTATGTTGTATAATGATCTAGTCAGGGTAGTTAGGGCATCTATCACCCTATGCCTTTATTGTTTCTTTATGGTGAAAACATTCAGAGGACTCTCCTTTAGCTATTTTATAATGTACATATTTTAGCATTAACCATCACCCAACTGTGCAGTATTTGTTTTCTATTTAATTGTAACTTTGTTCCCATTGACCAACTTCTTCCCATACCCCCATTTTTCTTCCCCTCTCCAGTCTCTGGTAACCACTGTTCTCTGCTTCTGATATCAACTTTTTTTTTTTTTTTTTAGATTCCATGTATGAGTGGGATCATGCAGTGTTTGCCTTTCTGTGTCTGGCTTATGTGATCTCTATATTCTCATGAGTTTGAGACTGTTCTTCAAACACAAAAGGATATAGAAACAAAGCCTCCTTCTCATTTGGGAGAATACCTTGGAGGCACAAAAAGTCAGCTTATGCAAGAACAAACAATGACAATAAAAGAGCTAGCAGCAGAATGCTCTTCCAGAAATGAAGTATGAGAACAGCAACATTCATCCCTAGCTAAAAGCATCTGCTTCCTCCCCCAGCTCTATCTCAGGTCATATTCCTTTGGAATTTCATGGCCAGGACAATAACCAGCTGGAGAGAATGTTGCTTTTTGGAACCAGTGTGCCCAGAGTTAAAGAGAAAAATTTTAGGCCAGGGATGGTGGCTCACACCTGTAATCCCAGTGCTTTGGGAGGCTGAGGCAGGAAGATTGCTCAAGTTCAAGACCAGCCTGGGTAAGATGAGGAGATTCAGTATCTACAAAAATAAAATAGCCAGGCATGGTGGCATGTATCCGTAGTCCCAGTTACTTGGAAGGCTGAGGTGGGAGGATGGCTTGAGCCCAAGAGTTCAGGGATGCAGTGAACTATGGTCACGCCACTGTACTCCAGCCTGGGCGACAGAACAGGACCCTGTCTCTCCGAGGAAAAAAAAGGAGAGACAGAAAATTTTGCTTTCTGGATCCTTATGTCAATAGTTCTTTTTCTCTGTGAATATCCATTTAAGGTTGGATGAGAGGGCACCATGAAGGGACAAGCTTCTGTGAGTATACAGTCAATTAGATCTACTAAAATAAACATTCATATTCTGAGTAAATGTTCAGTATGACTATTCTATTCTATATTCTGAAAAATCAATGATTTCATAAATATTATTTGAGTATCTGATAAAATTAGGTGATTATTTAAATGCAACATAAGTCAGCACTACATGAAGTAATTTAGATACAGTGACTGGCGTACCCTGCCCACGTTTTTCATACTGTGACTAGAAGGAAATCCCTTGTAATGGCCCACATGCTCTGCATGATCTGGTTTGGCCCAACATGCTGTATCCATCCACACTGGCCCTATTTCAGTTCTCAGACATATGAAGTTCTTGTTTTTAAACAGAGACAGGGTCTCTCCATGTTGCCCAGGCTGGTCTTGAACTTCTGGGCTCAAGCAATCCTCCTGCTTCAGCCTTCCAAAATGCTGAGATTTCAGGTGTGAGCCATTGCACCCAGACATGTTATTGTTGTGGTTGTTGTTGAAGACAGGGGTTCACTCTGTTCCCCAGGCTGGAGTGCAGTGGCTCAATGTTGGCTCACTGCAACCTCCACCTCCCAGGTTCAAGAGCTCCTCCTGCCTTAGCCCCCCAAGTAGCTGGGACTACAGGTGCTCACCACCATGCCTGGCTATTTTTATTTTTTATTTTTTATTTTTAGTAGACACGGAGTTTTGCCGTGTTGCCTGTCAGGTCTCAAACTCCTGGACTCAAGCAATCCAGCTGCCTTGGCCTCGCAAAATTCTGGGATTATATGTATGAGTCATTATACCCAGCCCAGCCTTGTTGGTAAGAGACAGAGTCTCGCTGTTTTGCCCAGGTTTGTCTTGAAATCCTGGCCTCAATCAGTCTTCCTGTCACAGCCTCCCAATTAGCTGGATTTCAGCACAAGTCACCATGCCTATGTGGCTCTTTCTTAACTAGGCCTTTGTATATGCTGATCCCTCTCTCTAGATTGATACTCCCCCACTTCTTTCTGTGCTGGCTGCTTCTTAGACCTTAGATCAGGCATCCCCAAACTTTTCACACAGTTCACTGTCCCTCAGACCGTTGGAGGGCCGCCACATACTGTGCTCTTCTCACTGACCACCAACGAAAGAGGTGCCCCTTCCTGAAGTGTGGCGGAGGGCCAGATAAATGGCCTCAGGGGG
This sequence comes from Saimiri boliviensis, assembly GCF_048565385.1. Lineage (NCBI taxonomy): Eukaryota > Metazoa > Chordata > Mammalia > Primates > Cebidae > Saimiri > Saimiri boliviensis. Next base: position 45,078,426 of record NC_133463.1, read on the forward strand.
CCGCATGTGGCCTGCTGCCGTAGTTTGGGGATGCCTGCCTTAGATCTTTATCTAAAACTTACTTTTCTGGAAGGGCCTTATTTAAGTACCTGTTTCCTTTTCTTCTATTTTATTCTAACATATTTTCCAGATTTTTTTTTGATTCACAGGAGTCACCCCATTTATTATTAGCTGTTTGTTTATTGTCAGTCTCTCCTTCTAGACTATAAGCACCTCGAAGACAGGAACTACATCTAGCTTGTTCACTACTGAGTTCCCAGTACCTGCACAGGGTCTGGCGTATACTGGGTTCTGAAGAGATAGTTATTAAATGAACATTTGAATTTGCAGATTGTGATATTATATAATGACATCAGTTCTGTGGATTAAGCATTCCTTTAAATAGATTTATATTTTATTAATCTCAAATATCTATATACATTTAAAAAATATACAGCATCTTTTTTGTTGTTTTTTGAGATAGAGTCTTGCTGTCACCCAGGCTGGAATGCAGTGGTACGATATTGGCTCACTGCAACCTTTGCTTACTGTGTTCAAGAGATTCCCCTGCCTCAGCCTCCCAAGTAGCTGGGACTACAGGTGTGCACTACCACATCTGACTAATCTTTTTTTTTAATTTTGTTTTGTTTTTTATAAAGACGGGGTTTCACCATGTTGGTCAGGCTGGTCTTGAACTCCTGACACCTGCCTTGGCCTCCAAAGTGCTTGGATTACAGGCATGAGCCACCATGCCCGGCCTAATAGTAGAGACAAGTTTTCACCATGTTGGTCAGGCTGGTCTTGAACTTGTGGCCTCAACTGTTCCTCCCGCCTTGACCTCCCAAGGATCTGGGATTACAGGTGTGAGCCACTGTGGCAGCTGAAGGATCTCCTTAAAATTAATGAAAGAATGAATGACACCAGGCACAGTGGCTCACGCCTGTAATCCCAACACTTTGGGAGGCCAAGGTGGGTGGGTCACTTGAAATCAGGAGTACAAGACCAGTCTGGCCAACATGGTGAAACTCTGTTTCTACTAAAAATACAAAAATTACCCAGACATGGTGGCGTGTGCCTGAAATCCCAGCTACTTGGGAGGCTGAGGCAGGAGAATCACATGAATCCAGGAGGTGGAAGTTGCAGTGAGCTGAGATTGCACCACTGCACTGCAGCCTGGGCAACAGATCAAGACTGTCGCAACAAAAGAGATCCTTGGTAAAAGCAAAAATAAATACTAAGACTTTTTAAAAACATAAAGTGTAAATCTTCTTCTTTCAAAAATTTCAGTAAGGTCGAGCACAGTGGCTCACAGCTGTAATCCCAGCACTTTGGGAGGCCGAGGTGGGCAGATCACAAGGTCAGGAGTTTGAGACCAGCCTGGCCAACATAGTGTAACCCTGTCTGTACTAAAAATACAAAAATTAACTGGGTGTGGTGGTGGGTGCCTGTAATTCCAGCTTGGGAAGCTGAGGGAGGAGAATCACTTGAATTTGGGAGGCGGAGGTTGCAGTAAGCCCAGATTGTGCCACTGCAGTCCAGCTAGGGTGACAGTGCAAGACTCTGTCTTAAAAAAAAATTCAGTAAATTTACTTGGTTCTAGTTAACTGAGATTTTTCTTGCACCTGGTAATAATCACTGAAGTCCAACCTTTACTTTTTGGTGATTTACTTTTATTATGCAAATCCTTTATTAATTTTGTTTCTATAAAGGGTGGATCTTGCTCTGTATCCCAGGCGAGAGGGGAGTGGTGCAATCATAGCTCACTGCAGACTTGAACTCCTGGGTTCAAGTGAACCTCCCACCTTAGCCTCTATAGTAGCAGGGACTACAGGCACACCAGTGCACCTGGCTCTTTCTTTTCTTTTCTTTTTTTTGAGATGGAGTTAAGCTCTTGTTGCCCAGGCTGGAGCGTAGTGGTGCGATCTTGGCTCACCGCAACTTCCACCTCCCAGGTTGAAGCCATTATCCTGCCTCAGCCTTCTAGTAGCTGGGATTACAGGCATGTGCCACCACACCCAGCTAATTTTGTATTTTTAGTAGAGGCAGGGTTTCTTCATGTTGGTCAGGCTGGTTTTGAACTCCCGACCTCAGGTGATCTGCCCACCTCGGCCTCCCAAAGTGATGGGATTACAGGTGTGAGCCACCTCACCCAGCCAGCTCTTTTAACTTTTCTTTAACTATTACTAGATGTTGTGGAGGCAAAGATGAGCTCCTTTTAGTAGTCCATGGCCCACTGGGAAACATGCCTAAACAGTTGGTTATAATTCATTGTAGCTCAGGGAGGAAGTTAAGTTCTAAGGACTGGACTACCTCACCCAACTTAAGGATACCAGAGACATTTTCTGAAAGGAAGTAGCCCATGAACTGAAACTTGTAGATTGCATAGGACTAAACTGAGAGAAGTGGAAAGGGCACAGTATGCAGAAAGACATGGAAACAAAAAACATTCCATTGTGTTCCAAGAATTACAAGCAACTCAGTGTTCCTGGAGCATAAACTTTGCGAAGGGAGCGGCAGCCGTTGACACTTGGGAGGTAGGCAGGACCAGATGCAGGAAAGGGAGCTTGTACCTTATTAGGGTCACTTGGACTTTGCACCCGCAGCCATGAGGATCCACCAGTGTTTTGTGGGAATTGTTAATAGTTAAGCTCTAAGAACATGTGAATTGAAAAATTTTATGCAAATTACATTCCATTTTTACACTACTAGCAGTTGGAAGAGATAGATCATAAACAAAAACTTAAAAGGATTTACAATCCGGCACTCTTTTAATTATATTTATGCCAAACACTCTCCACATCAAAATGGATGTTTAAAATGAATACATTTGATATTGTGAGGTAGCCCATCTTTCGTCCTGATGTTATTAAATAGAAAGTCTCAAACTCCTCCAATTATTCTTGGAAAATGTACATGAATGTGTGGTATTTGGAACTCTATTTTAGAACCCAAATGTCATAGACATCTGGACACAAAAATTATGCAAGAGAGACCTTTAGAAATGTGTTACTAATTATTGACTCTCTCCTGCAACAGCACAACTGAGCCTTTGTTACAGGCAATGTGTGCAGTACTGCTGTAGACTGGCTTTTTTCACATGTGATAGTTGATTTTCATAAGATAGTTTTCATAGCTAGAATCACAAAGCACTTCACAGAGTTAATAAGAAGGCTAAAAAGCCTCAGAAATAAATGAATTATGGTAGCCACGATGAATGGACAAAACAATAGCTTAAAAATTATCTAGGGAAAGAAGGGAAATATGATCAAGCTAGCTGAAGAATTAGGGAAAGAATTCAAGGCAACTAGCTAACTAGCTGTAATGGAGTAGCTGTGTGAAGTTATGGAATTAGAACTGGATTCTAGTACTTGTCTTTCACTTGCCAAATATGTCATTTAACCTCTCTGTGCTCTCGTTTTTATTCTAACAGAAAGGTCAGACTTAATATTCTTTAAGGCCTTCTTTAAATTCTAAAATACGGATTATAGGAGTTTAAAATACCAAGAACTCAACTCCTCCTAACTGCTGTATGTACCAGGTACAATTCTAAACGATAGTGTCTAAGAACAAGATCCTTGTTTTCATTGAGCTGAAATTCTAGTGGGAAGGGAAGATAATAGCTGTAAATAGATAACATAGTTGTAGTTAGTAACACGTGCTACAAATGAGGTAAGACAGGATAGTAATCTAGAGAAGGACTGGGTGGGCTGGGGGACGACCGGACACAGGTAGGCAGAGACCGCTGAGACATGAAGAAGGGCAGCTTCCAGATTTGGGAAAGCTGGGAGCCAGGCACTCCTAATGAAGACTTCAAGTGCCAAAGAACTGGGCAGGGAACAAATTGGCCTTCCTTGAGGAACACAGAGAAGCCAGTGGTGCTGAAATACAGAAATGAGGGGGGAAGAACAGCAAGAAAAGAAGTAAGCTAAGTCATGCAGAGCCTCACAGGTTGTGGTAAAAAGTTTGAATCTTAATTTTAAGTGCGGTAGTCAGCACTTAATGGAATTTAAGCTGAAAAGTGACAGAATCTAATTTATTTCAAAACATCTCTTTGGCTACTGTGTTGAGATTTGATTGCAGATGGCAGACTGGAAATAGAGAACAGTTTCAGAAGTTGTTGTAAAATGCCAATTAAGAGATTATAACAGGCAGGGAGTGGTGGTTCACACCTATAATCCCAGCACTTTTGGAGGCCAAGGCAGGTGGATCACCTAAGGTCAAGAGTTCAAGACCAGCTTGGCCAAGATGGCAAAACCCCATCTCTACTAAAAATACAAAGAATTAGCCTGGCATCGTGGTGGCTGCCTGTAGTCCCAGCTACTTGAGAGGCTGAGGTAGGAGAATCAATTGAATCCAGGAGGCAGAGGTTGTAGTGAGCTGAGATCACACCACTGCACTCCAGCCTGGGCAACAGAGTGAGATTCTGCCTCAAAAAATATATAAATGAATGAATGAATAAATAAATAAATAAAGGATAATAGTATCTGGCACCAAGATGGCATAAGTGGAAAGAAAAAGCCTAAAACAAGGTGTTACTTTTGTTCTGAATCCTTGTATTTAAATGTTTTCTGTGTTAATGTGGTATTTTAGAAACTGATTTACATTAACTCACAAATCTAGTAATCTTAATATAAATTGAATGAAAAATGAAGGAGGCCAGTTAGGAAAAGAGTAATGCCATGTAAATGCTACTTGCCCAGATAATTTTTGTACTGAATTTGGTACTATGCATATTTGGAGAGTTTCATTTAGAGTTACAGATAATTTCAGGAGAAATAGTATATTTAGAAAGGGAAATCAAGCAACTTTTAGGATAGGTTGATAACTATCAAGGATTACCCATAGACATTGCTGTCCAGTTCTATTTTTAAAATATGTGAATTTATTCAACAATCTATTTTGTGAAGATTAGATATTTTCAGCAAATAGACTCTGTACTTTGAATAATTCCTCTAAACCAGTTTTGGACAACTAAACAACTGAAACTTTATCCTTGGAAAATATAAAATATGCCGGGTGCGATGGCTCACGCCTGTAATCCTAGCACTTTGGGAGGCTGAGGTGGGTGGATCACCTGAGGTCAGGAGTCCAAGACCAGCCTGGCCATCATGGTGAAACCCCCATCTTTTTTTTTAAAAAAAAAAAAAAAAAAGGCCGGGCGCGGTGGCTCAAGCCTGTAATCCCAGCACTTTGGGAGGCCGAGGCGGGTGGATCACGAGGTCAAGAGATCGAGACCATCCTGGTCAACATGGTGAAACCCCGTCTCTACTAAAAATACTAAAAATTAGCTGGGCATGGTGGCGCGTGCCTGTAATCCCAGCCACTCAGGAGGCTGAGGCAGGAGAATTGCCTGAACCCAGGAGGCGGAGGTTGCGGTGAGCCGAGATCGCGCCATTGCACTCCAGCCCGGGCAACAAGAGCAAGACTCTGTCTCAAAAAAAAAAAAAAAAAGAAGAAGAAGAAGAAGAAGAAGAAAATATAAAATATACCTATTTCTACTGCTTTTCCATTAAATATTTACTGTGATACAAAAAAATTCTGGCCAATAGCAGTAGAAAATCAAGATATATACCCAATTTGGAGAGAGCTAAGGAATAAAGGATATTATTATAACTGCCTGTTCCTAATGTAAATATATTAGCATGTGATATTAATATATTTAATATAGACACAGGCACTTTCTATTTTAAAACATTTTATTTATATACTGCTTATTTAAAATTCAAGAATCGTAAACCCGGCACTTTGGGAGGTGGATCATGTGAGCCCAGGAGTTCGAGACCAGCGTGGGCAACATTGCAAAATCCTGTCTTTACAAAAACTACAAATTTTAGCCGGGTGTGGTGGCACACACCTGTAGTCCCAGCTACTCACGAGGGTGAGGTGGGAGGATCACCTGAGCCCAGGAAGGTAAAAGCTGCAGTGACCCAGGGTCACACCACTGCACTCCAGCCTTGGCTACTGCCAAAAGTACTTATTGTTTTCTTCAGTGTCATTTAAAAGTTAAGAAAGCAATCTGATTAAACCGCACATTAATCTGTAAATGGCTGGCAGATAAGTAAAATTCTGAAACATGTGCATCTTTAAAAATCCACAGCTGCCTATTAACCTAAATGAATCCTACTTAGTGCAAATTTAGGCAATGTAATAAAAATGAAAGAGTGGAGCTGTATTATTTTTCTTATTTTCTTTGTTTCCAGATCCCCAGATTCTAACATGGCTCCCATGTACACATTCCTTTATGCATTTTACCCCAGTTAATCTTTATCACTGTTCTGCAGCTGAGTAATACCCTCAGTTTCAGAAGAAAGTGAAATCTCCTCTTCTCAGGCAGTTTTGATTAAAATCCCTTACTCCTGGTGAGCTTGTTCCCCAAGCAGAGCTAAGTAGCAATCTTTCATCTCATCTAAAAGTCACCTTTTCTCTGCCACTCAAAGAGCCCTTGACATCTTTCATGTTGTCTATAAAGTTTTCTGAAGCCATTCAGAAAACAGTATTTTTTTTTCTATTCCATGAACACTACCACAAAAAGAGAACAGTAATTGTTGACATGATGTCACTCTATCTGAACCTGGGAATGACTATGGGTATCTTTCCTGCCTCAGCCTCCTGAGCAGCAGGGACTATAGGTGCACACCACCACACCCAGATAATTTTTTGTATTTTTAGTAGAGATAGGGTTTCACTATGTTGGCCAAACTGGTCTCGAACTCCTGACCTTGTGATCCACCCTCCTCGGCCTCCCAAAGTGATGGGATTACAGGTGTGAGCCATCGCACCTGGCCTAAAGTGAAGATTATTAACCCAGTTTTACAGATGAGGAAACAGAGGCTTAGATCATAAATGCCCAGGGTCCAAAGGACATAGTCCCTTCACTAATGGTACAGGGAGTCACCCACAAAGCTGGAAGAAGAGCCCCAGCCTGTCTGGCCCCTTTGCCACTCTTCACCACTGGATTACACTGCTCCCCATTCTACACGTGGAAGTCAGTGCAAGCTGCCTCATGTATTTTTATTAGCCCTCAAACTACTTCTCCCTAATATAGACATCCTGAATCTAATTTAGTAATCGTATGGTGACATTCTACTTATTTTGCTGTTCATATGTTACATGTCAAGGTACTTTGTGAAACTGTAAACTTTTTAACAATAAGGCCCACTTCCTTACATTGTCCTCTGTATGGTCCCCTGCGCAGAAGTACAAACAGTCTACCTGAACATTTTATGATGAGAAGGGGAAAAAATCAGGAATCTAGATGTCAGGGTTGAGTAAATCTATTGAAAAGAATCCACAAGGCCAGGCACAATGACTCACGCCTGTAATCCCAGCACTTTGGGAGGTAAAGGCAGGTGGATCACTTGAAGTCAGGAGTTTGAGACCAACCTGGCCAACATCGTGAAACCCTGTCTCTGCTAAAAATACAAAAACTAGCCGAGCATGGTGGCAGGCGCTGTAGTCCCAGCTACTTGGGAGGCTGAGGCAGGAGAATCACTTGAACCCAGGAGACAGAGATTGCAGTGAGGTAAGATCACACCACTACACTCAGCCTAGGCAACAGAGTGAGACTCTGCCTAAAAAAAAAGAGGCCGGGCGTGGTGGCTTGGAGACCAAGGCGGGCGGATCACTTGAGGTCGGGAGTTCAAGACCAGCCTGACCAACATGGTGAAACCCCGTCTTTAAAAAAAAACACAAGAGTCCACAAAACAAAAGATCCTTACAGGAGTAACTGAGAGTTTTATTTAATTCGTCTAAGAGGCCAGCTATAATATAGTTAAGCACCAGAATATGCTGATATTATGTAAAGATGATTTTAAAAGTTGTATGTGGGTAGAAAAAAGTTGTGAGTCATACACTGAAAGAGGATTAGCTTTTTTTTTGTATTATATAAATAATTAGAATCACATTTCAGAAATGTGCCCAGAGCTCACCAGCCAGAATTTTAAAACCTTAAAAAATACGTTGAATAATTTCTTTCTTTTTAGGAGCTGAAATTAGTTTATATGTGTATAGTAGATCAAGATCAAATATCTTTTTATATTCCTGTATACAGTTGTAAGAGATAATGCACAAGTTATGCTCTTCAAGGTCATGAATAATTATGGGCAACCTTGGACAAAAAATCAGGCATCCGACGAGTAGAAAAAAAAAGATGTCACCTCTTGAACAACAATGCCTGTACATACATTCTCTCCTGAGCCTCTGCAACCATGGAAAATAATTGCAGGAAAATGGTATGAATAGAGCTCTTTTTCTAGCCTCTGGAAGGGAGTGAGTCTTCTACTCAATATAACCTTACGAGGGTCATCTCTCATCTTTAGGTTTTTTTTTTTTGAGACAGAGTCTTGCTCTGTTACCCGGGCTGGAGTGCAATAGCACAATCTTGGCTGACTGCAGCTTCTGCCTCCTGGTTTCAAGTTTCAAGTGATCCTTCTACCTCGGCCTCCCGAGTAGCTGGGATTACAGGTGCCTGCCACCATGCCCAGCTAATTTTGTATTTTTAGTAGAGACAGGGTTTCGCCACATTGGCTAGGTTGGTCTTGGACTCCTGGCCTCATGTGATCTACCCATCTCCGCCTGCCAAGATGCTGGAATTATAGGCGTGAGCCACCGCACCCGGCCCCATCTTCAGCTTTTGAGTGGAGGCAGAAGGGGAAGTGTTTTGAAGAGTCAGTATGAGAAAGATTCAGTTCATCATGTCTAATTTTTCCTCTTCCTTTAAAAAAAAAATCTTGGGACAGCAGTAGTTGTCAAGACCATCATGTTAAGTATAGTCAGTATCTAGGGAACTACTGTTAGGTACTCCCAGAATGTTATTCTCTAAGAAGAAAGCCAGAAAGGATAAAAATATTGAAGATGGGACCTGTCTCCTACAGATGAGACAGACCATAACTGAATGCCTGAGAAAACTGCAACCATCCGAATGTTATCACTATGACTGCCTTATTGCCTGGTGTACCTGTAAGGTGATGGAGAAGAAAATCACAACTAGAGTACCAAGGGCAGGACAGGACAAAAAGGTCAAGTTGCAAAGGTGGTTAGGAAAGTCTGAATTAAAAAAAAAAAAAAAAGTTGGCAAAAGGCCAGCACCTAGAGCCTAGGCAATGGAGATGACGAAATCCATCTCTCCTAGAAAGAAATTTAGTAATGCGCATACAAGCAAAGAATATACATATTTTAAACTCTTATTTTTCTTCATGTTACCACACTGGTTTATTGAGGTAAAATTTATATACAATGAGACATATTCTTTTTAGGCATACATTCTATGAAGTTTGACAAATGCATACAGTCAATCACCACCTCTACCACAATCAAGATGTAGATCAGTTCCGTCACTCATTCCCTTATGCCCCTTTTGAGTCAACTCCACTCCCAGCAACCACTGCTGTTCTATCCTTACAGTTTTTCTTTTTCTAAAATGTCATATAATTGAACAGTATGCAATTATATGACATTCTAGAACAGTATTGAACACTATGCAGCCTGTTGAGTTGGGCTTCTCTCTTTTAGCATAATAAGTCTGAGAGTGCTCTGTGTTGCTGTACATATCAGGTGTTCATTCCATCTGATGCTGAGTAGTATTCCACCATAAGAAAGAGCTGTGGTTTGTTTATCTAGTCAATAGTTAGTGGATGGATAGTTCCCAATTTGGGACAATTAGGAATAAATCTGCTGTAAACATTCACTTACAAGCTTTTTGTTTAGACATAATTTTTCTTTGTTTTTATGGGGGGGATACACATTTGCTTTTAATAAAAAAGAAATTTTCTCCTAAAATTGATCCTGCTAGACATAATTTTTCATTTTACTTGAGCAAATCCTAGGACTATAATTGCTGGGTCATATGCCAAGTGTGCTTAACTTTCGGAGAAACTGCCAAACTCTTTTCCCAAGAGTCTGTACCATCATGCGTTCCCTCGGGACTGTAAGCAAACTCCAGTTCTGCATCCGCATCAGGCAGCACTGACATGGTCAGTTTGTTTTATCTGTTTTCACCACTGTTGTAAATTTACAGTGATATCTCATTATGATTTTATTCACACCAAAATTTGCAGTATTTTATTTTCATTCATGACGATAGGTCAATGTGTAATATTTTTAAATAATCCCCCAAAAAAATCAGAATTTTTTTTTGAAGACTTGTGTAATCATATTGACAAGACTAATAACTTGGATGACAGGATATCATTAAAAACTGCTGATCATAAAAAAAAAAAAGAAATTTAGTAATGCTTCTCCTGTATTGTTCAGGAGAAAGAATCATTCACTCTACCACACAGTGTATCCAGGCCCTGGAGAGTAAGTGTGCCCTGTTACAGTGAGGACAGGAATAGTTCACCTGGCTTTTCTCTGGGCTGGAAGAAATGTCTCGTAAGACTAGTCATTTCTACGGAAGAAGCATGCTTGAAATAAAATTAAATTTAAAAAGACTTCCCTTTGCTCCAAGTCCACACTCAGCACATAACCCTCTGATTTCTAACTTACCTCTTGCTTAGTTAGGCATGAGTATACACTAAGGAATAGCAAAATCTTTGCATGGGTCTATATCTTTTATTGTCAGTTAATACATTGGCATTTTGTTTTACACCTTGAGCTTTTATACTTTGAATTTGGATTTTTGTTTGAGTTTTGTTTGTTGAGATAGAGTCTCACTCTGTCACCCAGGCCGGAGTGCAGTGACACAATCTGGGCTCTCAGCAGCCTCCCAGGTTCAAGCAATTCTTGTGCCTCAGCCTCTCGAGTAGCTGGAATTATAGGCATGCATCACCCTGGCTTGGCTAATTTTTGTATTTTTAGAAGAGACAGGGTTTTGCCATGTTGGCCAGGCTGTTCTCAAACTCCTAGCATCAAGTGATCTACCCCCCTCAGCCTACCAAAGTGCTGAGATTACAGGCATGAGCCACCATGCCTGGCCTGTTTGTTTATTTGATACAGGGTCTAACCCTGTCGTCCACGCTGGAGTACAGTAGTGCAATCATGGTTCACTGCAGCCTCTACCTCCTGGGCTCAAGAAATCCTCCCACCTCAGCCTCCTGAGTAGCTGGGCCTGTAGGCAAGTGCCACCACACTGGCTAATTTTTCTTTCTTTTTTTTTTTTTTTTCCGAGACAGAGTTTCGCTCTTGTTACCCAGGCTGGAGTACAATGGCGCGATCTCGGCTCACCGCAACCTCCGCCTCCTGGGTTTAGGCAATTCTCCTGCCTCAACCTCCTGAGTAGCTGAGACTACAGGCACGTGCCACCATGCCCAGCTAATTTTTTGTATTTTTAGTAGAGACGGGGTTTCACTGTGTTGACCAGGATGGTCTCGATCTCTCGACCTCGTGATCCACCCGCCTCGGCCTCCCAAAGTGCTGGGATTACAGGCTTGAGCCACCGCGCCCGGCCTTAATTTTTCTTTTTCTTTTTATTATTATTATTATTATTATTATTTTTTGAGACGAAGTTTCACTCTTGTTACCCAGGCTGGAGTGCAATGGTGCAATCTCCACTCACCACAACCTCCGCCTCCTGGGTTCAGGCAATTCTCCTGCCTCAGCCTCCTGAGTAGCTGGGATTAAGGCATGCACCACCATGCCTAGGTAATTTTTTTTTTTTTTTTTTTTTTTTTTTTTGAGTCAGAGTTTCACTCTTGTTGCCCAGGCTGGAGTGCAATGGCGCGATCTCGGCTCACCGCAACCTCCGCCTCCTGGGTTCAGGCAATTCTCCTGCCTCAGCCTCCTGAGTAGCTGGGATTACAGGCACACGCCACCATGCCCAGCTAATTTTTACTATTTTTAGTAGAGACGGGGTTTCACCATGTTGACCAGGATGGTCTTGATCTCTTGACCTCGTGATCCACCCCCCTCGGCCTTCCAAAGTGCTGGGATTACAGGCTTGAGCCACCGCGCCCGGCCAATTTTTTGTATTTTTAGTAGAGATGGGGTTTCACTGTGTTGACCAGGATAGTCTTGATCTCTTGACCTTGTGATCCACCCGCCTCGGCCTCCCAAAGTGCTGGGATTACAGGTGTGAGCCACAGCACGTGGCCCTCTTTTAATTTTTTTAAAGAGAGAGGGTCTCACGCTGGCTGGTCTCAAACTCCTGGTCTCAAGCAATGCTCTCACCTTGGCCTTCCAAAGTGTTGGGATTACAGGCATGAGCCGCCACACCCGAGCTATACTTTGACTTTTGAGGTTAGTGGTTATGCCTAATAATCTAGTCAGTTGAAGTGCGTCTTCAAAATCAAATTTCTTAGCTACAGTATACCTAGACAAACCAGGGTTAGACACTCCAAAACCTGTAATTAGAATAAGGCAACATTAGGTGCTCAGCTGGCTTTTCTGTATGATTCCTTTATGTCATACAGATACAATTTTAGGAATAAGAAGATTTTTGTGGTAGTTAAAACAATTTTTTCTCTGGCGGGGCACGGTGGCTCAAGCCTGTAATCCCAGCACTTTGGGAGGCCGAGGAGGGTGGATCACAAAGTCAAGAGATCTAGAACATCCTGGTCAACATGGTGAAACCCCGTCTCTACTAAAAATACAAAAAATTAGCTGGGCATGTGGCACGTACCTGTAATCCCAGCTACTCAGGAGGCTGAGGCAGGAGAATTGCCTGAACCCAGGAGGCGGAGGTTGCGGTGAGCCGAGATCGCGCCATTGCACTCCAGCCTGGGTTAAAAAAAAAACAATTTTTTCTCTTACTCTCTAATTAAAGACAAGAATGAGCAACTGCTACAGGTGACAGGTGATAAAGCTGTATCATTCAACTTCAGGTATCTGGCTCTTGAGAACATTTGCATGAGAGGCAAAACTTTTCCAATTGTATCATGTCTAATGTCATTTATCATACTGTGTGGTATTGATTAATGCAATTATTTCTTAAATTATATGTGCCTATTTTGCATCAGGCCTTGTGTGGAAATGTCTGGAAATTCACACTAAACAAGACATATTAAAAATAATTATGTGATGAGCTGGGAATGGTGGCTTATGCCTATAATCCCAGCACTTTGGGAGGCTGAGGTGGGCAGATCACTTGAGATCAGGAGTTCAAAACCAGCCTGGCCAACATGGTGAAACCCTGTCTCTACTAAAAATACAAAAATTAGCTGGGTGTGGTGGCCGGTGCTGTAACCCCAGCTAATCAGGAGGCTGAGGCAGGAGAATCTCTTGAACCTGGGAGCTGGAGGTTGCAGTGAGCCAAGATTGCACCACTGCACTCCAGCCTGGGGGACAGAGCAAGTCTCTGTCTCAAAGAAAAAATTGTTAAAAATAAAAATTATCACTGTGTGATGGATTATGAGATTCTGTAGAAGGCACAGGGATGGCAACGGATGGAAAAATTCCCGGTCATGGAACCAGGAAGGCACCAGAGGAGGTGGCCTTTGAAATGGATGTTGAAGAAAATATGATGTATTTCCCTCTTGGCATAGGAAGAGAAAGGGAATTCCAGGCAGAGGAAATGGCTGGAAAGCAAAGCCTAGAAGGTATGAAACAGATTGGCTTGTGCAGCAAATTGCTAGAATATTGATTGAGCAACAAGACGAGGTAGGAGGTATGCCTGCTAATGACTTAATCAGGTGGGTGTTGGCGACATTTAAAATTGGGAAGCGATATGATATTAAGAAAAGTTTTTGTAGTTGTCATGACAATGAAGCAAAAGGGAACAAGGGAAAGGAAGTCCAATTAAGAGTCTAGGTCCTAAATTAAGGCAGTTGTAATGAGAATGGAAAGGATAAAACAGGTTTGAGAATGGTTTGGCAGCTAGAATCAGTAGGGCTTGGTGACAGATTGTGTTTGGGGGCGAGAGAGGGAGGAACTAGCATAACTCCCAAATTACTTGCTTTGGAACATAGGGATCTTTTATTAAATCTTTCTGTAAACCATTATACATTATTCATTGTGAGATTAAAGATGTGCCTGCGTTGTGAAGCATCAGTAGCTTCCGACTAAGGGAATCCCGAGATTAGAAGTCAACTCCCACCCACCTCCAACCCTGCACTTCCTGACCATTTTGTGCCTTTCGCCGGAAGCTCTGAGATCTGGCTTCAGGTGGGAAAAAAAATGTATAACTAAAACAGACCTATTGTCCTAGAAAAAAGAAATATGAAAGCCAAAAGATACAATTAAACACATTTGGAATGCTCGGAAGGAAGTGTCCATGGCTTTATCACGGACTGTAGCTGCATTCTATGTGTGCAGCTTTGCCTGGTTTTCATTAAGCAAAGAAATCGGCTTTCAATAGCCAAAATGTGAAAACTTACTTAGTTACAGGGTAACCAGAAACTTGTGCTTGAAAATTTAAATGTGTATTCATAAAATTACACCTTGGCCTTTTCAACTGGATAAAAACAATGAAGCAAATGTTTATTATCATAAATAGATACTGTTTTCTCAGATTACAGATGTTTGAGAGTTAAAAAGTTTATGTTCCTTGAGTTTTGCACAGGGTTTCATTATTGCTTTCGTGTCTTGCTTCTGTGCAGCCTTTAGGGGAACGTTCTAGCATAGCAGTTAGGAATCTTAGCTCTGGAGTTCAAACACGTCTTTGGGCATACCGTCAATTGCCCCTGTTATTTTGTCACTCACATACACATGAAATTAATAATGTCAGCATGGTCTTTGAGTGGAATCCAATTTCAACACAGAAATACTAGATAGATAGGATTTGACTTCAAGAAAAGTCTAATTCAGTGGTTTTCACCCATTATAGTGCATTATAGACACCTGGAGGGCTTGTTAAGCCACAGATTGCTGGGCCCTACCCCAGGATTTCTCATTTAGTAGAAGATCTGCAGTGGTTCCCAAGAATTTGCATTTCTGACAAATTCCGGATGATCGTCTGGGCCCCATACTTTGAGGAAGGTGAATCTAATTGGAAAAGGAATGAATTTAAGGGGAGAGGGTGGAGGGTGGAGGGCAGAGAAGCACTTAGAAAACAGGTGTACATGGTTTACTGTTGTTTTAATGAGAGGGAGTCTTGCTGTGTTGCCCAAGCTCGTCTTGAATACCTGGGCTCAAGAAATCCTCCTGCCTGAGCCTCTTGGTTGCTGGAACTACAGGTGCTCTCTGCCATACCTTATTACTGATTTTGTTTAGGAAGCTGAACCACACAGAATATGAACTCCAGTGATTGATGAGCCATTCACTTAACTGAGAATAATTTTATTACTAGGATGACATTAAGTTTCTACCATCCTAGGAATATATCCCCATAATTAGAGTGTGCATTTGTCCCACTCAAAGAAACAAATATATTCCAACTGACCTTTTCCACAATGTCAGGGTTTTATACTTAACCGGAACCGAACCAAACCGAACCATGAACCATTTAATTGGAATACACCAGGCTAATTGGTTATGCTCCAAAACTAAACCGAATCTAAAATATCCTTTCCCTGAAGTGTGAACCAAATAAAAGATCTTTTGTTTATTTTTTTTAAAAAAAGTAAACTCGTTCAAGTTAGAAACAAACATTTTGGTTTCTTAAACTATTGAAAAGCAAAATTATATTCCCTGACATACTGATTCATTAAAAAAAAAAAAAAAATCTCTAAGTTACCATTACACTAAGTAACAAGTAGTTGACTAAAATACTAAAATATGAAGTCCCTAAAAAGACAGGGTCCCAGCAAGAAAGAGTATTCCCCTCAAAGGGGTCAAACCAAGATACTTTAATGAAGGAACTACTTCCTAGCTGTGGTAAGGGACTTAAGAGAACCAGAGAGGGGTGCTTAGGTACCAAGAAACTAGCAATAGCAGGAAGTTTTACCACCCTGGGCATAAAGAAGCAAAAGGAGGATGCAGTGTTTACTGAGTTCAGTTAGAAGAAGAGCTGTGTTTCCAGGCTATCTGGCAAGAGATGCAGTCTTAGGGATCTCTCCCTCCCTCCTCAAATACACACATTAGAATACATTTGCTAGCTCAGGGAGAGGACATAGCTCTGCCTCTCTCTCCTCGCACCTTCTAATCTCCTGTTGGTGCTTTCCTCTGTCTGAATCCAACTGAAAGTCAGATGTCAAGGAAGCCCAAGTGATCTATTTGAAGGGGTCAGCTTCCTGACAGAGAAGGGCCAGTGGTGAATGGCAAACGGAGACTGACAGCTCAAGCTTCTTTTACTAAATTAATGCTAGGCATTATAGGAAGTATTAGTAAGTGAGTTAATGTATATAAAATTCTTAGAAGATTCCCTGGCACATAGGAAGCATTATATCCTAACCATTAGCTATTATTATTGTTACTATAATTAGCCTTGTTTTACAGATGAGAAACTAAGTTTCATAGGCTTTTTTTTTTTCTTTCTTTCTTTTCTTTTTTTAAAAAGATGAGGTTTCACCATGTTGGTCAGGCTGGTCTTGAACTCCTGACTGCAGGTGATCCACCCACCTTGGCCTCCAAAGTGCTTGATTACAGGCGTGAGCCACCACGCCCGGCCAGTTTCATAGACTTTAAGCAGCTTCTCCTTGCTTAATGATTAGTAACAGAACCTATGCTCAAATTCAGATTTTTAGATGCCAATCTTTTTATATATATATATATTTTTTGTAGAGACAGGGTTTACCATCTTGGATAGGCTGGTCTCGAGCTCCTGATCTCGTGATTCACCCTCCTCAGCCTCCCAAAGTTCTGGGATTACAGTCATGAGCTACCACGCCCAGCCTAGATGCCAATCTTGTACAAATTTATGAATGTTTACAATAGCA
Organism: Saimiri boliviensis; assembly: GCF_048565385.1. NCBI lineage: Eukaryota > Metazoa > Chordata > Mammalia > Primates > Cebidae > Saimiri > Saimiri boliviensis. Next base: position 45,095,093 of record NC_133463.1, read on the forward strand.
TTGTAAAAGATTAGGCATTGCATACATATTTAATATTATAATTTATTGCAGAATAAAGCATCTTTACTCTTGATCTAAGAAATCTGTAACCAACTTGACACTTTTAGAAATGTACAGAAATAAAATAAATGAAACTTTTTTTTTTTTTTTTTTTTAAGAGACAGGGTCTCGCTGTGTTGCCCAGGCTGGAGTCCAGTGGCTATTCACAGGCGTGATCCCACTACTGATCAACACAGAAGTTTTGACCTGCTCCGTTTCTGACCTGGGCCGGTTCATTCAACCTGGTGGTCCCCTGCTCCCGGAAGCTCACCATATTGATGCCAAACTTAGTGTGGACACTCGATCGGCATAGCACACTACAGCCCAGAACTCCTGGGCTCAAGTGATCCTCCCACCTCAGCCTCCTGAGTAGCTGGGGCTACAGGCATGTGCCACCTTGCCTGGCTAAATGAAACTATTATTTCAAAGGCAACTCTACCTGGTCAATAATATTATTAATAGTCATGGTAATGTTGGTGTGTTAGTAGTGGTAGTAGTAACAATTGTTACAATTCTTGAATGTTTATTAAATGTCCAGCACTGTGCCATTTTTTTAAGGCATTGTAATAATGTAACCACTAATCCATGGCACCCATTTTTAATTTCCTGTTGTTTCTTTTAATTTTTTTAAACTTAGAAATAATTCACTTGGGGCCAGGCATGGTGGCTCACGCCTGTAATCCAAGCATTTTGGAGGCCAAGGCGGGTGGATCACCTGCGGTTGGGAGTTCAAGACCAGCTTGACCAACATGGTGAAACCTGGTCTTTTTTTAAAAAATAATGAATAATACAAAAAAAAGAAATAATTCACTTGGATATTTTGGCTGGCTCTTGTTTGACTACTTAAGGTCATAAAAAATAATTTTAAATGTGAGATATATATTATCTCCTTTAAAAACTCCCAGATAACATTATTTTTCCCTATAATTGTTGGATAATTTATTCCTCCCATTATACTGTCATGATACAAAATTAGCCCTAAGGCAAGAGGCATGATTAGCCATGTATTCCAGATTTGATTACATGAAATAAGACATTTGAACATAAAAAAAGTTTGTTTCTTAAATTTGTGTCAGGTCAGCTTTTTTTGGCAACAGATTTTAGATAGTGAGCTAGCCTACCCTTAGGTCTTTGCATTTTAGGTTTTCAAAGTTTCAATTCAGAGGGCATAATCAATAAGCCGAGACATCATATGTACATTTCTAGTCAGCTAAAGAAACAAACAAGGAATGTTTTTCCTGTGGGGTTGACTTCTATCCTGTCACACTATCTGTCAACTCTTTTCTGATGATTGGAGCAATTATCAGACAAGGGCACTGTAACCAACGGCTCATCACAATTGAGTTTCTTTCTTGGCAGTTAAGTTACAGAGTTGTCATTAAGAAAGTCAGTGAAGCAGTAGCATTATAGAGGCAGTGCTTCACTGAAAACCAACCACATGAAAGAAAAAAAATCCTTCATTTACACGATTTGCATTCTCCTTTATTGTCTAGTTACTGCATAGGGTGACCCTCAAGAAATTCCTTACTAACAATAGAGGCTGAACTATATAAAATTGCCAATATTTGATCAATAATTGACCAGTTAGACCTATGAAAACGGAAGTTTCATGTGGCTTATCATAATAATTCTGATTTAAGCAGTCCATGGAGCCGGAACATTTTATTTATAGATCGTTTTACAGTCCTACCATTGATACACATTTTTCTTTTGCACATTCTACAAATGAAAGTCACTTCTGATTTTTTCCCTCTTGTTGAGAATTTCAATTAAATTTTAACATTCAGAAATGTGTGTTGGCCAGGCTCACACCCGTAATCTCAGCCCTTTGGGAGACTGAGGCGGACAGATCACTTGAGGTCTATAGTTTGAGACCAGCCTGGCCAAGCTGGTGAATCCCCGTCTCTTCTGAAAATACAAAAATTAGCTGGGTGTGGTGGCAGGCATCTGTAATCCCAGCTACTTTGGAGGCTGAGGCACGAGAATTGTTTGAACCTGGGAGGCAGAGGTTGCAGTGAGCTGAGATGGCACCACTGCCCTCCAGCCTGGGCAACAGAGCAAGACTGTCTCAAAAAAAAAAAACAAAAAAAAAAAACAAAAAAAAAACCCCAAAAACAGATATGTGTGAAATTGAGATTTTAAGGTATTTATAAATAATTATATGTATAAAGTACCTAACCAAATTCTGGGCACACAGCAGGTACTCACAAGGATTAAATAAATAAGGTATCACACATAATAGTTACCAGTATAAGCCTGTATGATCGTAAGAGCACATTGTGATAAGGTCTTTGATGGTTACACATTCTATTATACACATTATTTTACTTTGAGTCAAATTACCTAAAAAACAATTCCTAACACATTCAACTGACATTTAAAATCATATTGCAAGTATATAAGAGGTAATATTGCAGTATTATATAAACACTCTTTTTAAAATTTTTTTTAAAGATGGGATTTCTTTCTTTCTTTTTTTTTTTTTTTAAAAGATGGGATTTCACCCTGATGGCCAGGCTGGTCTTGAACTCCTGACCTCAGGTGATCCACCCACCTTGGCCTCCCAATGTGCTAGTATTACAGGTGTGAGCCACCTCACCCGGCCTATAAACACTTTTCTAACAGAAATGTTAGAACAAAGAAAATAAAAACTGCACACAGGTCTGAGATTTCAAAAAAGGAACAAAGAGAAGAAGAAGAGATTTTCTATGCATTTGTATAAACCACCTATTAAAAAATGTCATAGTTAATGATTTTTTTTCTTTGTGAGATGGGGAAATGATTTCTCACACGTAGATGTCTGTCTTGTGGTGAGTTTGAGGAACAGACTTATGCAATTAAGATGGAAACATCATATTTAAAACAAAGAGCTTTGAGAATAAGATACTCATTTTATAATTATGCTATCCTACCCAAATTCTTGCTTATTTTATATCTACATGTAAATTCTTAAAATTTGACATGTTCATTAAAACTTCTATAAGTAATTTTCTCTTTGATGTTGTTATAGCTGCTCTTAAATGCAGAGAAAAATGTGTGATTCAACTGAGGGCTGCATCGGGCAGATGAGTCAGCAACTATGGCCCAGCTGTATGCATGGTCCACAGGTGTCCTTTGCATTGGGTAGACTTTACAGGCAGAGTTTCTTTTTTTTTTTTTTTTTGAGACGGAGTTTCACTCTTGTTACCCAGGCTGGAGTGCAATGGCGCGATCTCGGCTCACCGCAACCTCCGCCTCCTGGGTTCAAGCAATTCTCCTGCCTCAGCCTCCTGAGTAGCTGGGATTACAGGCACGTGCCACCATGCCCAGCTAATTTTTTGTATCTTTAGTAGAGACAGGGTTTCACCATGTTGACCAGGATGGTCTCGATCTCTTGACCTCGTGATCCACCCGCCTCAGCCTCCCAAAGTGCTGGGATTACAGGATTGAGCCACCGCGCCCGGCCAGGCAGAGTTTCTTAAAGGGTCTCATGCAAACTTCACAAATGTATTTCTTCTGTATTCCTTTGCAGTAACCACATCTACAAAACACACCCTAAATACTAGAAGCTGTCTGGGCGCAGTGACTCGCATCCCAGCACTTTGGGAAGCTGAGGTGGGTGGGGTGAATCTCTTGAGCCAAGGAGTTCAAGACCAGCCTGGGCGACATGGCAAGACCCCCATCCCTATAAAAGTACAAAAAATTAACTGAGTCCCAGCAATTTGAGAGGCTGAGGTGAGAGGATCTCTTTAGCCTGAGAAGTTGAGGCTGCAGTAAACTGAGACTGTGCCACTGCATGCCAGCCTGGGTGACAGAGTAAGACCCTGTCTCAAAAAAAAAAAAAAATCTTAGAAGTATTAATGACCACAATATAGGAGGTTTGATTTCCTCAGCCGTACGACGCTGTCAGAGACCAGGGTTTAACGGTGCAGGTTGATGACGCAGATTTGATTCAGCAGGCCTGCCATCTTGAGCACCACATTTTTACCGCTCCTAGGGGATTGCATGCTGCTGCTCTGCCGACTGCACTTTAGCAAGGAACTCGATAGTTCCCCTTTCATGACCTACTAGCATCTTACAGACTTACCATCCCCCTCCCCAAACTGGTCTTCCTCTTGAGTTCTCATTAATTTTAGCCACTATTCATTCTCCGCACAACCATAGAGTAGTAATGAGAGTCTCCTAATCTCTCCCACGCTCACATCCAAATCACTGATGAAGTTCTGCTGACTCTCCCCCATGTTTCACATCACTTTTTTTTTTTGGTGTTGCTGCCCAGGCTGGAGTGCATTGGCATGAACACAGCTTACTGCAGCCTTGACTTCAGGGGCTCAAAGGGTCTTCCCACCTGAGCCTACTGAATGGCTGGGACTACAGGCAGGTATTACCATTTCTGGCTAATTTTTAAATTATATATATATATATATATATATATATATATATATATATATATATATATTAAGATGGGGTTTCACTGTGATGGCCAGGCTGGGTCTTAAACTCCTGACCTCAGGTGATCCACCCACCTCAGCCTCCCAAAGTGCTAGGATTACAGGCGTGAGCCACCGCACCCAGCTAAAATTTTTTTATTTTTATTTATTTATTTTTTTAAGATGGGGTGTCACCATGTTGGTCAGGCTGGTCTTGAACTCCCAACCTCAGGTGATCCGTCTGTCTTGGCCTCCAAAGTGCTTGGATTAGAGGCGTGGGCCACTACACCCGGCCAGATTTTTTATTTTTCATCTTTTTTGTTGTATTTTAGAGACAGGGTCTCCCTATGTTGTCCAGTCTGGTCTTGAATTCCTGGGATTATGAGATCCTTTTGCCTTGGCCTCCCGAAGTGCTGGGAACACCTGGCCTGAGACACTGTGCCTGGTCAATTTTTTTTTCTGTAGAGACAGGGGTCTCGTTATGTTGCCTAGGCTGTCAAATCATTTTTCATTCCATTGCTGCTACCAGGACCCAGGCCTCAATGACCTCTTATTCCTGACTGTCCTTCCAGCTCTCTCCACTCTGCCTACTCTATATCTATGCCCCACTGCCATTCTAGAGCAGTGCTTATTTATGCAGATAATCCACTGAAACACCATGTGGAACAGAGTCTAGAGTCCTTGACCTGGAACTTCAGGTCCCACACTCCCACCCTGGTTTTCCATTCTTAACTCCTAATGTGCTCATATGTGAAGCTTATGGATTACTTGCCATAACCTGAATACTTTGCGTGTGTGTGTGTGTGTGTGTGTGTGTGTGTGTGTGTGTGTGACGGAGTCTCGCTCTGTTGCCCAGGCTGGAGTGCAGTGGCGCAATCTTGACTCACTGCAACCTCCGCATCCTGGGTTCAAGCAATTATCGTGCCTCAGCCTCCCAAGTAGCTGGGACTTACAGGCATTCATCACTATGCCCAGCTAATTTTTGTACTTTTAGTAGAGATGGAGCTTCACCATGTTGACCAGGCTGGTCTCAAACTCCTGACTTCAAGTGATTCACCTGCCTCCCAAAGTGCTAGGATTATATGCGTGAGACACCATACATAGCAGCTGAATATGTTTGATGTTTTCAGTTTCTTATTTATTTATTTATTTATTTATTTATTTAAGATGGGGTTTCACCATTATGGCCAGGCTGGTCTTGAACTCCTGACCTCAGGTGATCCACCCACCTCAGCCTCCCAAAGTGTTAGGATTACAGACGTGAGCCAATGCGCCCGGCTGATGCTTTCAGTTTCTTTAAAGATCCCAAGTTCCTATGTCACTTAAAGTGTCATATGAGTGCTGTGAAGTGTTAATGAACATCCAAAAGAGCCTGGGATGAACAGCTTCATGACAGTCTCTTGAGTAGCTGGGACTACAGGCACATGCCACCACTCCTGGCTAATTTTTATATTTTCAGTAGAGACTGGGTTTCACTATGTTGGTCAGGCCGGTCTCAACCTCCTGACCTCGTGATCCATCTGCCTCGACCTCCCAAAATGCTGGGATTTCAGGTGTGAGCCACCATGCCCGGCTAGTAATAAAGTTTTCTATAGAGATTATTAATTGTTTCTACATCTCTGTTTTATTGAACTTGTTTAAAGCGCATTTATCATTTAGTAAAAAAAAAATCCAATAAATTAAGCATGTTAATAAATAACAACAACAAAAAAGAATCTTTTGGGCCTCTGTTTTTATTACACAATCCACAACCAAAGAAGTACAAATACCATTGCAATTTTTTTCTTTTCTGAGTCAGAGTCTCACCGTTTCCCAGGCTGGAATGCAGTGCCCTGATCTCGAAGGCTTACTGTAATCTCCGCCTCCCGGGTTCAAGAGATTCTTGTTCTTCAGCCTCCCAAGTAGCTGGGACTACAGGCGCATGCCGCCACACCCAGCTAATTTTTTTTATTTTGTAGAGACTAGGTTTCATTGTGTTGCCCAAGCTGGTTTGAAACTCCTGAGCTCAAGCAATCCACCCACCTTGGCCTCCCAAAGTGCTAGGATTACAGGCATGAGCCACTGTGCCTGGCCCTGGTTATATCTTTGTTTACTGTTGGTCTAGGCAGCCTCCCAGAGGTTGGGTTTTCATCTATGTAGGCTCTTGTAAATGCTGCTACCAATCGTAAAGACCATTCCATTTCTCACTAGGTCTTTAGATTCTAGGTCTGCAAAAAGCCATATGACAAGAGAATCACTCCTCCGGGTAGCTTCCGGCAAGCTTATCACACCACCTCTAGAAAATGAAGGTTAGTGGGACACCCAGCCCCCTCCTCCTCTCCGCTGCCAGTTTACCCCACCTCTTTCCTTTCTGCTGCCCTCAGGCTAAGTCAACCTTGTCGTCCCTGAGTGCCTTTGTTTACTTCATTGCCTCTAGATTGTTTTCACCCGAATACCTGCCCAGGCTGGGTGGAGTAATGGTTTGAATCACAACTCTGTATCTTGGACGCAACCTCTTCAAACCTCAGTTTCTTTTTTTTTTAAAACCTCAATTTCTTCATCTGTAAAATGTAGGTACTAATTATAAGTATCACTCTAGTGAGCATCTCATAGTAGGTCTTCAATGAACGGCAGTCATCATCGTTGGTTTTGTTATTATTTTCCATCAGGCTTCACCTTTTTGGCTTATCTCCAGTAATCGTTTATAATTATTAATAATTTTTAAAATAACTGTTCAAAATTATGTTGCATTTGTTAAGTTTTGCTTCTTGAGCTACGTTTAAGCTCTTTGAAGGTAAATCTTCTACTCTGAAATATTTACATACTCCACTAAAGGTGCCTCCGGTCTAAAGCAGTAATTGTTAACAATACAATTAATCCATATCACTCGAGGTGGTTCCTTAAGGAAGGATAAAATATTTATCTTTTTTTAATATTTAATTTTGACTTCTAAATATATTGTCTTTAATATTTTTTGTATTGCATTTTAGGTTTGGGGGTACATGTGAAGAACATGCAAGATTGTTGCATAGGTACACACATGGCAGTGTGGTTTACTGCCTTCCTCCACTTCACCTATATCTGGCATTTCTCCCCATGCTATCTCTCCCCACCTCCCCACCCCCTGTCCCTCCCCTATTTCCCCCCAACGGACCCCAGTTGTGATGCTCCCCTCCCTGTGTTTATGTATTCTCATTGTTCAACACCCGCCTATGAGTGAGAACATGCGGTGTTTGATTTTCTGCTCTTGTGTCAGTTTGCTGAGAATGATGGTTTCCAGGTTCATCCATGTCCCTACAAAGGACACAAACTCATCGTTTTTGATGGCTGCATAGTATTCCATGGTGTATATGTACCACATTTTCCCTGTCCAGTCTATCATCGATGGGAATTTGGGTTGGTTCCAGGTCTTTGCTATTGTAAACAGTGCTGCAATGAACATTCGTGTGCATGTGTCCTTATAGTAGAACGATTTATAATCCTTTGGATATATACCCAGTAATGGGATTGCTGGGTCAAATGGGATTTCTATTTTTAGGTCCTTATTTCTCTTGCTCTCCTTGTCTGTGGTTATTCTGCTTTTGTTGTCTATATAATGAAACATAAAGTGCCTAGTCTGGATTTGAGACCTTCTAGCTTTCCCCAGGAAATATAGGAAAGGGAGAAGACTTTTACATATGTGGTCTCTCTAAGACTTTTTTCCAATTTTTAATCATATAACTGTTATTAACTTCAAATTGTGCTTAGACTTTCAGGACATTAATGACATGTTGCTGCTAAGTATGCAATCAGTGCCTGCAGATGACAGTGAGGTGACCCTGAGACTGGAAATAAGATGACCTTCAGACAACTAAGCCAGGAACAATGAATCTGTAGAGGGGGTGATAGGATTAAACCACCCTAAAAGATGACCTGTGAATATGAAGTTGAGGGGATTAGGGAATAGTCAGATTTCATTAAAGGGCAATTAAGGTGGAGTCTTGAATGTTGTTTAGGCCGGGCGTGGTGGCTCATGCCTGTAATCCTAGCACTTTGGGAGGCCGAGGTGGGTGGATCACCTGAGGTCAGGAGTTTAAGACCAGCGTGGCCATCATGGTGAAATCTCATCTTTAATTTTTTAATTTTTTTAATTAAAAAGAAAAGAAAGAAAGCTGTTGTTTATTATATTACACCCTAACGAAGAAAGAATTAAGTTAATTAAGAACTGGCAGATGGTGAGTAATGGAATCTTAAAGAAAGAAAAAGCCAGTAAGTGCTGGGCTCAGTGGCTCAAGCCTGTAATCCCAGCACTTTGGGAAGCTGAGGTGGGCGGATCACCTGAGGTCAGGAGTTGGAGACCAGCCTGACCAATATGGTGAAACCCCATCTTAAAAAAAAAAAATAAATAAATAATAAGGAAAAAAAAAGAAAAGAAAACACCAGTAAGTAAGATTTTGGGCAGTTAATCAAATTGTCTCTTGGAAAGAGAGATCATGCATACTGAATTGGTCACACACAGGAACTATAGATACACTTTGAAGCTGGGTGTGAATAGCTCTGAAATTTACATGGGTGTTCCTGAGCTAACCAAGATCATCGTCTCTCCTGGCTTTCTGAGCAATCCAAGCAACACGTTGAAGGTTAATGCTACCTCCTAGCATTTCAGTACCAATGGAGACTTACTTTCTAGAAAATTACCTACTCCACTGGAAATCTGCACTTTTATTTAACCTTCGGTGCCTTGCAGGGGCATATCCAGGGGCTGTGTAGCCTGAAGATTTTTTTTACAATTAGGGAGGATGTCTTTAGGAAAAACACAGGCTGGGCACCTTGGCTCACGCATTATCCCAGCACTTTGGGAGGCCAAGGCTGGTGGGTCGCTTGAGCTCAGGAGTTCCAGACCAGCCTAGATGACATGGCGAGACCCCATCTCTACAAAAAATTTCAAGAAGTCAGTTGGCTGTGTCGGCACAGGCCTATAGTCCCAGCTACTAGGGGGCTGAGATGGAAGAATTGCTTGAGCCCCAGGAGGTAGAGGCTACAGTGAGCCATGATTGGGCCACTGCACACCAGCCTGGACAAGAGTCAAATTCCAAGCTGCTTCTTAAAATAATTTTGGCACTTTAACTTTTATGATTATTTCTACCTGTATTACCATCGTGCTGTTCAAAAATTCAGAAACTCTCTTCCATTTGTTAGCACTTTGCAGATTCAGTCTAGCTTTCTGAATTCCAGATACATTGCACCGTTAAAGTACAGAAATAAAAAGCTATAAAGTTATAGCTGTTGCCAAAACGTAAATGGCTATGGGCCAGAAAGAGGAGAAAACTTAGAGCAGTGGACAGTGAAGTTTTCGGCCTGACATGCTTTGGGTCTGGGAGAAGGCAGGCCAGGCCAGAGTGTGGTTTTTGCAGGGTAATGAGAAAGAAAGATGCCCCATCTGACACAGTGGAAGAACCACAGCTTAAAGCCAGAGGCTGGGACGGGGTTCCACTGTTACTCAGAGGAGGCTGACAAAATCTGTAACCTGGGGCCATGATTTATATTAAAATGTATACCTAGGCTTGGTGTGGTGGCTCACGCCTGTCATCCCAGCACTTTGGGAAGCTGAGGCGGATGGATCACCTGAGGTCGGGAGTTCAAGACCAGCCTGACCAACATGGAGAAATCTTTTTTCTACTAAAAATACAAAATTAGCCGGACGTCGTAGCATATGTCTGTAGTCCCAGCAACTTGGGATGCTGAGGCGGGAGAATAGCTTGAACCTGGGAGGCGGAGGTTGCGGTGAGCCAAGATCACACCATTGCACTCCATCCTGGGCAACAAGAGTGAAATGCCTTCTCCAAAAAAAAAATATATATATATATATATATACGTAGAAAGACAGAGCTCACACATAGCCTATAGACTAGGAATTGAGCCATGCTCTGTCCTCGCTCAATTACAAGATCTGGAGTATCACTCATCCAGCTGCCCATAGAAGTTCTGGTTCTAGGGTAGGGAGCCCAGTCAGGGAATTACTAAAATACTACCTACACGGACTAGCTTTATGTAGCTAGATACATTTAAATTTATATTCATTATGATTAAAGAAAATTTAAAAATCCAGTTTCTCAGTCTCACTAGCTATCTTCCAGGTACTCCGTAGCCACATGGGGGCTAGTGCTGCTGTGCTGGATGGCGCAGATAGAAAATACTTCCGTCATTGCAGAAAGTTCTATTGGACAGAGGTGACCTAAACAGAAAAAGAAGACTATAGGGAGAGATAGAAGAAGGAAAGGAGAGAGGCAAAGAAATGTTCCACTCTAGATTTGCCTGCACATAAAAATTATAAATATAAGCAGCACAGTGGCTCCTACCTGTAATTGCAGCAACTTGGAAGGCTATGACAGGATTGCCTGAGGCCAGGAGTTTAAGACTAATCTGGGCAACATAGCGAGACCGTCTCTCAAAAATTTATTTATTTATTTAAAATGTTGGCCAGGATGGTCTCGATCTCCTGACCTTGTGATCTGCCCACCTCAGGCTCCCAAAGTGCTGGGATTACAGGTGTAAGCCACTGTGCCCAGCCTAAAAAATTTCTTTGTTTTTTTTTTTGAGACGGAGTTTCGCTCTTGCTACCCAGGCTGGAGTGCAATGGCGCGATCTCGGCTCACCACAACCTCTGCCTCCTGGGTTCAGGCAATTCTCCTGCCTCAGCCTCCTGAGTAGCTGGGATTACAGGCACACGCCACCGTGCCCAGCTAATTTTTTTGTACTTTTAGTAGAGACAGGGTTTCACCATGTTGACCAGGACGGTCTCGATCTCTTGACCTCGTGATCCACCCGCCTCAGCCTCCCAAAGTGCTGGGATTACAGGGGTGAGCCACTGTGCCCAGCCCCCAAAAATTTCTTAAAATTAGGTGGGCATGAGGCCAGGTGTAGTGGCTCATGCCTGTAATCCTAGCACTTTGGGAGGCTGAGGTGGGAAAAATCACTTGAGGTCAGGAGTTTGAGACCAGCCTAGCCAACTTGGTGAAACCTCATCTCTACTAAAAATACAAAAAATTAGTTGGGCATGGTGGTGGGCACCATAATCCCAGCTACTTCGGAGGCTGAGGCAGGAGAATTGCTTGAACCCGGTAGCTGAAGGTTGCAATGAGCCGAGGTCACTCCACTGCACTCCAGCCTGAGCAACAGAGCAAGACTCTGTCTCAAAAAAAGAAAAAAAAAAAAAATAGATGGGCATGGTGGCTCACCCCTGTAGTCCAAGCTACTCATATGTGGGAGGCTGAGGCAGGAGGAGGCTCAAGCAAGGAACTGGAGGCTGCAGTGAGCTATGGTTACACCACTTTACTCCAAGCTGGGCAACAGAGAGGAGACCGCATCTCTAAAAAAAAAAAAAAAAAAAAAAAAAAAAAAAAAAAAAATTCTAAACACATAAAGAAAATACTAACATACAGTAAGTGCTCAATAAATATTTTCTGGGTAAATTAAATTGACAAAGCCAACTATTTGAACAAACCAAATACACTTCTAATGAAATAAAAGTAATTAGAGGGCTGGGCGCGGTGGCTCAAGCCTGTAATCCCAGCACTTTGGGAGGCCAAGGCAGGTGGATCACGAGGTCAAGAGATCAAGACCATCCTGGTCAACATGGTGAAACCCCTTCTCTACTAAAAATACAAAAAATTAGCTGGGCATGGTGGCGCGTGCCTGTAATCCCAGCTACTCAGGAGGCTGAGGCAGGAGAATTGCCTGAACCCAGGAGGCGGAGGTTGCGGTGAGCGGAGATCACACCATTGCACTCCAGCCTGGGTAACAAGAGTGAAACTCCGTCTCAAAAAAAAAAAGTAATTAGAACAGTTTGAGAAATATTTCCAAATGTGAATGCTAAGTATTGTCAATGATAACATCCATAAAAAGAGCAAGAACTGAGAAAGTGAAACAACTAGAATGGAAACAAAAACTTGATCTGATAAAGACCCAAATAGAAAACCTAGCAATGAAAAATAAAATCGACAGCTTACAAAACTCAACAGATGAGCTTTGGTGCTCAGACCCACTGTGGAGAGCATAATTCACAGGGCAGCCACTGCCCCTCGAGACCCCAGTTGTGTTCCCATCACACAGGGCACTAATGCAGGACAGTCGCGGAAGACTTGAGACGCCTTTAATGAATGACTTTAGCTGACTGGCTTGAGGATTCTCCACCGGTCTAGCCAAAACTTTCTTGGAACTGAGCTGTGGTCAGAGACTCTGATTGTCATCCTGAGGCTGGGCACTAGCTAAAGAAGATTCTAGAGTATTTTCTAGAAAGAGGCATAGGAATGATGATAAAACCGTAAGTTAGACCAGTGTTGCCTTTTTCTGGAACTTTGTCACAGGCCTTGCAAATCATGTGACCAGAAGGGCTAATGATCCTGATGACTTAGTTTCAACCCTACGGGATACTTTTTTTTGTTTGGATTCCTTTTATTCAACATGTTTTCTCGAGCTAGAGCTATTGAGTAAGCTGTGTCCTAACCTTCAAAATACAAAGATAAAAAGAAGGCCCTCGCGGTTCTCAGCTGTAACATGGGAGGAGTCACATGAGGAACAAATCTCTTCTGTCTAATGGAGAATTGAGGCAGACGTATCTGAGGAAGACTTCACAATGAAAGGGTGTGTACATATGAAGTGAAATGATTAGGCTACTTAATCTTTTACCAAAGGTTTAGAAAGATATGATTTTTTTTTTTTTTTGAGACGGAGTTTTGCTCTTGTTACCCAGGCTGGAGTGCAATGGCGCGATCTCGGCTCACCGCAACCTCCGCCTCCTGGTCTCAGGCAATTCTCCTGCCTCAGCCTCCTGAGTAGCTGGGATTACAAGCACGTGCCACCATGCCCAGCTAATTTTTTTGTATTTTTAGTTGAGACAGGGTTTCACTATGTTGACCGGGATGGTCTCCATCTCTTGACCTCGTGATCCACCCGCCTCGGCCTCCCAAAGTGCTGGGATTACAGGCGTGAGCCACCGCGCCCAGCTAGAAAGATATGATATTAACTACCATCCCTTGGGATCCACAGGGGATAGGTACCCGGATTCCCTGCAAATAAAATCCGAGGATGCTCAGGTTCCCTAAACAGCCCTACGAGATGTTTAAAGTCAGTATCTGCAGGTTGCACATCCTGTGAATACTGTTCTTTTTGGTTTTGAGACGTAGTCTCACTCTTGATGTCACCCAGGCTGGAGTGTAGTGGCGTGATCTTGGCTTACTGCAACCTCTGCCTCCCAGGTTCAAGCATTTGTCCTGCCTCATACACCTGAGTAGCTGGGACTACAGGCATGCACCCCACCCCCACCCCCCAGGTAATTTTGTATTTTTAGTAGAGACAGGGTTTCACTATTGTCTGGAACTCCTGATTACAGGTGATCCGCCTGCCTTGGCCTCCCAAAGTGCTGGGATTACAAGCATGAGTGGCATTGCCTGGCCTTTTTTTTCTTTTTTTAAAGAGATGGGGTCTATGGAATTTTGTTCTGGAAGCTCAAAAAGAAAAAGAAAAAAAAAAGAGGTGGGGTCTCTTTGCTTTGGTTTCTCCTCATAATGAATCAATCTTTGGCCTTTTACTAACGATTTAAAAAAAGAGAGATGGGGTCTCACTGTGTTGCTGCACCTAGCCTTCTTTTTTTTGTTGTTATTTTTTTTGAGAGATGGGTTCTCACAGTTGCCCAGGCTGGTCCCAAACTCCTAGACTCAAGGAGTCCTCCCGCTTCAGCCTCCCAATGTGCTTGAGTTTATAGGGGTGACCCACTGCTCCTGGCCGAATACTCTATTTTCACTCTGCAGCTGGTGGAACCTGCGAATATGGAGGGCTAAATTATTTTGTTTTATGCAAACAAAGAGACCAAAGAAGAAGAGGAAAGGAAGCAGAGGCAGCCCTCAGGAAGGTACCTAAACAGTGAAAAGGTTTCATCTACATATATGTTACAAAGTAATCTTTTTTAAAGTACATTTTTCAAGAGGTAGAGAAATAGACAAAATGGTGAGTTGTCATGAAACAAATAGATGGATCTCTTTTTTTTTTTTTTTTAGATCTTTATCTTGCATTTTTCAGGTGCCCAGTATGATTTTGTGTTTTATTTTTATTTTCATTTTTAGTTCTAGTCATTCTCCCCCAGGATTCTCATTCCTGGTAGTTCCATCACCTCCCACACCATCCCAAATGTGATTTTTCATCCCACTCTGAATCTGGATACTTGACTCATTTCTGAACTTTCATTTTAGTTGCAAATCTCCCAAAACTGTAAGTTAGCTGTCAGCCATTTGAGGTTGATTGTGGGGTGCCAGTGAAACTTGCCTCCTGATTTCATGAGGACTCATGAGTTTCATGATTTCATCCTGTAACTGGTGTCTTCTGTGCCGGATCTCTAGGGAATTCGGGAGAGGTAACTGGGAAGGGGCCACTTGGACCCTCAGGAGTCGAACTGTCTTTTGCATTTCACCTGGACACTTCTGGGCCTCCTCATCTCCCTCCTCTGGCCTACTATTGGAAAGCCACAATGTCAGTTACGTAGGGCCAGATGTCCAGGGCTTCCCTGGAAATTCAAGTCACTGTGAACCAGTGACACAAAAACAGCAACAATCTATAATATTTTATAGCTTCACAGCTTGTTTCTCTTCATTCTTAGTGATTTTTTTGGAGGAGGGGAACAGGGTTTCACTCTGTGTCCATGCTGGGGTGTAGTGGTGTGATTATGGCTCACTACAACCTCTGCCTCCAGGCTCAAGCAATCCTTCCACCTCAGCCTCCCAAGTAGCTGGGGCCATAGACATGTGCCACCACACCAAGCTAATTTTTTATTTATTTATTTATTTTTATTTTATTTTTATTTTTTGAGACGGAGTTTCGCTCTTGTTACCCAGGCTGGAGTGCAATGGCGTGATCTCGGCTCACCGCAACCTCCGCCTCCTGGGTTCAGGCAATTCTCCTGCCTCAGCTTCCTGAGTAGCTGGGATTACAGGCACGCGCCACCATGCCCAGCTAATTTTTTGTATTTTGAGTAGAGACGGGGTTTCACCATGTTGACCAGGATGGTCTCGATCTCTTGACCTCGTGATCCACCCGCCTCAGCCTCCCAAAGTGCTGGGATTACAGGCTTGAGCCACCGCGCCCGGCTAATTTTTAATTTTTTTGGTAGAGACAAGGCTTCATCACGTTGCTGTAGCCTGGACTAGTCTTGAACTGCTGGACTCAAGTAATTTGTCCACCTCAGCCTCCCAGAATGCTGGGCTTACAGGCATGAGCCACCATGCCTAGCCCATTCTTAGTGATAATAAATGTAGGTAGATGCTGTATCTTCTGTATGTTATCATCATTTATCTACTTTTCACATTTGCGTTAGAATTATTCCTGACTTTCTCTGAATTGTGTCCTATCTTTTAGGCCAGGATTTTGTTTGGTTCTTAAATCATTGTTTGTGATTCTGAAGGCCTTTTTAGGGAGAAGTCATTTGATCTCACCCAGAGGAAAACACCGCAGGCATGGGTGGGAAGGAGACACAAGGATGTGAAAAGGGTGTGGCTCCATTTCCAGGGATCCTGGGGAAGTGGGAAGCAAATCCGCTCAGCCGTCTTCCCTGTCCCCGCTGCTATTCAAAGTAACAATGAAGGGAAGGGTCCAGGCTGTTGCTGTGGGGTTGTGTATTACTGGATTGCTAAGTGTGGGGCCAGCAGTGAGGCCTGCTACCAGATTCCATTACAAAAAGTAGGAGGGGAGCGGGAAAGCAGTGAAGGTGAGACCCCACAAGACTCTCCAGAGCCCAGAATCCACTTGTACTTTGACTTTGTTCTTGTTTTTTTATCACCGTGACTAAAGGAAGAGGAATATTGATGAATTTTTCATTATAAGTCATTGATACTGATATTTTTATTATATGTTATCATGGTTCTTGCAAATTTGGGCTTTTGGGAAGCTCTCTGGCAAAATTCTTTTCAAGTGTTGAAGGTCTAGACTCTAGAGCTCACATCAACCCCAGTTTTCTTCTTCCCCATCGTGATTCTCCCTGCAGCCCTCGTGGTCTCAGTCATCATTTGGTATCTCCATGGCAGCCACCTCCTCACTGGTCTCCCTCCTTTCAGTCTAACTTCCCTCAAGCTCAACTCCCATCCATTCTCTTTTGTTTTAAATTTTTTGTTATTTTTTCTTTTTTACTAAGCAATCATACCAGACTCTCATCCATTCTCTTCAGAGATATTTTCTTCTCTTTTCTTTTTTTAAAATTTCTTTTATATATTTTTTGGCATTTTTTTAATTATCATTTCCTCATCCATTTTTACCAGTTTTTTTAAATTTAAAAATGGAAAATTTGAGATAATTATAGACTTAAGTGCAATTGTAAGAAATAATAAAGAGCCTATGTACAACGTTACCCAGCTTCGCCTAATAATGACATCTTGTGAAAGTATGTTATGCCATCACAATCAGGATCTCAACTTTGGGCTGGGTGTGGTGTCACGCCTATAATCCCATCACTTGGTGGGGCCAAGGCAGGGGGACCTTTTGGGGAATTGGCTCTCCGCCTCCCAGATTCATTCAGGGTTTTGTATAAACTATCAATAGTTATTCCTCTCATGGTTAAGTAGTATTCCATGATACGTATATACCATAATAAATGCTCATCAGTGTATGAGTGATTCAGTTTCTCTGCATCCTTCTTGACGGCACTTGCTATTGTCACCACTTTTTACTTTAAATATCCTAATAGATGTGTAGTAATACCTCATTTTGATTTAATTTGCATTTCCCTGATGGTTAATTATTTTGAACATCTTTTTATGTGTGCTTACTTGTCATCTGTATACCTTCTTCAGCACAATGTCTCTTCATGTCTTTTGTTCATTTTCTTTTTTTTTTTTCCTCCAGACAAAGTTTTCCTTCTGTTGCCCAGGCTGGAGTGCAATGGCTCGATCTCGGTCCACTGCAACCTCTGCCTCCCGGGTTCAAGCGATTCTCCTGCCTCAGCCTCCCAAGTAGCTGAGACTACAGGCGCCCGCTACCACACCCGGCTAATTTTTTGTATTTTTAGTAGAGTCGGGGTTTCACTATGTTGGTAGGCTGGTCTCGAACTCCTGAACTCAGGTGATCTACCCACCTTGGCCTCCCAAAGTGCTGGGATTACAGGCGTGAGCCACCGCGCCTGGATTTTGTTCATTTTGTAATTGGATTGTTTGTTTTTTGGTTTGATGGGTTTTGTGTTTTTTGTTTGTTTTGTTTTGTTTTTACTGTTGCATTTTGAAAGTTCTTTATATATTTTAGATACCAGACTCCTTTGTCAGATAGATGATCTGCAAATATTTTCTCCCAGTTCATAGCTTTTCTTTTCTTTTCCTTTTTTGAGACAGAGTCTCCCTCTCCCAGGCTGGAGTGCAGTGGCATGACCTTGGCTTACTGCAAACTCCACCTCCTGGGTTCAAGCTACTCTTCTGCCTCAGCCTCCCGAATAGCTGGGACTACAGGCATGTGCCACCATGGCTGGCTAAGTTTTGTATTTTTAGTAGAGACAGGATTTCACCATGCTGGCCAGGCTGATCTCAAATTCCTGACCTCATGATCCGCCCACCTTGGCCTCCCAAAGTGCTGGGATTACAAGCATTAGCCACCGTGCAAAGCCTCAGTTTTTCCTTTTAAAGATTTGATCTCGGCCAGGCGTGGTGGCTCACGCCTGTAATCCAAGCACTTTGGAGGCCAAGGCGGGCAGATCACCTGAAGTCAGGAGTTCAAAACCAGCCTGACCAACATGGTGAAACCCCATCTTTAAAAAAAAAAAAAAAAAAAGTGGCCGGGCACGGTGGCTCAAGCCTGTAAACCCAGCACTTTGGGAGGCCGAGGCGGGTGGGTCACAAGGTCAAGAGATCGAGACCATCCTGGTCAACATCGTGAAGCCCTGTCTCTAGTAAAAATACAAAAAAATTAGCTGGGCATGGTGGCACATGCCTGTAATCCCAGCTACTCAGGAGGCTGAGGCAGGAGAATTGCCTGAACCCAGGAGGCAGAGGTTGTGGTGAGCCGAGATCGCGCCATTGCACTCCAGCCTGGGTAACAAGAGTGAAACTCCGTCTCATTAAAAAAAAAAAATTATAAAAAAGATTTGATCTCAAGTCTAAGAACTCTTCACCTACCTCTGATACCAAAATTTGTCTCCTACTCTACTTATCTTTAAAAATATACATTGGGCTGGGTGCAGTGGCTCACACCAGTAATCCCAGAACTTTGGGAGACTGAGGCATGTGGATCACCTGAGGTCATGAGTTCAAGACAAGCCTGGCTAACATAGTGAAACCTGTCTCTACTAAAATTACAATTAGCCAGGCATGTTGGTGGGCATTTGTAATCCCAGCTACTTAGGAGGCTGAGTCAGGAGAATCACTTGAGCCCAGGAGGCAGAGGTTGCAGTGAGCCATGAACCAAGATCATTCCACTGCACTCCAGCCTGGGTCACAGAGACTCCATGTAAGAAAAAAAGAATATATACACACACATATGTATATATATTACATGTATATTTCATGTGTGTATGTGTATATATAAAATATACACATACATAATATATATTACATATATCCACGCAATATATATTATGTATGCATATATTTTATACACACACACACATACACACACACACACACACATACACATTGGATAGTGTCCATCCCTGAAGAAAACTTTTATCGGCCAGGCGCGGTGGCTCAAGCCTGTAATCCCAGCACTTTGGGAGGCCGAGGCGGGTGGATCACGAGGTCAAGAGATCC
Organism: Saimiri boliviensis; assembly: GCF_048565385.1. Lineage (NCBI taxonomy): Eukaryota > Metazoa > Chordata > Mammalia > Primates > Cebidae > Saimiri > Saimiri boliviensis. Next base: position 45,114,270 of record NC_133463.1, read on the forward strand.
AGACCATCCTGGTCAACATGGTGAAACCCCGTCTCTACTAAAAATACAAAACATTAGCTGGGCATGGTGGCGCGTGCCTGTAATCCCAGCTACTCGGGAGGCTGAGGCAGGAGAATTGCCTGAACCCAGGAGGCGGAGGTTGCGGTGAGCCGAGATCGTGCCATTGCACTCCAGCCTGGGTAACAAGAGCGAAACTCCGTCTCAAAAAAAAAAAAAAAAAAGAAAAAAAAAAGAAAACTTTTATCAAGCTTCCAATTTCATTTTGAATCAAATCCTAACTTCCTATACAAGGCGGTCAGCCTCTGCTCGCTGTTTCAGCCTCTCCTCCTATGCCCCCTCCCACTCTTTCCAGGTGACAATGACAAGGATGTTCTTTTTTTTAATAAAGATGGGGTTTCACCATGTTGGTTAGGCTGGTCCTGAACTCCCAACCTCAGGTGATCGGCCCACCTTGGCCTCCAAAGTGCTTGGATTACAGGCGTGAGCCACCACGCCTTACCTTTTTTGAAATTTTTTTTTCTCTCTTTTTTTTCTTTTTGGGCCACCTGCAACTATCTTGATCAAGTTATAGAGGGTGTTCTTTCTATTACTATTTCTCCAAGTTTTTTTTTGCACGTGGGGACCTTGTACATCCCCTTTGCTCTGCCCAGAATGTTATAGGTTTCTTTGCACACCTTAGGACTCCGCTTATGTCACTATGTCTGTGAGGCCATCTGATATCACTTGGCCGTGTGTCCCTTCCCGAATCTCATCTTGAATTGTAATCCCCACATGTCAGAGGAGGTGCCTGGTGGGAGGTGACTGAATCATGGGGGTGGACTTCCCCCTTGCTGTTCTCTTGATAGTGAGTAACCTCTCACAAGGTCTGATGGTTTTTAAGTGTGGCACTTTCTCCCTCATACTCTTTCTCTTCCCACCATGTAAGACGGGGCTTGCTTTTCCTCCACATTCTGCCATGATTGCAAGATGCAGAACTGTGAGTCAGTTAAACCTCTCTTTTTTCAATATAAGTGACCCAGTCTCAGATATGTCTTTATAGCAGTATGAGAACAGACTAATACACCATCTCAGACCACCCCATCTACACAGGCTCTACTGTGATTTTCTTTTTTCTTTTTTTTTTTTGGAGATGGTGTCTCCCTCTGTTGCCCAGGCTGGAGTGCAGTGGCACTGCAATCTCAGCTCACTGCAACTTCCAATTCCTAGGTTTAAGTGATTCTCCTGCCTCAGCCTCCCAAGTAGCTGGGACTACAGGCATGTGCCCCCACACCCGGCTAATTTTTTGTATCATTTTTTTTTTTTGTTAGTAGAGACGGGATTTCACCATATTGGCCAGGCTGGTCTCGAACTCCTGACCTAATGATCTGCCCACCTCAGCCTCCCAAAGTGCTGGGATTATAGGCGTGAGCCACCGCGCCCAGCATCAACACCCAGCTTTTATCAATTAACTGCTGATTCATATTCCAGCCTTTTTGTTTTTTAGCATTCAGTATTGAATTTCTCACTAGATTCTAAATTCTGCAAGGACAAAGACTTGGCCTCAACCCTTCATGCTGTCACCCAGTGCTTATTTCAGGGCTTAGCAAACAGTAGGCCCTCAGTAAATATTTGCTGAGAAAACTAACTAATGAGGACATTTTAAGAAAACTTTCACCCTGCTTACGGTATTTTCTGAGTAATATCAGGAAGATGAAAGTTTTATTTGAGATCCCTACTGCTTTGGACAAAATTCTTTTTAGATAAACTTTTCCTGTCCAGACCATCTTTAGTTTATTTATTTTGTCTCCCTAGTTTAAACCAGAAAGGAGATTTCAATAAAATTGTGCAACAGAAAAAAAGTATAAGCAGCAAAATTGTGCTTATGTATTCTGCTCTCATGGAACTCCTACAACTGCCTCTACTCATTTCCTCTACTCAAGAACCTCACAGTCCAGTGAGGGGGCACGTGGGCGAACAGGCACCTAAATCCACCATGTGAAGCATCGTGGGAAGGACCCCCGATTGTTTCCTTTCTTCAAGGGAGGCACCACTTGGGCTGAGTCTCAAAGGATACAGTGAAGTCAGCCAGGCAGAAACATAAAGGAAAGGGACTGAAGCCCTGGGGACCCTGTGGAAGAAGAACAGGACCTGCGGCTGCAGGTTATCAATTAACTGCTGATTCATATTCCAGCCTTTTTGTTTTTTACTGGATTTTGTGAGCCTTGAGCGTCACACCACAGAGAGAGCTCTGAAGGGTCAGGGAAGCCTCGTGACCAGATCATATTCTAGAATGACTGTACCGGCCTCACTGTAGACCAGGGACAGGAGGACTGAGAGGAAGCAGAGGCGGTTACAAAGAAAGCCCTGGACCCAGGTAGTATCAGGGGAAGCAGAAAGAGAGGGCAGTTTTTTTTTTTTTTTTTTTTTTTTTTTGAGACGGAGTTTCGCTCTTGTTACCCAGGCTGGAGTGCAATGGCGCGATCTCGGCTCACCGCAACCTCTGCCTCCTGGGCTCAGGCAATTCTCCTGCCTCAGCTTCCTGAGTAGCTGGGATTACAGGCACGCACCACCACGCCCAGCTAGTTTTTTGTATTTTTAGTAGAGACGGGGTTTCACCATGTTGACCAGGATGGTCTCGATCTCTCGACCTCGTGATCCACCCGCCTCGGCCTCCCAAAGTGCTGGGATTACAGGCTTGAGCCACCGCGCCCGGCCAGAGGGGGCAGTTTTGACTGATACAAGGTAACTTGTATCGATAGCATTTGTTGACCAAATGGTCAGCAGGATGGACGAGGGGGCTGGAGCACAGGAATAGAGAGGGAAGACATTTGGTTTGGTTCTCTTGATTCTCGGGTGGTGCTGCCCACCTCTAAAGAAAATTCAGGAAGAGGAGCCACTTTATGTGAAAGATATTTAATATAAGGTACCTAAGGGTCAGGAATTCCAATAAAAATGTATCTACTTCTGGAATTCAGATTTCATATCATTTTAGAAATCATTTTCCCACTGGCCGGGCGCAGTGGGTCATGCCTGTAATCCCAGCACTTTGGGAGGCCGTAGCTGGTAGATTACTAGGTCAGGAGTTCAAGACCAGCCTGGCCAACATGGTGAAACCCTGTCTCTACTAAAAATACAAAAATTAAATGGGTGTGGTGGCAGGTGCCTGTAATCCCAGCTACTCAGGAAGCTGAGGCACATAATTGCTTGAATCCACTGGGCAGAGGTTGCAGTGAGCCGAGATCGCACCACTGCACTCTAGCCTGGGTGACAGAGCAAGACTCCGTCTCAAAAAAAAAAAAAAATCATTTTCCCTATGCAAATAACTTTTAGACAAGGTAATTTTACCCCCAGAAAAATTGAAGGCATTGAGATGCCCAAGATAATTTTTGCTGCAGGCTTGTATTTGAAATCATGATCATTAGGGGATCCTTTGCATCCTTGGTCCAGTGCTATGGACTGTGGAACATACTTAAACTATGAACCCATAACATCTAAGGAGATCCTGACACAAGACTATTTTTCAGTGAAAACAGAGAACTGTAATAAAATACGGAATTCTGTTTCATGGGCAACTGAGGGTGATCTCAGTGCAACTCCCTCATTTCATTCTTGCCGGAAAAGTTCATTTATTTGTCTAAGATAACACAGTAAGATACATTTTCTTTCTTTCTTTCTTTTTTGTGAGATGGAGTTTCGCTCTTGTTGCCCAGGCTAAAGTGTAATGGTGCGAACTTGGCTCACTGCAACCTCTGCCACCCAGGTTCAAGTGATTCTCTTGCCTCAGCCTCCATCACAGGTGTTCATCGCCACATCCAGCTAATTTTTGTTTGTTTGTTTTTGTTTTTGAGACACAGTCTCACTCTGTCACCAGGCACCAGGCTGCAGTGCAGTGGCACAATCTCGGCTCACTGCAACCTCCACCTCCCGGGTTCAAGCAATTCTCCTGCCTCAGCCTCCTGAGTAGCCATGACTACAGGCACATGCCACCACGTCCAGCTAATTTTTGTATTTTTAGTAGAGACAGAGTTTCACCATGTTGGCCAGGCTGGTCTCGAACTCCTTACCTCATGTATCCACTTGCTTTGGCCCCCTAAAGTGCTGGGATTACAGGCATGAGCCACCACACCCAGCCTAAATAGAAATTTAAACCTTTAAGCATTTTTGTCTTTCCAACATGGAGAAAGCGAGCATGTATTTTGAAAGTCTGAGTGTAATGGAGTGTAACGCTAGGGTCTAGGTGGGCTGAGGGTAAACGTTCTAGGTATCCTTTTGAGCAATTCCATCACCTTCTCCTGTGAGCTAATGCACAGAACCTGGCAGCTAGTATTGCAACCTGGAGCATGATAATTCTTTGGCATTAACATAACTCACAGTTTTACTGGGCAAGCCACACGTGAAGAGTGGCCCACCATAGGATACAGGTCAGCTGCTGTTTGACATTCACAAGGAAGAGGAATAACCCGAGGATTCACTGGAGCCTGGAGCAGTATGGCAAGCCTGCAGCTCACTAGGAACTCGCAGCTGCTCCCAGGCCAGCCGCACATGGAACGATGAGGAAGGGGAGGCTGTTCTTTTTGGCAAAGATTATGCTACGTCTTGCAAAGTCTAAGAGGCAGGGATGCAAATAGCAACTGGGCTTTCCAATAGTTCCACCCAGCTGAGAAGGATAATGAACACATAGAATCCAAAACAATCTCTGTAGGCTGCACTTAATATGTTAGAATAAAACAAGGATAATCCAAGCATGGTGAACACCTATAGTTCCAGCTACTCAGGAGGCTAAGGCAGGAGGATCACTTGAGCCCAGGAATTTAAGGCTGTAGTGTGTTACGATTATATCTATGAATAGCCTCTGCACTCCAGCCTGGGCAACAAAACAAGACTCCATCTCAAAAAAAAAAAAAAATCGAATAAGGATAAATTATTAATAAACACCCACTGCAGCTGTACATGGTGGCTCACACCTGTAATCCCAGCACTTTGGGAGGCTGAGGCAAGAGGATTGCTTGAGCCCAGGAGTTCAAGACCAGCCTGTGCAACACAGCAAGACCCTGTTTCAAAACAAAAAGAAGAAAGAGGCTGGGCGTGGTGGCTCACGCCTGTAATTCAAGCACTTTGGAGGCCAATGCGGGTGGATCACCTGAGGTTGGAAGTTCAAGACCAGCCTGACCAACATGGTGAAACCCCGTCTTAAAAAAAATAAAGAGGCCGGGCGCGGTGGCTCAAGCTTGTAATCCCAGCACTTTGGGAGGCCGAGGCGGGTGGATCACGAGGTCAAGAGATCGAGACCATCCTGGTCAACATGGTGAAACCCCGTCTCTACTAAAAATACTAAAAATTAGCTGGGCATGGTGGCGCGTGCCTGTAATCCCAGCTACTCAGGAGGCTGAGGCAGGAGAATTGCCTGAACCCAGGAGGCGGAGGTTGCGGTGAGCCAAGATCGCGCCATTGCACTCCAGCCTGGGTAACAAGAGCGAAACTCTGTCTCAAAAAAAAAAAAAAAATAAAGAAAGAAAGAAAGAAAGAAACGAAGAAAAAAAAAGTTAAAAAAAAACCCACAGTAACAATAACAATAGCAAAACAAACTCACAAACACAAACTGCACAAGTACAGATGAGAGTATGTGGTAACTGGAAGCATATGTAAAACAGCCCTAGGAGTTCTGATTTTTTCAGTATGAGTCAGCTGTGTACGATGAGGGTGCTGAGAAAGCTAATAGGGATTTAAATTTCATTAAAAATATTCTGCTGATCAGGATTAGGGAGGTGGCAGTTCTTTCTTGCCTTGTGCTGATAAAAGTGGGATTCTATGTTTCAATTACATACGTGGTTAACATTTACTAAATATTTAATATGTCAGATGATGGCCTAAACGCTTAAACAATCCCACTTAATCCACACAAGTCTCAGCTCGTGTCCTGTTAGTGCCTCAATTTTATACGGAAGGACACTGTCACTCAATGAGGCTGGACCCCCATACATGCCAGTCCAGGGGGAGACTTCAGTCTCTGACCAAACTCTTAGCTGGGAATGGGATTCCCAAAAGATAACCATTGAAAAACTGGTGACCTAAAGAATTCAGGGGGCTGGGTTGGGAGTATCTAGAAAACCTAACATACCGGGAATGCTGGAAGAACAAAAACTATTCAAAAAGGAGGAGAGAAAAATCCTTGAAGCCCCTGAAGTCTCAGAGAAAAGGAATGAGACTATGCAGGATGGCTGCAGAGGGTTGCTAGAACCAGCCGATTAAAGGAACAGGGAGGTAGAGAATAAGATTACTTAAAAACCAATTTGCTGTATGAAACAATAATGGGGCTAGGCACTGGTAGCTCATGCCTGTAACCCAAGCAATTTAGGAAGCCAAGGCAGGAGGACCCCTTGAGCCTAGGTGTTCAAGACCAGCCTGGGCAACATGGCAAGACCCTGTTTCTACAAAACAACTTAAAATTAGCTAGGATTGAGGTTGGACCAGTACATGCCAGTCCAGGGGCAGATCTTGGTCTGTTAGCCAGGCATGATGGTGCGTGCCTTTCGAGTGTGAGGCAGGAAGATTGCTGGAGCCTAGAGTTCAAGGCTGCAACAAGTTATGATTGCGCCACTGAACTCTGCCCTGGATGACAGAGTGAGACCCTGTCTCTAAAACAAACAAACAAACAAACAAACAATAATTAGAGCCCAAAAATGGAACTGGCTGCCTTCGGAGGCACTGGGTTCCCACCTCAGCAGGGATTTTAACCGGGAATAAATTACCACCTAATAGAAAGAGGCCCATGGACTTTCAGTGCAGAAGCAGATGTGGGTCTGGAATTATTATTATTTTTTTTTTCTGTCCTCACAGAGCATTTTTTTTTTTTTTTTTTGAAACGGAGTTTCACTCTTATTGCCCAGGCTGGAGTGCAATGGCACGATCTCGGCTCACTGCAACCTCCACCTCCCATGTTCAAGCGATTCTCCTGCCTCAGCCTCCCAACTAGCTGGGATTACAGGCATGTACCACCACGCCCGGCTAATTTTTTGTGTGTTTTTAGTAGAAACGGGGTTTCTCCATGTTGGTCAGGCTTGTCGAGAACTTCTGACCTCAGGTGATCTAACTGCCTTGGCCTCCCAAAGTGCTGGGATTACAGGCATGAGCCACTGCGCTTGGCGCGCATCATTTTTTAAACAACAAAAATATATATACAGGACAATGTTCTGTAATTTGGCACTTTATATGGTGAAGAGAAAGCTCAGGTTGGGTCTTAAAAAGCTGGAAGTACTGACTCATGCCTGGCCTGAGAAACGAAAACAGTAATTTCTGTACAGAGGAAATCAGAAAATTAGCAGCATCTGAGGTTTATAGCATCTAAATGAAGATCTTGTACCTCTTTTGTTGCCTTGATAAAAAAATATAATAAGTTGGCTGGGTGCAGTGGCTCACGCCTGTAATTCCAGCACTTTGGGAGGCCAAGGCATGCTGATCACAAGGTCAGGAGTTCAAGACCAGCCTGACCAACATGGCGAAACCTCATCTCTACCAAAAATACAAAAATTAAAAAAAAAAAAAAAAATTAGCTGGGCATGGTGGCGTGTGCCTGTAATCCCAGCTACTCCGGAGGCTGAGGTTGCAGTGAGCCGAGATCGCACCACTGCCCTCCAGCCTGGGTGACAGAGCGAGACTCCATCTCAAAAAAAAAAAAAAAAAAAAAAAAAAAAAAAAAAAAAAAATCTGTATCTATCTATCTATATATTATATTATACAATGTCAAAATAAATTTCTGACGTTGTATAATAGTGTTTAAAAGCAAAGTTAAACAAGGTACTTTGGCATCTTTTTAAAAGATCTAGCAGAGCCTTTATCTAATGATACATTAGGATAACATATAATATTACACAGATTCTACAGCCGGCCTTTTGTTCCCTTTACCTTACTAATCCCAGAGCAAACAAAAGCCTCATGGCTAGTAGTAGTATTTCCACCTTTCAGCAAACCTTCCTGAAAGAACAGATATTGATAAGAGTAGCAATTAACCATTTTACTGCACATTACATGTTAACAAAAGTAAATTAGCAATTAAAACCCCAAATTATTCACTGTTAGATTCATTTTTTTTTCTAAGAGAATGAAATGTTGTTTGTTTTTATAAACTACACTCCTTCCCATCTATTTAGTCAACTGAGATGGTTTTAAAGACAGATTCACAAATTCCTCAAAACTCCTCCCTTCAAGATGTGGAGCTATTTCCTTTCCTCTTGAATGTGGGCTGGGTTTAGTAAGTTTCTTACAGAGAATAGAATTTGACAGAAGTGATGGATTGGTCACTCTTGTGATCAGATTTTTATGAGATGGTGGCATACCTCTTTGTTCTCTCTCTCTTTCTCTCTGGGGGAAACTGTGTCATGAGCCCTATTGAGAGACCCACTTGGTAAGAAGCTAAAGCCTTCTGCCAGCAGCCTGCACTTAGAAGGGAAACCTCCAGCCCCAGGCAAGTTTTCCAAATACTGTAACCTCAGCCAATAGATTCACCTGTCCTGAGCCAGAGAAAGCTAGTTAATCTCCTCCAGGATTCTTCACTTTCAGAAATCGTATGAGATCATTCATATTTTTATTTTTCATTTTTTAAATTTATTTTTTAGGGACAAGGTCTTGCTCTGTCGCCCAGGCTGGTCTTGAACTGCTAGCCTCAAGTGATGTTCCCGCCTCAGCCTCCCGAAGTGTTGGGATTACAGGCTCCTGCACCAGGTCATGTTTATTATTTTAAATGGCTAAATTTTAAGGTAATATGTCATGCAGCGGTAGATTACCAATACACCATGTAAGAAAAACAGTTCCTTCTAAAATGAAAAGAAAAATGTCCTATATGGCCAGGTGGGGCGAGTAGCAAGGAGAAATTAAACAAACAGGCCGGGCATGGTGGCTCAAACCTGTAATCCCAGCACTTTGGGAGGCCAAGGCTGGTGGATCACCTGAGGTCAGGAGTTCGAGACCAGCCTGACCAACATTATGAAACACTGTCTCTACTAAAATATAAAAATTAGCAGAGCATGGTGGTGGGTGCCTGTATCCCAGCTACTTGGGAGGCTAAGGCAGGAGAATCTCTTGAACCCAGGAGATAGAGGTTGCAATGAGCCAAGATTTCACCCTTACACTCCAGCCTGGGCGACAAGAACGAGACTCCATCTCAAAAAACAAACAAACACGAAACCCAGCAAATATTGACTGCGCTATACTGTGTGGTGACAAGAAGCCTTGTAATGAATCAATTACAGTCATCCCTCCTTATCTTAGGTTTTGCTTTCAGCAATCAATTGCTGCCCAAAAAATATTAAATGGAAAATCCCAGAAATGAGCAACTGGTAAGTTTTAAATTGCACATCATTGTGAGTAGAGCGATATGATCTTGTGCTGTACCGCTTCATCCCACCTGGAACGAGAATCCTCCGCTTGTCCAGTATATTCACGCTGTCTACATCCCCTGCCTGTGAGCCACTTAGTGGCCCCCAGGTTATCAGATGGGCCATCACAGTATCACAGGGCTTGTGTTAAAGTAACCCTTATTTGCCGGGCGCGGTGGCTCACGCCTGTAATCCCAGCACTTTGGGAGGCCGAGGCGGGTGGATCACGAGGTCAAGAGATCGAGACCATCCTGGTCAACATGGTGAAACCCCATCTCTACTAAAAATACAAAAAATTAGCTGGGCATGGTGGTGCGTGCCTGTAATCCCAGCTACTCAGGAGGCTGAGGCAGGAGAATTGCCTGAACCCAGGAGGCGGAGGTTTCGGTGAGCCGAGATCGCGCCATTGCACTCCAACCTGGGTAACAAGAGTGAAACTCCGTCTAAAAAAAAAAAAAAAAAAAAAAAAAGGCCGGGCGCGGTGGCTCAAGCCTGTAATCCCAGCACTTTGGGAGGCCGAGGTGGGTGGATCACGAGGTCGAGAGATCAAGACCATCCTGGTCAACATGGTGAAACCCCGTCTCTACTAAAAATACAAAAAACTAGCTGGGCGTGGTGGTGCGTGCCTGTAATCCCAGCTACTCAGGAGGCTGAGGCAGGAGAATTGCCTGAGCCCAGGAGGCGGAGGTTGCCATTGCACTCCAGCCTGGGTAACAAGAGCGAAACTCCGTCTCAAAAAAAAAAAAAAAAAAAAAGTAACCCTTATTTTATTTTATAATGGTCCCAATGTGCAAGAGTACTGAGGCTTGCATATTGTTGTAATTGTTCTATTATTAGCTTTTGTTGTTAATCTCATACTGTGCTTAATTTAGAAATTAAACTTTATCATAGGAATACAGATATAGGCCAGGCGCCGTGGCTCACGCCTGTAATCCCAGCACTTTGGGAGGTCGAGGTGGGCAGATCACCTGAGGTCAGGAGTTCCAGACCAGCCTGGCCAACATAGAGAAACCCTATCTCTATATTTATTATTATTTATTTTTAAAAAAAGAAAGAAATATAGATAGAGGCAAAAGACATACTGTATATACAGGGTTCATTTCTATTCACTGTCTCAGGCATCCACTGGGTGTTTCAGGACATATCCCCTGTAGACAAATGGGACTATTGTACTAGAATGACAGAATTTCAAAACTCTTGAAACCTGAGTTCATGCCTTTCATTTTACAGAAAGGGGAGCCCAGAGCTTGACCTGACTAAGACTGCACAGCTTGTTGACAGAGCCAACACTAGAATTTTACTCGCTGGATTCTCAGGCCACTACTTTTTTTTTTTTTTTTTTTTTTTTGAGACGGAGTTTCGCTCTTGTTACCCAGGTTGGAGTACAATGGCGCGATCTCGGCTCACCGCAACCTCCGCCTCCTGGGTTCAGGCAATTCTCCTGCCTCAGCCTCCTGAGTAGCTGGGATTACAGGCACGCACCACCATGCCCAGCTAATTTTTTGTATTTTTAGTAGAGACGGGGTTTCACCGTGTTGGCCAGGATGGTCTCGATCTCTTGACCTCGTGATCCACCCGCCTCAGCCTCCCAAAGTGCTGGGATTACAGGCTTGAGCCACCGCGCCCGGCTAGGCCACTACTTTTTAATAAAAATATCAGAGAAAACCTGTCAGCCAAACTGGTTGAGAATGACAGCTGGGTAATAGGCTGACAGCTAAGAAATGTTCCAACTTAAAGAGAACTCGGCCACACATCATGGTTCACAGCTCTAATCCCAGCACTTTAGGAGGCTTAGGTGGAAGGATTGCTTGAGACCAGGAGTTCGAGACCAACCTGGGCAACATAATGAGACCCTGTCTCTATTCAATAAAAAAAATACTTTTAAAAAAGAGAACTTGGGCCAAGCATGGTGGCTCGCACCTGTAATCCTAGCATTTTGGGAGGCCGAGGCAGGCAGATTGCTTGAGCTCAGGAGTTCAGGACCTGTCTGGGCAACATGGTGAAACCCCACCTCTACAAAAAATACAAAAATTAGCCAGGCATAGTGGTGTGCACCTGTGGTCCCAACTACTCAGTAGGCTGAAGTGGGAGGACCACCCCAGCCTGGGAGGCAGAGGTTGTAGTGAGCCACTGTTGCACCACTGGACTCCAACCTGGGTGACAGAGCGAGATCTCATCTCAGAAAAAAAAAAAAAAAAAAAAAAAAAAAACACCTCATCTCTCTTCTCCAAAGATGGGTGACATCAGGAAAGTTTTGAGGCACAAATGAGTTTCAGTTTCCAATTTCTCATTTTATAAAGTAGAATAAAGTTTAATTTTCTTAAATATATGTTTGCCATTCCACCCCACAGGCTGACCTCCTTAGGAGTCAGGACCCCTGTCTGCCTTTCCAGCATGAGTCCCTCACAGCCTCCTACTCACAGGCGGCGTGTGACCTTGACGCTACGGAGACAGCTTATAAAGCACCTACTCTGGGCACTTGCTGGAGAATATCCAATCAAGGCTCTTCCTGGGCTTGTGCACCCCCAGACGAGTCCATGAAACACAATGCTAAGTTGGGTGAAGTTTGTCTTTGGGTGCCTCTTTTCTTTTTGACAGCATTAACGGTGTCGGATTAAGTGTACAGCGGTGACTAGAGACCAGTTACTGGCCTCATGGAGCTAGTTCACTGTCCATGGAGGACACAGACTTGCTATGGGACAGTCCCAGCACAGCGAAGCACAAGGTGCAGTGCTAAACACAGGGAATTCTAAACCAGACTGGGGTTAGGGGAAGTTTCCTGGAGGTGCTTATATGCACCATCCTTGTGTAGACAAATTCCCACTCTTAACGTCTTTTTTTTTTTCTCTTTTGAGGCAGGGTCTCACTCCCGTTGCCCATTCTGGAGTGCTGTGGTATGATCTTGCCTCACTGAAGCCTGAACAGCCCGTGTTCAAGTGATCCTCCCACCTCAGCCTTCTAAGCAGCTGGAACGACAGGCATGCACTGCGATGCCCGGCTACTTTTTGTATTTTTTGTAGAGACAGGGTCTCACTATGTTGCCCAGGCTGGTCTCAAACTCCTGGACTCAAGCAATCTGCTCACCTCGGCTTCCCTAAGTGCTGGGATTACAGGGGTGAGCCATCGTGTCCAGCCCTCACTCTTTATTTCCAACCCAGACTTATCCTCTAATTCCAAACCCCAAACCAATTGCCCTTCTGGTGATTTCACTTGCATGTCTCACAAGCATCTCAAAATTAACAAGTCCAAAAGGGTCTTTAAGCCCACCTTCTTCCAACCCTTTTCAAGAAATTCTTGGGACTTTCGGCCAGAAACCGAAAGTCAGCCTTTATTCCCCTCTTTCCAGAATACCCACACGCAAATCATTGGGGGTGGGGGGTCACACCAGTTCCACCCCTAAAATGGACCCAGATCATTTCAGTACCATTCCCTTCATTACCACCACTCTTGTCTATGCTGCCACTTGTGGTTAGACCCCTGCAGTCTCCTCCTAACTGGCCTCGTTGCTTCTGTTCTCAGTTTCCCCATCCCCTCAAACCCAGAGCAGCCAGGGATATCTGCTTTTTTGTTTTGTTTTGTTTTGTTTTGTTTTGTTTTGTTTTGTTTTGTTTTGAGATGGAGTTTCACCCTTGTTACCCAGGCTGGAGTGCAATGGCGCGATCTCGGCTCACCGCAACCTCCGCCTCCTGGGTTCAGGCAATTCTCCTGCTTCAGCCTCCGGAGTAGCTGGGATTACAGGCATGCGCCACCATGCTCAGCTAATTTTTTGCACCATTAGTAGAGACGGGGTTTCACCATGTTGACCAGGATGGTCTCGATCTCTTGACCTCGTGATCCACCCGCCTCGGCCTCCCAAAGTGCTGGGATTACAGGCTTGAGCCACCGCGCCCGGCCGGATATCTGCTTAAATAACAGTGGAGTCCCATTTCTTCTTCCCCGGACCTTCCCCCGAGACAGTTTGGCTCTGTCCCCCAGCTTAGACTGCAATGACACAATCTCTGCTCACTGCAACCTCCACCTCCCAGATTCAAGCAATTCTCCTGCCGCAGCCCCCCAAGTAGCTGGGAATACAGGTGCCCACCACCACGTCTGGCTAATTTTTTATATTTTTAGTAGAGATGGGGTTTTACCATGTTGGCCAGGCTGGTCCTGAACTCCTGACCTTGTGATCCACCCACCTCAGCCTCCCAAAGTGTTGGGATTACAGGTGTTAGGCCTGTAATCCGTGCCCAGCCCGTTTCTTTTAGGATAGAATCCAAATTCCATCCCAAGGGCTAGAACTGCGAACCTCAGCTCGTACCACTTTTCCTCTCTGTTCATCTCCCCCCAGCCACATAGACTTTTCTCATGTTCTTGATTGTGCCCTAGTTGGGGCCTTTAGAATGGTTTGTCACCCCGTTTCCCTTTACCTAAAGGAGCCCCAGTAGTCACAGCCTCTAACCATGTTTACAAGTTGTTATAGCAACCTGTAAACAACTGTGTTTGTTGACTTGTTTCACCCACTGTCTCTCCTGCTAGAGAGGTAAGCAGGATGCACGAAGGCCATCCATGTTGAAGAGAAGGGACTGGACCCCAAGGGAAATGCACAGCTAGTGAAATATTTTAAGCATATTTCAGATGAAAGGAATGACAAAGGCATGTTGTTCTTTGCATCAGCAAGGCATTGACATCTGAAAAAAATGATCTGAAGAAAAAGGTTTCACCATTTGTCTTCTTACCTCATTTTAAGAAGTGTGTGGAAATGGGATGCTACAGACTAGTGAGAATTTCAGAAATTGAGAATAATTTTATAATAAAACTGCTGTATTTGAATGTTTTCCATTTAAAGAGAGAATATATTTTATATAAACAGGAAAGTACATTTGACACTTTATGGAATTAACTTTTATGAGATTTTTGTGGGAACAAAAGGTCTTCAACTTGTAAAGATTGCTCTTTTTATTAAGTCTTTAAAAGGGATACATTTCATTGTATGTTTTGGGCATGGCTTTGGAATAAATAGTTTTATATTTAAAAAAAAAAAGAAACAGGAAGGAAATTATACAGGCACTATCTCTGTGACAGTACAGTTTCAAGTGCAAAGAATTTGGGGAGCTACGAGAGAGGAGACCCAGGAGGCTGTTGCAGTATCGTCAGCTGTGAAAGGTAGTGTTGTGAAGGATGCTGAAGTGTTGCTAGGAGTGAGGGGGGGATAGATTTGAGAGGTATTTAGGAAGTTTCATCAGTAGATTTAGTGATTTTATGTGAAGAGAGAGGAAAAAGGAGAAATCTGGATGATACCAGGTTTCTGGCTTAGCCACCTGACTAGATGGATGATGTTGCTTTTGCTGCCCTAAGGACACGGGACAATGAGCACCCTTGAGGCCAGATGCAAAGTGTGCTTAAGATGTACTGAGTTTGCTAATTGTGAGTGGGAAGACAGCCATTTGAGAGTCAGAATCCTCTAAGCTAGGTCCAGCCTGCAGATATAGATACTTTTTCTATACATACCCAAAAAAGAGTATAAACTAATAGTATTTTAAAATTAACTTGAATTTAATTTTACCTTTTGAGATAGAGTTTCGCTCTTGTTGCCCAGGCTGGAGTGCAATGGCGTGATCTCAGCCCACTGCAACCTTCGCCTCCATGTTCAAGAGCTTCTCCTGTCTCAGCTTCCCAAGCAGCTGGAATTACAGGTGCGCACCACCATGCCCAGCTAATTTTTTTGTATTTAGTAGAGATGGGGTTTCACCATGTTGATCAGGCTGGTCTCAAACTCCTGACCTCAGGTGATCCGACTTGGCTTCCCAAAGTGCTGGGATAATAAGCATGAGCTACCACACCCGGCCTAAAATTAATTTTAATATTAACAAATACTTTATTTCTCTGGGCTATCTGGGAAAGCAGGAGGGCATAGTGGTTAAGAGGTGTGCTCTGTTGTCAGAAAGACAGTAAGAGTTCCAGCTCTGCCCTCCTTAGTTGTGCTCCCTGCAACAAGTAGCTCAGCCTTGTGGAATGTCAGTTTCTCTATCTCAAAAATGGAATCCTGTGGTACAGAATAAAAGTAATGATATATGCAAGGTGCTTCATGCACGCAAAGTATCCCATGATGTTCACGGCCATCGCTGTCACCATCACTCATCACCTTTCACCTTTTATTTATTTATTCATTTATTTTAAGACAGAGTCTTGCTCTTGTTGCCCAGGCTGAAGTTCAATCGCATGATCATGGCTCGCTGCAACCTCTACCTCCTGGGTTCAAGCGATTCTCCTGTCTTAGCCTTCCAAGTAGCTGGGATTACAGGCACCCACCATCACACCTAGCTAATTTTTGTATTTTTAGTAGAGATGGCCTTTCACCTTGCTGGCAAGGCTGGTCTCGAACTCCTGACTTCAGGTGATCCACCCCCATCAGCTTCACAAAGTGTTGGGATTATAGGCATGAGTCACTGTGCCTGGCCTTATTTATTTTTGAAAGTTGAGTTTAATTGCCATGCCACATGGGAAATGGAGTTATTACTCCAGTTAATCTCCATCTTTCACCTTGTAAAGCATCATCCTGTATTTTACATGAAAAACTACAAGCCTACCTCATTATCCAGTGATTATTAACTGCTTTTAAAGCTGATTCCAGCTCAGATATATAAAATTATGTCAAGTGAGGACTGATTTAATTCAATCACATTTTTCTGGTAATTTTTTTTGACTGAATCGCCAGTGTGATAGTACTGATATATTTTTTTGATAAAACTTTACTTGGGATTAGAACGATAAGCATTGTGGGAGGTTGAGGCAGAAGAATCACCTGAACCCAGGAGGTGGAGGTTGCAGTGAGCAGAGATGGAGCCACTGCACTCCAGCCTGGGCAACAGAGTGAGACTCCATCTCAAAAATAAAAAAATAAATGGCCAGGTGCGGTGGCTCAAGCCTGTAATCCAAGCACTGTGGGAGGCTGAGGCGGGTGGATCACGAGGTCAGGAGATCGAGACCATCCTGGTCAACATGGTGAAACCCCGTCTCTACTAAAAATTCAAAAAATTAGCTGGGCATGGTGGCGCGTGCCTGTAATCCCAGCTACTCGGGAGGCTGAGGCAGGAGAATTGCCTGAACCCAGGAAACAAAGGTTGCGGTGAGCCGAGATCATGCCATTGCACTCCAGCCTGGGTAACAAGAGCGAAACTCCGTCTCTAAATAAATAAATAATAAAAAAATAAAAGAATAAGCATTGTAACTCAGGAGGCTGAGGCAGGAGAATTGCCTGAACCCAGGAGACAAAGGTTGTGGTGAGCCGAGATCATGCCATTGCACTCCAGCCTGGGTAACAAGAGTGAAACTCCGTCTCAAAATAAATAAATAAATAAATAAATAAATAAATAAATAAATAAGCATTGTAACTACATTTACACAGACTTCCACAAAAGGCTAAATCACCAAATCACCCCCAAGTAAAGGGATATTTGGATGAGCTGCCATTGCTGCACATGCCAACTTCATAATAGCTGAGAAACAATACAGGGCAAAAAATGTAGTATTAAAAACATTAGACACCTGTTTAAACTATGGAATGTTCAGAGGCTTCTGGTTTTTTTTTGAGATGAAGTCTTATACTCTCGCCCAGGCTGGAGTACGGTGACGTGATTTCAGCTCACTATAACCTCCGCCTCCAGGTTCAAGAGATTCTCCTGCCTCAGCCTCCCAAGTAGCTGGGATTTCAGGCACCTGCCACCATGCCCACCTATTTTTTTTTTTTATTTTTAGTAGAGACAGGGTTTCACTATGTTGGCCAGGCTGGTCTCAAACTCCTTACCTTGTGATCCACCCACCCACTTGTAATCCCAAAGTGCTGGGATTACAGGCGTGAGCCACTATGCCCGGCGGTTCAGAGGCTTCTTTCTAATGGGTTTGCGGTACTAAATGAATGGGTGAAGATGACATACACTAGCTCTTCCTACAGTGTCACCAAATGGAATATTCTGCACCAAAGCAAATACACTCTATAAACATTTGTGGAGGCAACAGATGCCACTTATTCTAAGAAAAGCTTCCCATTTTGTAGCTTTATGCTATTGAAACACTCTGTGAGTTACAGTGAACTATCTAATGTTCTTCTTAGTCTCTTACTCCTTGTGATACTCTACCCTTCATCCCTGTTTTCCCAGGTATTCTGTTTTAGATATTGTTATTCTGGATATAGACTATCATTTCCTTTTCCTGGGCCTGGATATAGACTATGCTTTCCTTTTCCTGGGCATAAAATAAAAATAAAATCAATAGCAGGAGGGAGTTTATATTTTACTGAGAAAATGTAACAGATTTGAGAAGTAATTTCGATATTAATTTTGTCTCTAGTATTTTTCTGATAGTTGCAAAAATTTGAAAGTTCACATATGTGACTGCCAGGAAGCAGTTAAATTCTCCATTTGTTCAGGCAAGAAGAGTGGTTATCCAGTAAGTGGCAGCAAACAGCTTATAGATTCATCTTTTCTGATTTTCTAACTCTCAGATTCTTGTGAATGGAGCAGAATCATTGATTGAGCAACTGGAAATGAATGCAAAAGTGGAAGATGCACATTGTGAATCTCCTAAGAAGCAAATATGAATCCATTCCTTCCTCCTCTCCAAGAAATTTCTCAGGGCCATGGAGTCTACTGATGCAGAAGCACTCAAAAGACACCATAAGGCGTTTTCTGCATGACTTAATTCTTTTTTGGACGCAGCAGATTTTGATGACTTACTATGATCATTTTAAATTCAGAACACTGCATCGCCAGCATTTAGGAATTTCAGACTAGTTGTCTAAAGGAAAGTGAGAAGTGAAAAATGTGAAATGATTGTCATGGTCACCACACATCCAAGATTTTCTGGGATTGTCCCAGTTTCAAAGATTTTACCCTGTTATTCCTTTAATTATACTCTTTCTTACTGGACCAACTACTCAAGTTTGGAAAAATTGTGTTTAAAGGGCCACTGTTATTTATAGGTATATGTTAATTAATATTTTACAAAATCAAAGTCTTTTTAGAATATTACATGAATATTCTATTATTTCTTTTCTTTCCTTTTTTAGAGATGAGGTCTTGCTCTGTCACCCAGGCTGGAGTGCAGTGGTGCCACCATAGCTCACTATAGCTTCAAACTGCTGGGCTCAGGCAACCTCCTGCCTTGGTCTCCCAGAGTGCTGACATTATACGAATGAGGCACCATGCCTGACCCACATGAATGTTTTCTTACTTATCCTAGGAAAAGTAAATTTCTTTATTACAGATTATGGGAAGACGCCCTGAACAGTGTAGCTCTTGGCATTACATTGATGATTGCTTTAGCAATTTTTATGTTACTGTAATGGGACTTGTACACTGGAATTTTATCATTGCCAATTACATGAGCACAACATGCAGACACACCAAAATATTTTTGATTCTTCTTTTTTTTTTTTTTTTTGAGACGGAGTCTAGCTCTGTCACCCAGGCTGGAGTGCAGTCATGCAATCTCGGCTCACTACAACCTCTGCCTCCTGGGTTCTGGGTTCAAGCAATTCTCCTGTCTCAGCCTCCTGAATAGCTGGGATTATAGGCATGTGCCACCATGCCCAGCTAATTTCGGTATTTTATTTTATTTTTATATTTATTTATTTATTTTTAAAGATGGGGTTTCACCATGATGGCCAAGGATAGTCTTGAACTCCTGACCTCAGGTGATCCACCCACCTCGGCCTCCCAAAGTGCTAGGATTACAGGTGTGAGCCACCGCACCTGGCCTATAGGTGCCTTTTAAATCTCAGGCACAGCATTCACAAAAGTACCAGGCAACACATCCCGGAAGTTAACATTTGTTATATCACCAAAGAGGACACAATGTTCACTTGTCTGTAACCAAACAATAATTATGTGACCTCCAGTGTCAGGAAGCACTTAGAGCTCTAAGAGACCCACAAGTTTGCAAATTTAATAGTGTTAGACTCTTCCAGAAGGCCATCACAAATAAACTTGTAAGGGCACATGTATTTTCAAAATTAATTTTTAGGTCAGAGGGAGAGAAAATAGGCCTAAAGTGTTGACATGCAAGAATTTACTGTATCTGTTTTCAGGGCATCATCTAACCCAGTTAGTGTCTCCTTTAATAATTAATTGTATTCCTGGGAGAATCCAAAAATCCTAATGAGTGTGTATGGCTGCTTCCAATCTAGAGAAGTTGGTGTGCTAGTGAGAGGATTTATTGGATTTAAAATATTTTCCTTTTTGTGATTTTGCTGACCCAGAAATATGCCTTTTATTTAATCGGCTCTCTTAAAACAGCTGATTAAATGACAGTTCCCAAACAATCACCATTAACTATAAATCAAAATGTTATGTTTCTTCAGTTATGCTATGATTCTTCAGTTTGTTTTCCTTCTATTACAAATGAAGTATAATCCACCACCAGAATGATGATTAAAGGCATTCTACCAAAAATATTTATTCTTCGGCAAACGCTTGTCATCTCTAACTTAAGTTGAACAGCCCTTATTTAACTCAATGCTACTATACCTAACATGAAATAGAGGCATCTAGAATTTATTCTCTTATTTTCTTTCTAATGATAGCTTAATTTATCAACCACACATTTTAAGATGCTTATTCCTGGTAGGTTTCTCTATTACAAAACACTCGAGTTATTTATTTCAAAACAATAATGTTTTTATTCTTGTGGGGGGTGGATATCACAGTGTCTGTGTTTTTTTTTCTGTGTATATTCAATTGAATAACCCAAAAGATCTCTGTTATCTAGAATCACCTCCCTGTCCCCAACAGCCACTGACCTCAATCAAAAACCTCATCTTCTCAGTGACACTCTCTCATCTACACGACAGACCACTGGTCATGACCTTTGGAACTGGAAGGAACCTTGGAGATTGTCTAGTCACGGTTGCCAACTTTACAGCAACATAAGACTCTCCTTGGGTGCCTGTTTTAAAAGCAGAGTCAGGGACTTCAGCCTGAGAGATTCTGATTCAATAGTTCAGGAGTAGAGGCTAGATACATAGTTTAAAAGCACCCACAAATAATTCTTAGCCGCCAGATCATACATGGGAAACTCCTGAATTACTCCAAACTCTTCCTTCCATAGGTAAGGACACAGAGGGTAGAAGGTGTTACTTGCTCGTGGTCATTGGTGATCTAATTCATGCAATTGTCATCAGCACATTTCCACAGCTGTTCTTGACATCCTCCACTTATATTCCAAAAGAAGAGGAGTTAACACATGGTTGTCTTCTTATGAAAAACTGCTGTCCTTGCCCTAAGGAAGGACAATAAAATTTGTGAAAAAAAAAAGCACAAGTCAGTGGCCGGTTCGGTGGCTCATGCCTGTAATACCAGAACTTCGGGAGGTCGACATGGGTGGATCATGAGGTCAGGAGTTCAAGACTAGCCTGGCCGGCAGGTGAAATCCTGTCTCTACTAAAAACGAAACACACACACACGCGCGTGCACGCGCGCACACACACACACAGAAAAAAGAAAAACTAGCCAGATGTGGTGGTGCACGCCTGTAATATCAGCACTTTGGGAGGCCAAGGCAGGCAGATCACAAGGTCAGGAGGCAGGCAGATCACAAGGTCAGGAGTTTGAGACTAGCCTGAGCAACATGGAAAAACCCCGTCTCTACTAAAAATACAAAATTAGCCTGGCATGGTGGCACATGCCTGTAATCCCATCTACTCAGGAGAGTGAGGCAGGAGAATTGCTTGAACCTGGGAGGTGGAGGTTGCAGTGAGCTGAGATTGTGCTACTGCACTCCAGCCTGGGCGACAGAGCAAGATTCTGAATTGGGGAAAGAAAGGGCTTTACAAGCTATTGCTCTACAAAGTTGAGCAATCAGTTGTTGGCATCATCAAAATCAACAACCTTAGAAGTCTATATAATGTT
Source organism: Saimiri boliviensis (assembly GCF_048565385.1). Taxonomy (NCBI): domain Eukaryota; kingdom Metazoa; phylum Chordata; class Mammalia; order Primates; family Cebidae; genus Saimiri; species Saimiri boliviensis. The sequence goes on from NC_133463.1 coordinate 45,135,505, forward strand.
TTCATAGGTCCTTTATCAATATAGCTGGACAGAGAGTAGACACTGAATAAATAAATGAGGATATGGTAAATAAATGAATGAGTGAGTCAGTAGGTCCTGCCCAAATCAGGAGGGAAGAGGCTGAGACTGTGTGATGATTGTCTCAGGGCAGGCACCTGAAAAAGTCCCCATGTGGGTAGTATCTAATAGTCAAGGCCTTCCTCAGGTAGCAGGAGGAGAAACTCACCTTTAGAAGAGGTAAAACTTCTATGGTGAGTATAATTTTAGTAGTTTCTTCTCACATCATGTAAATAGGTGAAATGTACCTGCAGTTTTTAGTAGTTTAGGCTCAACATTGGGTTATAATTTGATTGTTCAGAAAAGAGTTTGTCTTCCTTTTCATTTTTCATTTTTCTTTTCTTACCTTCATTTGAATTTGAGAGGGTACCAGCGTGGGAGGGTTTCACTGTGCCTTTAACTACTTGACTTCTGCTGACGAAGAGGTTACTTCATTTTGTTTGGCTTCTTGATCTGTGATGTTATTCATCTGTAGTTTTGCTTCTAGTCAAAATGAAAAGCAACTGTAGCTTGTCATCCTTTAATACCGGGAGCTGACAGGAAGCTGGGTTTTATTTGCTTTCCCCTTTGAAGTGATACAGCTGAGTGAGCAGACGTAAGACTTTCGTTTTAACCAGAAGTTTTGCTTAACCTCATAGAAACGGCTACCTCACTGAGGACCTGTGGCTCAGTGGACTTGGCTTCTGTAGAATTATCAGAGGAAAAGATGGAATGGTAATGAGAGATTCCAGAAAATTCTAGAAGAAACATAACAGTAACTCCAGAAATTCACACATTTCCTGGTCCCATGCATATAAAACACAACAGGCCTAACCAAAATATGCCCTGTGAACCATATGGGGCCTGTGGCCTCTGTCATATCTTTCATTCTAATTTAGATTCTCTGCCACTATAAATGAGAGAGCCAACTCTGGCAAAAAATAAAGTACCCTCTCAGAGACTTTATGAAGACTGTTGCAGGTAACATCGTGTCCAGGCCAGAAACTCAACATCTATGAGAACCACGTGGGAGTCAGTGACTAAGCAGGACAGAGGAAGCTGCCACAGAATGAAAACGGTGGGCCATAGCTTACCACAATCTGTATTTTTATATGAAATCTCCATTTTTAATGCTGACTGCATTTTTTTCTAAGACTCCTGGATTGTAACTAAAACTACATCTCTGAAGTCAAAGCCTTTTTATTCTGAAGGCTGGAGTCTAATCTATTCCATAAATAAATGAAATTCTGGGTCTCTTGGTTGATTTCCACATCCTACAGGATACATTTATGAAAACAATTTTGATATAGGGATTCTTATCTTTTATTCAACTTTCTATAAAACAAGCTCATAAGAAATAGATCTCTTGGGATAAAACGGGAAGAGAAAAAAAGTCCAAGTTATCATTTGTGTGCCACGTGAAGCCTAACAACAAAGGGACTGCAAAATGTTATTGATGATGTTGACATAAAAAAAGAAATGAGTACTGGAAAAGGTAAATTCTTCCTTCATATTAAGCATGTGAAGAGCCTTTCTAAAATGCACACCTATAGATCCATCCCACTTCTTGCCCTTCAATAGCTCCCTAATGCTTTTAGAGCCAGGTTCAGCCTCTTTAGCACAGTGTACCAGGCCCTTCATGTGCTTGCACCGCTGTCCCTGCCCGCCTTTCCAGCCTCATCTGTGGTGCTCCTATTTATTTTCCCTTATCTAATTGAGCTAATACTTACATATAATAAAATGCAAAGATCTTCATCGTATAATTCAATGAGCTTTTTAAATGTGTGACCAACCTCCCAGTGGAGAGAGAGCCTCACATCAGCCAGTTTCCCATGAGTCCTCTTCCAGTTGAGGCCCACGCCACATGCTCCAACTTCCATCTCCATCGATTACTTTTGCCTGTTCTTGCACTTCATATAAATGAAATCATACTCTCTGCACCCCTTTGTACCTGGTGTTCATGTTAGCCTGTGTATCAATAGTTCATTTTTTAAAAATTGCTGAGTAGTGTCATATTGTATAAATGTCACCATTTGTTTAAAGATTTAAGTTTGTTTTCCTGTTTTTGGCTATTATAAATAAAGCTACTGCCAGGGACATTCTTATTCAAGTCTTTTAGTCCATATTTGTTTCTATTTCCTCTGGGTAAATACCTAGGAGTCGAATTTCTAGTGTAAAAAATTTGCCAAATAGTTTACTGTGCCAAGTATTTGTACCATTTTACACCCATGAGCAATGTCTGTCTGAGAGTTCCAGTTATTCTACAACTTCACCAGCATTTAGTGTTGTCAGTTTAGTTATTCCTTTTTTTTTTTTTTGAGAAGGAGTCTTGCTCTGTCAACCAGGCTGGAGTACAGTGGCACGATCTCAGCTCACTGCAACCTCCACCTCCCGGGTTCAAGTGATTCTCCTACCTCTGCCTCCTGAGCAGCTGGGAATACAGGCATGCACCACGACACACTGCTAATTTCTGTATTTTTAGTAGAGACAGGGTTTCGCTATGTTGACCAGGCTAGTCTCAAACACCTGACCTCAGGTGATCCACCCACCTCGGCCTCCCAAAGTGCCGGATTACAGATATGAGCCATGGCAGCCAGCCGTCAGTTTAGTTATTCTAATAGGTGGGAAATATGACTGTGATTTCATTTTGCATCTCCCTGATGACTAACGATGTTGACCATGTTTTCATGTGCTTATTGACCATTTGTATCTTCTCATGTGAAGTTCTTACTCAAATCTTGCTCATTTATTTGTTGGGTTGCTGATCTTTTTATTATCTATAGTTCTTCATTATATGTTCTGGATGCAAGAATGGACAGTTTTTAATTGGTTGCCTTTTCATTTACTTAATGGTATATTCCAATGAGGAAGATTTTAAAATTTTGAATTTTGATAATGTTGGGAGGCCAAGGCAGGAGAGTCACTTGAGGCCAGGAGTTTGAGACCAGCTTGGGCAACATAGTGAGACTCCATCTCTACCAAAAAACAAACAAACAAAAAACCTATAATCCTAGCACTTTGGGATGCTTAGATGGGTGGGTCACTGGAGTCCAGGAGTTTGAGACCAACCTAGGCAACATGGCAAAACCCTGTCTCTTCAGAAAATACAAAAATTAGCCAGTCATGGTGGTGCACAACTATAGTTCCAGCTACTTGGGAGGCTGAGGTGGGAGGATTACCTGAGCCTGGAGAGGTGGACACTGCAGTGAGCTGTGATCGCACCACTGCACTCCAGCCTGGGTGACAGTGAGACCCGCTCTCAAAAAATAAATAGATAAAAATAAAAATAAATTTTCATAATATTAATCAGTTTTTCTTTGATGTTTAGTGCTTTTCTTGTATCTATCTAAGAAATTTGCCCACCCAAGTTTGTAAAACTATTCTCCTATATTTTCTTCTGCAAACTTTAAAATTTTAGCTTTTATATTTGGGCCTAGGATCCATCTTGAATTAATTTTAGTGTGTGGTGTGACACAGGAACCAGGGTCCAATTTTTCCACACATATATTCAGTTACTCCAGCACCATTTGTTGAAAAGATTTTTCTTTTTCCATTCAATAGCTTTGGCACATCTATAAAAATCAATTGACTATATATGTTTCGGTCTATTTCTAGACTCCATGCTGTTCCATTGATCTGCATATCTATGCTTGCCTATGCCAATATCACACTGTCTTAACTACTGTAGCCCTATATTAAATCTTGAAATACAATTGCACAAGTTCTCTAACTTAGCATTTCATTTTCAAGATTGTTTTGGTCGCTTCTTTTGCATTTCTACTTAAATTTTAGAGCAAATTTGTCAATTTCTACACTAAATCCTATTGGGATTATGATTGGGATTACGTAGATTCTGTGGATCAGTTTGGGGATAATTGACATTTGTAACGTATTGAGTCATTTAATTCAAAAACAGTTTATTTTTTCTTTTTCTTTTCTTTTTTCTTTTGAGACGGAGTTTCGCTCTTGTTACCCAGGCTGGAGTGCAATGGCGCGATCTCGGCTCACTGCAACCTCTGCCTCCTGGGCTCAGGCAATTCTCCTGCCTCAGCCTCCTGAGTAGGTGGGATTACAGGCATGCACCACTATGCCCAGCTAATTTTTTGTATTTTTTTTTTTTTTTTTTGTATTTTTAGTAGAGACGGGGTTTCACCATGTTGACCAGGATGGTCTCGATCTCTTGACCTCGTGATCTACCCGCCTCGGCCTCCCAAAGTGCTGGGATTACAGGCTTGAGCCACCGCGCCCGGCCAAAGATCTAGATAGATGAGTAACACTTTTTTTTTTTTTTTTTTTTTTGAGACGGAGTTTCGCTCTTGTTACCCAGGCTGGAGTGCAATTGCGTGATCTTGGCTCACCGCAACCTCCACCTCCTGGGTTCAGGCAATTCTCCTGCCTCAGCCTCCTGAGTAGCTGGGATTACAGGCATGTGCCACCATGCCCAGCTAATTTTTTGTATTTTTAGTAGAGACGGGGTTTCACCATGTTGACCAGGATGGTCTCGATCTCTTGACCTCGTGATCCACCCACCTCAGCCTCCCAAAGTGCTGGGATTACAGGCGTATTTTTTTTTTTTTTGAGATGGAGTTTCACTCTTGTTACCCAGGCTGGAGTGCAATGGCGCAATCTCGGTTCACCGCAACCTCCGCCTCCTGGGTTCAAGCAATTCTCTTGCCTCAGCCTCCTGAGTAGCTGGGATTACAGGCACGCGCCACCATGCCCAGCTAATTTTTAGTATTTTTAGTAGAGACGGGGTTTCACCATGTTGACCAGGATGGTCTCGATCTCTTGACCTCGTGATCCACCCGCCTCGGCCTCCCAAAGTGCTGGGATTACAGGCTTGAGCCACCGTGCCCGGCCATATTTTTTCATTTATTTAGATCTTTAACATCTCTCAGCAATGTTTTGTAGTTTTTAGTATACATGTCATGTTCATAGTTGGTTAAATTTCTCTTTAAATATTTAATATACTTTCATACCATTATATAATTTAATGCTTTTATAAATTTGATGTTAAAAATTACATTTAAAAAGTTTAAATTTTCAGTTGTCCAAACTGGTGTATAGAAACACAATTTATTTTTGTGTAGTGGCCTTATTTCCTGTAGACTTGCTAAAATTATTCCTTAGTTTTAATAGTTTTTGGTAAATTCCTTAGGATAATCTGTGTATGTGATCATATTATCTATGATAAAGACAGTTTTATTTCTTCCTTTTCAATATGTATTTATTTCTTTTTCTTGTATGATTGCACTTGCTAGGACATAATATTGAATAGAAGTGGTGAGACTGAACACCCTTGTCTTCTTCCTAATCTTAGAGGGAAATAATTCAGTTTTTAAAATATTAAGTATGATAGGAGCTAAGGATGTCCTCTATCAGATTAAGAAAATTCCCTTCTGTGGCCGGGTGCAGTGCCTCACGCCTGTAATCCCAGCACTTTGGGAGGCCGAAGCCATCAGATCACAAGGTCAAGAGATGGAGACCATCTTGGCCAACAGGGTAAAACCCTGTCTCTACTAAAAATACAAAAATTAGCTGGGCAGCACCTCTACTGGTGGTGAGCACCTGTAGTCTCAGCTACTCAGGAGACTGAGGCAGGAGAATCGCTTGAACCTCGGAGGCAGAGGCTGCAGTGAGCCGAGATCATGCCATTGCACTCCAGCCTGGCGACAGAGTGAGACTCTGTCTCAAAAAAAGAAAAGAAAATTCCCTTCTGTTCGTAGTTTGCTGAGAATTTTTACCTTGAATGGATGCTGAATTTTGTATCCTCCTCTTCCTCCTCCTCCTCTTCCTCCTCCTCCTCTTCTTCCTCCTCCTCTTCCTCCTCCTCCTCCCCCTTCTTCTTCTCCTTCTTCTTCTTCTTTTTTGAAACAGAGTCTCACTCTGTTGCCCAGGCTGGAGTGCAGTGGCACAATCACAGCTCACTGCAACCTCTGCCTCCAGGGTTCAAGCAATTCTCCTGCCTCAGCCTCCCAAATAGCTGAGATTACAGGCGCACACCTGATTGTATTTTTAGTAGAGACAGATTGTGTTTCACCATGTTGGCCAGGCTGGTCTCAAACTCCTGGCCTTAAGTGAGCCTCCCACCTCAGCCTCCCACAGTGCTGGGACTACAGGCATGAGCCATCACATTTGGCCAGTTTTTCTTTTTTATTCTGTTAATATAGTAAATCTACTACATAGTAGATTATATTGACTTTGAAATGCAATTGTAACCTTAAATTTCTGTAGCAAACCCTACTTGGTCATAATGTCACTTTTTTTTTTTTTTTTTTTTTGAGTTTTGCTCTTGTTGCCCAGGCTGGAGGGCAATAGTGTGATCTCAGCTCACTGCAACCTCTGCCTCCTGGGTTCAAGTGATTCTCTTACCTCAGCCTCCCGAGTAGCTGGGATTATAGGCATACTCCACCATGCCCATATAATTTTGTATTTTTAGTAGAGATGGGGTTTCTCTATGTTGGTCAGGCTGGTCTTGAACTCCCGACCTCATGTGATCTGCCTGTGTCGGCTTCCTAGTGTGCTGGGATTGCAGGCATGAGCCGCCAAGCTCAGCTTGAGTCTGATCTTTTTTTTATATATATATATATTTCAAGATTAGATTTACTACTATTTTGTTAAGAATTTTTACATCTAGGCTCACAGGGACTATAGGTTTGTCATTTTCTTTTATTGTAAATTCCACAGCTTTGTAGAGTAATGTTCATTTCGTAAATTTAGTTGGTAAATGTTCCCTCACCCACTATTTTTCTGAGACTTTGTGTGAATTGAGATAATTTTTCCCAAAATGATTGTTAAAATTAACCAGAAACCACTAGGGCCTTGAGTTTGTTTTGCTTATTTAAATTTTTATTGCAATGAAATTCATGCGGGAAGGTTTTAATAATAAGTTTTATTTAATAACTATGGAGATATTCTTATTTTTTTCATTTCTCCTGTGTCAGACTTCATAAATTGTGTTTTTCAATGAAGATGTCCTTTTATCTAAACTGTTGATTTATTAGAACTGCAGTGATATGTCTGCTTGTATATCTGTATCTACTAAAAAATACAAAAATGAGCCAGGCATGGTGGTGGGTGCCTGTAATCCCAGCTCCTTGGGAGGCTGAGGCAGGAGAATTGCTTGAGCCTGGGAGGCGGAGGTTGCAGTGAGCTGAGATGATGCCACTGCACTCCAGCCTGGGCAACAGAGCAAGATTCTGTCTCAAAAAAAAAAAAAAAAATGTTGTTTCATTTCCGCATATTTGGAACTCTCCTGGATTTCTCATTGTTATGGATTTTTAACTCAACTTTTTTTGTGATTAGAAAACGTATCATGGTGAATTGTAATTTTTTTGAATTAATTAAGACTTTTTTCATGGCCCAGCATATGATCAATTTTGGTTCATTCTCTACCTACCCTTGGAGAAAAATGTATTCTATAGCTATTATGTGTGTTGGCCTATTCATGTCAATTTGGTTAAGAAGATTAATAGTATTGTTAAGATTTCTTATATCTTTACTAATTTTTGTCCAGCCTGTAACGCAGTGGCACGATCTCAGCTCACTGCAATCTCTGCCTCCAGGATTCAAGAAATTCTCAGGTCTCAGCTTCCCAAGTAGCTGGAATTACAGGCATAGGCCACCATGCCCAGCTAATTGTATTTTTAGTGGAGTCGGGGTTTCACCATGTTGGCCAGGCTGGTCTTCAACTCCTGTCCTCAAGTGATCCTCCTGCCTCAGCCTCCCAAAGTGTTGAAATTACAGGCGTGAGCCACCACAACTGGCCTCTTTGCTAATATTTTTGTTTATTGTTCTATCAATTATGAAAGAGTGTTGGTAAAATCTCCAACTATCATGGTTTATCTGTATCTTCCTTTAGTTTATGTATACTAAAAGTTAGTATACATGATATGTTATTAGGTGATACATAATTATTATTGTTAAAGTGTGTTATTAGGTGATAAATATTAATGTATCTTTCTAATGTCTTTCAATAAATTGACTTGTTTTCATTTTGAGATGACCTTTTTAATTTCTAGCTTTACTCTTTGTCTTTCAGCCTGCTAAATTGTTAATCTTGTTGTTACAAAGATAACCACACCAATTTTCTTATGCTTACAGTTTGATGGAATACTTATTTTCATTTTACATTTTTTTTTTTTTTTAAATACAGACAAGGTTTCACCATGTTGGCCAGGCTGGTCTCAAACTCCTGACCTCGTGATCCACCCACCTCGGCCTCCCAAAGTGCTGGGATTACAGGCATAAGTCACCATGCCCAGCCAATCCTTTTACTTTCAACCTATCTATACCTTTAAAGTGCATCTTTTATAAACAGCATATGTTGGGTCTTTGGTTTTTAATCCAGTCTATAACTATCTTTCTGTTAATTAAACAATCTCTTCAATTTACAAAATTGTTATGATTGATAAGGTTGAGTTTAGGTTTACAGTTTTGCCATTTCATTTCTATTTGTTCCATTCGATTTTGTTTGTCTGTTTCTCCATTTCTGTCTTCTTGGGTGTTAATTGGTTAATTTTTAGTATTTCATTTCTCTATTGGATGAATTATATCTGTTCGTTTTTTAGTTGTTGGATTACAAGGTGTATCCTTACTTTATTAGAGTCTACGTTGAGTTAAAATTGTACTACTTGATGTAAAATGTAAGTTTCTTGAAACAGTATAGTACTTCTCAAGTTCATCTTGGCACTGATTTGCATCACTATATGTTATTAATCTATACATGTTATAAACACAAAACAGCTTTATACTTTTTGCTTTAAACAATCATGTCTTGAAGAAATAGAGAGAAAAAATATGACCTTTTTATTTACCCACATAATTACCATTTTTAGTGCTCTTAATTTCTTTCTGAGATCCAAATTTCCTTCTGATAACATTTTTCTCTAGCTTGAAGAGCTTCCTTAAGCATTATTTTGTAATACAAATCTGAATTTGAGTGGTATTTATACACAGATTGGGAGAGCCTTCTTTCTCTGTGTTTCCCTCATTTCTGAGATAACATTGATAATTTTCAGCCACTTTAGCAGCTCTGAACCCTGTCCTCTGACACCCCAAGCCAATTAAGCTGACCTTTTGCTTGAATTGCAGTGGAAAAGTCGTATCAACTTGAGTCTCACATAGCATGGTTCCATCTTTCAGTGGTCTAACTCCTTTCAGTGTCTGCTCGCTTTTGGTTGCTGTACAGTGCCTTCAAATAGTTGGCTTTTATATTTCGTTGAGAGTTTATAAATGTTATTTGTGGAAAGGCTAGTTTAGTGCAAGCTGCTCTGCCATTAGAGGAACCAGAATTTACCTTCCACTTCCTACTCTCATACCAGTTGGCAAACTTTTCCTGTAAACGACCAGATAGTAAATATTTTAGGCTTTGCAGGCCAAAAGGCAAAATTGAAAATATTGTGTGGATATTTATATACGGAGAGAGAAAATATGTTTTCACAAAATTTTTATTGATCATTGGGTTTTTGTCTTAGTGATTCTTGACAAAATCTTTATATATTATGGAGATTAGCTCTTTGTGATACGAGTTGCAAGTATTTTTTCCACCTTGTCATTTATCTTTTAACTTTGTGTAGGTCGTTTTATGCCATGCAGACTTTCAAAATTTTTGTTATGAAGTCAAATGATCTGTTTTTTTTTTTTTTTTCCCCTCTCATGACTTGTAGAGATTGAGTTATATGTAGCAAAATGACAGGGTTATTCTTAGGAATTTACATATATTATATTATTTTTTTTAATATTATTTGATGGTTTTATTTGTATAATTTCAGCTAGGGATAACTTAACAGGATAAAAGTATTACCATCCCATCAAGTGTTTTAAAATACACAGTTAGCCTAAGTCAATCTATGGCTAAGAATAGAAATTTACCCATGTTTATTAGTTTTATGGGTCCTTTTAAAAAAAAAATTGAATCTTTGCTTTTGTGTTTTCACAAACCCCGTGGATGATTCTTGCATACATCAAAAGTTAAATACCACTTCTTGACTGGGCAGGGTGGCTCACACCTGTAATCCCACCACTTTGGGAGGCCAAGGCTTGAAGATCATTTGAGGCCAGGAGTTTGAAACCAACCTCTCCAACATGGCAAAACCCCATCTCTACTAAAAATATAAAAATTAGCCAGGCATGGTGGTGCATGCCCGTAATCCCAGCTACTCAGGAGGCTGAAGTGGGGGAATCGCTTGAACCTCGATGCAGAGGTTGCAGTGAGCCGAGATCGTGCCACTGTACTCCAGCCTGGGTGTTGGAGTGAGACTCTGTCTAATTAAAAAAAAAAAAGAAAGAAAGAGGGAGGCTGAGGCGGGTGGATCACCAGGTCGAGAGATCGAGACCATCCTGGTCAACATGGTGAAACCCCGTCTCTACTAAAAATACAAAAAATTAGCTGGGCATGGTGGCGTGTGCCTGTAATCCCAGCTACTCAGGAGGCTGAGGCAGGAGAATTGCCTGAACCCAGGAGGCGGAGGTTGCAGTGAGCCAAGATCGCGCCATTGCACTCCAGCTTGGGTAACAAGAGCGAAACTCCGTCTCAAAAAAAAAAAAAAAAAGAAAGAAAGAAAGAAAGAAAGAAAAGAAAACCACTTCTTCACCAGATCATCTCTTGTCTCTCTCTCCATCTCATGATAGAAAGTCCCATTAGGCCGGGTGCGGTGGCTCACGCCTGTAATCCCAACACTTTGGGAGGCCGAGGCCAGTGGAACACGAGGTCAAGAGATCGAGACCATCCTGGTCAACATGGTGACATCCTGTCTCTACTAAAAATACAAAAAATTAGCTGGGCATGGTGGCACGTGCCTGTAATCCCAGCTACTCAGGAGGCTGAGGCAGGAGAATTGCCTGAACCGAGGAGGTGGAAGTTTCGGTGAGCCGAGATCGCGCCATTGCACTCCAGCCTGGGTAACAAGAGCGAAACTCCATCTCAGGGTGAGGGGAAGTCCCATTAAGCCTGAAAGATCCACTTTTAGCACCTCTGTGGTCTTTGTATTTTCCTGTAAGACGACTTGGTGCAGCATTAGGAAATGCCCCATTCTTACAGATGTGTATATATATATATATATATATTTTTTTTTTTTTAATTGCACTTTAGGTTCTGGGGTACATGTGCAGAACATGCAGGATTATTGCATAGGTACCTACATGGCAATGTGGTTTGCTGCCTCCATCCGCCCATCACCTATACCTGGCATTTCTCCCCATGTTATCCCTCCGCGACCTTCTGGCACCCCGCTGTCCCTCTGCTATTCCCCGCAACCAGACCCCAATGTGTGATGCTCCCCTCCCTGTGTTCATGTGTTCTCATTGTTCAATACCCGCCTATGAGTGAGAACATGCGGTGTTGGATTTTCTGTTCTTGTGTCAGATGGCTGAGAATGATGGTTTCCAGATTCATCCGTGGCCCTACTGACAATATTACTTAGACAAGGGATGTCACTTGTCTGGGGAAGTGGATTGAGACAGTATCACTGGATTTGTTTGAAATGCATCTTCATGCTTACGATCTTGTGAGGTTATTTGACGTATGAGAACTTTCGTTCCTCTTCTGTAAAATGCTATTATGATACAAAGTGGATAGTAGAGTGCCTAACACACGTGAGCAGGCAGTAAATGGCTGTTGGTGAGAGCAACGTGGGCCAGCAGTCATGAATCTGTCTTCCATCCCACACTGTAGCAGCAGAGGAGATCAACGCAGTTGGAAATAACAGGTGGCATCAGTGGAAAGGAAATAGGCTGGCCAATCCCTAGGGCTCAGAGAAGAAAGGAAAGAGGGCTTTTGGGAGCTGGCTGAAGCCCCGGAATGTCCTCCGGGTACTGGCAAGAGGCCCAGGCCTCCCGCCGTTGCTCACCTACCAACTCCCTGGAATTTTAGAATTCAGGCACAAGATGATTTATATGGTTGCTTGAGAGAGGTGAATAATGAAGGGAGAAAGTGTCCATAAAAGGACCAATTTAGTACAACTTCTGGTTTTTCTTTCTTTGCGGGCAGGGCTCTGCCAAGACCTCCATCCAAACTTGGCTGGCGGCTGCCCTGCACTGTGAACCAGAGCTGCCAGGCGGGCGAGGTCACAGCCGGTTATTATCCCCTCCCACGCTGCTTATCAAGCTTGGCCCTTTTCTCCTCCAGTGTGAATGCTTGGGGCTCTTCGCTATGCAATGAAAATAAACAGCAATGTAGATGGTCTCCTGGCTACTTGATCCAAACCAATACGGAAAACCTGCTTTACAAGCTTGCGCTGAAACTTCTGGTAGAATAAGCAACTGATAGATAATTCTACACCAAATGTCTGGCATTTAGCCAGAACCAACAACTGTTCCCTTTTTTTGTAAGCCACATTCTGGTGACCATGGAAAGCCAAAATAGATATTTTGATTCTAGAGCATTTTCTAAAGGAAGGTGAAATCACAGTGCCATTATGCAAACTAACCATAGGTTCAGGATGAGGGGGAAATTAGCGTAAAGACTTTATCTTACTCCTAAAAATCTCAACTTAAAAATTTTTAACTTGAAAGAAATTGGTCGACTGCCAATAAAAAATTCTTTTAAAAAACAGAGCTCACCAAATTATTACTGTTTTTTCAAATTGCTGGTACACATTGCTGTTTGATTAGGGTTGCCAGATTTAGCAACTAAAAATACAGGATAGTCAGTTAAATTTGAATTTCCAATAAACAGTGAATAAATTAGTTATAAATAAATAAGTTAGTATAATTATGTCCCAAATCTCACATGTCTACTACATGGGGGCATACCTATAGTAAAAAAATTCATTGTTTGTTGGAAATTCAAATCTAAGTAGATGTTGTCTTTTTTATCTGGCTGCCTTAATTTAGACGCATTTCACTATGATGCCAGGAAAAATGAGAAGGGTAGAGTAATATTTTAACATTTTGATGAGATAGTTAAACCTATTTGCTGGCTCAAAAGAGAATGCCAACCTTTCTTTTTGCCATTTGCCCTCTAGTAAAATTAATTTTATATTTTCTACCCAGCTTCGGAGTTACAGTTTACCCTATTCTTTGAAAATATATGCGAGGGAAAGAATTAGTAAATACTTCGTGTCAAACATTTTTGTAGCCATTTTAAATGTTATTTTACTTTTTGAGGTGGAGTCTTGCTCTGTTGCCCAGGCTGGAGTGCAGTGGCAGGATCTCAGCTCAATGTAACCTCCATCTCCTGGGTTCAAGCCATTCTCCTGTCTCAGCCTCCCAAGTAGCTGGGACTACAGGCAAACACCACCAAGCCCAACTAATTTTTATAGAAGGTATTTTAGGTATTACATTACTTAATAATCATTTTCCTGTATAATTTTAGCTTGAAAGTGCTCAGAGGAAAAATTATTATCATCTCAATGCATCTTGGAAATAGATAAAAAGTGGCTAGGTCAATATTTTGTTTTGTTTTGTTTTTTTGAGATGGAATCTCGCTCTGTCACCAGGCTGGAGTGCAATGGCGCAATCTCAGCTCACTGCAACCTCCACCTCCCAAGTTCAAGCAATTCTCCTGCCTCAGCGTCCCGAGTAGCTGGGACTATAGGCGCATGTGCCACCATGCCCAGCTAATTTTTGTATTTTTTTTTTTTTTTTTTTTTTTTTTTTGAGACAGAGTGTCGCTCTTGTTACCCAGGCTGGAGTGCAATGGCACGATCTCGGCTCACCGCAACCTCTGCCTCCTGGGTTCAAGCAATTCTCCTGCCTCAGCCTCCTGAGTAGCTGGGATTACAGGCACTCGCCACCATACCCAGCTAATTTTTTGTATTTTTAGTAGAGATGGGGTTTCACCACGTTGACCAGGATGGTCTCGATCTCTTGACCTCGTGATCCACCCGCCTCGGCCTCCCAAAGTGCTGAGATTACAGGCTTGAGCCACCGCGCCCGGCCAATTTTTGTATTTTTAGTAGAGATGGGGTTTCACCATATTGGTCAGGATAGTCTCTATCTCTTGACCTTGTGATCTGCCCGCCTTGGCCTCCGAAAGTGCTTCGATTCAGGCATGAGCCAATGCGCCCGGCCCATCAATTTATGTTAATAAAAAGTTCTGAACCCAAGATGAGTCAGGTATTGTAGTAAACCACAGCCCTAAGGAATGATAATATTTATTCATTTACTTTGAGGGGAAAAAAATCATTAACTCAAGCAGTAATGTCCTTATTAGCAGCAAAACATATTAAGTAAAGCTTGAGAAGAAAAGAATAAATGGATATTAACAAATTTGCTAATTACTCTTTCTGGATATAATTGTGTATTCAACAAATATTTTAAAATTATTTTTGTTGACAAAAGGTTTACATATTTATCATGTACACATGATGCTTTGAAATGAGTATACATGGCAGAACGGCTACACTAAGCTAAATAACATATGCAAAAACTCACATACTTATTTTTCTGTGGTAAGAACACTAAAAATCTACTCTTAGATTTTTCATTCGACAAACATTTATTGAACAGAGATAAGTACTAGGCAAAGAGGCTGAGGCTAGAGTCCCTACACTCATGGTTTTTTGGGGTTTTTTTGAGACAGTGTCTCACTCTGTTGCCCAGGCTGGAGTGCAGTGGCACGATCTCGGCTCACTGCAACCTCTGCCTCCAGGGTTCAAGCAATTCTCCTGCCTCAACCTCCCTAGTAGCTGGGATTACAGGCATGCTCCACCACACCCAGATAATTTTTGTGTTTTAGTAGAGATGGGTTTTTACCATGTTGGCCAGACTGGTCTCGAACTCATGAACTCAGGTGATCCACTTGCCTCAGCCTCCCAATGTGCTGAGATTACAGGCATGAGCCATTGCGCCCAGTCATGAACTCATGTTGAGTAGGGTCCAGTGGGAGAGACACTTGCTATCACAGATGGATGAGTATGACCTTGATTGCAAACGTTCCCCTAGGGTGCAAGCCCAATTATGCAGTCAAAAAAGAATCCCCACAGGTACTCAACAGCATGAAAATGCCTCAAAGTCTCTGTACACTCACTGTATGGATTCAGATGACTCGATCTGAGACAATCTGGAAATCCTAAAGGATTCTAATGGGAAGCGAGTAAATGGAATTCTGTATGAGTTGGAGTAAACGTGACTTAGAAGAACTGCCTTAGTGAGTGGTGCAGGACTGCAATGTAGGGCCATAGTGTACCAACTGACCTGACAATACCATTAGTAGTTGGTAGGTGAGGTCCACCTGAGAATAATTTCAATTCTATTTTTCAAATAGTCTATCATAGGCAGACAGGATACTCTATGGTGATAGGTATAATGTGATTGGTTTTCTCCATGAAGAAATTTTATGAGCATTCTTGTGATAACTGCATTTGTTTGATTTGGCAGTCTTGACAACAAAACACATTTTCTAAAGATGCAAATCTCAAATGTTTATTTATAGTGAACACACACACACACACACACACACACACACACACACACACCCCCTTACAGATAACCACAAATGTTTTCAGAGATTCAATGCACCTGGGACTACCTCACACCTGCAATTGCTTAGTAAGATGCAGGGGCGTCTTAAACTCAGCATTGACCTACTAGCAGTGACTGGTATTCATCTTCTTAAGGTCAGCATCCTGTGGGTGCTGGAAATACTGAGTAAGGCTGAAATCAGGCATGTAGCAGAAGAGAAATCATTGACACCATCCTCCATGTCATTTAAATTTTTAAAAACTTTTAAACTTTAGATAATTGAGTTAACATGTTTGGAGGCATCATTTATTCAGATCCCACAATTACTTGATTTTTCCTCTTTTCTTTTTTCTGTTTTGGAGACGGAGTCTCGCTGTGTCGCCCAGGCTGGCGTGCAATGGCATGATCTTGGCTCACTGCAACCTCTGCCTCCCGGGTTGAAGTGATTCTCCTGCCTCAGCCTATAGGGTAGCTGGGACTACAGATGCATGTTGCCACGCTTGGCTAACTTTTTTATATTTTTAGTAGAGACAGGGTTTTACCTTGTTGGTCAGGATGATCTTGAACTCCTGACCTTGTGATCCGCCCGCCTCCCAAAGTGCTGGGATTACAGGTGTGAGCCACCACACCCAGCCTGATTTTTCCTCTTTTCACACTTTCTCTTTAAAGACAAAATTTAAGAGTATGAGAATTTTATTGTTAAGGATATTTAAACTTTAATCAGCCACGGTGTCAACATGGTTAATCCTCCAATGAATTTACTCATAATTTTCAGCACCAGTTCCCACGGTTTTCTTCCATTTCAGTTGGAAAGAGGGAGACCTGGGACAAATTCCATGGAGTATCTGGATTGCCCCAAGCCCACTCCCAATATATTTAGAAAGAGGAAGCATGGTTAAGTGAACAGTCAATGGCCGGGCGCGGTGGCTCAAGCCTGTAATCCCAGCACTTTGGGAGGCCGAGGCGGGTGGATCACGAGGTCGAGAGATCAAGACCATCCTGGTCAACATGGTGAAACCCCGTCTCTACTAAAAATACAAAAAATTAGCTGGGCGTGGTGGCGCGTGCCTATAATCCCAGCTACTCAGGAGGCTGAGGCAGGAGAATTGCCTGAGCCCAGGAGGCGGAGGTTGCGGTGAGCCGAGATCGCGCCATTGCACTCCAGCCTGGGTAACAAGAGCGAAACTCTGTCTCAAAAAAAAAAAAAAAAAAAAAAAAAGTGAACAGTCAAGAAGCCACCAAAGGCCAGCATGGAGAGCAGGCAATTCACAATCAGGAGGAAGAATTCCTACCAGCTCTGCTTTGATGATAAAGGAGGGTGAGATAAATTCCAAACTTGGGGGTTGGTCCTTTTTATCCACCAGGGGCCTTCCATCTTTCTTAAATATCTGCAATGAATTTTACCCCTATTTGCTATACTTTTTTTTTTTTTTTTTTTTTTTTTTGAGACGAAGTTTCCCTCTTGTTGCCCAGGTTGCAGTGCAATGGCACGATCTTGGCTCACCACAATCTTCCCCTCCCAGGTTCAAGAGATTCTCCTGCCTCAGGCTCCCAAGTACCTGGGATTACAGGCATGCCCCACCACGCCCAGTAATTTTGTGTTTTCAGTAGACACAGGGTTTCTCCATGTTGGTCAGGCTGGTCTCCCAGCCTCAGGTGATCTGCCTGCCTCGGCCTCCCAAAGTGCTTGGATTACAGGCGTGAGCCACCGCACCTGGCCTAATTTGCTATACTTTAACTCAGTTGTTCAGTTTGTGTAGAATGAGCTCAAACTTTAACATTTATTTCGTCAATCTGGTTATATTATCTTTGAAGCCAAATATAGTGTAATAGATTTTATTACCATTGAATCTTTTCATAATCATCAAGTAAAGGATAATTAATTAGGAGCCAAATCATCACCAGTCATCCTACCTCAGAGGAATTTGCTCTTTTCAGTTATCTATACAGAGCTTCAATTTATTTTTTTACAAAGTAATTAATCTAGTTTGCCATTTTTTCTGTCCCTTTTTTTCCCCTTTTTTCTAATGCCAATTAAACATCTCAGGATGTCCCTTTTTTTTTTTTTTTTTTTTTTTTTTTTTTTTTGAGACAGAGTTTCGCTCTTGTTACCCAGGCTGGAGTGCAATGGCGCGATCTCGGCTCACTGCAACCTCCGCCTCCTGGGTTCAGGCAATTCTCCTGCCTCAGCCTCCTGAGTAGCTGGGATTACAGGCATGCGCCACCATGCCCAGCTAATTTTTTGTATTTATAGTAGAGACGGGGTTTCACTATGTTGACCAGGATGGTCTCGATCTCTCAACCTTGTGATCCACCCGCCTCGGCCTCCCAAAGTGCTGGGATTACAAGCTTGAGCCACCGCGCCCGGCCAGGATGTCCCTTTTTAATTTAACTCAACAAACGTGTATGGAGAGCCTGCTTTGTGCTAGGCATTGTGTGGCAGTAGCGTTCAAACAGGTAAATTAGTCTTACAGCCTGAAAATTTTGTAGCTTACACCTGGCCCATGTTCCTCATCTTACAGATGATGAAATGTCTTGATAAATTTAAAATTTTCATACATAAAAAGGGAGTTAAGATCAGGTTAACTATCCTAAATTATAACTTATCATTTATTCTCTTTCCTCTCTTTCAAAGTGCTGTGTGTACTTATTTAATTAATTATTTATTTATTAGAGTTGGTCTCACTCTATTGCCCAGGCTGGACTGCAGTGGTGCAATCTCGGCTCATTACAGCCTCAGCCTTCCCGGCTCAAACAGTCCTCCAACTTCAGCCTCTCCAGTAGCTGGAACTACAGGTATGTGCCTCCATGCCCAGATAATTTTTTTTTTTTTTTTTTTTTGAGAAGGAATTTTGCTCTGTCACCCAGGCTGGAGTGCAGTGACACGATCTCAGCTCACTGCAGCCTCTGCCTCCTTGGTTCAAGCGATTCTCCTGCCTCCGCTTCCTGAGTAGCTGGGATTACAGGCACCTGCCACCATGCTGGGCTAATTTTTTGTATGATTAGTAGAGACTGGGTTTCACCATGTTGACCAGGATGGTCTCGATCTCCTGACCTCAGGTGTCACCCACCTCAGCCTCCCAAAGTGCTGGGATTACAGGCGAGAGCCACTGCGCCCGGCCAATAATTTTTTTATGTTTTGTATGTTGTATTAATGTTTCTTACTTTAAAAAAAAATTTATTTATATTTTGTAGAGTTGGGGTTTCACCATGTTGCTCAGGCTGGTCCCAAACTCTAGGGCTCATGCAGTCCACCAACTTCAACTTCCTAAAGTGCTAGGATTACAGGTGTGAGCAATCACAACTAGCCTTATTTATTTTTTAATAATAAAGGTGAGATCTCACTATGTTGTCCAGGCTAGTTGCAAACTCCTGGCCTCCAATAATTCTCTTGACTTAGCCTCAAAAAGTGCTGGGACTAGCCACTGTGCCGGACCACTGTGTGGTCTTTACATGGAAGTCTGACTTCATTCCAAAAGAGCTTTCCAAGGGAGTGAGAAGAGAAAGGGGGTGGAATTTGGGATTCAAAATCATGGTATTGCCCCCTTTTCTCCTCCCTAGGAAGGAACCTCCCCGACCCAGAGGAAGGGGAAATGCTTTGCCCCAGAGGTATTTGCAGATGAGTTTCTCCTGCTGCTAGACATCTCTGGGTTCAAGGGATTCTCCCGCCCCAGCTTCCTGAGTAGCTGGGATTATAGGCATGCACTACCGTGCCCAGCTAATTTTTTGTATTTTTCGCAGAGATGAGTCACCATGTTGGCCAGGGTGGTCTCGAACTCCTGACCTCAGGTAATCTGCCCGTCTTGGGCTCCCAAAGGGCTGAGATTACAGGCATGAGCCACTGCACCCGGCCAACCTTTTGCTTATTTCTTTTTTTTTGTTGTTTGCTTTTTTTAGATGGAGTTTCACTCTCTTGAACAAGCTGGAGTGCAATGGTGCAATCTCTGCTCACTGCAACCTCCACCTTCTGGTTTCAAGCAACTCTCCTGCCTCAGCCTCCGAGTAGCTGAGATTACAGGCGCCCCGCCACCACGCCCAGCTAATTTTTGTATCTTTAGTGGAGACAGGGTTTCACCATGTTGGCCAGGCTGATCTTGAACCTCTGACCTTGTGATCCACCCGTGTCAGCCTCCCAAAGTGCTAGAATTACAGACATGAGCCACTGCACCCCCCCTTTTGCTTATTTCTATGATTATTTTCAATGAATACATTAATCAGAAGAAAAATATTTTAAGTCTTTTTATTTATTTATTTTACTCTGTCGCTCAGGCTGGAGTACAGTGGTGCAATCTCAGCTCACTGTAGCCTCAACCTCCCAGGCTCAAGCAATCCTCTCACCTCAGATTCCCGAGTTGCTGGGACTACAGGCCTGTGCTACCACGCTGGGCTAATTTTGGTATTTTTGGTAGGGATGGGATTTCACCATGTTGCCCAGGCTGGTCTCAAGCTCCTGGGCTCAGCCATCTGTCTATCTCAGCCTCCAAGTGCTGGGACTACAGGCATGAGGCACTGCACCCAGCCCTTAAATCATGTTTTTTAATCTCTTAAGTGCACACAGATGTGAGTACAAAAATAAACATGTTCTTTGTGCAGTGTTTAGCACAAAGACAGAAACAACCTAAATGGCTACTAAAAAAGTCAAAGACAGTGGAATACTGACTTTGACTCAAACGTTATTGATAAGGTTATTGATAAGGATTGGTTAAACCCATTAGAAGACTATGAGCCTGTAACAAAGGATGTTGTGTATCTGCATATATTTCATGGGGAAAATGTCCATGATAAGTGTTTACAAACTTGATTCATACTATGAACCCATTTGTATTAGAAAGCACTTAGTGTGCGGCCGGGCGCGGTGGCTCAAGCCTGTAATCCCAGCACTTTGGGAGGCCGAGGCGGGTGGATCACGAGGTCAAGAGATCGAGACCATCCTGGTCAACATGGTGAAACCCCGTCTCTACTAAAAATACAAAAATTAGCTGGGCATGGTGGCACGTGCCTGTAGTCCCAGCTACTAGGGAGGCTGAGGCAGGAGAATTGCCTGAACCCAGGAGGCAGAGGTTGCGGTGAGCCGAGATCGCGCCATTGCACTCCAGCCTGGGTAACCAGAGCGAAACTCCGTCTCAAAAAAAAAAAAAAAAAAAAAAAAAAAAAAAGCACTTAGTGTATATATGCATTAAGCTCTTAAAACAGTTTTGTTTCATCTTAAAGGTAGGATTATAAGTGCAATTCTGCTTCCCTATTTATATAGTCTATAGTTTGTTAGGGCTTCATTAATAAAATAACACTGACTAGGCAGGTGACTTAAGCAGCAGACATTTATTTCTCACAATTCTGGAAGCTAGAAATCCAAGATTAAGACATCAGTAGATTTGGATTTTTCAAAGTCCCTTCTCCTTGGCTTGCCGATTCGCCCTCTGCGTCCTCACAAAATCATCTTTCTTTCTGTGTGTTATCTGTGTCCTAATCTCCTCTTCTTGTAAGGACACCATTCAGATTGGATTAGGGTCCACCCAGGTGACCTCATTTTAATATAATCACCTCTTTGAAGACCTTATCTCCAAGACTGTCACATTCTGAGGTCCTGGGTTTAGGCCTTCAACTAACAAATCTGGGGAAGGACACGATTCCGCTCATAACATGAAGCTTGGTATTTAAAAAAATTTTTTTGTAAACTTTTATTAGTTTTTTTTTTTTTTTTTTTTTTTTTTTTTTGAGACGGAGTTTCGCTCTTGTTACCCAGGCTGGAGTGCAATGGCGCGATCTCGGCTCACCGCAACCTCCGCCTCCTGGGTTCAGGCAATTCTCCTGCCTCAGCCTCCTGAGTAGCTGGGATTACAGGCACGCGCCACCATGCCCAGCTAATTTTTTGCACTTTTAGTAGAGACGGGGTTTCACCATGTTGACCAGGATGGTCTCGATCTCTTGACCTCGTGATCCACCCGCCTCGGCCTCCCAAAGTGCAGGGATTACAGGCTTGAGCCACCGCGCCCGGCCTAACTTTTATTAGTTTTATAACCAACAAGCAATACGTAGTCAACTGGGGGAATATTCTACAAAAAAAGTAAATACTGTATGTCTGTCTTACAGGAGGAAATGGTACCCAGATGATGGGTCTTTTTTGTTTTTGGAGACAGAGTCTTGCTCTGTCGCCCAGGCTGGAGTGCAATTGTGTGATCTCAGTTCACTGCAACCTCTGTCTCCCAGGTCCAAGCAATTCTCCTGCCTCAGCCTCCCAAGTAGCTGGGATTACAGGTGCCTGCCACCACACCTGGCTCATTTTTTGTATTTTTAGTAGAGATGGGGTTCTGTCATGTTGGCCGGGCTGGTCTTGAACACCTGACCTCGGGTGATCTGCCCGCCTTGGCCTCTCAAAGTGCTGGGATTACTGGTGTCAGCCACCGGATGATGGCTTTTATCTGTGCTAGTATTTTCCAATGGTTCAGCTTATGATATTATTTAATTTTATAATTATTACTACTATACATGTTCTTTTTTTTTTCTTTTTCTTTTTCTTTTTTTTTTTTTGAGACTGAGTTTCGCTCTTGCTACCCAGGCTGGAGTGCAATGGCGTGATCTTGGCTCACCGCAACCTCTACCTCCTGGGTTCAGGCAATTCTCCTGTCTCAGCCTCCTGAGTAGCTGGGATTACAGGCACGTGCCATCATGCCCAGCTAATTTTTTGTGTTTTTTTAGGAGAGACAGGGTTTCACCATGTTGACCAGGATGGTCTCGATCTGTTGACCTCGTGATCCACCCGCCTCGGCCTCCCAAAGTGCTGGGATTACAGGCGTGAGCCACCGCACCTGGCCCATATATATAATTTTTTTTTTTTTTTAAAGGTGGGGTTTCTCCATGTTAGTCAGGCTGCTCTCGAACTCCTGACCTCAGGTGATCCACCCACCTCGGTCTCCCAAAGTTCTGGGATTACAGGCATGAGCCACCACGCCTGGCCTACTATTATACATGTTCTTTACATACAGGGTCTTAAAGATTCATTTTCCTAAATATTACATTCCAGCATGACTACTGAAAGAGAATACAGATGAAATGGCATTGGCTAAACGACCTTAGAAAAAGGGTGTGACTTTCTTACCCTTGAGCTTATGACATCGTCATGAAGGTGATAAACTCACATCTGTAATAACTTAAATTTGACTAAATCTGTTTTGTTTTGGTTTGGTTTTTGTTCTAGTAGAGACAGGGTTTTGCCATGTTGCCCAGACTGGTCTTGAACTCCTGAGCTCAAACTGTCCTCCTGCCTCGGCTTCCCAAAGTGCTGGGATTACAGGACTCAGTCACCACGCTTGGCCTGCATCTATTTTAATGCCATTGATGAATACAAAAAAATAGGTAAAATATTTAAGTTTGATTATTAAACCTATAAACTATAATCTTTATTTTATTTTATTTATTTTTTAAAGTCAGTCAAATTTAGCCATGGTGGGTTGTATCCCAACTTTAGTGACACTGATGTTAATAAGTTCTGATAACCCACCTCCAGCGGACCAGCCTAAACTGTAATCTTCCTAAGTTTTATTATTGATGTAGCTGATACACATTGGATAAACAGGAAAACCATTTCACTGAGCAGAGAAAGAAAAGCATAATTTATTTTAAAATACTGTAAAAATCTACTGTAACAGATTTTGAATATTACATTTTTCAGCATATAATCTCAATTTTCTATCCCATAAACTGAGTATTTATGGATGTCTTTATACAAATTCAGCCCGATACAGTGAATGAGAAAAGAAAAAGCTACAGATTTCATTCTCAACAAGCTTGCAATCTAGTTGAGGAGGAATCGTTAACA
Organism: Saimiri boliviensis; assembly: GCF_048565385.1. NCBI lineage: Eukaryota > Metazoa > Chordata > Mammalia > Primates > Cebidae > Saimiri > Saimiri boliviensis. The sequence continues at coordinate 45,158,762 of NC_133463.1, forward strand.
AAAATAAAACTAACACAAGGCAAAAATAAATAATTGTAAATTATGACTGGTGTAGTAGGTCTGAGGAAACATAAATCAGTGTGGGTTGAAACAACCTGGGTTCATATTGGGAAGGCGGTGCAACTACATCCAGGCCTTGGAGGAGGCAATAAACTGACAGAGGGAGGAAGGGAAAACATCCCAGACAAGATGAGAACATGGGGACGAGGGAGGAACAAGGCCAATTCAATGATGCACTTTGAGAACAATTGGTGGATCCACCTGATGGGGCTGAGAGCATCTGAGAGTAAAACGTGGACAACAAAGCTGAAGAGGCTGGGCGCGGTGGTTCACGCCTGTAATCCCAGCCCTTCGGGAGGCCAAGGCAGGCAGATCACATGAGGTCAGGAGTTCGAGACCAGCCTGGCCAACATGGTGAAACCCCGTCTCTACTAAAAATACAAAATATTAGCTGGGCATGGTGGTGGGTGCCTGTAATCCCAGCTACTGGGGAGGCTGAGGCAGGAGAGTTGCTCAAACCTGGGAGGTGGAGGTTGCAGTGACCTGAGATCGTGCCACTGCACTCCAGCTTGGGCGACAGAGTGAAACTCTATCTCAAAAAAACAAAAAACAAAAAAACCCTCCTCACCTAAAAATCAAAAATAATTGCTTGCTCTGACTTCAGAGAATGTCCAAGTCCCTAATGATAAGAGCTCTGATTACATATGCAGTCTCCACTGTTGAACTCTAACTACCCACTAAGGGAGTCAGTTTCGTAAGAGGCCATGGATGCTACCTTAGTCCTCATCCCAAATGACCCTTATATCCTCCTAGAGAGCATGATGCCTCTGTCAGCACCATGGGTAGTGATGTGGGTAACTCCTAGTATAGGAAGACAATTCCTCATCCCCCAAAAGAGCTCCAGTCACGGAAAGCTTCTCTTCATCTACGTCAGCAGTTCTCAACCCTAGCCACACCTTAGAATCACTTGAGGAACATGTAAAAATATACCACTGACTACACTTTACCCTATTTAACTCAAAATATAAATGCTTGAGGGGATGGATACCCTATTTTCCAAGATGTGCTTATTTCACATTGCATGTCTGTTTCAAAACATCTCATGAATATATACACTTACTATGCACCCACAAAAACTTTTAAAATTTTTCCCCTCCCCCTTCCCCCAACTTTTAATTTTTGAAATAAAATAAATAATTTTTTAATGCCTAAACTCCCTTTACGCAGTTATGCAAATTGTGAGGCCAAGGATATGACTGCAAACAATTAGTTTACATGAATAGCTGGGTGTGGTGGCTATGCACTTTGGGAGGCCAAGGCGGGTGGATTACCTGAGTTTAGGAGTTCAAGACTAGTCTAGCCGACATGGTAAAACCCCATCTCTACTGAAAATACAAAAAACTAGCCAGGTGTGTTGGCACTTGCTGTAATCCCAGCTACTTGGGAGGCTGAGGCAGGATAATTGCTTGAATCCAGGAGGCGGAAGTTGCAGTGAGCTGAGAACGCACCATTGCACTCCAACCTGGGTGACAGAATGACACTCAGTCTCCCCCCGCCCCGCCAAAAAAAAACCGATTACATAAATGAGCTTTCTTCCCCATGAAAATAGTATGTGTCACTCTGTGTTTGGTCTAACACACACAAAATTCCCACCCTGTCTGGCACGGATACACTCAACATGCAACATTAACTACAATTTCCATTTTATTTTTATTTTTCTCCAGAGAATAGTCCGTCTTCAGTCTTTAAGGACTCAACTTCTTACATGGGCTTTGGTGGGAGTCATGGGGCAGCACCCGCAGATCAAAATCAAGTGGGGTGCTGGGTCCTTGTGGGCTTCATGAAATCGATTCCTGACTCCTTTGCTGTGAATTGCACAACTCACACAGTAATGTAGCTTCACATACCGCTCAAGAAGCACATAGGCATCAAAGATGCTCAATTCAGAAATGTCCCTGACTGCTGCGGCCTCCACTATGTTTTCAATGATAAATTTCTCAATGGCCTTGTCCTTGGGCACGCATCAGGCCCAGATCGTGCAGCGAATAGGCTGCACGTGGCTGAGGCCCTTTTTGGCACGAGCATTGTTCCTTCTTTTCTTTGTCATCTTGGAGGCATGGACCTGAGAGAGCATAAATAAATAATTTTAAAAATTTAGGATCTCTGGGAGTTCCACCCAACAGTCTAAGCAGTCAAGGTCTTTCATACCTATATTTCTACCCAGGAAAAGAAAACGGAACCAGTGTAGTAACTCTTTGCTGATATAGAATCTAAAAGACCCCAATGTTCAGGAGAGCACTGGCAGAGTAACCACTGCTTGGAAGCTTTCTTTGGTCCGCCGTCAGAGTTGGTTGTACTGGCACCATGATTCTTGTTGACTGTTAAATCCATGAATGATATAATGGCCTGCATGATCTTAAGTCCTACTACTGTAATTTATGCTAACTTGCTTGCCTATGCTAATGGCTAGACAACCACACACACATACACACACACACACACACACACTTTGTCTCTTTCTCTTTCACCTGGGTTTTGAAGAAAACTATTGAATTATACACTGTTGGGTTTGTTTTTCCCTAATATGAACTTTTCTTTTGGATCTTATGTATTCTGTGTATAATTACATTTTGTCATGTCTGTTTCTGCTCAGAATCACTACTCCATGGAGAACATTGGTCTATTCTACTGACTCCAAAATGAGTTTAACCAATCTGGACACTTAGACATTGTCATCACTTTCTCACCTTTAACTTCATCAATATTAGTAACACTGTTACACAATACTGGGAAACTAGAAAATAAAACATCCAGGCCCAGTGGTGCACGCCTGTAATCCCAACACTTAGGGACGGTGGGGCAGGTGGATTGCTTGAGCCCAGAAGTTCAAGACCAGCCTGGGCAACATGGCAAAACCCTGTCTTTACAAAAAAATAAAAATAAAAATAAAGCCTGATGTAGTGGCACACACCTGTAGTCTCAACTACTCAAGAGGTTGAGGTCGGAAAATTGCTGGAGCCCAGGAGAACAAGGCAGCGAGCCATGTTCACACCACTGCACTCTAGCCTGGGTGACACAATGAGACTCTGTCTCAAAAAAATAAATAAATACAATTAAATACATCTTTATAGAACTCATTTAAATGCTACAATTAAATGCATCTTTATAGAACTCATTTAAATTCTCAACCCTTTTAAAGCAAGTTCTGAATTATTTTACCCATTGGAATCATTCTTTTGTCTCATCTCTGCCAAATGTCAGCTAATTCTCTTTATGAAATTCCAGAGGTGAATACAGGTTTTCCTATGCAACAAGGAAAAAGAGGGGATTCTCTTATTCTCAGTAGATCTCAATTTCTTCATCTTTGCAATGAAGGGTTTGGACAAGATAATGAAGCCCCTCTAGTTATTTTACTTTTTTTTTTTTTTTTTAACTAATTCTTACAACCCATTTATTCCCTAATCCCAAAGAACCAGTCCTAAATAATACACATTTGGTAATTTTTTTTAGCAAAACATATTTACTCATGAGACATGATACATTTTTAAAATGAACGTTAAAGAAATGTCACCTGTTTGTTTGTTTGTTTGTTTGTTTGTTTGTTTGTTTGAGGCAGAGTCTCACTCCCTCACCAGGCGACAGGCTGGAGTGCAGTGGCGCGACCTCGGCTCACTGCAACCTCCGCCTCCGCCACTGCAATTCTCCTGCCTCAGCCTTCCGAGTAGCTGGGCCTACATTTTTCTTTTTTTTAATTTTTTTGAGATGGAGTCTTGCTCTGTTGCCAGGCTGGAGTGCAGTGGCGCGATCTCGGCTCACTGCAACCTCCGCCTCCTGGGTTCAAGCGATTCTTCCGACTCAGCCTCCCGAGTGGCTGTGACCACAGGCGCATGCCACCACGCCCGGCTTTTTCTTTTGTATTTTTATTAGAGACGGGGTTTCACCAGGTTGGCCAAGATGGCCTCGACCTCTTGATCTGGTGATCCGCCCACCTCGGTTTCCCACAGTTCTGGGATTACAGGTGTGAGCCACCGCGCCTGGCTGCCTGTTTCTAATAAAGTCTAAAAAGCTTGTTTCAAGCCCAAATTCATTTACTAAGAACCTATATAACCTTATGCAGGGTGCCAAGGGTTTTCAGCCTCCCCATTTGCTATTGTTGAAACTACTACCATTTATCTAAAAACATGTTTTAAAACTGAATTACGTGTGAATAAAACGATAAAATGTCTGGAATGTGTTTCAAAATAGTCTGGGGGTTAGAGAGGGTGAGAATAATTTGAATAGAAGAAACAAGACCGTCTATTGCTGAAAATTGCTGAAATTGGGGTTTTATTATACTATTAAGTGGACGTAAGGATAAAATAAGATGAAATGACCAATACCTTTGAAAAGTTTTAGTTTTTATTTTTAGAATGTATTAGTAAATATACACTATTAATAAACATATATATGTATTTGGGACAAGTCACTCTTGCCTAGGCTGGAGTGCAGTGGCGTGACCATAGCTCACTGCAGCCTCAACCTCCTGGGCTTTAGGAATTTTCTTACCTCAGCCTCCTGAGTAGCTGGGACCACAGGTATACACCACCACACCTGGATACTTTTTTAAATCTTTTGTAGAGAACAGGGTCTCCCTATGTTGCCCAGGCTGATCTCAAACTCACAGGTGCCAGCAATGTTCCCACCTCAGTCTCCCAGATTGCTGGGATTACAGGCATGAGCCACCACGCCTGAAAAGTTTTCTTTAAAAAACTTAAAAATATAGCCGGGCACGGTGGCTCAAGCCTGTAATCCCAGCACTTTGGGAGGCTGAGGCGGGTAGATCACGAGGTCAAGAGATCGAGACCATCCTGGTCAACATGGTGAAACCCCATCTCTACTAAAAATACAAAACATTAGCTGGGCATGGTGGCACGTGCCTGTAGTCCCAGCTACTCAGGAGGTTGAGGCAGGAGAATTGCCTGAACCCAGGAGGAGGAGGTTGCGGTGAGCCGAGATCGCGCCATTGCACTCCAGCCTGGGTAACAAGAGCAAAACTCCATCTCAAAAAAAAAAAAAAACTTAAAAATATCTAACAAAGTAAGATCTTTTTAGCAAATCTTGATTGACATGTGGGTGAGCTAATACGCACATTTTCATTTTCCATGGCTTCCTGAAATTAAGAACTAGCTAAATAAATAAGGTGATTTGTTTTCAATGCAAATTCCAAATTGAACTACCATTTAACACAGCAATCCCATCACTGGATCACTGGGTATATACCCAAAGGAACATAAATCATTCTGCCAAAAAGATACACGCATTCATATGCTCATTGCCATGCTACACACAATAACAAAAACATGGAATCAATCCAGTTGCCTGTTAACAGTAGACCAGATAAAGAAAACGTAGTACATATACCCCCATGGAGTACTACACAGCCTTGAAAAAGGATGAAATAATATCTTTTGCAGCAACATGAATGCAGTTGGAGGTCACGATCTAAGGCAAATTAATGCAGGAACAGAAAACCAAATATCACATGTTCTCACCTATAAGTGGGAGCTCAACATTAAGCGCACATGGACATATATATGAGAGCAATAGACACTGTGAACTGTTAGAGAGAGGATGGAGAGGGGGGATGGGTTAAAAAAAAAAAACTACGGATTGGGTGCTACACTCACAATGTGTCACTACCTGGTGATGAGATCCGTACTCCCAACCTCAGCATCACAAAGCATTTCCGTGTAATAAAATTCCACACATACTCCCATTTCACTAATATAAGGTTTTTTTGTTTGATTTTCGAGATGGAGTCTTGCTCTTGTTGCCAGGCTGGAGTGCAATGGCATGATCTCCACTCACTGCAGCCTCCGACTCCTAGGTTCAAGCAATTCTCCTGCCTCAGCCTCCCAAGTAGCTGGGATTACAGGCATGTACCACCACCCCTGGCTAATTTTTTGTATTTAGTAGAGATGGATTTTCACCACATTGGCCAGACTGGTCCTGAACTTCTGATCTCAGGTGATCCACCCACTGCAGACTTTCAAAGTGCCAGGATTACAGGCCACTGCACCTGGCCCTAAAAGTTAATTTTTTTTTTTTTTTTTTTTTCCTTGAGACGGAGTTTCACTCTTGTTACCCAGGCTGGAGTGCAATGGCATGATCTCGGCTCACCGCAACCTCCGCCTCCTGGGTTCAAGCAATTCTCCTGTCTCAGCCTCCTGAGTAGCTGGGATTACAGGCACGTGCCACCATGCCCAGCTAATTTTTTGTATCTTTAGTAGAGACGGGGTTTCACCATGTTGACCAGGATGGTCTCGATCTCTTGACCTCGTGATCCACCCGCCTCAGCCTCCCAAAGTGCTGGGATTACAGGCTTGAGCCACCGCGCCCGGCCAAAAGTTAATTTTTTTTTAATTTTATTTTATCTTTTTGAGATACAGTCTTGCTTTGTCATCCAGACTAGAATACAGTGGCACAATCTTGGCTCACTGCAACCTCTGCCTCCCGGTTTAAACGATTCTCCTGCCTCAGTCTCTCTGGTAGCTGGGACTACAGGTGTAGCACCACCACGCCTGACTAATTTTTGTATTTTTAGTAGAGATAGGGTTTCACCCTATTGGCCAGGCTGGTCTCAAACACCTGACCTCAGGTGATCCACCCGCCTTGGCCTCCGAAAGTGCTGGGATTACAGGTGTGAGCCACTGTGCCTCCAGGTTTATATTTATTACAAACAAAATAATGGGAGTTCTGTTGAAGTAAAAATTTATACACTGAGATGAATATTTGGAATTGTGGAAATAGAAATAGTGAAAATTTCACATTTCTCAATATTTTAGTGACTTAAATAATTTACCTTTTTAAAAGTCTCTTTTGTTATTAATAAACTCAATTTTAAACTTAAGTCAATGTGCTTTTTTGCCTTTTCAAAGACAAAAAAATTAGTAAAAATGGCAGATATTACATTTGCATCAGCTAAAAATAATAATGTTTACAATTGTCTAGATGTAACAATTTTTAAACATACAAATTTAGTATGTAGTAGGAAAATACATTTAAAAATTATAAGGAATTATGCCAGATAAAAAATATAAATGCACCTTTTATTAATTATATGAATATTGAAAACTAAATATTCTGATTTAAAAATAGGTTCTATAAAATTTCAGAGTAGTAAACATTTGCTTTCTAGATGTGTAAATAAGAAACCTTTCACAATTAAACAGAAATATCAGTATATCATAACAAAAAAATGTAAACAGAAATATCAGTATATCATAGCAAAAAAAAAATGTAGTACATAATGGAAAGGCAGGTGTTGTTGTGTATTCAAGCTTTCAAGTTTGATTTCCATTAAAATGTTTTCTACAACTTGTAAGAACCACACACAAAAGTAAAAAGACAAAGTAAGCCTCTTATACACTGAGGAAAGTACTTAAAACTTAATACTCAGATATCCCCATGCCTAGACTCTGCTTTAGAAGGTCTTCCATAAATTACGATGAAGATGACACATATCTGAACCACACAATAAACAGCAGTTTTCTTGGTCTTCTGGGTAAGCAGTGATGTTCTTTCTTGTTATTATAAAACAATCATGGCTAAGTTTTGCCAACAATGTTGCTCCAGTGTGGGCTTACATGAGGTACCATACTATTGTAAGAGCAGCTATGATGCCATTCAAAATCGCCATGCTATGGCCCGTGTGGAAAGAGTGTCCAGTCAGTTTCTTAAACCTGGCAGGTGAACACGGAACAGGAGGAAACATTCCTGGTTCAAAAGAATCGAAGTAAGTCACCGTCCAAGAAGAGCTGCAACCGGAAAATCCAGCAGCCAGGGATATTATAAGCAGAGTCTAGACCAGTCCTAATAGCGCAGGGTCTGCATCATCTTCATTTTCCAAATTCTCAGCATGCAACTGTGTAAACACAGAGGGCCACAGCTTCCCTCCACGCTCCTTCCCCTTAATTTACAGTTTCTAACATGCACTCACCTGAATCATCTAATTTAATCTTCATAGACAAATCTTTGATATAAACAGCAGATGTTTGTGATCCTATTTTTCAGATGAGAAAACTGCGTCGGAGGTTTCAGAATAGTTTCTTTTTTTTTTTTTTTTTTTTTTTTTGAGGCGGAGTTTCGATCTTGTTACCCAGGCTGGAGTGCAATGGCACGATCTCGGCTCACCACAACCTCCGCCTCCTGGGTTCAGGCAATTCTCCTGCCTCAGCCTCCTAAGTAGCTGGGATTACAGGCACGCGCCACCATGCCCAGCTAATTTTTTGTATTTTTAGTAGAGACGGGGTTTCACCATGTTGACCAGGATGGTCTCGATCTATCGACCTCGTGATCCACCCACCTCAGCCTCCCAAAGTGCTGGGATTACAGGCTTGAGCCACCGCGCCCGGCCAGAATAGTTTCTTAATTCCTCCATGTTTACTGTGTTTACCAAGATCTTGGAAGAGATAAGTTTTTTTCAGTTTTAATCTAGAAGCTCAGAATCATTAATCTGATTTTAAAGTGGATTATACTACTACATATTTTGTCCACACTTATGGCAGTTGTAAACTGCATTATGGTTATGTTTAAGAAATGTTCCAGAAAACCCCATAGGCTTTTCTCGCTACTGGGGAAGTAGGTCTGAATCCATGCCAAACCGGAAAAGCATGTTATGACCATACCAACTTGTCTGAAATCTAACTTGAGAAAAGGTTAGTTGTAAATATCTCCAATGGAATTTTGTCCTGAAAAAAAGTGAAAGAATGGACATAAACATCAGGCCACACCTTTTTAGGAAGGCATTCTGTGGCCAGTAAAGACAGCAGGGAGAGTCCTGAGGGCCAGGGAATTTCCAGGGTGATGACTGACCCACGTCCTCTTCCCCTTCCCACGGAATAAAAATGGGGATTTCTTTCATTGCTGACCAGTCCTTAGGACTTCCCCAGGCTCCATAAGAGAAGATACCAAAGTGGGGATCCCCACTCTTGGGGACTCCTAAAGCTTCCTTTAGGCGGGGGGTTCTCAACCCTGACTACCTTTGAGAAACACTGGGAGATTTTACAAAAATACTGATCCCTGAGTCCCACCCCAAATCAATTGAATCTGCCTAGGCTTCAGTAGTTTGAGAACCTTCTGGGTGATGCTAATGTACAGTAGAGGCTGAGGACCACTGCTTTGGGCTGTCTGCTAATAACCACAAAGGCCTCTGCATTCCACTGCCATCATGCCTGTAATCCCAGCACTTCGGGAGGCGGAGGTAGGCAGATCACTTGAGCTCAGGAGTTTGAGACAAGCTTGGCCAACAGAACCCCATCTCTACAAGAAATACAAAAATCCCCCGGGCATGGTGGCATGCGCCTGTAGATCCAGCTATTCAGGAGGTTGAGGTGGGAGAATCGCTTGAGTCCGGGAGGCTGAGGTTGGAGTGAGCTAAGATTGCACCAGTGCACTCCAGCCTGGGGCACAGCCAGACTCTGTCTAAAAAAAGAAATAAACAAACAACTGAGAGTGTGAAGATTTGCGATTTGGCACCCTTCCGCCTTTCCTATCTTTCAGCATGGCCCTCCCCACCTCTCCTTGCCCACCTCACATACTCAGTGCTCTTCTTTTCCGTTTGGTTCTGCCTCCCCCCGTATCTCCTCTCCTATAAATATCAGTACACAGGAAACAGGACACGATTCACATTAAAGTATGTAAAACTCTCAGGGCACAGTGGCTCACGCCTGTAATCCCAGCACTTTGGGAAGCTGAGGCAGGAGGATCGCTTGAAGCCAAGAGTTTGAGACCAGCCTGGGCAACACAGCAAGATGCCATCACTGAAAAAAAAAAAAAAAAAAAAAAAAAAAACACAAAAATTAGCCAGGCATGGTGGCGCATGCCTGCAATTCCAGCTATTCAGGAGCTGAGGTGAGATGATCACCTGAGCCCAGGAGGTTGAGGCTACAGGGAGCTGGATTACGACACTGCACTCCAGCCGGGATAATAGCATAAGACCATGTCTTAAAATATATGTATAAACTGATAACCTAAAGCAACCGCCATCACAGGACCACACACTCATCTCTACTGTAGAATAAAACCATGCTGTAATTCACTAAGGGCAATAGGCTTCAGCAGAACCCAGCACCCACCACCAGCACCATGCCCATGCTTAGGAAATGTAGCACCTGTTTGGGCCAGAAGAAGCTTCCTCTGCCCCCACTGGTCGTAACTCTGAGAGCTTCACTAGACACACCTGTGCCTCAGCCCAGTGTCCCAGGAACAGCCTCTTGCAAACCCCAAAAGAAGCAGAGAAACAGAAGGAAACACACATTGACACCCATAGACATTCTGTGCAATTGGAAGTGTGCTCAGAAAGGGGAATCATTCTATTATGTTAAGAACCAGCTTTCCTATCTCTGAAGAAGGAATAGTATACCCCAAGGAAACATGGAGAGATAGCATATAATTCAGGGGTAAGGAACCAAATAAACATTTGCTAAATTCTACTTAACTATATGACAAATCATCAAAACCAAACTGTAAGTATCTGGTGTGGTTTGAATAGAAGCCAACAGATCAGTGAGAGTGCGAAGGGTGAGTCATTTTATGCTTTCAGGATGTTTCACTGAGAGTGAGCTCCGCTGCCCCAGCAGTGCAGGTTTCAAATCACACAAACAGCAGAAGCCCATAAGTCACCACAGTCTAGTTACACCTAATTCAAGTTATACTGTGTTTACATCCTCCAGGAAAGTCATCACAGAATACATCATGGGACTTTGTGCATACAGCTTAGCAATTATCGGAAGGAACCAAAAAGCTGCCCTTTGTGAGTGGCTGGTTTCATGTATCTATACTGAAGGCAACCAATGTTTGAGCCCAGATTGCTTATTACGTATTTAGTCCAGCATTCTATATTTTTTCTTTTCTTTTTTTGTTTTCCTTGAGACAGTCTCCCTCTGTCACCCAAGGTGGAGTGCAGTAGTGCGATCTTGTCTCACCGTAACTTCTGCCTCCTGGGTTCAAGTAATTCTCCTGCCTCAGCCTCCCGAGTAGCTGGGATTACAGGCACTCACCACCACACCCAGCTCATTTTTGTATATTTAGTAGAGACAGGATCTTACCATGTTGGCCGGGCTGAACTCAAACTCCTGACCCCAAGTGATCCGCCCACCTCGGCCTCCCAAAGTACTGAGATTACAGGCATGAGCCACTGTGCCCAGCCTAGCCAGCATCCTAAACATGACAAGCGAACACAGTTATAAACCAATATACAAATAATGTGGGAGAAATAGTTATCCCATGAAATTGCCTGAAAGTTCCCTGAGCCAGAAATTACAAAATTTCTGTTAATATAGACATTACCAGAGAAGGTGAGTGGAAAAGAAAGACAGCAGGTAAATCTCGATTCTGTCCTAAGACCTACCACACAGCTGATGAGTGGTTGTCATTGTCAAGGCTGAGAAGCAAACAAGCAAGCAATTGCTACAAATTAGTTACACTTACAAAACCTCTTCCAGACCCGACTTTGTGAAACAGAAGCAGCACCAGCCAAGAAACATTTTTAGGTGGTCCTTTTGTGGTCAAAATAACTTGAGGTTAGTCTATTCTTGGAAGTTTGGAAGTAATCTGTTGACATATGGATGTAACAAATTATCCACACCCCCAAATTTTTGTTTCGAAAACATACTGCCAACTGTGAAATGTGTGGCTCATTACTATTTGGGAGATGCTCCTGTAATAATTTAATAATAATCACAGCAGTAGTTCTAACTTCTGACTATTTTATAAATACTAATCACCATATCCTGTTGGCTAACTTGGCACTGGCAGCTTGGAATTTACAATAACAATAAAAGCATCTAAAATTCATTCAACCCTGTCCATTTGCTCAGGATTGGGACACAGGCTTTGTGTCGTAAACTCATCATTGTTTCCATTTTGATTAAGAAGGAAGAGGCTCAGTGAGGTTTAGGGACTTTCCCAAACAAGACCGCTAGGCACAAGCTGCAGATTTCGGCCCCAGGTCTGTCTGTTTTGCACGTCTTTACCACTATGCTGTGTTGTCTCTCTAATGAAGCACATCAGCAAACTAAGAAAATACAGACTAGTTAAGCTATAAATTGGGAAGTGTGGATATAACCAGTTGGGTTCTACATTTCCTCTACATTCATTCTACATTTCCTCTAGAATTTTGTTGCATTTTACATTTTGTGGCAGACAAAACAAAATAAGCAAAATATATGTTATGTTATAGGAGAAAATCTTCACAACTTTGAGGTAAGCAAAGATCTCTTAGGACATAGAAAGTTCTAATGATAAAAGAAATAATTGGTAAGTTGGACTTCCTCGAAATTTTTTAAATGTATGTTTTTCAAAAGACGCGATTAAGCAAATGAAAAGTAATCTACATACAGGGAGAAAATATTTATAATACAAATATCTGATGATGGACTTGTGTCCAGAATATCTAAAGAACTCTTACAACTCAACAGAAAAAAAAAATAATGCAAGTAAAGATTTGTGGAGGGATTTGAACTGCTATTTTATGAACAAAAATATATGAATGACGATAAGCACGTGAAAAGACTGTTAATAGCCTGCATCATAGGAAAAGGCCAATTAAAACCGCAATGAGATGCCACTATACACCCACTAGAATAGCTAAAAACCCTAAAGACTCATCTAAAAAGCTCCTGGAACTGGTAAATGAATTCAGCAAAATTTCAGGACGCAAAATTAATGTATACAAATCAGCAGCCCTGCTACACACCAACAGCGACAAAGCTGAGAATCAAATCAAGAGTTCAACCCCTTTTATGACAGCAACAAAAAATTAGGAATATACTTAACCAAGGAGGTGAAAGACCTCTACAAGGAAAACTACAAAACACTACTGAAAGAAATCATAGATGACACAAAGAAATGGAAGCACATCCCATGCTCATGGATGGGTAGAATCAATATTGTGTAAATGACCATACTGCCAAAAGTAATCTACCAATTCAATGTGATTCTCATCAAAATACCACCTTCATTCTTCATAGAACTAGGAAAAACAATCCTAAAATTCATATGGGACCAACAAACAGCGGCACAGCCAAAGCAAGACTAAGCAAAAAGAACAAATCTGGAGGCATTACATTAATACACTTCAAACTCTATTATCAGGCCATAGTCACCAAAAGAGCATGGTACTAGTATAAAAATAGGCATATAGACCAACGGATCAGAATAGAGAACCCAGAAATAAAGCCAAATACTTACAGTCAACGGATTTTGGACAAAGCAAACAAAAACGTAAAATGGGAAAATGACACCCTATTCAACAAACGGTGCCGGGATCACTGGCAAGCCACGTGTAGGAGAATGAAACTGGATCTTCATCTCTCACCTTATTCAAACATCAACTCAAGATGAATCAAAGACTCATATCTAAGACCTGAAACCAGAAAAATTCTAGACGATAACATTGGAAAAACCCTTCTAGACATTGGCTTAGGCAAAGACTTCATAACCAAGAACCGAAAAGCAAACACAACAAAAAGAAAGATAAATAGATGGGACTTAATGAAACTAAAAAGCTGCTGCACAGCAAAAGAAATAATCAGCAAAGTAAACAGACACCACACAGAGTGGGAGAAAAATCTTTGCAATCTATACATCTGACAAAGGACTAATATCCAGAATCTGCAAGGAATTCAAACGAACTCAGCAAGAAAAAAAAACAATTCCATCAAAAAGTGGGCTAAGAACATGAATAGAAAATTCTCAGAAGAAGATATGTGAAAGGCCAACAAACATATGAAAAACTGCTCAACATCACTAATTATCAGGGAAATGCAAATCAAAACTACAATGTGATACTACCTAATTCCTGCAAATATAGCCATAATTAAAAAAAAAAAGTAAAAAAAAAAAAGATGTTGGCATGGATGTGGTGCAAAGCGAACACTTCTACACTGCTGTTAGGAATGTAAACTAGTACAGCCGCTATGAAAAACAGTGTGGAGATTCCTTAAAGAACTAAAAGAACTACCATTTAATCCAGCAATCCCATTTCTGGGTATCTACCCAGAGGAAAAGAAGTCATTATACAAAAAGATACTTGCACACACATGTTTATTGCAGCACAACTGGCAAATGCAAAAATATGAAACCAGCACAAATGCCCATCAATCAACAAGAGGATAAAGAAAATGTGGTAAATATCTACCACGGAATCCTCCTTAGCCATAAAAAGGAAAGAAATAATGGCATTTGCAGCAATCTAATGGAGACCATTAGTCTAAGTGAAGTAACGCAGGAATGGGAAACCAAACATTGTATGTTCTCAGTCATAAGTGGGAGTTAAGCTATGAGGATGCAATGGCATAAGAATGACACAATGGGGCCAGGTATGGTGGCTCCTGCCTGTAATCCCAGCAGGCGGCCGAGGCAGGCAGATCATTTGAGGTCAGGAGTTCAAGATCAGCCTAGCCAACGTGGTGAAACCCCATCTCTACTAAAAAATACAGAAATTAGCCAGGTGTGGCAGTGGGCGCCTGTAATCCCAGCTCCAAGGGAGACTGAGGCAGGAGAATGACTTGAACCAGGGAGACAGAGGTTGCAGTAGGCCAAGGCGGCACCGCTGCACCGCAGCCTTGGCCATAGAGTGACACTTGGCCTCAAAGAAATAAAACCGAAACAGCAACATAAAGAGAATGATATAATGGACTTCAGGGACTCAGGGTAAAAGGGTGGGAGGGAGGTAAGGGATAAAAGACTACACACTGGGTACAGTATACACTGCCAGGGTGATGGGTGCACCAAAATCTCAGAAATCACCACTAAAGAACCCATCCATGTAACCCAACACCACCTGTTTCCCAAAAAACTATTGAAATTAAAAAAACCAAAAGCTAAACTAAACTAAAAGTGTCAGTGATCCAGGGGTTGTAGAGCAACTAGAAACGGCATACATTGCTAGAGGGTATGTTAAATGGTACAACCGCTGTGGAAAACAGTTGGCAGTTTCCTATGAAATTAACTGCTGGCCGAGCGTGCTGGCTCACTCCTGTAATCCCAGCACTTTGGGAGGCCGAGGCAGGTGGAGCATCTGGGGTCAGGAGTTCCAGACCGGCCTGACCAACATGGTGAAAGCTCATCTCTAAAAAGAAAGAAAGAAAGAAAGAAAGAAAGGAAGAAAGGAAGGAAGAAAGGAAGGAAAGAAAGAAGTTAAAGGCTACCGTATGGCCCAGAAATTCTAGGTATTTACCCAAGACAAATGAAAACATATCCATGCAAAGATTTGTACACAAATGTTTTATTCGTACTTATTCAGCTTTATTCATGAGTCTGAACTTGGAAATGACCCAAATGACTACTGACTGGAAAATTAATAAACAAGTTGCATACATCCTTAAAATGGAATACTGCTCAGAACCTTAAAAGGAGTGAAATACCAATACATGCAACATCACGGATGAATCTCACAAACATTATGATGAATGAGACACCAGATACAAAAGAGCACGTACGTAATGATTTCACTTATATGAAATTCTAGAAAAGGAAAGTTCAGAGTGATCTGCATCATTTATTTTTCTTCTCTGCTAGATCATTCCCATTAACAGAAAACATGTTCTTTCTCTCACTCCCACTCCCATTATTAAAAAGCACATCCGTTGCTGCCTGGAGCCAGGGATGGGGAGATAATTCACTGCCAAGAAAGGGACAAAAGGAAACTTTTTGACAGAATGGAAATGTTCCATGCCTTGATTGTGGTAATAGTTATATGGGTATAAATTCGTCAGACTCATCAAAATGCACACTTAAAGTGGGTATATTGAGTCATAGATAAACTATACCTCAATAAAGGCGATAAGATGTATATTTTATATACTTATTAAGAGGCAGTAAATGGGTTAGAGAGAAACAAAGCAAGGGAGAAGGATAGGGAGTGCGTGGGAATGAGGTGTTGGTGTCATTTTTAAACAGGTAGAAGCAAGAAGCCCAAATAAAAGGTTACTGCAATAACCCAGAAAAGAGATGATGATGAGTTAGACACACTATCGTAACGAGATAAGTGAACAGTGGTCAGTGAACAGTAGTCAGATTGCAACATAGCAAGACCGCATCTCAAACTAAAAAAAAAAAAGTGGGAGCAGGGAGTAAAGCATGAGTCCAAGATTCATTAAGCAAGCCTGTGCCACTGGGAGGAGGGCACTGACACAGGGACAGACAGCAGGGAGAAGCTTTTAGGGAAAAAATCAGAAATGCGTTTGGGGACATGCTATGTTAGACATCCAAGTAAAAATGTCGTGTAGACAGAAATCTACATTTGAGGAAAGAGTCCTGGGCTGGAAATTTAAGTTTGGAAGTCATTAGCATATCAATGACCTTTAAAGCCACAAGCCTGGATGAATTCACAAAAGAATAGACAGAGAAGAGAAAAGCATTCCAAGGATTGAGCCCCTAGTTTTCCAATGTCAAGAAGCCAGAGAGATGAAGAAGAACCAGCACAGAGACTCAGAAGGAGGGACCAGTTAATGAGGAGGAAAGCCGTAGTGTGGATTCTCCTAGAAGCCATGCTGTAGAGAGCAGGTGGCAGGGGGAGCATTTTAGAGGGAGTGAAGAGCTGCACTAAATGCTGCTGATAGATCAAGTGAATGGAGGACTGAGAGCTGATGGTCCATGGTAACCCTGACAAGAGCAACTTTGATAACCAATGGGACAAAAGCCTGATTGGTTAAACTGAGAGTATGAGGACAGTAATTGGAGACAGCAGTATAGAAAACTTTTCAAAGGAGTTCTAAAAGGAGAAGTGAAATGATATGAGAGCCATAGGGAGAAGGGGAGATAGAGTAACGATTAGGGAGCAATAGAAGAAATCAAGAGGGTGGATGCTCATGGGAATGATCCAGTGGTAGTGAAACTGGACAATTCCGGGAGAAAACGGATGACTCTAGAACAATGTTTTTGGCAATGCAAGAGGGGACAGGAGTGAGTAGCACGTAGACCATACTATGAGAAACAAAACAGAAAAGGACCTTCAGGCTGGGCAAGGTGGCGAGGCCTGTAATCCCGATACTTTGGGAGGCTAAGGCAGGAGGATCACTTGAGGCTAGGAGATGGAGACAAGCCTGGGTGACTAAGTGAGATCCTGTCTCTTCTGCAAAAAGTATTTTTTAAAAGTAGCTGGATATGGTGGCACATACCTGTAGTCTCAGCTACTCAAGAGGCTGAGGTGGGAGGATTGCTTGAGCTAGGAGTTGGAGGTGGCAGTGAGCTATGATTTCACCATTGCACTCCCGCCTGGGCAACAGAGCAAGGCCCCGTCTCTAAAACAAAAAGAGAAGAGACCTTTAATCAGACTTCCCAATGACACATATGTTGTGATTCTCTGAGTGCTCCCAATGCAGCTCTGACTCCATATCTTCCAGATGTGAACCATTTGTAGATAAAGAAAAACCTTTCCTTGCACAGCTAAATGTGTGGGGACTGCTTGCTCTGACCTCTCACCTCATGATGACCCTGGATCTTCATGCCACAAACTCTATTGCCAACATTCTTCTCCAGTTGACGGGATGTGAATTTTCCTTACAAGCAGCAAATACATTTCTTTTTCTCCTAATTTTGACATTTTCACATTTGATGGATGTTGAATTATTCTTCCAGATAGTTTCTGGCAGGATGAAACCAAGGGAGCTTATTTTAGCTTCCTCTCTTGTTTTTCCTGTGGCATTTTCACTCATGCCAACCCAGCTAAGGAATGAGGCATGGTGGTGAGTAGCTGCTGTGGAACCAGTAGCTGTGTTCCCAATCCAGGAGGTGGGTCAGGGAGCAGTCCTGTGGAGTCCACAAAAACCACAAAGTTAAAAAAAAAAGGTAAACAAAGCCACTAAGAAAACAACAAGGGTTACATAAAGGCTTGCCAGCCAGTTAGATCATCTGAGTCGGACTGAAAACATTTCTGAGCCACAAAGCCCAAGGACTCATACGGTAGGATGAGCCCCAATCCCTACGCCTTATCAGTTTAATCACTAGAGTTATGCCTTGACTGCCAGGAACATAAATATTTTGAAAGTCTTTGTCATTTTTATTATTTTAAGAGTGTGTTTCTAGTTTCCAAGTGATAGAATTGAGTTTCATACTGCTATAATTGCCTTCACATTTCTGGTTACTCTGCATGAAAAAAAAAGTATGTGAAGTCATTCAAAAACCCTCAGTAACAGAATGTGCTAGGCATTGTGCTAGCTAGTGAGAGCTTTAAACTGATGAAGACATGGTCTTTGCTTTTAAGGATCTCACTGGTTGGGGAGACAAACAAAAAGAGAATTGCACTGGGCACAGTGGCTCATGCCTGCAATCCTGGCACTTTGGGAGGCCAAGGTGGACGGATCACCTGAGGTCAGGAATTCAAGACCAGCTTGACCAACATGGTGAAACCCCGTCTCTACTAAAAATACAAAATTAACCAGGCATGGTGGTGCATGCCTGTAGTCTCAGCTACTTGGGAGCTGAGGCAGGAGAATCACTTGAACCTGGGAAGCGGAGGTTGCAGTGAGCTGAGATCTCACCATTGTACTCCAGTCTGGGCAACAAGAGTGAAAAAAGAGAGAGAGAATTGCAATGTAATGTGGTAAAGGCAATGGAGGTGAGTGGATAGATTATCAGAAGAGGACAAAAGAGGAACCTTGCCCTATCTAGAGAAGCTGCGGAGGCTGAGGGACTGCTAAAAACTTCATAGATAATGGGAACATCAGAGACCAAGCAGATGGCAGAAAGGTGAATGGGGAATCACAGCTGTTTGATGTTACTATACCGTAGAATGGGAGAGTGGGATTGGTGAGCCTTGAGACTGGAGAGCTGGACAAACACCAGCGAACACCAATGATGGGCAGCCTCAGATGCCTCAAGAAAGCAGCAAGTAGATGATGAGCTTTGGCAAGGGAGTCAAATCTTTAGATTTATTTCTGGTGAAGGAAACTTAGGGGTATGTGTAAGTTAGGTAATCTCAGGAGCACATCCTGAATCAAAGATTTGAGTCAAAGTCTTTTTTTTTGTTTTGAGATGGAGTCTCGCTCTGTCGCCCAGACTGGAGTGCAATGGCGTGATCTCGACTCACTGCAACCTCCACCTCCTGGGTTCAGGCGATTCTCCCACCTCAGCTTCCTGAATAGCTGGGACTACAGGCATGTGTCACCACACCAGGCTAATTTTTTGTATTTTTAGTAGAGACAGGGTTTCACCATGTTAGCCAGGATGGTCTCCATTGCCTGACCTAGTGATCTGCCCGCCTCAGCCTCCCAAAGTGTTTTAATTACAGGCGAGAGCCACCGCATCCAGCTGAGTCAAAGTCATCTTTAAACGAAATGATCCTAGAAGAAACTAGTAAGAAAGTGGGAGAAGCAGACTAGGGAAAGGGAAAGAGAAGAAGCCAAGCAATGGCGCAGTTTCAAGGGAAGTCCTAGACTCAGTCTGATCCTGTTTGGAACTCTGGACTGACAGTTACACCTCAAAATTTGTCCGCCTAAGGCAAGTATTTGGGTTTTTGTATCTGCACACCAGTCAGTTGTCACCTACTGCCCATCCTGGAGTTGACTCTTTGCAGGTCCTGTCCCTATGGGCTAGGCAGTTCCATTTCAGTGACAGGAACCAGCAAAGATGCAAGAGCTGGGGGTGGACAGACAGAGAGCTGGTGACAGAGATGGAAGGAATTTGGGCAAGGTACCAACAGTATCCACAGGGAAGACTTAATTAGAGTAAAGTGGAACTTTTTAATACTATTTTTAAAACAAGGAATATGTTCAGGCACAGTGGCTCATGCCTGTAATCCCAGCACTTTGGGAGACAAAGGCTGGTGCATCACCTGAGATCAGGAGTTCAAGACCAGCCTGGCCAACATGGTGAACCCCTGTCTCTACTAAAAATACAAAAATTAGCCAGGCGTGGTAGCAGGCACCTGTAATCCCAGCTACTCGAGAGGCTGAGGCAGGAGAATCACTTGAACCTGGGAGGCAGAGGTTGCAGTGAGCTGAGATTGTGCCACTGTACTCCAGCCTGGGAGACAGAGCAAGACTTCATCTCTATAAATAAATAAATAAGGAACACGTACAACAAATAGCTGTAACCCCTACCCCACCCTCCAATCTTTTCCCTTCTTGGACTGCCGTTTCCCTTCTGAGTGAGTAGTGACGGAGTTCCTATCTTTGGGCTCACCTGAGGATAAAGGACATGGTAGTAACCATGAAAACGGTGAGGATAACTAGAATACACATTCGCCGGCCATGAAAAACAAAGATTTTCTTTTATTTTTCTTTAATAGAAGCATAGCTGACTAAAAGATTCTCTTAAAACGGAGACAGGTTTATTTCCAACACCAATGTTTCCGAGTAAAAGAGTACATATAAAAATGTCACTTACGTGGATTGAGATGGGAAACTGGGTAGGAGGATACTGGAGTATCCAGGTGAGGGAGGATGGTGGACTGAACTGGGAAATAGGTGGTAGGAAGGAAGAGCACAAAGGATTCAAGAAATATCTAGCATCTTAAAGAGGCAGGATTGATTATTGATTAAATGTTAGCGATGAGTCAAGGAAGATACTCTTGTTTCTAGCCTGGGTGTCAGGGTAGATGGAAATATTAAATGAGACAGAAAAACACAAGAAAATGAATGAGTTTGGGTGGGGAGAGGATGATGATCTTGTAGTATCTTATTCTTATACATTTTTGTATTTTCAGATTGAGACCCAGAACCATCTATGTCCACACAGCTGGCTGTGTACCTTAATAGGACTTCACTCTTCAACTGCCTACATTAATATAATTTGGCTATTCCAAGAAAGTTGCCCATAAAAATGTGGCAGATAGCTTTATTGTTGTAAGAATTCCAAAATCTAGGCCTGGCACAGTAGCTCACGCTTGTAATCCCAGTACTTTGGGAGGCTGAGGCAGGTGTATCACAAGGTCAGGAATTTGAGACCAGCCTGGCCTACACGGTGAAACCCCATCTCTACTAAAAATACAAAAATTAGCTGGTCATGGTGGCACATGCCTGTAATCCCAACTACTTGGGAGGCTGAGGCATGAAAATCGCTTGAACCCAGGAGGTAGAGGTTGCAATGAGCCAAGATCGCGCCACTGCACTCCAGCCTGGGCAACAAGAGTGAAATTCCATCTCCAGAAAAAAACAAAAACAAAGAAGAACTCCAAAATGTATCCAAACTACAGGCTACTCAACTAACCCTCAGTAAACATCCCCTTCTTGAGCAACAGGTAGATATTTTATAAATGACTATTTACTCTTCAAGGTTCACTTCGAAACTCCTTCCTTGCTGTGTTCCCCAATCCTATTTTTTAAAATCCTAAACTATTATGTCATAAGTTTTAGCCTAATTCCAATTAGACCTACACATTGAACGACCCACCCATAACCAGTCCCCCAAAACATCATAAATAACCTACCTTTGTACTCTAGCCTCTCAGGCACTATTAAGACACTGTTAGGGCAATGGTTACTTTTACTACAATAAACAGTAGAGTCATTCTGCTTTCATTAATATAAAATAAAATAATTTTAAATAAAATTCTACTTTATCAACAGGCCATTTTTGTGGTATTCTGAGGGAGGAAGGATTTGACAAAATCCAAGATCATTTATACCTTCTACTGAGCAGCAGTTGAAGCTAATTTTACTTTTTATACATTCTCCCTTTTCTTTCTTTCATTCCTTCCTTTTTTCTTCTTATTTTTACCATTATTGATTTTTCCTAGTTTTATTTATTTTTTAAATTGACAATAATTACACATATTTATGAGGTACATTGTGATGTTTCGATACCTATAATGTACAGTGGTCAGATCCAGTTCAAACTTTTTTTTTTTTTTTTTTTTTTTGCGGGGGGGACAGGGTTTGGCTCTGTCACCCAGTCTGGAGTGCAGTGGCATGATTTCAGCTCACAGCAACCTTGGTCTCCTGGGTCAAGCCATCCTTCCACTTCAGCCTTGCAAATAGCTGGGACTACAGGTGTGTGCTACCAAATCTATTTAATTTTTGTATTTTTTGTAGAGATGGGGTTTTGCCATGTTGCCCAGGCTAGTCTCAAGCTTCTGAACTCAAACAATCCACCCACCTCGACCTCCCAAAGTGCTGCTATTACAGGCATGAGCCACCGCTCCAGGCCCACATTTTCTATTAGTCGCGCCAGGCCCACATTTTTGATTAGTGAGTTTTCTTAGCTCTTCATGTACATGCAACTGGAAGCAAACATTATTTTTCTGAGCCACTCTCCTTCCTTACACATGTTAAACAAATAGACTCTCAAAGGCTTTATTTTCAACTATTTGACCTTTTAAAGATTTAGAGACATAATTGTAAAGGACTCGACAATATTTCCAAAGGTTTCTCCCTGAAGAGTAAACCTGGGCTATTTTGGACATGGTGTGTACTATCATTTAAGTTTAAAGGAAAAAAAAAATTCTGTGAAAACTCTTGAAGTGTGGAGAGATATGTGTGAAGGTCCTGCTATCATACAGGATCATCAGACATGCCCTTGGAAAGCCAGCAGGGTAAGCTCTGCCTTTGGGTGGAGTGTAGAACCTTATGCCTTTTATTTTACAGATAATGTCCATATCTCCAGAATAAGGGTGCTCTGGACTGGCTGAGTTGCCACAGACAATAATTATATCTTTTCAGAGCTTCTGGCCCTTAAATCTTGGATGGTATAGACAATATCTAAAGAAACAAGACTCCTTCATCAAGGATTTACAGTTCTGTCATTCCATAGCTGTGATTTAGCTTTAGTTTCATGTTTGTTTCAAGTCATTATCTGAGATAAAAATTAAAATTGATTCTAGATCAATGGTTCTCAATGGAGGCAGGCAATTTCGCCCCTTAAGGGACACTTGGCAATACTTCCAGAACTTTGGGTTGTCACAACTGGGGGGTTGGAACACAGTGTGCTACTAGTATCTAGTGATAGAGACGAGAGACGCTGCTAAGCACTGTACAATGCACAGGAGTGTCAGCCTCTACAAATAATTATTGGTCCAAAATGCCAAATATAACAAGGTTATAAAACACTGATTTTGATAGTTTTTTTGCCGTTGGAAAATAGTGCAGGCATCTCCAAGCACTCAAGTGACAGATCTTTTTCCCTACAACCCCTCTGCCCGGCAGCTTGTTCCGCTTCATCTGCTCCTCCTCATCCTTCTCGGTGCACTGGAATGCCATCCCCTCAAACGCAAGCCTTCCCTTCCTTGCATCCCTGTTGCACTGTTGGCATAGCCATTATGACATTACCATACTTTACCGCGTGCAGTGTCTTTTGGAACTTGTCTCATTTCCCCCTCCATGATGGAAAGTCACACAAGGGCCTCAGCGTTGGCATTCCATGGCTAAGCACAGAATATTCTCTCCATCTTTTGTTGTTGTTGTTATTGAATCAAATTGAAATGGATTAAATTGAATAGCGTGCTCAGCTTATATCTAGCCACAGAATGAGTTGTGGTAGACAGTGATGCTTACTTTAGTCTTCTGGTCTGTCGTTTTCTTTTTCTTTTTTTTTTTTTCTTTTTTTTTTTTTTTGAGACAGTCTTACTCTGTACTGCAGGCTTGAGTGCAGTGGTGCAATCTCGCAATCTCTGCCTCCTGGATTCAAGCGATTCTCCTGCCTCAGCCTCTCGAGTAGCTGGGATTACAGGCATGTGCCACCACGCTGGGCTAACTTTTGTATTTTTAGTAGAGAGAGGATTTTGCCGTGTTGGCCGGGTTGGTCTTGAACTCCTGACCTCAGGTGATCAGCCTGCCTCGGGCTCCCAAAGTGCTGGGATTACAGGCGTGAGCCACTGTGCCCAGCTTTGGTCTGCCATTTTCAGTCTTCTCCCTGGAGTGTTTCAGTGAACTCAGGGGAACTGGATGATCCCCGTCCATTTCCTGTTTTTCAACTGCCAATTCCCTTGTAAGGGGTGGCCCCCACTGTGGAATTCTTTGGAAAACAGGTCCGGAACTCTAGTGAATAGACAATCAGTATAAATACTGGAAAAGAGAATACGCCAAACTTTACAATATTTAGATGAGTAAGATCGTGTGGTGGGCAGAATAATGGGCTGACAGTAATATCCGCATTCTAATTCCTGGAACCTGTGAATATGTTACATTGCATGGCAAAGGGGAATCAGACTAACAGATGGAATTTAGGTTGCTAATTAGCTGATCTTGTGGTAGGAAGATTAGCCTGGATTATCCAGGTGGGCCCAGTGTAATCACAAGTCTGATTACACACAGGTACTTAAATGTGGAAGAGGGAGACCGAAGAATCAGTCAGTGACTGCGGGAAAGACTAGAGCTGCCCTTGCTGACTTCCATGATGGAGAAGAGACTGTGAGTCAGGCAATGCCGGCAGCCTCTGCAAGTTGGAAAATAAAATGGATACTCCCTTAGAAGCTCCAGATGGAATGTAGCCCTGCCAAATTTTTCAGCTCAGCTCACTGAGTCTCATTTTGGAGTTCTGACCTCCACAACTGTAAGAAAATAAATATATGTTGTTTTATGCCACTAAGTTGGTGGTAATTTGTTATAGGAGCAATAAGAAATGAATAATGATGAAGAACTTCTCTGTTGTCCAAACCAAGCAACACTTTTGTATAGCAACTTATTAAAATTGCTACCTGCTGTATAATTTTTTATAAAGTTCCTTCCTGATCAGAATCTTCTCACAAGTAGTTCCTAAGACAAGGGGGAAGAAAATTGGAAACATTTTGAGATAAAGATAAGCAGGAATCTCATCAAGCCTTTAATGACAGAAGAAAAATGGGGTAAGATGGCCTTATTTGCCAGGTGTTGTTTTTTGAGATTCTCAAATATCTCATATTTGGAAAAGGAATGGGAATAAAAAAACCTTTAAAATGCTTGTGCTTCGCCAGGTGTGGTGGCATGTGCTTGTTGCCCCAGCTACTCTAGAGACTGAGGTGGGAGGATCCCTTGAGCCCAGGAGTTCTGGGCTGCAGTGTGCTATGCTGATCAGATGTCCGCACTAAGTTCGGCATCAATATGGTGACCTCCTGGGAGCGGGGAACCACCAGGTTGCCTAAGGAGGGGTGAACTGGCCTAGGTCGGAAACAGAGCATGTCAAAACTCCCGTGCTGATCAGCAGTGGGATCAAGCCTGTGAATAGCCACTGTACTCCAGCCTGGGCAACAGAGCGAGACCCCATCTCTAAAAACAAAAACAAAACTTGTGCTTCTCCAGCAGGCAAACTACTTCATTCGAACAAGGCCATAAGAAGCAGGGAGGGGTGTACAAGGACAGGAATAAGATGAAGAGGTGGCGGTGAGTATGGTGGCTCACACTTGTAATCTCAGCACTTTAGGAGGCTGAGGCAGGAGGCTTGCTTGACTTACTCCAGCCTAGGTGACAGACCAGCCTGGGCAATATAGTGAGACTTGTCTCAAAAAAAAAAAAAAAAGGTCGAGCACAGTGGCTCACACCTGTAATCCCAGCACTTTAGGAGGCTAAGGTAGACAGATCACCTGAGGCCAGGAGTTCGCGAACAGCCTGGCCAAAATGGTGAAATCCTGTTTCTACTAAAAATGCAAAAATTAGCTGGGTGGCAGTCGCCTGTAATCTCAGCTACTCAGGAGGCAGAGGCGGGAGAATTACTTGAATCTGAGATTGCGACATTGCACACCAGCCTGGGGGACAAGAGCGAGACTTCATCACACACAAAAATATATATATATAATACATATATATATAAAATACATATATATATATAATACATATATATAAAATACATATATATATAATACATATATATAAAATACATATATATATAATACATATATATATATATATATACACACACACACATCCATATATATATATATATATATATATATATATATATATAAATTAGCCAAGCATGGTGGTGCATGCCTGTAGTCCCAGCTATTCTGGAGGCTGAGGTGGGAGGATTCTAGGAGGCAGAGGTTGCAGTAAGCCACTGTGCTCCAGCCTGGGCCACAGAGTGAGAACTTGTCTCAAAAAAAGAAAAAAAATGAGCCGGGCGCGGTGGCTCACGCCTGTAATCCTAGCACTTTGGGAGGTAGAGGTGGGTGGATCACCTGAGGTCAGGAGTTGAAGACAAGCCTGGCCATTATGGTGAAACCCCGTCTTGTTAAAAAAAAAAAAAAGAAAGAAAGAAAGAAAGAAAGAAAGAACGAACGAAAATGTTAACAGGTGGACCAGCTGGCAATTATTTAGGTGTCAAACTTTTAAGGGTACAAAAATGTTACTGAGTATTAAAACATCACTGGAATGGCCAGGTGCAGTGACTGGCTCACGCCTGTAATCCCAGCACTTTGGGAGGCTGAGGTGGGTGGATCACAAAGTCAGGAGTTCAAGACCAGCCTGACCAATATGGTGAAACCCCATCTCTACTATAAATATAAAAAAGTAGCCAGGTGTGGTGGCATATGCCTGTAATCCCAGCTACTTGGGAGGCTGAGGTAGGAGAATTGCTTGAACCTGAGAGGTGGAGGTTGCAGTGAGCCAGCATTGCGCCATTGCACTCCAGCCTGGGCAACAGAGCTAGACTCCATCTCAAAAATAAAAAAAATAAAATAAAACATCATTGGAAGTGTAAATAGAGAAAATTGTATTACCACACATGAGCTACTGTATCTGGCTTACAGACTTCTCCCTTATAGAGATAGGGTTAGAGAGCTATTCTGCTGAGCAACTTGAGGTAGGGATCCCCTGCCTTTTAAGGAAAATGGGTGTCACTGAATCCAGGGTAATGTTTTGATGGATATGCAAGCTTGGGACCATAGCCGGACTACCTAAAGCAATAAGGGTGAGACTCAGCATACCTTCTTGTGGTCCACCTTTCCACTGTTTTCTTACTCTGCATTTCCCCAAAGCAAATGGTAAGTAGATATTTGCAGAGTATGCCTTTGAAAGGTTTCTAACCTGTTAACCTATCTCAGCTTGGCCCTGGTGATTGTAATGTGTCACAAGATTCATCTACAGCAGGGGTGTCCAATCTTTTGGCTTCCCTGGGCCATATTGGAAGAAGAATTCTTTCCAGCCACACATAAAATACACTAACACTAACCATAGCTGATGAGGTTTAAAAACTGCAAAAAAAAAAAAAAAAAAATCTCGTAATTTTTTTTTTCTTTTTTTCTTTTTTTTTTTTTTAGATGGAGTTTCGCTCTTGTTACCCAGGCTGGAGTGTAATGGCGCGATCTCGGCTCACCACAACCTCCGCCTCCTGTGCTCAGGCAATTCTCCTGCCTCAACCTCCTGAGTAGCTGGGATTACAGGCACACACCACCATGCCCAGCTAATTTTTTGTATTTTTAGTAGAGACGGGGTTTCACTATGTTGACCAGGATGGTCTCGATCTCTTGACCTCGTGATCCACCCGCCTCGGCCTCCCAAAGTGCTGGGATTACAGGCTTGAGCCACCGCGCCTGGCACTCATAAAGTTTTTAAAACTTTACAAACTTGCGTTGGGCTGCACTTAAAGCTGTCCTTGGCCACATGCGGCCCATGGGCCGTGGGTTGGACAAGCATGATCTGCAGTGATGTCCAGGGGCATTTTTCTATACTATCCTGAGGTTTGAAAGTCATCTCTGACTTTAGGGAGCCTAAGGATATTATCTCCTTAGTTTTTTTATAACCAAGGTCTCAGACAAGTTGGTTGATGTGGCCAGAATAGAGATTTCTGGCATTTTAAATTGCCAGAAATTGTTCTGAATCCCTTAGCATTCTAGTGTTTACATAGTGTAGCAAAACTACTTATAAAAAATATAAACAGAGTGGCTCCAAAAAACAAAACAAAAAAAGCCCCCACATCTACACTAATTTTTGTGGGGCTTTATTATAATATGTACATTTTATGATTTGGGTGTAGAGACACTGAAATTAGAACATAGTATTATAGATTTTTTTATAGTTTTTTAGATTTAAATATGGCACACACTTGTAGTCCTAGTTGTTCAGGAGGCTAAGCTGGGAGAATTGCGTGAGCCCAAGAGTTTGAGGTTCCAATAGGCTATGATTACCCACTGCACTTCAGCCTGGGTGACAAGAGCAAGATTCTGTCTTTAAAAATAAATATATGCCACTTCCTGTGGAAGAGAAAAAAATTAATAAATAAATAAAAATAAAAAATAAAAAGAAATATATAGCTGGACGAGGTGGCTCATGTCTGTAATCCCAGCACTTTGGAAGGCCAAGGCAGGTAGATCACCTGAGGTCAGGAGTTCGAGACCAGCCTGGCCAACATGATGAAATCCCATCTCTACTAAAAATACAAAAATTAGTCGGGTGTCATGGCACACACCTGTAATCCCAGCCACTCAGGAGGCTGAGACAGGAGAATCGCTTGAACCCAGGAGGCGGAGGTTGCAGTGAGCCAAGATCGTGCCACTGCACGCCACCCTGGGCAACAAGAGCAAAATTCTATCTTAAAAAATAAACAAACAGCCGGGCACGGTGGCTCAAGCCTGTAATCCCAGCACTTTGGGAGGCCGAGGCAGGTGGATCACAAGGTCGAGGGATCGAGACCATCCTGGTCAACATGGTGAAACCCCGTCTCTACTAAAAATACAAAAAATTAGCTGGGCGTGGTGGCACATGCCTGTAATCCGAGCTACTCAGGAGGCTGAGGCAGGAGAATTGCCTGAACCCAGGAGGCGGAGGTTGCGGTGAGCCGAGATCGCGCCATTGCACTCCAGCCTGGGTAACAAGAGCGAAAACTCCGTCTCAAAAAAAATAAAAAATAAATAAACAAAAAATTAAAAATAAATAAAATGAGAAAACATTGAATTAGTAAAATGCATGCTATTCAGTTTTTTTGGTGCTTGAATTAGATTGTGGAAGATAATACCCATGAGATTACCTCCTAAGGGACCATTTTAACCCCTTTAAAGGGCTGACAATGATACAGAAACAAAGCTAAGCTTTAATTATTCAACAGAAAAGATAATGCTTTTCAGTTATATACTATAAATCAACAGAGTCTGAAATACAGATGTTTACATTTAGGTAAGGTTGACAGGCATAAATTCAAATTCTCCTTCTGGTTTCACTAAGAAAAATGTATTACACAAGGTAGGTGAAGAAGATTAATAAGGAATAAAATTTTTTCAAAGACTCAGTTTCCTTTCCACCAATGGCAGCTCCAGGGGTCCTTTGGTGGGACTTTAGTTTCCTATAATCGCCCCTTCCCCAAAGCCACGCACCCAAACCAAACACGCCTGCAAGTCAAAGCTGTGCTTGCTTAGCCAACGCAGCTACAAGTTCTCTCCACTGCTGTCCCTAACCCCTTACATTATGGAAATTCAGGAGTCTGTTTCTCCCTCAAGGACTCAGTGCGGGGGGTGGGTGGTGCGGGGTCACAGGCAGGGCCCTATTCTTGCAACACATTAACACCTTGTTATGAAGAATCATCTCTTTGACCTTGATATTTTTTCCAGAAAAGTAAATTATTTATTTTCACCTATATCCACATATGCTGCCCAGAAGCCACCCATTTATCTGACATGTTTTATTAAGGATACCAGATGTTCCTGCATAAGTTTTAGGTATCACACGTTCTGACAACACAGTGTCTAGAGGAAAAGCAGACCTTCAAGTGAATGTACACAGAAACTGTATGCCTCCCTGAATTAAATTTATTTTCAGAGATATTTAGCATACAGAGGCTGACAATTGCCCAGATCTACCTCCTAAAATCTAATTACCATTAATTTATTGACATACCTTCCCTGCCACCTTCCCACCTCCCCAATCCCCTCCTCCCCGCAAACCCAGGAGTTACTGAAAGAAAAAACCTGGGGTTTTACTGTCTCTGTATCTGTGAAGTCAGGCTTTTGGATAATAGGTCACTTTGGTTCCCCGGATGTCTACACAGGCCAAGGTAATTAGTCATTAGCATTTATGTGCTGCTAATTACCACTAGTGAGAAGTGCCTGGGAAACGCCAACACAGAGTGTTACAGCAATTTGTTCTGTGGGTTGGAGAGGTGGTTTGATTCCATGCCCTATTATATCCTCAGTATAGACCAGGCTAAGTGGCGTTGTAGATTTGGAGTGGCATTTAACTTTCAGCAGAGGATATCCTTCCTCTCACTTGGACATTTTCGTGCTAAAACAGCCCACTTGTCAAAACGCTTAGCTATTGTGGTGACAGATGTTACATGATACACAGCTAGGTAGAAAGCTGGTATCTGACATCTTTGAGCTGCACAGGCACACATGTCAATGTGCCGTAAAATGCAGACACTCCCCCTCACAATCTGGATAAACACTTCTTGCCGAGCCTTTACTGTATC
Organism: Saimiri boliviensis; assembly: GCF_048565385.1. Taxonomy (NCBI): domain Eukaryota; kingdom Metazoa; phylum Chordata; class Mammalia; order Primates; family Cebidae; genus Saimiri; species Saimiri boliviensis. The sequence goes on from NC_133463.1 coordinate 45,189,053, forward strand.
AATTTGGAACAGATGGGTTGCTGCTTTTCTGATGTATTATGACAAGCAGCAGCAACTACTAATCATAGCACCAAGAACTGTTGGTGTCTAATGCTGTTCTTTTTCAATGACTACCCATGAAGTCATTGTTCTGCTCCTCAACAGAGAAGGAGAAGGAAGGAGAAGGAGAAGGAAGGAGAAGGAGAAGGAGGAGAAGGAGAAGGAGAAGGAGGAGAAGGAGAAGGAGAAGGAGGAGAAGGAGGAAAAGGAGAAGGAAGGAGAAGGAGAAGGAAGGAGAAGGAGAAGGAGGAGAAGGAGAAGGAGGAGAAGAAGGAGAAGGGGAAGAAGGAAGATTAGTTGATCGTCCTTAGGGAGAGCGAGAGAGTCTTTGGGCCCAAGAGTTTTTCTCCTTTTCTCTTGCTTTGAGGGCTGGGTCTGCATCTTGCTGTCTGTACTGAATTCTGGAAATTTTCCTAGGTCTCAAACTCTGAAACCAGGTATCTGGGCAGTGTCTTAAGGAGGCAGGCACGGGGAGAAGGGCCGATTTAACCAGTGCCCAATAGGATCTGAAGCTCCCATCAGCACAATCAGCCTTTAATATCCTTCACTCTTACCACCCGGAACTACGGTTGGTCTCTCTCTCCCCATGCTGCCACCTGAAGGCTCTGCAGATGGAATTTAGCCTGATTTTATTTACACGAAGACCTCAGGGGGTAGACTAGGGGAGATCTCTCTTGTGTATTACCCATTCCCCAACTCCGTGGTCTGTCCTGGGTCATGCATGCCATGCAGACATCCCTGGCACCCCGAATCAAGCATATCAAATCACTGGAGAGTTTCGTCATCTGATTGGACGGCAGACGGTGGTTTCAGGAACCAGGGTGCCAGAAAAAGGGATCAAAGTGAGCTTAAAATGTCCCAGTGAACTTCCAAAAGAAAAACTGCCTTTCCTTCTCACAAAGTCCACTTTCATAGTGAGGGGGGCCTGCCTTTGCGCCCAGGCTCACGGTGGCGACTCATGGCGCTGTCCAGGTTTGTTTACTTTAGAAAGAGAGTGTAAAATTACTTCGTTCCTTTAGTGACAGTTACACTCCTCACAAGCTGGCTGATATATACTGAATTCACCGAGTGTGAAACGGGCCTCTGTGGGTCAGTGGGGCAAAGGAAAACCGCAGAGTGATTTATTGCCCTGAACGCTCTATTCACAGATAACAGGGAGGAGGGTGCTTGTTCCAGACCCAAGAGAGATGGCCTGTCTCATAACTAGGCAGTGCAAAACCAAGACGACTTTGCCAGTCCTTCTACGACATCTACATTTCTTGTTAATACCCATGATAGAAATTTCCATCTGGAAGTTTAAAATTGTGTCCTGTCAATAGATGCAATATATGAGTGTAGTGGTCAATGATATGGAATCTGGAGTCAAACATTCATACCCGGGCCAACCCTGTCATTTGCTTGCTGTGTGATCTCGGGAAAAAAATACATAGATGTGGTTTCCTCCTCTATAAAGTTAGGATAACAATAATATCCATCTTGCAGGGTTATTGTGAGGATCAGATGAAATATTGCATGCAGCTCATATACACAATCTATCTGTAAGTTTGCTAGCTTGCCAGCTTTATTAGCTTAATGTAGAAAAACAACACAAAACTGGCCAGGCGAGGTGGCTCACACCTGAATCCCAGCACTTTGGGAGGCTGAGGCAGGTGGATCACGAGGTCAGAAGTTCAAGACCAGCCTGGCCAAGATGGTGAAACCCCGTCTCTACTAAAAATACAAAAATTAGCTGGTCACGGTGGCGGACACCTGTAATCCCAGCTACTCAGGAGGCTGAGGCAGGAGAATTCCTTGAACCCGGGTGGCAGAGGTTGCAGTGAGCCGAGATCATGCCACTGCACTCCAGTCTGGGCGATGGAGTGAGACTCCATCTCAAAAGAAAAAAAAAAAAGAAAAGAAAAAGAACACAAAACAAGAAGGGAAAACTATGAACAATAAGTCACATTTCTTGAGTTCTTACTCTGTCGAACACTTTACCTTGCACCATTTAATCTTCACACGAGCACTGTAAAGTGGGATCGCTAAGCACACCATTTTACAATTGAAGTAACAAAGGATTTTGAGAGGTGAAAAGTAACTTACTCCCATCACATAGTTACTGAGTGGCAGATCAGTATTTTAAACCTGGTTTTGAACCCAGTGTGCTTCACCACTGTTTATTGTACTGTCTGAAAACATGATACGGGGCCTTATAAGCCCAGCTGAAAGAAAGAAAGAAAGATAATAAGGTTCAAAATTGGCCTGTGTGACACTATGAAGGCCCCACCTCCAACTACTAAAAGAAAACTGACAGTAGTGTGACGTGGAGTCCAAGCCCCGCTGGTAGATGCTACTTTATTTATTTTGAAGCTATCTCCCACAGGAGGGAGGGATAGACGCTTCTTAAGACACAGCGCCTGTTCTGTTTGGGGAAATGAAAAGGCGGGAAGGAGGATTTCCTGAAATGACATGGGAATTTATACCTAAGGCATGGATATGCCTCAAGCCATAGGGAAATCCAAATAAAGAAAATAATTTTATGCCAAATGCTCAGAGCACTGTCCTACATGGACTAAATGCTGCACAAATGTCAAACATTGTTATTATTTATATTAACAGGGCACAGGGTATGGGAAGAGCCAGTGAAGGCAGGAAGTATTATGTACAACCACGTTTCCTTTTGCAGATTTCTCCCCAAAGTGAATATATTGTCTTGAGCATTCAATAAATTCAACCTAACCTAAAAGGGGATTTATAATTCCTTTGCATTTCTACCTATAGGGCGAAATCTGACATTTACTACCACCTTATTAATTTCAGTTTGCAGGGACTTTTGTCTGTAGATTTTACCTAGAAGCAGGCCACACTATCCCCAGATAATGCCTTAGGGTGGCCTGCTGAAACAAAGAATTCTATAGTTGGGATTATGCCAGAGAAATTAGTCTTTTTCCCTCACTCAGCTTTTTTTTTCCTTCAATAAATGATGTAACTTTTTTTTTTTTTTTGAGTCATGGTCTCTATCACCCAGATTAGAGTGTAGTTGCACCATCATGACTCACTGCAGCCGCAACCTCCCAGCCTCAAGCAACCCTGCCATGTCAGCTTCTTAAATAGCTGGGACTACAGACGTATGCCATCATGCCCAGCTAATTTTCTTGCATTTTTCTAGAGACAGGACAATGAGAGTCAGTTACCCAGGCTGGTCTCTAACTCCTGGGCTCAAGCCATCCACCCACCACAGCCTCCCAAAGTGTTAGGATTATAGGTGTGAGCCACCGCGCCTGGCCAGTGTAACTATCTAGTAGAGCAACCAGATATAACTATTAAATTAGTAAAGCCATTGGTTAAATAAATATAGGACTCTATTCTCAATTTCTTATATAATTTGAATTCAGATGAATTTTGACTTGGTTTCTTCTCCAGGCTTAAATTGAACACTTCTTTTTGCTCACCATAAATGTTTGCTTTTATTATTATTGTTTTTTTTTTTTTTAAGTATAATCACTAGCTCAGGGCTGTTATTATTTTTTCTTTCTTTTAGAGATGGGATCTTGCTGTCTCCCTCAGGCTGGAGTGTAGTGGCATGGTCATAGCTCACTGCAGCCTCGACTCCTCGGCTCAAGAGATCCTCCGACTTTAGCCTCCTGAGCAGCTGAGACTAGGGGCACACACCACCATGACCAGCTAATCTTTACCTTTCAGTATTAAGAAGTCAGTGGTTTTATTCTGATAAATAGCCAGTAAGACTAAGTAGTCCAGAAAATAGTCTTACAAATTTCCTTAAAGGAGGAAAAGGAAATGTTTGATAATCAGACAATAATATTTTTTATGGTAAAGATTCATGTTTTACTCTGAGTACAAGCTTTTTCAGTTTTACAAAGAAATTAAAAGACTTCTAAGAAAATACATAAACTTCAGAGGCAGCATAGTGAAAAATTCTTAACTTTGTTTGCATCCCCACCGAGACAGAGCCTTGCTCTGTCACCCAGGCTGGAGTGCAGTGGCACTATCTCAGCTCATTGCAACTTCTGCCTCCCAGGCTCAAGTAATTCTCCTGCCTTAGCCTCCCAAATAGCTGGGATTACAGATGCGTGGCACCACGCCCAGCTAATTTTTCTTTTTTTTAATAGAGACAGGATTTCACCATGTTGGCCAGGCTGGTCTCGACCTCCCAATCTCATGATCCACCCACCTCGACCTCCCAAAGTGCTGGGATTACAGGCATGAGCCACTGTGCCTGACCTTACTATTCTTTTAAGACAGCCAACTGTCCACACTTCAGCAAAAGACAAGAAGTAGGTTTGTAAGCTCTCTCTGTTCTTAGAATACCTGAGAGTAGTTTTGTCTTTCCCACCGTCAACTCTGGTCTAGTTTTTCTGACTGTTAGTTCTATTTAGAAAGAGAAGAAAAGAAAGAAAAAATATGACCCGCTTTCATCATATAGAGAGAAGCTACTTGTGTATTTATTTTTATTTTTTGTTTTTAAACTGACTTCTCTTTCTCCTCTTTTTCTCTCTCTCTATTTTTCTTTTTTCTTTTTTTTTTTAGATGGAGTCTTGCTCTGTCACCCAGGCTGTTAGCTGGGATTACAGGCATGTGCCACCACGTCCCACTAATTTTTTGTATTTTTAGCAGAGATGGGGTTTCACCATGTTGGTCAGGCTGGTCTCAAACTTCTGACCTCGTGATCCACCTGCATCGGCCTCCCAAAGTGCTGGGATTACAGGCATGAGCCACCACGCCCAGCCTCTTCTTTCTAAATAGAACCAGCAGTGAGCTGAGATTGTGCCACTGCATTCCAGCCTGGGTGACAGAGACTTTGTCTCAAAAAAAAAAAAGGAAACAGAAAATCAGATTAACACGTTAGGCTGAGTAATAAATAGCCCCCCCAAAAAGATGTTCACAACTTAATGCTCAGGATCTGTGAATATGTTACCTTACACTGCCTAGGAAATTTCGCAGGTATGATTTAATACAGGCTCTGGAGGGTGGGAGGTATTCTGGATTATCCAAATGTGCCCCGTGTAGTCACAAAGGTCCTTAAAAGGAAAGAAGAGAGTCCCAGAGAAAATGCAAGGAAGTAAGCAGAGATCACGGAAGAGAAAATACGGTACACTGCTAACTTTGAAGACTGAGAAAGGGGCCAGAAGACAAGCAAAGTCAGTGGCCACTAGAAGGCAAGGAAACAGAATCTTCTCAAGCCTCTGGAAGGAACGCAGCCCAGCCGACCTATTTCAGACTTCTGACCACCAGAACTATAAGCTAATACATCTGTCATATTTTAGCTGTTAAGTTCATGGTAACTTGTGATAGCAGCAATAGGAAACTAATAACACATGTTTATGGGGGCCTAGGATCCCAGAGGAATAGAATATATTATAACATTTCTTAATCAAAATTTTCTCTGTTGCTGCTTTTTTTGGAAGCTGAAAGGATCTGAACAGGTAAAAATCTTCACAGGTACCCCAATCCCAGGAAGCAAGGAGGCTGGGAGTGTGTAATGAAAGGGGCAGAGTCAGGCTGTCTGCCTTTCACCCCAGGGCTCCAGGAAGTTAAGCTAGGTATCGCCAAACACATCCCCAGTTCTGCTTCTCTCACGCCCACTACCTCTCATCTACCAAGTTTAGACCACAGGCAGTTCTGATCATCACCCTTCCTCGTGCAGGTACCCTGGGGTGCGGACGTCAAAGGAGTTTGCCTTTCTCTGCCACCACACCACAGGGTGCTCTGGCCTGAGGTCCCCCAGTGCACATAGCTGCCAGCAGAGATACATACACCTGGTTCATTACTCAGCAAACTGCCTTCCCTCCATGTCCATCTTTGAGGACTCTAAGGAGGGGAGACAAGGGAAGGCAGGACTATGGAGTGATACCAGCCCTGCATGTGTTCCTTGTGTGAGTCAGCAAGCTTGAGGGCCCCAGCACACCAGAGGCTTGGAGATGGCGGTAGCATGCAAAACGCTGGTGGGCACTGGAGCCACAGGCAGGAACAACGCACTGCCCTTCAAAGGTTTGTAAACAAAGATACATACTTGTTTCCAGCCGGGTACGGTGGCTCATGCCTGTAATCCCAGCATTTTGGGAGGCCGAGGCAGGTGGATCACCTGAGGTCAGGAGTTCGAGATCAGCCTGGCCAACATGGCAAAAGTCCATCTCTACTAAAAATTTAAAAATTAGTCGGGTGTGGTTGTGGGCACCTGTAGTCCCAACTACCTGAGAGGCTGTGGCAGGAGAATTGCTTGAGCTGAGATTGTCCTGCTGCACTGAAGCCTGGGTGATGGAGTGAGACTCCGTCTCAAAACAAATAGAAAACAAAAATACATACTTGTTTCCATACTCACCCTGAATGTCTACTCAGAGTGATAAAAAGTAAGTAATCTAAACAACCAGTTCAAAATGCTTAGGGAACAAAGGCAGAAGTCAGTTCATGTGGTTTGGAGTTGCCCCAGTCTGCTTCATAGCTAACCAACTTAATAGGTACGGCCTTGAACACGTTGAATATAAAGATAAATTTGACAGCATTTTGTAAAAATGTGGTGTTAGGGTGTAGGTTGAGTGTTGTCTACCATGAACTGGCTCAAACTGCAATTAAACCCTTTTATTTCTCTAAGTTTAATCATCTAGAGAGTCAGTTTCCTAATTAAAGTCATACTCGATTGGAGTAAAGTTTTTAATTTATGTTTTGTGGTTACTGACACTGGTATTAAATAGTTAATCCCTTTGTACTGAGCACAGTGCTTTTATGACATATTTTAGACTCTTTATTCTAAGAAACTCAGTTTTTTTCCATTTGCGCAAAATGAGAATCTCAAATATTGAGACAAAACCTGGTTTTATGAAAGGCAGAAGATTACAGGAAGAGCCTTGATTTTATCATTGGAAGACCCCAGTTCTTCTCCCAGCTCTGCAGCTTCTTACCTAGACACTGCTCAAACCAGTTAACCCTTCTAATATCCTGTTTCCCCATCCATAAACTGAAATAATCATAGCCCTACCTCTTTTGAAAGAGGTAAGGAGTAAACGAAATATTCCATATGACATGCTCAGCATAATGCCTGCCACACAGAAGTACTCAATTAGTACTTAATTCTTAATATATTTTTATTATGATTTGCAGTTAACTACCTCGCTGAGTTGTTTGGAAGCCAAATGAGGTCATTGCCTCCAAATATTTATTAGAGTTATTGCTATGTGCTGAGTATTACAATAGATGCAGGAGAATACAAATGTGAATGCCTGCAAGGAACTTACACAGAAAGGCACTAATTTGATAGAAATAGAACTCTATAGTTCTAAATACAGATATAAATGTAAAATGCAATTCCATGGCTCTATAGCAATAAGGAATTAATATCAACCTACCACCAGTTCATCAAGCATAATTTAATTAACTACAGTAGGTGCCTTCCTAGGCTACCTCATGCAGGAGAGGTTATGAAAAATTGGAAGCCCGTGCTAATACAGTTTATGTGAATGTGGTCTTTAAGAGTTATTTCGGCCAGGCTGGGCATGGTGGCTCACGCCCGTAATCCCAGTTCTTTGGGAGGCTGAGGCGGGCAGATCATTTGAGGCCAGGAGTTCAGGACCAGCCTGGCCAATATAGTGAAACCTCATCTCTACTAAAAATACCAAAAATTAGCCAGGTGTGGTGGCAGGTGCCTGTAATCCCAGCTACTCCGGAGTCTGAGGTAGGAGAACTGCTTGAACCCTTGAGGCGGAGGTTGCAGTGAGCTGAGATTGTGCCACTGTATTCCATCCCAGGCGACAGCATGAGACTCCATCTCAAAAAAAAAAAAAAAAAAAAAAGTTTTTACATCCAGCCTGGGCACTGTTATTCACGCCTATAATCCCAACACTTTGGGAGGCCAAGGCGGGCAGATCCCTTGAGGACAGGAGTCCAAACCAGACGGGACAATTTTTAGTAGAGACTCCCATCTCTACTCAAAAATACAAAAATTAGCCAGGTGTGGTGGTGGCCACCTATAGTCCCAGCTACTCCAGACTGTAGCTGTAGTCCCAGCTACTCTACTGAAGCAAGAGAACTGCTTGATCCTGGGAGGCAGAGGTTGCAGATCATGCCACTGCACTCTAGCCTGGGCAAAAGAGTGAGATCCTGTCTCAATAAATAAATAAATAATTAAACATAAAACCACATAGATTAGTTAATTATTAGGAATCACAGGAAAATTAACAGAAATATAAGCCACGACATGTTTATAGACAAATTTATAACCTAGTTAGCAAAATAATATTTAAGCATATGAGCAGTCCATGAGGAAAATTTTAAAAATATTTAAGCACATGAAACAATTAGACAATATTTCAAGACAGTGTATAATTGGTGCGGTTTGTGTGTGGAGTCAGAAGAGGGAGGTGTCAATGGGAAGAGATTCGTGGATCACCCTTGGTGCTTGGTTCTAAATTGACAGCAAAGCATATAAAGTTAGAATCACTACGCATAACTATGACTGACGATGAGAGTCATTTACTGCGGCCATCCTAGAAACCCCCAAGCAAGCAAACTTGAAAAACTTTATTTGACCCTGCCTTCCATTCGAGCACTCGTCCTACTTCTCTCTCTTTTTTTAAAAAAAATAATAATAATTTTGGCCAGGCGCAATGGCACACACCTGTAAGCCCAGTACTTTGGGAGGCCAAGGCAAGTGGATCACCTGAGATCCAGAGTTCAAGACCAGCCTGGCCAACAAGGTGAAACGACGTTTCTACTAAAAATAAAAAAATTAGCTGGGCATGATGGTGAGCGCCTGTAATCCCGGTACTCGGGAGGCTGAGCCCGGAGATTCGCTTGAACCCAGAAGGTGGAGGTTTCAGTGAGCCAAGACCTTACCCTTACACTCCAGCCTGGGCAACAAAAGCAAAACTCTGCCTCAAAATAAATAAATAAATAAATAATTTTTTACTGTAGGCGAGCACCATTACGCCCAGCTCTATTTCTCTTTTTTTAATAACAGACTTTTCTTATAAAAGAATGCATGCCCATTATAGAAAATTCAAGAAACTCAAAAAAGTATAAAGAATAAAAATCATTGATAATTTAATATTATAGACATAAGTGCTACTAATATTTTGTCTTTTCTCTAGAGATTTCTTAAAAAGTTACAACTTCCACATATGTAACTGATATGCCAACTGAATTTTTCTTTTTTTTTTTTGAAACAGAGTTTTGCTCTTGTCACCCAGGCTGGAGTGCAGTGGTGCGTGATCTCGGCTCACTGAAACCTCCACCTCCTGGATTCAAGCGATTCTCCTGCCTCAGCCTCCCGAGTAGCTGGGACTAAAGGTGCGCACCACCACACCCAGCTAATTTTTTATATTTTTAGTAGAGGTGGGGTTTCACCATGTTGGCCAGGATGGTGTCGATTCTCTTGACCTCGTGAACCACCCACCTAGGCCTCCCAAAGTGCTGGGATTACAAGTGTGAGCCACCATGCCCGGCCACCAACTGAACTTTTAAGGTTTAGAATAGGTTGGCTTGAGACTCTTCAAATTCCCAGGGGTTTACAGTCTCCTGGTCATTTCTGACCCCTGGTACTGACTCCACTGAATTTAACTATGTCTCACCTTTGCAAATTGCTTTTTTCTCTACCAATCCAAAGGCAGAAGACCATCCTTTTTGTTTGATTTTTCTCCCCTCAAATTGCCACACAAGGCATTTCTGTATTTAGCAGATCTTACTGAATGTCTGGGAAAATGGAGGGGGTTTTTATATTGAATATATGAGACTTGAATATTAATATTCCTTTCCTAAAATATATATATATATTTTTTGAGACAGAGTTTTGCTCTTGTTGCCCAGGCTGGAGTGCAATGGCACTATCTTGGCTCATCACAACCTCTACCTCCCGGGTTCAACAATTCTCCTGCCTCAGCCTCCCGAGTGGCTGGGATTACAGGCATGCGCCACCACGCCTGGCTAATTTTGTATTTTTAGTAGAGACGGAGTTTCTCCATCCTGGTCAGGCTGTTCTCAAACTCCCAACCTCAGGTGATCTGCCCACCTTGGCCTCCCAAAATGCTGGGATTGCAGGCATGAGCCACCATGCCCCGGTCTGAAACTTCGCTTCTATACAGAGGCATGAGCCACTGCGCCTGGCCTCCTAAAATCTTTTGATTACCTCACCAAAAAGAGTTTCTTGCCACTGCTCTCTGCATTCAGACTTCTAAATTTACTATTATTTCGGACTGGTCAGTCAAACCACTACAACAGTGAATCGGGAATTTGCTTAGTTGTAGTAAATATGTAAATTAATTTGAGTCATAAATTTTTTTGGTTTAATAGTTTTTTTAAAAAACTGACATCTTTGGGGTACTTTGTTGGTAGAAGACAATATGATTTACAAGGAGTTAATGTTTTGCTTATTTATTTTCTTTTTTTAATTAATTAATTAATTTTTTAAATTGCATTTTAGATTTTGGGGCACATATGAAGAACATGCAAGATTGTTGCATAGGTACACACGTGGCAGTGTGATTTGCTGCCTTCCTCCCCGTCACCTATATCTGGCATTTCTCCCCATGCTATTTCTCCCCAACTCCCCACCCCCCGGTCCCTCCCCCATTTCCCCCCAACAGACCCCAGTGTGTAGTGCTCCCCTCCCTGTTATTTTCAATAATTTTACCTTTTTCTCTTGTACTTATGCATTGGATTAGAAGTTTCAAATCAATGTAAAATAATGGCAGTGATAATGGGCATCTTTGTCTTACATCCAAGTTTTTGAAAAGGCTATTATATAACAGCCGTCTCCATGTCCAAATGCTACTTTTGGACTATCTTTAATGGGATGTCTTCTAACTAGAAATATACATCTTAAATTCCTATTGGATGCTATGACAGCTCTTCCTTTCTTTGAACTCTCTCCTCCCTGGGCTTCCATGATGCTGCAATGGCCACAATTTTATTCTTTTCTCTCTTCATTCACACATACAACTGTTTCTTTTTTCTTTTTTTTTTCTGAAATGGTGTCTCACTCTGTCACCCAGGTTGGAGTGCAGTGGTATGACCTCAGCTCACTGCAACTTCCTCCTCCCAGATTCAAGTGATCATCCTGCCTCAGTCTCCTGTATAGCTGGGATTACAGGCGCACGCCACCACGTCCAGCTAATTTTTGTATTTTTAGTAGAGACGGGGTTTCACCATGTTGGTCAGGCTGGTCTCGAACTCCTGACCTCGTGATCCTACCACCTCAGCCTCCCAAAGTGCTGGGGTTACAGGCATGAGCCATAGCACCTGGCCCCAGCTGTTTCTTTTTCTCTCTCTCCTCCTTTTCTTCTGTCTTCCTTCCATTTTTTCCTTCGTTTCTTCTGTTTGTTAAACACAACTTTAACAAACATGTTTCCTCTTTTCTTTTCTCTAAGCCTTTACATTAAGGTACAGCTCCTTCTCATATCTCCTGTATATATCTTTCCAGCTCTTGCCTTCTTGCCTCAATGTAAATCTTGTCTGCAACTCTTGACTATGCTCTGAACAGCTCTGCTTGGACATTCTATAGAAAGTGCTAATTCATGAGTCCAGAATTAAACTCTCCACTGTTCCTCAAGTCAGCTCATCTTCCAATTTCTCATTTCCCACCCAAAAAATATTGCATCTTAGAGTCACTATTGACTTTCTTAATCTTCTTCTATGCTCGTTCCTAACTCTGCACCTCGGTGCATGCTGCTGTCTGCAGCCTCGGATACCTTTTCGCTCCCTTCTATCTGTCCCAATTTTATCATCCTAAAAGGTAGGTTCAGGCCAGCCGCGATGGCTCATACCTGTAATCCCAGCACTTTGAGAGGCCAAGGCAAGTGAATCACAAGGTCAGGAGTTTGAGAGCAGCCTGACCAACATGGTAAAACCCCATCTCTACTGAAAATACAAAAAAATTAGACAGGTGTGGTGGTGCACACCTGTAATCCCAGCTACTCAGGAGGCTGAGGCAGGAGAATTGCTTGAACCCAGGATGTGGGGGTTGCAGTGAGCCAAGATTAGACCACTGCTCTCCAGCCTGGGCAACAGAGTGAGACTCTGTCTCTGAAAAAAAAAAAAAAAAGTAGATTCTTCCCTCTTCCATGTGGCTGTTCATGACCCTTCCAGCATGCACAGTTCTCTTCCTTTCTGCATTACCCTAGCACTGTGTCTGAAGGCTGAATTTGAAGCCAATCTGTTTGGCCGCAGAACCTGTGCCCTCAACTTCAAGGTCTTGTCCAGCTCCCCTGACACAGTCACTGCTTCCCATCCTTATGTCCACAGAAGACTCAGGATAGGAGCTGAGTGTAGGTCCCCTGCAGTACTCTCCTTTCTGAACGCCTTTAGAAAAATGACAGCATTCAAAGAAATCACAGGAACTGGCTCCTGTGACATCAAGTGGAATGCATGACCAGATAAATTCCTCTGGCAGTCATGAAATACGATGGAGCCAAAGCCACCGGAGAAGAAGCTGTGATGCAAGAGGTGGCAGATGACAGGAGAAAATCCTCTGGCAGTGAGGCCTGAGAGCTGCCTGAGTAAGCCAGGAAAAAGTCCCTGTCATAGTCAGAATCTAGAGTAACTAACTGTAAAATATGACCTAATGAAGAGGTGTGGCAGCAACAGACAGACACCTCCTTCATGTTGCCCTTGGAGCAATGAACAAAGCAATAAAATTACACTTCAATGCAAAGGTAAAAATAATAACTATTTCATAACCTTATTTGTTTATTTATTTAGATGGAGGCATGCTCTGTCACCCAGGCTGGAGTGCAATGGCACTATCTGAGCTCACTGCAACCTCTACCTTCCGGGCCCTGCCTCAGCCTCCCAAGTAGCTGGGATTACAGGTGCTCACCATCATGTTCAGCTAAGTTTTGTATTTTTAATAGAGATGGGGTTTCACCATGTTAGTCCGGCTGGTCTTGAACTCCTGACCTCAGGTTATCCACCCACATTGGCCTCCCAAAGTGCTGGGATTACAGGCGTAAGCCACAGTGCCCAGCCCATAAACTTGTTTTAAGTTAATGCACATTGGCACACTGTGCATGAGAACTATCCCTGTAAAACAGCAAGTACCTAATAAATGACAGCTATATTATTAATTAAATCATGGTGCCCAAAGTAGAAGGTTTTTCTTACCATCTCCATATTAAGACAGAAAGTCTAGGGGAAAAACACAAAATTTGTAAACCTTCAAATAATTTGCCTTATTGGTCAAAAGTTACAAAAAAAAATCAGGCAGGGTGCAGTGGCTCATACCTGTAATCTCAGCACTTTAAGAGGCCAAGGCAGGAAGATCACTTGAGACCAGAAGTTTAAGACCAGCCTGGTCAACACAGCAGAGTACCATCTCTAAAAAAAAAAAAAAAAAAAAAAAAAAATTAATCTTGAAAATTAAAAAAGAATCATCACACTTGCAATTAATGCAACCTAATTAGTGAAAAGAGTTATTCAGATCTATTGTTGTAAATAAATGTTAAATATATTAATAGCTGGAAGTAAAGGATTTCTGAAAAAATAACTGTGGCTTCACCAATTATTTATTCTATGCCCACTGAGTGTCAAGCACAGTAAGTTCATTGCCCTTATGGGGCATACAGATTAGCAGCTGAAAAGTTGAAGAGTTATACAAATATAACTTATAAAGCTGAGAAGGAGTACAAGCTGTGGGGGAGAGTTCACAGAAGTTCTTTGACTAAGTGATATTTAAGGTAAACCCTAAAGAATAATTTAACTGGTCAGATGCGGTGGCTCATACCTGTAATCTCAGCAGTTTGGGAGGCTGAGGGAGGTGGATCACTTGAGGTCAGGAGTTCGAGATCACCCGGGCCAACATAGTGAAACCCCATCCCTACTGAAAAATAAAAAATTAGTCAGGCATGGTGGTATGTGCTTGTAGTCCCAGCTACTCAGCAGGCAGAGGCAGGAGACTCGCTTGAACCCAGGAGGCAGAAGTTGCAGTCAGCCAAAATTGTACCACTGCACTCCAGCCTAAGTGACAGAATGAGACTCTGTCTCAAAACAAATAATAACTGATCTATGTTCAAGTTGGTGAGGGGGACATGGAAGAGTATAGGGGATGGACAATAGAGGGCCTGAAAATTAAGCTAATATATTCCAGGCAAAATTCCAAGGTGGAAGAAGAGTGACTACTTATTGGGAAGAACTGAGAGGCCAGTTTTTGGAACAGAAAGAATGAGGGACGGAATGAGATATGTTGAACCCAACAACTACGTTGTTGAACACACAGCATCTCATAGGTCTTAAGGATTTGAGTTTTTATCCTAAAGGCAATGGGAAACTTTTAAAGAGTGTAAGGCGAGGTCGGGGGCAGTGGCTCGCGCCTGTAATTATAGCACTTTTGGAGGCCGAGGCAGGTGGATCACCCTAGGTCAGGAGTTCTAGACCAGCCTGGCCAACACAGTGAAATGCGGTTCCTAGTAAAAAGACAGAAATGACTGGGCGTGGTGGCTCACGCCTGTAATCCCAGCATTTTGGGAGGTTGAAATGGGCGAATCACTTGAGGTTGGGAGGTCGAGACCAGTCTGACCAATATGGAGAAACCCCGTGTCTATTAAAAAAAAATTTTTTTTTAAAGATAAAAATTAGCCGGGCGCGGTGGCTCAAGCCTGTAATCCCAGCACTTTGGGAGGCCGAGGCGGGTGGATCACGAGGTCGAGAGATCAAGACCATCCTGGTCAACATGGTGAAACCCCGTCTCTACTAAAAATACAAAAAAACTAGCTGGGCGTGGTGGCGCGTGCCTGTAATCCCAGCTACTCAGGAGGCTGAGGCAGGAGAATTGCCTGAGCCCAGGAGGCGGAGGTTGCGGTGAGCCGAGATCGCGCCATTGCACTCCAGCCTGGGTAACAAGGGTGAAACTCCGTCTCAAAAAAAAAAAAAAAAAAAGATAAAAATTAGCTGCATGTGGTGGCGGGCACCTGTAATCATCCTAGCTACTTGGGAGGCTGAGACATGAAAATCACTTGAACCCAGGAGGCGGAGGTTGCAGTGAGCCGAGATCATGCCACTGCACTACAGACTGGGCCACAAGAGCAAAACTCCGTCTAAAAAAAAAAAAAAAAAAAAGAGCGTAAGGAGAGAATCAACACAATCCAATGTGCTTTGGTGGGAAGGTAAGAAGTTTTCAAAGCAGTCTGCTTGAGAGATGATGATAGCTTGCACTTGATGTGGTAATGCTGTTACAGGGAGGCAAATGGGTTGAAGATATATTTAGGGGAGAGAATGGAAAAGACTTGGTGATTAATTAATGGGGAGGGGGCACAGTAAGGAAAAGGAAGTCATCAAATAGTCAAGGAAACGTCAACAATGACACCTAGGTTTCTGGCTTGAGCAACTGAGGGGATGGTGGTGCCCTTTACTAAAATGGAAGACAGGCTGGGTGTAGTGGTGTGCGCCTGTAATCCCAGCTACTCAGGAGGCTGAGGCAGGAGAATCATTTGAGCCTGGGAGGCGGAGGTTGCAGTGAGCCAAGATCGCACCACTGCACTCCAGCCTGGGCAACAGAGTAAGACTCCATCTCAAAAAATAAATAAAATAAAATGGAGGACACTGAAGAGTGTAAAAATTTGGGGAGATGATGAGTTCCACTTTAGAAAATATTGAGCTTCTTCCCATTTTTTTGCTGCAATAGTCTCATTAGTCTCATAAAATACAAGCAGTTATATGCATGGGATAAAAGAATATTGGGACATTGTAAATTGAGAGGAAGTAACCATTTTCATCTCTTCTGCATGGATAAGACATTGCTTTTTATTTAAAAAAAGAAGAATGCTTTTTTTTTTTTTTGAGACGGAGTTTCGCCCTTGTTATCCAGGTTGGAGTGCAATGGCGCGATCTCAGCTCACCACAACCTCCCCCTCCTGGGTTCAGGCAATTCTTCTGCCTCAGCCTCCTGAGTAGCTGGGATCACAGGCACGTGCCACCATGCCCAGCTGATTTTTTGTATTTTTAGTAGAGACGGGGTTTCACCATGTTGACCAGGATGGTCTCGATCTCTTGACCTCGTGATCCACCCGCCTGAGCCTCCCAAAGTGCTGGGATTACAGATGTGAGCCACCGTGCCTGGCCTAGAAGAATGCTTTTATTCTTCAAGTCGCTAATAGTATTTATATGTATGTCAGCAATATATAGATTGCATAAATTAGATACATTGTTAAGGACCTAATGCTAAGATCAAGAATTGTTCCCAGTTATTTTTTTTCTTTTGAGACGGGGTTTCATTCTGTCACTCAGGCTGGAGTGCAGTGGTATGATCATAGCTCACTGTGGCCTCAACTTTCCAGGTTTACATGATCCTCCCAATTCAGCTTCTTGAGTAGTGGGACCACCGGTGTGCACCTCCACACCAAGCAATTTTTTTTTGTATTGTGGACACGGGATTTTGCCCTGTTGCCCGGTCTGGTATTGAACTCCTAGATTCAAGCAATCTGCCTGCCTCAGCCTCCCAAATGTTCCCAATTGTTCTAATTCAGCACAAGCATTGCAATTCCTATTCCTTGTCCTAAAAGAAACTTGGGTTAATCAACCTACTTCAGATAATAGGAATGGAGCAATTATTAAGGCATAGCATTTAATTATTAAGGCAATTAAATGATAACCTAGAAAATCCACATACATTTTTGGAGCCATAATTCTAGCAGGATATTCTTGAGGGAATACAAAGAGATAGTCTTGTCTTTAATAAGCTCAAGAACAACTGGAGAAACAAGACCAAACCCATGAAAATGTAAATTGCTGATCAAAGTGTAGAGTTGGAAAGGAAGGCCCTTTGACTTCTCATCTGGTCACAGATTGACAGAATGTTAGATCTGAAAAGGATCTAGGAGAGGGGTCCACCCCCTCCCATCCCAGTACCACTCCTAATTTGTGAGTGAGCAGACCAAGAGCCAAAAGGGAGATCATTTTTCAGACAGCAAGTTAATGACAGAGCAGGGATTAGCACTCTGTTCAAGAGCCCCAGTAAGTCAGTTAATTTAGTGGAGAATTCAGGTTAAAGAATATTAGCAGGCTGGGCGCGGTAGCTCATGCCTGTAATCCCAGCAGTCTGGGAGGGCGAGGCAGGCAGATCACCTGAGGTTGGGAGTTCAAGACCAGCCTGACCAACATGGAGAACCCTATCTCTACTAAAAATATAAAATTAGCCAGGCATGGTGGCACATGCTTGTTAATCCCATCTACTCAGGAGGCCGAGGCAGGAGAATCGCTTGAACCCAGGAGATGGAGGCTGCAGTGAGCTGAGATCGTACCACTCCACTCCAGCCTGGGTGACAAAGTGAGACTGTCTCAAAAAAAAAAAATTAATTAATTAAATGATTTGTTTATAAGGTTTTATTAAAAATTGAGTTTAACATTTATAGTACACTAATACAAAGAAAAACTTTTGTTTTCTCTTTTGAACAAGACTTTCATGCAATATTGAGAGATAGTGAAAAATTTTTGTTTGCCTTCTGAGTAAATGGCAAGAAAAAAGGAAAAAGAGGGGAGAGAGGAGAGACAAAGTCAGCTGGCCTCATGTTCTCTTTCTTGGGTTTCATTTAAAAAGCTGAGTTGCCTCTCTATCAGGGTAAAGATTTTCCCCTTTTGAAATTTGTTGAGTTACCACTTTCGCTAAATGAATGACTTGTGATCCTTTTGCCATATCAGGTGTGTGAAATCTTTGATATTTGGCAAACCTTCCAAAAATCAAAATTTCAGGTTTTAAATTTAGCCCCGTTGAACTCATTAAGCTTTTGGATACTAACTCCCCTGAGGTCCAAAAGAGACACCTGGTTTATTCGACATGTTAAAATTATAGAAGGAAAGGAGTGAAGATGACAGAATGAGGCGGGCCGCTATAAAGCAGCCTCCGGATTGGGAGTGGGCCAGACCCCGGGGAGGCCCCGTGCATCTGTTGGACCATGCCAGGAGAATCAAAAAAGCGATTGGCCCGGAAAAAAAGAACGAATGCAACATTCTTCTCCCTAACTTTCAGAGGGGGAGTGGTCATCTACACTTCTAAAGCAAAGGTCTTAAGTTCCTTGTCACAGGAAAAACATTTTCCTTGACCTTTAGGTGCTTTTATATTCATCTCCAAAACAAAATTCTGATCTCAGGACTTGGCAAACCACTGCTGAAATTCACTTCTTCTTTTTTTTTTTTTTTTTTTTTTTTTTTTTTAAGACAGAGTTTCGCTCTTGTTGCCCAGGCTGGAGTGCAATGGAGAGATCTCAGCTCACCACAACCTCCGCCTCCCAGGTTCAAGCCATTCTCCTGCCTCAGCCTCCCCAGTAGCTGGGATTACAGGCATGTGCCACCATGCCTGGCTAATTTTGTATTTCTAGTAGAGACGGGGTTTCTTCATGTTGGTCAGGCTGGTCTCAAACTCCCAACCTCAGGTGATCTGCCCACCTTGGCCTCCCAAAGTGCTGGGATTGCAGGCATGAGCTACCATGCCCAGCTCTGAAACTTGACTTCTATACAGAGGCTTTCTTTCCCTGAACCCCAGACCAGCTGAGCAATTATAAGGTGTTTGCAAAGAAGATAGCTCTATGGCAAGACGATGATGTTCATTCCCAGCACAAAGGAGAGTACAGGAATGCAGCAGGTGAGCAGCTTTCCCTTGCTTCCCGAAATACACCATCCACTATGGCTTTAGTATTTGGCTTTTTGTTACAAATTTGATAAGGAAGATCAAACCAAGTACAAAGGATTATTGAGCATCACACCATTTTACCATCTTCAAGTTCATTGGTACAAATTATCAACAGTTTCTATATTTTAAAAACCATACAATCATCAAAAAATATTATAAATTATATAGGAAGCCCTGTCAAGTAGGAAATGGTATTTGGCTTTTTTTTTTTTTTGAGACCGAGTCTCACTCTGTTGCCCAGGCTAGAGTGCAGTGGCACAATCTCAGCTCATCACAACCTCTACTTCCAGGGTTCAAGCAATTCTCTTGCCTCAGACTCCTGAGTAAATGGGATGACAGGCATCCACACCACACCCAGCTAATTTTTGTATTCTTAGTAGTGACAGGGTTTCACCATGTTGGCTAGGCTGGTCTTGAACTTCTGAGCTCGGGTGATCCTCACATCTTGGCTTCTCAAAATGCTGGGATTACAGGTGTGAGCCACCTTGTCCAGCCTGTTTGGCTTTCTTTTGGCTGTATTTGTATGAATGTGTTATTGGTGTGTGTTCCAGAATTGGGCAAAACTTTTCCAATTCCAATATGACTTAGTGTATGTTGTCAGTAATAATTATAATTGTAATAGTAAATGTTATATGTCACAAAAATAACCAAACTTCTTTGTCAATTGTGTTCTTAATCACAGCCATTCTGAGACTTATGTTATCACCAAATATTTTACTTCAATACAGTGAGCATGATTTTGGCTCACTACAACCTCCACTTCCCAGGTTTGAGTGATTCTTGTACCTCAGCCCTCCGAGTAGCTGGGATTACAGTTGTGTGCCACCATGCCCAGATAATTTCTGTACTTTTAGTAGAGACTTGGTTTCACCATGTTGGCCGGGCTGATCTCAAACTCCTGACCTCAGGTGATCCACTGGCCTTGGCCTCCCAAAGTGCTGGGATTACAAGTGTGAGCCACCATGCCCAGCCTGATCCTTTTTAAAAAGGTGGTTTTGTAATCAGCTATAGGACTTTGACAGGTGCTCTTGAATGCAGATTTTTGGCCTCATTTTTGTTTTTGTTTGAGACAGGGTCTCACTCTGGTGTGCAGTGGTGCGATCTTGACTCACTGCAACCTCAATCTCCCAGGCACATGCCATCACACCTCGCAAATTTTGTGTGTGTGTGTGTGTTTTTTTTTTGTTTTGTTTTGTTTTGTTTTGTTTTGTAAAGAAAGGGTTTTGCCATGCTGCCCAGGCTGCTCTTGAACTCCTGAGCTCGAGTAATCCTCCAGTCTCAGCCTCCCAAAGTACTGGGATTGCAGGCATGAGCCATTGTGCCCAGACACAGGTTCTTGATAACTTTGGCAATTGTGTTATTAGAATAGAAAAATCCAGGACTCTTATGGAAAGGGGATGTGTTAATGAATAACAAGCAGAACAGAAGTTAACTGCATGAGCTGAACTAATAAGAGACTGAAACAATCTACTTTTCTACCTATTCTTCAATACCCAGTTAGTTAATAGCTGTTATTAGATACCCAACCCACTGATTATTTTTGTTTTATTTTTCAAAGTCACAAGAACTTTTCTTTTGAGCTATTTGCAGCTTTTAACAATTTTTAATTTCTTTTTTTTGTGAGATGGAGTCTCACTTTGACACCGAGGTTGGAGTGTAGCCATGGTGCAATCTCAGCTCACTGCAATGTCTGCCTCCCGGGTTCAAGTGATTCCCTTGCCTCAGCCTCCTGAATAGCTGGGACTACAAGTGCCCGCCACCATATCGGTTAATTCTTGTATTTTTGGTAGAGACAGGGTTTCGCCATGTTGGCCAGGCTGGTCTCAATCTCCTGACCTCAGGTGATCTGTCCACCTCAGCCTCTCAAAGTGCTGGGATTACAGGCATGAGCCACTGCGCCTAGCCAGTTTTTAACTATTGAGTAAAATGTACTCCTGTGGGCAAAATTTAGAGTGTATTTCTGTCTACTGAATCTCTCCAGAATTTGGAAACTCTGCATATTCTTAACTTATAGCAACATAGTTATTTGCATAAATTCAATAAGAATCAGTTTTCCTTATCAAGCAGAGTCCCATCGAGGGAAAAAGAGAATCAGTTTTCTTTTGTAACAGGACACAATTGGAGACTATGGTTATATTTCACCAAGGTTTTGACTAGAATGGAATGACATGTTTTCAGACTGCTTGGAAGACCTGAAGTTGACCCATAGAGATGGTAAAAGCCTTTTGGGAAAACTGGCCTTGTACCATGTTTTGTACTGGGTTTCTGACCTGTGGTAAATAAAGAATGTCACTTTCTGACAGGCCCAGGAGTCCCAAGCTATTCTGAGACCTTGAGAAGAGGAATACACTCAATTCATACAGGTATCTGCAGACACAAATAAATCCTTAGCTCAGTTCAAGAGGCTTTTAAAAGGTCTAATTTGAGATTTCTTATGAAAGAGTTTCAGCAAAGTCAATTTTTTTTTTAAAAAGTGCCTAAATGGCAAATAATTATTCTTGTTGCACTTTATACAAATAATTAGGCCAAGTACACTAAGACTGAAATTTATTTTGCAAATGAATTGGTCCTATTATGATTTGTCTTTGATTAAACATGGAGAACTGAAGAGAAAAAAATATGTTTTAGGAAAAACTATAATCTACCTGTTATTAGATTTCAGCCTTGTGCATTGATTTTGAGTCTCTGTTGATGACTCCACATCTAATTAGTTCTCAGGGTCATTCACCTGGATCCCTTAAGACTTCAGATCAAGCTGGGCACAGTGGCTCACTCCTATAATCTCAGCACTTGGGGAAGCTGAGGCAGGAGGATTGCTTGAGCCTAGGAGTTCAAGACAAGCCTAGGCAACACAGGAGACCCTTGTCTCTACAAAAAATCGAAGACAGCTGGGCTTGGTGGCATGCGCCTGTAGTCTCAGCTATTCGGAGGCTGAAGATCCCTTTAGCCCAGGAAGTCAAGGCTACATTGAGCCATGATTACGCCAGTGCATTCCCACCTCAGCAACAGAGTGAGCCCCTGTCTCAAGAGAAGGACAAGAAGAAAAGACGAAGAAGAAAGAAGAAGAAGAAGAAAGGAAGAAGAGGAGGAGGAGGAGGAGGAGGAGGAAGCAGGAAGAAGGAGAGGAAGAAGAAGAAGAAGAGGAAGAGGAAGAAGAAGGAGAATGAGAATGAGGAGAGGAAGAGGAAGAGGAAGAGGTGGAAGAGGAAGAGGAGGAAGAGGAAGAGGAAGGGGAAGGGGAAGGGGAAGAAGAAGAAGAAGAAGAAGAAGAAGAAGAAGAAGAAGAAGAAGAAGAAGAAGAAGAAGAAGAAGAAGAAGAAGAATGAGAAGAAGGAGAAGGAGAGGAAGAGGAAGAGGAGGAAGAGGAAGGAGAAGGAGAAGGGGAAGGGGAAGGGAAAGGGGAAGGGGAAGAAGAAGAAGAAGGAGGAGGAGGAGGAGGAGGAGGAGGAGGAGGAGGAGGAGGAGGAGGAGAAGAAGAAGAAGAAGAAGAAAAAGAAAAAAAGAGGAAGACTTCTCGTCACTTCTACAAGGACTCCTGAAGCTAGGACTTTCACTCCTTATGTTAGGGTTCCTTATTTGTCTTACAGTCACTAAAGCTGTAGATAACAGCACTAATGCTTTTGTTAGACATACCTTGGAACCCAGACCAGGTACCCATGAACACACACACACAACTGCAAGATGGTTTTACTTCTCTTACCCTGGGGACAACTTCTACCCCAACTACACCCAGTGCCTGCTGTCCTGCAGGGAGAACAGTCATGAGCATTTTCCCATCTCTGCAGCTCACACCTCAGGACTGAGGCATGCTGAAACTCAGTGGATGATTTGAAATCACCTTTGCAAAATTATGTCAGTAATAGAAACCTAACATAGTTGCTTCCGTCTTGCTTCTCACCTCCACAGTCTTTAGTCATTCCTGAGCATAGGCCTAGCTAACTTTGGGAGGAATTTAGTTTGTAGATTACTTGAAAGCAAGGATAGTAATAATCCCTCCCTAAAACTAACCCATTCTTTTCTTTGCTCAGGAAGTAAAGACTGCCTTTGTAAGACTAATGAAAGGTCATAAGAGTAGGGTTATGGGAGGAGCCTGGTCTCTGCTAAGATGTGGGCATAGTTTCTTTTCTTTCTTCTTTTCTTCCTTTTCTTTTTTTTTTTTCCAATAAAGATGAGGTCTTACTATATTGCCCAGGCTGGTCTCAGACACCTGGCCTCAATCAGTCCTCCTGCCTTGGCCTCCCAAAGTGCTGGGATCACAAATATGAGCCCCAAACCCAGCCAAGGCATAATTTCTCTAATTTCTTACTGCTCAGGGGTCATGTGGCCAGAGGTCACAAGATTTGTGACTTTCCCAATTGTTCCTATAGATAACATCACTATTGTAGAACCTAAGATTGTTGTTTTTTGTTTTTTGTTTTTTTGAGATGTTTTTCAGAATGACCCCAGCTGGACTCATGACTCATAACTCAACTGGTCCTGTGGCTCCTCCCAAAGGCAGACTCAGTGCATAAGGATAGGTTTCCATACCCCTTTGATTTCATCCTCAACCAATCAGCAGCAGCCATTACCTAGCCCCCTACCCACCAAGTTGCCCATAAAAATCCTAACCTCTGAGCCTTTGGGGAGACTGATTTTTTTTTTTTTTTTTTTTTTTTTTTTTTTTTGAGACGGAGTTTCGCTCTTGTTACCCAGGCTGGAGTGCAATGGCGCGATCTCGGCTCACCGCAACCTCCGCCTCCTGGGTTCAGGCAATTCTCCTGCCTCAGCCTCCTGAGTAGCTGGGATTACAGGCACGTGCCACCATGCCCAGCTAATGTTTTGTATTTTTTTTAGTAGAGACGGGGTTTCACCATGTTGACCGGGATGGTCTCGATCTCTCGACCTCGTGATCCACCCGCCTCGGCCTCCCAAAGTGCTGGGATTACAGGCGTGAGCCACCTGGCCAATGGGGAGACTGATTTAAATGACAACTCCAGTTCTCCCGCTTGAGCCAGCCTCACGTGGAACTCTTTCTCTACAGCAAAAGACAGAAATAGAGAAAGAAAGAAGGAAGGAAGGAAGGAGGGAAGGAAGGAAGGGGGAAAAAACAAGAAAGAAAGAAAGAAAGAAAAAGAAGGAAAGAAAGAAAAAGAGAAAGAAAAGAAAAAGAAAGAGAAAGGAAAAACGAAGAAATTATTGCATCAAACATAGCTATTAACAATTAAATTAGGCCCCTCTCTATGTACTAATGTGGAACAACAGCATATCTTATTTTAAAAATAGACAAAAAAGCCAACATTATGTAAGATATGCTACCAGGTGGGTTTTAAAAAAGAATGTGTGTGTATATGTAAATGCATAGAACGTCTCTGGACAGATAAACAAAAAAACTCGTCACTGTGTTTGCCTCCAGGGAAGAGAATTAGATGGCTGAGGTCATGAGGATAGGAGTTAGGCATATTTTTCATTATATGTTCTCTTGAACATTTTACATTTGGGACCTTTCACATATATTACTTACACAAAATTATCTTTTCTTATTTTTATTTGTTTATTTTCTTATAAGATGAAGTTTCACCGTGTTGGCTAGGCTGGTCTTGAACTCTTGGGCTCAAGTGATCCTCCCGCCTTGGCCTCCCAAAGTGCTGAGATAACAGGCGAGAACCACCGTGCCCAGATGATAATCATTATTTTAAGATTTTTTTTTTCTAGTATAGAAAGCTCTTTTTAAAAAAATTAAATAAACTTATGCATTACAGATAGAGCTTCTTTGTAAAGTAATCATCTGACTATAAAGTGATAAGTTCAAGGTTAATTATACAATTACTGCCTCATTCATGTCCAAAAAAAGTTAGAAAGGGTGTGATATCCTGACATTAAAAGTTGATTTATTTCCTCCTGTGCTTTGCTCTCCAAGTAATGTTGGGAATTATGACTGCAGTTATTGAAAAGATGCCAGATACTGTCACATGCAACTCGGATGGGAATCTAAACTAGCCATATCCTTATTGCAATAGGACTGCTCTTGTTCCATAAAAAAATAAAAGAAAGGCCGGGCGTGGTGGCTCAAGCCTGTAATCCCAGCACTTTGGGAGGCCGAGGTGGGTGGATCACGAGGTCAAGAGATCGAGACCATCCTGGTCAACATGGTGAAACCCCATCTCCACTAAAAACACAAAAAATTAGCTGGGCATGGTGGCTCGTGCCTGTAATCCCAGCTACTCAGGAGGCTGAGGCAGGAGAATTGCCTGAACCCAGGAGGCGGAGGTTGCGGTGAGCCGAGATCGCGCCATTGCACTCCAGCCTGGGTAACAAGAGCGAAACTCCGTCTCAAAAAAAAAAAAAAGAAAAAGAAAAGAAAAAAGAATAAATGAATAAACTAGCCATATCCTCCCACAGCTGGCTGAGGACTCAGTATGTGCTATAAGTCACAGTGACAAATAAAATCAACACCCCCCGACCATTTATTTTTTTGAGACAGGGTTTTGCTCTGTCGCCCAGGCTGGAGGGCAGTGATGTGGTCTCTGTTCACTGCAACCTCTGCCTCCTGGGTTCAAGCAATTCTCTGCCTCAGCCTCCTGAGTAGCTAGGATTACAGGCACCTGCCACCACGCCTAGCTAATTTTTGTATTTTTTTTTTTCTTTAGTAGAGACCAGGTTTCACCATGTTGATGAGGCTGGTCTTGAACTCCTGACCTCGTGATCCACCTGCCTCAGCCTCCCAAAGTGCCGAGATTACAGGCGTGAGCCACCACACCCGGCCAATCAATCACATTTTTGAAATGCAATTTGTGAGATATTTGCAGAAAAGTGAATTTGACAATATATTGGAATGTTTCTATAATGGAATTGGAAAAGATCAATAAATACTATTTGATGAGGCTTAGCCTTTCCTAGTTACCAGTTTCTAGAACAGCATTCGACCCATAGCTCGTCTGAATCCATTTAACGAGCTCCGTTACAACATGATTATACAGAGTCTACAAACACGAACTTCTATTCCTCCAGAGAAAGACATTTTCTACTGAGTTTTTTATTATAAAGTAACCATCTGCTTCATCTGTAATGTTCCAGAGCTTTTGTGAATGCATCCTCAGTCTCATGGTTGCTTCTTTTAGTTTATATTTCTAGAAAGTATCTAGAAGTATTTAGGTAAAAACAAGATACTTACCTAGTGGTTTATGTGTAATTCACTCTTCAACCCTTTTGGGATAGCAGAAGGAACAGCAGTGACCTGCTCTGCAAAGCTTGCCCCATGACTTGCCATTTTTAATTTTTCCTGGCCCGCCGTTTAAACCTAAGTCAAATCCTGATGCTATCAGAAGAGCCTGGGGTGCGAGTTTCAACTTGGCTCCATCTTCAGTCTAGCTATCTTTTTTTATTTTTTATTTTTTTGTGGGGCCACCCCAAAAGGCAGGTTTATTGGGCAGCAACCGGGAAAATAAGAGGAGCCCTTGGCAGCAATGATGAGCTCATCTGCCAGGCACTCCGCAATGTTCTTGATGTTCCCGGAAGGCAGCCTCAGAAGCGCCTGTGCACAGCGGCCAGATGGCCTGATTCACGCTGTACAATGGGGACACGTCCACAGCCTGTCATCTCACAGTCCCCGCTTGCCCAACGCATGTGGAATCCTCCTGGGGGCCACTGTTGATGATGGCGTTCATCAGGATCTGCAGAGGGTTGTGGCCTGTGAGCAGCTGGATGATCTCGAAGGCATGCTTGACGATGCTCACAATCATGAGCTTCTTGGCGGTTGTTGCGGCCGTGCATCATCATGGAGTAAGTGAGGCACTCCACGATGGGGCACTGAGCTTCGCGGAAGCGTTGGTGGCATGTCGCTCTGTGCCGTGAGGCAGGTACTTGGCATACTGCTCCTTCACTGCAGTGTAATCCTGCAGGGAGATGCCATAGATCTGCACGTCATCGAAGCTCCACTTCCCAAAGAGCTTGATCCCCGGGCTCTCTGCCACCACTGGTTCTGCTGTCTCCCACTCGGTCATCCTGTGGGCACAGCCTGAGCATCTCTGTGGCTCGGCATGCACCATATGCCCCCTGGCACAGACAGGAAGAGCCAGTCTAGCCATTAATGCTTTTAACCATAGTAGTGGTTCAGAACCACCTAAGGAACTTTGGGGAAAATTCAGGTATGTGAGTCTTCCCCAAATTTCATGAGACATAAGGAGCCATAACCAGATCAATGTCATGGAGGAAGTGGTAGAATACTGATGTGAAGTACTGTACAGGATGAGACTGGCCAGTTGGAGAGAGGCCAGTTCATTCATGGCCCCTGGGCAGGTGCAGATATTGATCTTCCATCTGAGAGCAAGGGGAAGCCACTGGGTCTGGAAGGGTGAGGAAAGACCACTCAGGTCCGTGCTCACTTTTTTTTTTTTTTTTCCTTGAGATGGAGTTTCATTCTTGTTGCCCATACTGGAGTGCAATGGCATGATCTGAACTCACTGCAACCTCCACATTTCCGGTTTGAGTGATTCTCCTGCCTGAGCCTCCCGAGTAGCTAGGATGACAGGTATGCACCATCATGCCTAGCTAATTTTTGTATTTTTAGTAGAGATAGGGTTTCACCATGTTGGCCAGACTGGTCTCAAACTCCTGACCTCTGGTGATCCACCTGCCTTGGCCTCCCAAAGTGCTGGGACTATAGGCGCGAGTCACCTCACCCAGCTTGTGCTTGCTTTTTAAATCAACCTGGCCACTGTGTGGGGACTTGATTGGAGTGGGACAAACGTGGATGGAGGTAGCCCAGCTGAAAAGATTTTGTAATAATCCAGGCAGTTTGGCCTAGGAAAGTGGTGGTAGAGCAAATGAGGAGCGGACAGATTGGAGAGGCGTTTAGGAAGTGAAACCAGCTGAGAGATTGGATATAGATGGGAGAGGGGGAAAAGGTATCACAATAATCCCTAGGATTCTGACAAAGGCAGGAATTTAAACATCTGACTAGCCCTTCTGAACTTGCCCGGGGACTTGGATGATGGCCATTCCTGGCAGCGTGTCATGAATCAGTGGTTCACCAGCATGATATGTCCTAAAGGGGTGGCTGCTCACACCACCGTAGCCTGCCTCCCAAGAATAATACAGTCATGGAACACTTCGTGCCTCTTCTTAGTTAGCAAATAGTTTAAAATTGTTAGGAGGGCGTTGTATTTGATATTTAGAAACTCAATCACCAAATGATATTTGATGTTTTATAGAAATATAATTTGATTTGAAGTTTTATAGAAATAAAATTGACAAGGGCAAGTATTTATTTATTAAAATATTTTGCCAATGCTTAAAAAAATAAAAGCCAGTTAGAAGTGCATGCTAATTCAGCTATCTTGCCATATACAGGTAAATATACAGTGTAAATATACATACACAGTGAGTGTAGGTTTATATACTTTGGTAAAGTGTGATGTGCATAAGGCATCTTTTTTTATAAATAGAGAAAGGGTCTCGCTATGTTGCCCAGGCTGGTCTTAAACTCCTGGCCCCAAGCAATCCTCCCACCTCAGCCTCCCAAAGTGCTGAGATTACAGGCATGAGCCATGGCACCCAAGCAGGTACAGGCAATTTTGAGAATCTAATTGCTTTTCATGTTTTTCCTTCTCAATCCCTTAAAAGCAGCATAACATCACCATGATGTATACGGTTAAGAAAATGGTTCCAGCCAGACGAGGTGACTCACACCTGTAATCCCAGCACTTTGGGAGGCCAAGGTGGGCAGATCACCTGAGGTCGGGAGTTCAAAACCAGTGTGTCCAGCATGGAGAAACCCCGTCTCTACTAAAAATACAAAAATTAGCTGGCTGTAGTGGCGCATGCCTGTAATCCCAGCTACTTGAGAGGCTGAGGCAGCAGAATCACTTCAACCCAGAAGGTGGAGGTTGTGGTGAGCCAAAATTATTGCACCACTGCACTCCAGCCTGGGCAACAAGAGTGAAACTCTGTCTCAAAAAAAAAAAAAAAAAAAAGAAAGAAAGAAAAAGAAAAAGAAAATGTTTCCATTTTTAGAAAATAGGTAGTGTCATTTTTTTTCTTTTTTCTTTTTGGAAACTATGTGTGACTTTTAATGTGGAAGTCAACACTCAATGATCAGTTGATCCTTCATAGACTGGTACAGGACCTCCACTCTCTCATTTACATGACTGGTAAAAAAACTTCTGAGTGGCCAGGTGTGGTGGCTCACACCTGTAATCCCAGCTCTTTGGGAGGCCGAGGCAGGTGGATCATGAGGTCAGGAGATCCAGACCATCCTGACCAACATGGTGAAATCCAGTCTCTACTAAAAATAAAAAATTTAGCCGGGTCTGGTGGTGCACGCCTGTAATTCCAGCTACTTGGGAAGCAGAGGCAGGAGAATCGCTTGAACCTGGGAGCAGAAGTGGCAGCCGAGATCAGCCCACTGCCCTCCAGCGTGGGCGACAGAGCAAGACTCTGTCTCAAAACAAAACAAAACAAAACAGACAAACAAAAAGTTCTGAGAAAAGTCAAACAGTTTAGCTGGTGATCTCTCAGTAGCAATCAAGTGACAGGTTCAAATTCCAGAGGCTCTTCTCTGAACCACTCACTTGGTCCTAGCAGGTGTTGGATAAATGTACATACACCCTCTCTTCCAAGCCAACACTCCTGAAAAGAATGTTCCTTTTCAGAGGAGGCTGTTGGAGAGAACTTGACAAAGAATTTGAGTCTTCCACCTTTCCTCTTCTTGTTGAAATGGCTTTACCAGTAAACTGCTGCTAATGAGGTGGTTTATCTGGTTTTATTGCCCTTAATTTTATTACCTGCCCAATATAATCTTGGCTGGAGCTCCCCTGCTTACAGGCATGGGAAAGCTTTATGTCTAGGAAAGCCCCGCCCCAGGAGGGTTTTTCCTTTCTTGGGTGTTAGCTCTGGGCCAGGCCTGCAGGCTGAGATGCTTGCCCTGCTAACAGCCTAATTTAGCAGCTCGAAACCATTCTATATTTTCTGGCTTAGATGGAGGTAGGCACAACCCAGAGAACCAAGATTAAATGAATAACCAAAGGAAAGAGGCAAAGATCAAAGATCTGTTTCTCCATCTCCCAAGGTCATGAGAATCTCTACTGCAGGTTTTACTTGTCTTAGCGTCCACCCACTGAGAAGCCTGTGTGTGGGGAGAGATGTCAGTCATCTGGAGCCTTAGCTGAAGGCTGAGCTCTAGCTGCAGCCCCTCACATATGTGAAGTCAGGCAATCGGGCTGAGAGTGGGGAGGTGGATAGAGAAACAAGCAGGTGGGAAATGGAGGAAGTGGGGTTTAGTTTTCAGTGAGGAAGGGCAGAGCGTTCCCTCGTCCTTCATCTGGCACTGGGCCCAATCTTGCTATTGCACTTCTCTAAGGAAATCGCTCTCTTTCCCCCTCACCCCTCCCCTGCAAACCTAGCTCGCTGCATTTCTTTTTATTATTTTATTATTTTTATTTTTGTAATTCAGTCCCCTTAGAGACTGCCAAAAATTGCCAATGCCGACTATATTTGAAGTCATCATGGCAGACTATTAGGAAAGGTTTTCAATTAGCAGTAATCGTGTCTCAGATAAACCTCATTGGCTACGATACTGCCACTGTGCAAGCCGCTTGCTGCATTTCTAGGGAGCAGGTTTGTCCCTTGGGACCCCAAGCCCCTTCTCACTGCCCACATCCACCAATCATGTTTTCAGATGCAGCTGTCACCATCAGTTCACAAGCCTGATGTTCCCGCACCCACTGCCTTCTAGACCCTTATGGAACATTCTTCCTGATACCTTTTGTGTAAACGCCTGTAATAAAACACTTTCAGAGCTATGCCTTATGTGTCGATATGACTCCTGCAGCTCTTTCTCAACTACTCGTGGAAAATGTGCTTTCTCTTCCTTCTTCGCTCCCCCACCCTCCCTTTCTGCTGCTGGTTTGACCACAGCCGGCTGTAGGCCAAGAAAATGTGGGTGGGCAGGTGCCAGGCCCTGGCTGCTGAAAGCCGCAAGAGCCCAGGCTGCAGAGTATGGGGGCGGCAAAGGAAGGAGGGCGTAGCCATCAACTTTTTCCAAAAGTTTGAGAGCATTTTGGTGGTGGTGGTGGTGGTGGTGGTGTTTAACTGTGTATTGAGAAAATGTGAAAATACTCATTCTAAGTAAGAACAAGTTATGTTCCTCTTGGACTGCTCTCAGATGTACACTATTAAGTGAAAATGCTCTGTGATAACCTACTGGCAGTGTCTAATTCTTTGTGCTTTTTCTTTTCTTTCTTTCTTTTTTTTTTTTTTTTTTTTTTTTTTGAGATGGAGTTTTGCTCTTGTTGCCCAGGCTGAGTGCAACGGTACGATCTCAGCTCACCTCAACCTTTGCCTCCCAGGTTCAAGTGATTCTCCTGCCTTAGCCTCCCGAGTAGCTGGGATGACAGGCATGTGCCACCATGCCTAGCTAATTTTGTATTTTTATAGTAGAGACGGGGTTTCTCTTTTGTAGTAGAGGTGGGTCTCGAACTTCTGACCTCAGGTGATCCTCTCATCTTGGCCTCTCAACGTGCTAAGATTACAGGCATGAGGCACCGAGCATGGCCCCCTTTCTTTTTTTTACTTTAAATTCTGGGATACAAGGCCGGGCGTGGTGGCTCAAGCCTATAATCCCAGCACTTTGGGAGGCCGAGGCGGGTGGATCACGAGGTCGAGAGATCGAGACCGTCCTGGTCAACATGGTGAAACCCCATGTCTACTAAAAATACAAAACATTAGCTGGGCATGGTGGCGCATGCCTGTAATCCCAGCTACTCAGGAGGCTGAGGCAGGAGAATTGCTTGAACCCAGGAGGCGGAGGTTACGGTGAGCCGAGATCGCACCATTGCACTGCAGCCTGGGTAAGAAGAGCGAAACTCCGTCTCAAAAAAAAAAAAATTCTGGGATACAAGTGCAGAATGTGCAGGTTTGTTCCAAAAGTATACATGTGCCATGGTGGTTTGCTGCACCTATCAACTTGCCATCTAGGTTTTAAGACCCGCATGTAGTATTTGTCCTAATGCTCTTCCTTCCCTTTCCCCCCACCTCCCCCACAGTCCCTGGTGTATGATGTTCCCCTCCCTGTGTCCATGTGTTCTCATTGCTCAACTCCCACTTATGAGTGAGAACATGCAGTGTTTGATTTTCTGTTCCTGTGTTAGTTTGCAGAGAATGATGGTTTCCAGTTTCATCCATGTCTCTGCAAAGGACATGAAAGTGCTGTTTGTTTTCTAAGGCTGTGCATACACACACACACACACACACAAACACACACACACACACACACACACTTTTATATGCATAAGACTTTTCTAGCCAGGCGCGGTGGCGCGTGCCTATAGCCCCAGCTACTCGGGAGGCGGAGCCTGGAGGATCGCTTGAGTCCAAGAGTTCTGGGCTGTAGTGCGCTATGCCGATCAGGTGTCTGCACTAAAGTGCAGCATCAATATGGTGACCTCCTGGTAGCGGGGCACCACCCGGTTGCCTAAGGAGCAGTGAACAGCCCAGGTCGGAAACGGAGCAGTTTAAAACTCCCGTGATGATCAGTAGTGGGATCGTGCCTGTGAATAGCCACTGCACTCCAGCCTGGGCAACACAGGGAGATCCCATCTCTAAAAAATAAATAAATAAAATAAAAAATAAAAGACTATTCTAGAAGGAGAAACAGAACTGGTTACAGTGATTGCCCCTGAAGAATGAGTTGGGTGTGTGTTATGGGTGGGGGAATTTGTACTTTTTGTTGTATATCCTTCTGCAGTTTTTTACTCTATTACATGTAGTGCCTTTATAATAAACAAATCTAAAAATTTTAAAAAGAAATATTCTCTGTCTCTCAGTGATTACTCAGAATCATTAATAAGGTACTAAGAGGAAGCTGAGGCTGAATAATACAGGATAATTCCATCTTACCTAGTAGGTTAAACAACTTATAATAATACCACTCTGAATAATTATTATGCAAAATAGTAGTTGCCCTTACGTTGTGTACTTTATTTAATACTTGTCAAAATTAAATAAGGTAGCTACTTTACAATCGTCATCTTACAAATCAGAAAACAGGCTTAAAGAAGTCACATACTAGGCGAGGCACTGTGGCTCATACCTACAATCCCAGCACTTTGGGAGGCTGACACAGGTGGATCACCTGAGGTCGGGACTTTGAGACCAGTCTGACCAATATGGAGAAACCCCAGTCTCTGCTAAAAATACAGCATTAGCCAGGTGTGGTGGCACATGCCTGTAATCCCAGCTATTCAGAGGCTGAGGCAGGAGAATCCCTTGAACCCTCAGGGAGGTGGAGGTTGTGGTGAGCTGAGATCAGGCCATTGCACTCCAGCCTGGGCAACAAGAGCAAAACTCCATCTCAAAAAAAAAAAAAAAAAAAAAAAAGAAGTCACATACTATTCACAAAGTCACACAGCTAGTTATTGAGAAATTTGGGAATGAAACACTTCATAAGGTCAGAGAACACATTTACCTCCTCTACCAGATTGCAGTTTGCTGCAATCTCCGCCTCCCAGGTTCAAATGATTCTCCTGCCTCAGCCTCCTGAGTAGCTGAGACTACAGGTGCCCACCACCACACTTGGCTGATTTTTAGTAGAAAAGGGGTTTCACCAAGTTGGCCAGGCTGGTCTGAACTCCTGACTTCAGGTGATCCACTAGCCTTGGCCTCCCAAAGTACTGGGATTACAGACATGACCCATTGCTTGAGCCCAGGAGGTGGAAGTTGCAGTGAGCCGAGACCATGCCATTGCAATTCAGTCTGGGCAAGAGTGAAACTCTGTCTCAAAAAAAAAAAAAAAATCCTTTTAAATAAGTTACTGAAAGCAAAAAAATTGATACGGAACCCTTACCTCACACCATAACCAAGAAGTTAACTCAAAATGAATCAGAGATCTAAATGTAAGAGCTAAAAATACACAACTTTTAGAAGAAAATACAGGAGAAAAATCTTTGCAAACTTGTGTTGAGCAGGATTTTTGAGATACAACACCAAAAACATGACCATAAAAGAAAAAAAAAAAACCTGATAAATTGGACTTCATCCAAATTTCAAACTTGTGCTATAAAAGATGCATTAAGAAAGGGAAAAGAAGCCAAGTACAGTGGCTTACACCTGTAATCCCAGCACTTTGGGAGGCCAAGGTGGAAGGACCACTTGAGCTCAGGAGTGTAAAACCAACCTGGACAACATAGTGAGACCCTGTCTCTACAAAAAAATTAAAACAATAAAGATAAACTTTTTAAAAGTAAAAAGAGAAGCCACAGGCTGTGAGAAAACATTTTCAAATCCTGTATCTGATCAATAACCTGTGGTACTCAGAGACCAGAAAAAAAGAAGAAAAAAAAATAAAAGAAAGAAAAAATAACCTGTATCCATAGTATATATAGAACTCTTACAGTTTGATAAAAATGAAACAAACAGCCGGGCGCGGTGGCTAAAGCCTGTAATCCCAGCACTTTGGGAGGCCGAGGCGGGTGGATCAAGAGGTCAAGAGACCGAGACCATCCTGGTCAACATTGTGAAACCCCGTCTCTACTAAAAATACTAAAAATTAGCTGGGCATGGTGGCACGTGCCTGTAATCCCAGCTACTCAGGAGGCTGAGGCAGGAGAATTGCCTGAACCCGGGAGGCGGAGGTTGCGGTGAGCCGAGATCGCACCATTGCACTCCAGCCTGGGTAAGAAGAGTGAAACTCCATCTCAAAAAAAAAAAAAAAAAAAAAAGAAAAAAGAAAAAAACATCCAATTAAAAACGGGCAAAACCCTTCTCCACTCCCATTGATTCATTTGACTAGCCTAAAAGAAGTAGGCAAAAGATTTGAATAAACATTTTACTGTTTACATAAATGGCTAATAAGCACATTAAAAAGATGCTTAACATTATTAATCTTTAGGGAAATTCACGTTAAAACCAAGTAAGATACTATTCGCACCCACTAAAATGGCTATAATTTAAAAGTCGTGCAGTAACATAAATTGATGAGAATATGGAGAAAGACACATAAATTGTTGGCCTTCATATATTATTGGTGGTAAGATAAAATGATGCAGCCACTTTGGAAAATATGGCAGTTTCTTAAAATGTTAAACATAAGTTTACCGTATTATCTAGCAATTCCATTCCTAGGTATCCAATGAAAGAAAATGAAAACATATGATCACACAAAGACTTGAACACAAATGTTCACAGTGACATTATTCATAAGAACTGAAAAAGTGGAAACAATCCAACTGTCCATCAGCTGGTAAATAAACAGAAAGCATGGCCAGGCACAGTGACTCACGCTTGCAATCCTAGCACTTTAGGACGCAGAGGCGGGAGGATCATGAGGTCAGGAATTTAAGACCAGCCTCTCCAATATGATGAAACCCCGTTTCTACTAAAAAATACAAAAATCAGCCGGGCATGATGGCACATACCTGTAGTTCCAGCTACTTGTAAGACTAACGCAGGAAAATGGCTTGAACCTGGGAGATGGAGGTTGCCGTGATCCAAGATGAAGCCACTGCAGTATTTAATTAATTTAAGAAACAAACAAGAAAGTATATCCCCACATCAAAATACTATTTCACAGTAAAAGAATCAAATAGTGATGCTTGTAACAATACGAATTAACCTCAAAACCATTGCTAATTGAAAGAAGCCAGTCACAAAAGACCACATAATAATGTGAGTTCATTTATATGAAATGCCCAGAATAGTCAAAATTATGGAGACAGAAAGGAAGTCAATGGTCTCCTGGGGTTTGGAGTAGGAACGAGAATTAACTGCAGATGATTAAGATCTTCTTAGGGTGAAGACAAAGTTATGTGGATTATGGACATAGAGGGAAGACCAGTGAAGACACAGGGAGAAGATAACCAGTTATAAGCCAAGGAGAGAGGCCTCAGAAGAAATGAACCCTCCTGACACCTTGATCTCAGACTTTCTGGCCTCCAGAACGTGAAGAAATACATTTTGGTTGTTTAAGCCAAAAATTTAAAAATAAAATTTAAAACTGAATTATGGTCATGGTTGTATCACTGGGTAAATTATTGAATTGTGTATTTAAAGCCAGTGAAAGTTACAGTATATTACTGTAACTCACTAAAGTCATTAAGAAAAAAGGAGGCCAGGTACAATGGCTCATGCCTATAATCCCAGCACTTTGGGAGGCTGAGGTGGGAGGACAGCTTAAACCTAGGAATTCAAAACCAGCCTGGGCTGGGTGTGGTGGCTCACGCCTGAAATACTAGCACTTTTGGAGGCCAAGGCAGGCAGATCACAAGGTCAGGAGTTCAAGACCAGCCTGGCCAGTATGGTGAACCCCTGTCTCTATTAAAAATACAAAACTTAGCCAGCCATGGTGGTGCACACTTGTAGTCCCAGCTACTCAGGAGGCTGAGGCAGAAGAATCGCTAGAACCCGGGAGGTGGAGGTTGCAGTGAGCTGAGATCGCACCACTGCACTCCAGCCTGGGTGACAGAGCAAGACTCCATCTTAAAAAAACAAAACAAGCCGGGCGCGGTGGCTCAAGCCTGTAATCCTAGCACTTTGGGAGGCCAAGGCGGGTGGATCACGAGGTCGAGAGATCGAGACCATCCTGGTCAACATGGTGAAACCCCGTCTCTACTAAAAATACAAAAAATTAGCTGGGCATGGTGGCGCGTGCCTGTAATCCCAGCTACTCAGGAGGCTGAGGCAGGAGAATTGCTTGAACCCAGGAGGCGGAGGTTGCGGTGAGCCGAGATCGCGCCATTGCACTCCAGCCTGGGTAACAAGAGCAAAACTCCGTCTCGGAAAAAAACAAACAAACAAACAAACAAAAACAGCCTGGGCAGCATGGCGAAACTCTATTTCTATAAAAATTAGCCAGGTGTGGTGGCTAGCACCTATAGTCCCAGCTACTCAGGAGGCTGAGGAGGGAGGATCACTTGAGCCCAGGAAGTCGAAACTGCAGTGAGCCATGTTTGCATCACTGTACTCTAGCCTGGGTGGCAGAGTGAGACTGTCTCAAAAAAGAAAATAAATGGAAAAAAGGAAAGAAAAGAAGTTTGGGGGCTTTTGGCTTGATCTCTGATCTGCTTTTCTATCATCCTCCCCAATATATTTGGGTTGGCTTCCCCCCTCGTTTGAATTTCTCCATTGATGCCTGCCTTATCCTTCCACACATAGACCAGCTCTCTCCCCATGGTTTACTTAGTTCATTTCTTCCTGGACCTCCTTCCTAGGAGCTGAAATAGAGATAAAGGTTCTCATTAGTTCCCTTTGGAGTCCTGTGCAGCTGCCCAGGCCAGCAGAAGGTGTTGGAATGTGACTTCAGCACATTCCAGTCAACCCGAACCCTGTTAAGGAAGAATGAGCATTTGCTCAATTAGGGGGAGTGTTTTATGGCCTGTTATTGTTACTCTTACATTGTCAGACTTTTGGAGGAAACAGAGGATTAATTATTTACGAAGTTATGATGAAACGTTCACTATAATACTTTCACACCTAGAGGGAAAGACCTATATAAAAGCCAAGTGTTTCAAGGAAATTTTTAAAAATTATCTTCTATTTTAATCTCATTTCTCTCTAACATTCTAATATTGGAGGGAAGAAAAGTTGTGTGAGAGGGAATTACTGGAACTCCTTAAAGAGTACTTAAATGGTACTTAATTATTTTTATCATTTTTTTCTAGCTACAAATAGAAATGAAGAATACATTTATTTTAAAGTCTGATTTTTTTTTAACAGCCTATGGAAGGACTTTCATGAATAATCATAAGTTTCCTTCCGTTTCAGAGCCTCTGCGTGAAAGGAACATTCCAATAAGAGAGATCATAAGTGGTGGTGGTAATTACTTGAAACCCTGAGTCATTAGGCGCTATTAATTGTCTGAAATATAACCAGAAGAAAAATAAACATCAGAGAGGAAATCTAGCATGACTGCAATTAACTTCAATTACCATCCTTCCAATGTATAGGAAAATCTCAGTGTTTCAAAATTGATTCCATTACTAACTTTTAAGTAACTTTTTAGTAATCTTTTAAGTAACTTTTTAGTTTGACCAGCTAGCAATCTTTGTTCTTTATTTAACTGGAGGTGAGTCCAAAACTCCTTTTACCAGTGTTTTCAGATATCCCTTTTTTTTTTTTTTTTTAAGTCAGTGGTGTTTACGCAGTTAACCTTTAATGGGAAGCCACTCACGTAGAACATCTGCGCAGGAGCCAGAGCCTCCAACCATCACTCCCAGGCAGAGGGCTGTGAAATCAGAGCCCACCACCAGGACCTCGGGTCTCCTCTCAGAAACTTCAGAGTTTTCATCTGCCTGACGAACCTCTTCATCTCCTCAG
This sequence comes from Saimiri boliviensis, assembly GCF_048565385.1. NCBI lineage: Eukaryota > Metazoa > Chordata > Mammalia > Primates > Cebidae > Saimiri > Saimiri boliviensis. The sequence goes on from NC_133463.1 coordinate 45,226,977, forward strand.
ATAACCTGGAACTCCACACACCCAAACCCCAGGTTCTCAGTTCTTCTTGCCCAAGGTAAACACACACATCCCTTTGTTTTGGATTCTTTCCAAATTTGAGAATGGTAGTGATCACATTCTTCTTCTTCTCCATGCCACCAGCCCACATCAGCTAGAGTCCCGTGGGTCCCAACTCTGACACATTCTCAGCCCTGCTTTGTGTTTCTTCCTCTCTGCCACCGCCCAATTTCTGGAAGTTGCTTCTTAAGCAGTCATTTGGCTTCACTTCAATCCACTGGACACTTTATAAGATGGGGTCACTTTCACCGCACTGCTCAGACCATTTCACTCCTTGCCTTAAAGGCTTCGTGGAAGTTCTTTTGCCACTTGATAAACAGAGTAGTCCCCTGACATCCAAGGTCTTTTTCAGAACGGCTATGGACACAACCTGTCATGTACTAGGGTTACCTTACATTAATCCACAATATATTTATTTATTTATTTTTGAGACAGAGTTTTGCTCTTGTTGCCCAGGCTGGAGTGCAATGGCATGGTCTCAGCTCACCACGACCTCCGCCTCCCAGGTTCAGCTATTCTCCTCCCAAGTAGCCTCAGTCTCCTGAGTAGCTGGGATTACAGGCATTCGCCACGATACCCAGCTAATTTTTTTGTATTTTTAGTAGAGATGGGGCTTCTTCATGTTGGTCAGGCTGGTCTCGAACTCCTGACCTCAGATGATCTGCCCACCTCACCCTCCCAAAGTGCTGGGATTACAGGCATGAGACACAGTGCCTGGCCCACAATATCTTCATACTCCGATCGAGGTAGACCACATACCATTTCCCATACAAGCCCTTGTACATTTCTACGTCCTGACTCCGCCTCTACTACTGTGTCAGCCATCTACATCTGCAAGCATTTACCTGCTTTGAATGCCCTCCCTCAGGAAGCATTCCAGAGGAGTCTTCCTTGAGCAGGACATATATTCTAACCTCTCCTTTGTCCTTTTAGCAATGTGCAATGGACTTAAACCTCCCTTAGGCAATAGCGTAATTTCTATCTTTATAGTTGCGCCTCTTCTCCCTAGAGAGACTGAAATCTCAAGGAGAGAAAACAACATGTTTTCTTCCTCATTTGACATAACAGGCAATAAAATATAGTGAAATGCGTGTTTTCGTGCTGGTAGTTTTGAATCCTAACTCTGCTACTTACTTGCTGAGTTACCTTGTGGGAATGACTTAACCCCTCTGAGCCTTTTTTCTCATCTGTAAAATGGGAATACTATTAGCATTAGCCTTTAGAGAGAATTAAATTATTAAAGTCCCTTGAATAATATACATTGAAGTTTTGTTCTTCAAAAGGCATTTGTGGCCAGGAGCAGTGTCTCACATCTATAATCCCAGCATCTTCAGCTCAAGTGAGGCGGAGAGCTCAAGAGATCCTCGCACTTCAGCCTCCCAAGTAGCTGAGACCACAGCTGCACACCACCACACCTGGTTAATTTTTTTTTTTTTTTTTTTTTTTTGAGATGGGGTCATCCAAGTCATGGTACCAAAGAAAAATAATAAATAAAGAGATGGGAACTCACTCTGTCACCCAGGCTGGAGTGCAGTGGCGAGATCTCATCTTACTGCAAACTTTGCCTCCCAGGCTCAAGCGATTCTCCCACCTCAGTCTCCCGAGTAGCTGGGACCACAGGCATGTGCCACCATGCTTGCTAAGTTTTGTATTTTTAGTAGAGACGGGGTTTTGCCATACCCAGGCTGGCCTTGAACTCCTGACCTCAAGCAATCCATCTGTCTCATCATCCCTAAGTGCTAAGATTACAGGCATGAGCCACCTCACCTGGCCAATTTTTTTTTTCTTTCTTTTTTTTGTAGAGATGGGACCTCAGTATGTTGCCCAGGCTGGTCTTAAACTCCTATCCTCAAGCAGTCTTCCCACCTTGTCTTACTAACGTGCTGGGATCACAAGTGTGAGCCACCAAAGCCGGTTGTGTTTCATTTTTTTTTTTTTTTTTTTTTTTTTTGAGATGGAGTTTCGCTATTGTTACCCAGGCTGGAGTGCAATGGCGCAATCTCGGCTCACCGCAACCTCCGCCTCCTGGGTTCAGGCAATTCTCCTGCCTCAGCCTCCTGAGTAGCTGGGATTACAGGCACGAGCCACCATGCCCAGCTAATTTTTTGTATTTTTAGTAGAGACAGGGTTTCATGATGTTGACCAGGATGGTCTCGATCTCTCGACCTCGTGATCCACCCGCCTCGGCCTCCCAAAGTGCTAGGATTACAGGCTTGAGCCACCGCGCCCGGCTCGTGTTTCATATTTTTAACAAGGGAGCCTCATGGTCATTGACTTGCAGCCATTGAAGTAACACCTGCCACAAAATTGGTGATAGATAGAGATATGCGTGTCGTTTTCTGATTAATTCCTCAGTTTTCCTTTTGAATCAGTCAGGGTTTGACCAGAATGAAGAGGAGAAGAGAGACCGAAAAGGAAGGACGGGTTAGCCTGCTTTTCGACTTTAAAACGCAGAAGAATCACCTATAACCGTTTTGACCATGCAGAAGACCCAGTGATGACCACTGGAAATATTTGAGAAGTTCAGAGGTGTGGAGCTGAAAAAAAAAAAAAGTTCAGTAGAGTAGTGGGAATTACAGCCTGTAAGTGATAGTTGAAATGATGGTACATGAGGGCACAGTGGCGTGTGCCTGTGGTCCCAGCTACTCAGTACTCAGGAGGCTGAAGGATTGCTTGTGACCAGGAATCTGGGCTGTAGTGCACTACGCAATTGAGTGTCCACACTAATTTCAGCATCAGTATGGTGATCTCCCAGAAGCAGGAGACCACCAAGTTGCCTAAGGAGGAGTGAACCAGGCCAGGTTAGAAACAGTGCAGTTAAAACTCCCTTGCTGATCAGTAGTGGGATCATCCCTGTCAATCATCCCTGGAGTGTACTCCAGCCTCGGCAACATAATGAGACCCCGTCTCCAAAAGTAATAAATAAATAAAAGAAATTGCCAGGTGCAGTGGCTCATGCCTGTAATCCCAGCACTTTGGGAGGCTGAGGTAGGCAGATCACAAGGCCAGGTGTTCGAGACCACCTGGCCAGCATGGTGAAAGCCCATCTCTACCAAAAATACAAAAACATTAGGCGGCCATGGTGGCATATAATGAAACCCCCTCTCTAAAAATATTTTAAAAATAAAAGAAATTGCCAGCTGCAGTGGCTCATACCTGTAATCCCAGCTACTTGGGAGGCTGAGGCAGGAGAATTGTTTGAACCCGGGAGGTGATCCCACCACTGCACTCCAGCCTGGGTGACAGAGCCTGGAGACTCCATCTAAAAAAGAAAAGAAAAGAAAAGAAATTATGGGACAAAAAGCTCCAAAATGATTAAGGAATAAGAAGCCCAAGAAGCCCATAAACAATAGAGAATAGAAAGGATCTATCACTAAATTAGCAGAAGTAATAAAGAATTTCCACCAGCAGGGCACGGTGGCTCACGCTGTAATCCCAGCACTTTGGGAGGCCGAGACGGGTGGATCACAAGGTCAAGAGATCGAGACCATGGTGAAACCCCGTCTCTACTAAAAAATACAAAAAGTGCTGGGCGTGGTGGTGCATGCCTGTGGTCCCAGCTACTTGGGAGGTTGAGGCAGGAGAATTGCTTGAACCCAGGAGGCGGAGGTTGCAGGGAGCCGAGATTGCACTACTGCACTCCAGCCTGGTGCCTGGCAACAGAGCACAACTCTGCCTCAAAAAAAAAGAAAAAGAAAAAGAAAAAAAGAATTTCCAGATAATAATGCTAAAAACGCAGATCCAGAAATTCAGATTCAGAAAATGTAACATGCGCCCCAGAAATCCACACTTTTCACAATGTGCCTGAACTTGATTTAGATCCACTTTAAGAAACCTAGGGCTGGGCGCGGTGGCTCACGCCTGTAATCCCAGAACTTTGGGAGGCTGAGGCGGGAGTGTTACTTGAGCCCAGGAGTTTGAGACCAGCTTGGGCAACATAGTGAGACCTTGGCTCTACTAAAAAGCAAAAACAATTTAGCCAGGCATGTTGGCGTATGCCTGTAGTCCCAGCTACTAGGGCGGCTGAGGTGACAGGATAGCTTGAGTCCAGGAGGTCCAGGCTGCGGTGAGTTATAATCACACCACTACACTCCAGCCCAGGCAACAGAGAGAGACTCTGTCTCGAAAAAGAACTTAAAAAAAATACTTTTTTTTAAATATGTAACACACCCATAGTCTCTTATATACTTTAAATCTTCTCTAGATTACTTATAATACCTCATGAAATGTAAATACTACATAAGTAGTTATACGATACTTCTTAAATTTGTTTTTAAATTTGTATAACTTTTATTGTTGTACTAGAATTTTTTTTTTTTTTTTTTTTTGAGATGGAGTTTCGCTCTTCTTACCCAGGCTGGAGTGCAATGGCGCGATCTCGGCTCACCGCAACCTCCGCCTCCCGGTTTCAGGCAATTCTCCTGCCTCAGCCTCCTGAGTAGCTGGGATTACAGGCACGTGCCACCATGCCCAGCTAATTTTTTCTATTTTTAGTAGAGACGGGGTTTCACCATGTTGACCAGGATGGTCTCGATCTCTCGACCTCGTGATCCACCCGCCTCAGCCTCCCAAAGTGCTGGGATTACAGGCTTGAGCCACCACGCCCAGCTGTACTAGTATTTTTAATTGTTTCTTAATACTTATGTTCCAGGATTGGTTAAATTCCTGGATGCAGAACCCTCAGATAAGGAGAATCAGCTGGACTGCAGTTTCCAGAAAATGTTAAGTGTCAAAAAGTGAAAGGGATGGCTCCCCTCCCTGCAAGTAGCCCTAGCCCTTGGTGATGGCCTCTTCTGACGTCTGCACAGACAGTGAGAAGTAGGGCTGCAGGCTGAAACTTCAAAGTAAGGGATAAAGCCCTAAAATCCATTAAAGGTGTCAGCTGTGGGCTTTGAAACAAGTTATGTGGAAACCTGTCATCTTAAGATAGGGGGTGTAAAGATCTTCACGATAAAATGTCTGTAAATGGTTATCTCCAGGTGATGCCACATGGGACCCACTCAGCCCTACCTCTGCTGCTCACTGTTAAGGCCTATAAAATAATCCCCTTGGTAGGGCGCGGTGGCTCAGAGACCGAGGAGGCAGATCTGTTGAGGTCAGGAGTTCTAGACCAGACTGGCCAACATGGTGAAACCCTGTCTCTACCAAAATTACAAAAATTAGCTGGGGTAGGGGCAGGCATCTGTAATCCTAGCTACTCCAGAGGGTGATGCAGGAGAATTGCTTGAACCTGGGAGGCGGAGGTTCCAGTGAGCTGAGATCGCACCATTGCACTCCAGCCTGGCAACAGAGTGAGACTCTATCTAAATAATAATAATAATAATAATAATAATAAATCTCCTCAAAAGAAGAGGAAAAAGATGAGAGGTCATGTATGAAGCCTCCTTGATCTCATCTCTCCCTGATTTAAACACCATCCAGATGGAGATGGCTCCCTAGTCTCTATCTCTCATCCAGATCTCTCCTCCAAATTTCATTCATTCACTCATCTATCTAAACAGAATATGTAGACAGCCCTTCTACGTGCAGACACTGTGCTGACAAGACAGCGCTCCCCAAGGTCAGGGGCCTGTCCTCCAGGAGCCCCAACACACAGCTTTACAGGCACATACCAGAAAGTTCTATGCAGTGTGATACACAGGAGTGGCTCCTCACCCACCCCAGGCTTGGGGAGTTAAGGGAAGCTTCCTAGAGGAGAGACATCTTAGCTGAGACATGAAGGTTAAACAGAAAACAGGGGGAAGGTGGCTGTTTTCAAGGCTGGCGGTGAGAGGAGACCGTGTGTTCAGTAAACTGAGGGTTTTTAGTGCAAGTGAGAGGAATGAGGACGGGTGAGTCCGGGACGTGGGCACAAGACAGACAATAGCAGGCTTTGAGAGTCATATTAAAAACGAAAAAAGAAAGCTAGTATTTATACAATCATAAGTATAATAGCAAACACATACATGGCAATTACTGTGTTCACCTGGTGTGTATTAACTGTTACAAGAATCCTATGAGGTAAGTACTGTTAGAATCCCCTTTATCTGCCAAGCGCAGTGGCTCAAACCAGTAATCCCAGCACTTTGGGAGCTGAGGTGGGCAGATCACCTGAGATCAGGAGTTCGAGACCAGCCTGACCAATATGGTGAAACCTCATCTTTAAAAAAAAAAAAAGGCCGGGCGTGGTGGCTCAAGCCTGTAATCCCAGCACTTTGGGAGGCCGAGGCGGGTGGATCATGAGGTCAAGAGATCGAGACCATCCTGGTCAACGTGGTGAAACCCCGTCTCTACTAAAAATACAAAAAAAAAAAAAAAAAAAAAGAATCCCCTTTATCTGATACTTATAGAGATATACTGACAGGTTTTGAACTGGCAATTGGCTGCCACAACCTCCTCCTCTCTAGCTCCCCGCCTCCTCCAGGCTTGTTTCCCTCCTTTAAATCAACCTCTCTCCAAAATGCAAACACATAGCAGCTTATCAATTGAACAATTTGATTGTTCACAGAAAAAATAAAATAAAAATTGTTGGCCGGGCGCAGTGGCTCACACCTGTAATCCCAGCACTTTGGGAGGCCGAGGTGGGTGGATCACAAGGTCAAGAGTTTGAGACCAGCCTGGCCAATATGGTGAAAACCCGTCTTTTTTTTTTTTTTTTTTTGAGACGGAGTTTCGCTCTTGTTACCCAGGCTGGAGTGCAATGGCGCGATCTCGACTCACCGCAACCTCCGCTTCCTGGGTTCAGGCAATTCTCCTGCCTCAGCCTCCTGAGTAGCTGGGATTACAGGCACGCGCCACCATGCCCAGCTGATTTTTTCTATTTTTAGTAGAGACAGGGTTTCACCATGTTGACCAGGATGGTCTCGATCTCTTGACCTCATGATCCACCCACCTCGGCCTCCCAAAGTGCTGGGATTACAGGCGTGAGCCACCGCGCCCAGTGAAAACCCGTCTCTACTAAAAATACAAAAATTAGCTGGGTGTGGTGGCGCACTGCTGTAGTCCCAGCTACTTGGGAGGCTGAGGCAGGAGAATCTATTGAGTCCAGGAGGCAGAGGTTACAGTGAGCCGAGATCACGCCACTGCACTCCAACCTGGCAACAAAGCGAGACTCTGTCTCAAAAAAAAAAAAAATTTAACGTTAATAAAAAAGGAAAAAATATTTTTAAAAAAGAATAAAATGCAAAGACAACTACATAAGGCCTCAACTTTAAACATGCCAAGGCCTCCTATAGCTAGAGAGCATGTTTTGGGCCAAGTCACTCTCCTCATTAGCCGTGACTCACTTTCATTGCAAGGAAACAGGTCCAGGCGAGAGGTCAGCAGTGCCAAGTGTGGCCAGGCTCTGCTCTCAGCCCTTTCCATGAACTGACTCGACTCCTGCGTAATCATACATTACACAGTTCCGGAAACTGAGGAACGAGGACGTCAGGTAACCTATCAAAGGACACAAAGTTATTGTGACCAGGATGGACACCCTGGCCCCAGATGCGCACCCCTAACCTGGAGAGGGCACAGAAAGGCATGTCCACTGAGGTTTGGGAAAAAGTAAAATGAAACAAAACTTCACTGAAGCTTTGAGATGATTCTGCTGAGACGTGCCACCGTCTCTCCTTACACAGTGGGATCATCAGTCACAAATATGCAAACCCAGCTCCTCTGCCTGGCTCTTGCCTGGCCCTCCAGGGCCGCTCCGCACTCTCCCTGACAGATGGCGGTGGTGGCCCCCACAGTTTTGCTGCCCTGTCTTCTGCTCTCAGCTTCTGCCTGCCTTCACCTTGTGATGTGGCCTTTACCTTTTTCAGTTTCTCCTCTAGGCTCCTGAGGGCAGGAGTCATGTTCTCTCCTCATCTGCCCACTGCCTAGCTCAGTATCTAGTCCAAAGTAGCACCAGCACCCGCAACCCCACCTAGATAATGCTGAATATAGGCCATCATTTGGGCCTGCTCCTTCTAACTCACCTTCAGTTTTCCACCCTATATTAAATTGTACAATGTCATATCAATATTGTAATTCTGCATGTTTTGTTTTGAGACAGAGTCTCACTGTGTCACCCAGGCAGCAGTGCAGTGGTGCAATCTCAGCTCACTGCAACCTCCACCTCCCGGGTTCAAGCAATTCTCCTGCCTCAGCCTCCTGAATAGCTGGAATTACAGGCGCGCACCACCGCACCCAGTTAATTTTTTGTAGTTTTAGTAGAGATAGGGTTTCACCATGTTGGCCAGGGTGATCTCAAACTCCTGGCCTCAAGTGATCCACTTGCCTTGGCCTCCCAAAGTGCTGAGATTACAGGCATGAGCCACAGCGCCTGGTTTTGCTTTTTTCTTGAAACTGACAGAGAAAAGGTCTAAACTAGTTCCATTCACTCATTCAACATGTATTTATTCAACTCTTTCTATATGGTAGGCATGATGCTAGGTGCTGGAACAAATATGTAGTATATCCCAGAAAAAGAGGCAGTATAAATTTTTAAAATATGTATGGGCTGGGCATGGTGGCTCATGCCTGTAAGCTCAGCAGTTTGGGAGCCCGAGGTGGGTGGATTCCTTGAGCCCAGGAGTTTGAGAACAGTCTAGCCAACATGGTGAAACCCTGTCTCTACAAAAAATTAAAAAAAAATTAGCCAGGCGTCATAGCACGTGCCTGTAGCCCCAGCTCATTTGGGAATTGCTTGAACCTGGGAGGCAGAGTTTGCAGTGAGCCAGGACCGTGCCTCTGTATTTCGGCCTGGGCAGCAGAGCTAGACTTGGCCTCAAAAAATAAATAAATAAATAAAAACGAATTTTTAATAGACTACCTTAAAAGACGGCCCCTGGCCAGACACGGTGACTCACACCATTATCCCAGCACTTTGGGAGGCTGAGGCGGGCAGATCACAAGGTCAGGAGACTGAGACCATCCTGGCCAACATGGAGAAACCCTGTCTCTACTAAACATACAAAATTAGCTGGGTGTGGTGGCGCAGGCCTGTCATTTCAGCTATTTGGGAGGCTGAAGCAGGAGAATCACTTGAACCTGGGAGGTGGAGGTTGCGGTGAGCCATTGCACTCCAGCCTGAGCAACAAAAGTAAAACTCCCTCTCAAAAGAAAAAAAAAATGCCCCTTCCATTTGCCGCATTGAGATGAGAACACAAACCCAGCTCATGCTCCCCTGCCACTTCCCGAAGCCCCTGGGTGGCAAGCTTTGTTCACTGCGTCACACGTCTCTGTCTATTGGTCTGGCCTCACCTCCAGGCCAAGTTCCCAGAAGCCTCCTTATATCCTAAAGTCTAATGGGATATCTGTGGAGTGGAAACAAATTTGAGTGCTTTTCAATAATACGTATTTCCTGATATCCAAGTTCTAATGTGTGTTAATAATGGGCCAGACTGGGCACATTGACCCATGCCTGTAATACCAGCACTTTGGGAGACTGAGGCAGGAGGATCACTTGAGTCTGGGAGTTTGAGACCAGCCATAGCAACATAGTGAGACGCCATCTCAATTTAAAAAAAAAAAAAAAAAAAAGGAAGAAAAGAAATCAATAGGCCAAGTATTTTCCCAAAGTCTTCCCACACATGGTCTCAATCCTCACAAGCAAATGAGGCAGGTATTATTACAATTGCTACTTTTCAAATGAGGAAACTGAGGCTTAACGAGGTTGTACCTTATTCTAACACATGCCTCAATGTATAACAGCGTATGTTTTAGGTTCGGCCATTGGCTTTTTTTAGTCTTAGTTTAGGTATAACGTAAGACTCCCTAATTCTACTAAACTGCCCGTATCTCTGTGTCTCTCTCTGGCATGTGGTGTGCGCTTGTTTGGAAAAAAAGATTCCAGGCGTGTTTTCATTAGAATTGCTATTCCAGGAAAACACACACTCAGAAAGAATTGCTATTTCCAACAGAAGTCAGGAATATCAGAGCAGTGTTAAAAGGGAGGTGTGCATGTACATATGATGGATGTGGCTGGGGAAAGGGTGTTTTTCAAAGCAAAATCAAACTTCTCTTTTACTTTTGGAGGCAGATAAATTTTTTAAGAATTTAAATATCAGCCAGCAAAGCTTTTGTTATGTGAGCAGTTTTGTTTGTCCTCTCCCTTTAAAGAAAGAAACCCCATTCCCTCCCACCCCCCCAAGACTGGATTTAGATAAGCCTAGAGCCAAAACCACCCTGTGGATTGCAGAACAATTGGCCTTCAGGTGGGGCTTGATGAAAGGGTTTTGCATTCTCAGGGGTCACCTGAGTGCAGGTTTGCACTGTTGCGGAGCCTCCCTCTGTTCTCCCTGGGGGGGTTTCTCTCCCCTCTCCTCACCCTCATTTATCTATGTAAAGGTCCTGCCTGAGTGTTTGCTGACTCCCCAGATCTCCTTCAGTCCCCACCCCTCCTGACCTCACCCGGGGCTCCCAGATGAGTCCCCGCTGGACCTGTTACTGATACTGAGCAAAAGCAGGGCAGGGTGGGGTGACGCTCCCAGCCCCTTCGGGGAAATCCCAGGTGTCCCTCACCACATACTTGCCTTTCTGGATCCCCTGCTCTTGCAATTAGGAAACACAGCCTCAGCCACCTCTTTGTTCTCTGGTCTCCCCCTACCTCCACCCTGCTCCAGTTTCTCCCTGTTCTCTGGGCCACCAAGGACCAAAGTACACCTGACACAATATTTCCATACCTGACTTCAGAGACACCCAAAATAAAGCTGAGGGAAGCCTTAATGTACTAAAGGTCCAATATATTCCAAAGACAAGCATCAGTTAACTTTATTAGTATTAACTCGAAATATAATAGCATATATATTTGTTTATATTTGTTAATTAACCAACCTCTTTTATTGAGCATCTATTATATGCCTGCCTGATTGGCGTTAGGCATTGATAAAAGTCAAATAAGACCAGGCTTCTTTCGAAAGGAGCAGGAAGTCCCTTGGGAAGACAGACACGTGAAACAAAGACATCTTCAGTGCAAAGTTAGTGGCGCCATGGCTGCTTGGCGCAGGAGATGAAGGCATCCAGAAATGGGCTTCCAAGGTCCACTTGCCCAGGCTCTTGCATTTGACCCTTGCCCCCTACCTAAGACAAAGACACTGACTTTCCCTTTGGGCTTCCCTCTTCAAGAGTTTTTTTACTGGGACATTCCTTGTTCCACTCACTCACTCACACTTTCATTCAGCAAATGTTTTCTGAGCCCTGGCCACAGGTCAAGACTTGGCTGGAGGCAGTGGGGAAATAGTGGTGAACGACACCCTGCTCTGCTGACTGCCTCACGGTGGGGGAGTCAGAGAGTAAATATGCACACAAATAAACATAAAATAATTTCAGATGGTAACAAGTGCTTATAATAATAAAAGAGCCACAGGGCACGGTGGTGTGTGCCTGTAGTCCCAGCTACTCAGGAGACTGAGGTAGGAGGATCCCTTGAGCCCAGGAGTTCTGGGCTGTAGTGTGCTATGCTGATCAGGTGTCCGCACTAAGTTCGGCATCAATATGGTGACCTCCTGGTAGCGGGGGACCACCAGGTTGCCTAAGGAGGGGTGAACCGGCCAAGGTCGGAAACGGAGCAGGTCAAAACTCCGGTGCTGATCAGTAGTGGGATCGCACCTGTGAATAGCCACTGCACTCCAGCCTGGGCAACATAGCAAGACCCCATCCATCTCTAAAAATAATGATAATAATAATAATAAAAGAGCCACAGCTAGGAAGTACCTGGAAGTCACAGGGGACACTTTCCTCAGAAAGCCTTGGAAGGCAGGGATATGGAGCTGAAGCCTGAATGCCATTAAAGACGCCATTGCAAACATCTGGGAAGAGGCTTTCAGGCTGAAAAACCTGGCTGGGGCAAAGCCTGAAGATGGAAATGAACTTGGATGCTTAAGGGACAGAGGAAGGCCAGGGAGCGGGGAGCACTGGATCCCAGCGGGAGTGACCCTGCAGGGGCGGCAGACAGGAGCAGCCAATCCATGTGAGCCTTGTGGTGACAAGAGACATGGAATTGCTTTATAAACAAACAAATATAAAGCTCAGAATGTACCAAGCCATGGTCTAAGTACTTTGTACATGTTCAAGCATATGACCCTGACCAACCCTGTGAGGCGGGCGTTCTTTTTTTTTTTTTTTTTTTTTTTTTTGAGACAGAGTTTCACTCTTGTTGCCCAGGCTGGAGCGCAATGGAGCAATCTCTGCTCACTGCAACCTCGAGGCAGACATTCTGATATATTTGTGGGAGGAGGAATCCAGGCCTACCTCGATGATGTAGCTTGTCCAGGGTGTTCTGGGACAGTGTCAGGATGTGAAATGTAGCATCCTGTGTCAGAATATTCCAGGCCTATGGAGCAGGTCAAAGAACCAGGTATTAAGTGCTGTGTTTAAATAAAAAAAGAACAGCATGGGCAACATAGGGAGATCCCATGTCCACAAATAATTTTAATAATTAGGCCGGGTACACTGGCTCACACCTGTAATCCCAGCACTTTGGGAGGCTGAGGTGAGCGTATCATCCGAGGTCAGGAGCTTGAGACCAACTTGGGCAATGTGGTGAAACCCGTCTCTACTAAAAACACAAAAAATTAGCCGGTATAGTGGTGGGCGCCTGTAATCCCAGTTACTCGGTAGGCTGAGGCAGGAGAATTGCTTGAACCCGGGAGGCGGAGGTTGCGGTGAGCAGAGATCGGGCCATTGCACTCCAGCCTGGGCGACAAGAGCGAAACTTTATCTCAAATAAATAAATAAATAAATAAATATTAGCGGTGGAGCGCACCTGTGTTTGGGAGTGACTCAGGAGACTGAGAAGGGAGGATTGCTTGAGCCCAGGAGGTGGGAGGATTGCTTGAGACCGGGAAGTGGAGGCTGCAGTGAGCTACAGTCATGCCACGGTACCCCAGCCTGGATGACAGAGTGAGATCATGTCTCAAAAAAAGAAAAAAGAAAAGAAAAACGACTAGTCTCCACCCCTCATCCTCTGACTTTTTTCACCAAGGAGAGTTGAACTCCTCAATGTGTTCAAAAGTCAAAGAAACCCTTAAACTCATTCACATAGTCTTTCAACAGCCTTTATTTATTTATTTACTTATTTATTTATTTTGAGACTGGGTTGCCCAGGCTGGAGTGCAGTGGCTGTTCACAGGCGCGATCTCACTACTGCTCAGCACCAGAGTTTTGACCTGCTCCGCTCTGTTTCCAACTTGGGCCGGTTCACACTTCCTTAGGCAACCTGGTGGTCCCCCGCTCCCAGGAGGTCACCATATTGATGCCGAACTTAGTGCGGACACCCTCGACATAGCGCACTGCAGCCCAGAACTCCTGGGCTCAAGGGATCCTCCCACCTCAGCCTCCTGAGTAGCTGGGGCTACTGGCACGTGCCACGGTGCCTGGCTTTTTTTTTTTTTTTTTTTTTTAATAGAGACAGGGTCTCCCCATGTTAGTCAGGCTGGTCTCAAACAAACTCCGGACCTCAGGTGATCCGCCCGTCTCAGCCTCCCAAAGTGCTGCGATTACAGGCGTGAGCAACCTAGCCTGGCCTCAACAGACAGTTTGAGAGCAAAGTTTTGGGGCAACTTCCCTGGGGCCTGGGCATGTGCTCCTCGAGCAGTGTTTTGTTTTGTTTTGAATACCCTCAATTAAATGCACATGAGACTATAAGCCCTTCTTTGTCCTACTCTAGGCCTTTTAAAAGGGTAACTTCAGGGCCTGAGATTGCCTTTGAAATCCTGAAAAAACCCATAGCCCCAGCCCCATAGCAATTAATCGGTATTCATGGTTCTCCTGCAGAACCTGGGCTTTCTCTGAAAGGGGAGTGAGTCCCCAGTCCACGTGCTAGCCCAGTGTTTCTCAAACTTAAATGTGCACAGGAATCACCTAGGAGGTCTTGTTTAAAATGCACATTCTGCCCAGTTGTCTGCCATTATTTTTTTTATTTTATTTTATTTTATTTTATTTTATTTTTGAGAGGGTCTTGCTCTGTCACCAGGTTTCAGTGCAGGGGCATGATCACGGCTCACCGCAGCCCCGACCTTCTGGGTTTAAGGAAGTCTGCCACCTGTGTCTCCCAAGTAGCTGGGACTACAGTCACATGCTACCATGCGCCCAGCTAGAGTGAGTGTATGTGTGTGATGGAGTCTCACTCTTGCCGCCCAGGCCTGAGTGCAGTGGTGCAATCTCAGCTCACTGCAACCTCTGACTCCTGGGTTCAAGCAATTTTCCTGCCTTAGCCTCACAAGTAGCTGGGATTACAGGGATGCACCACACCCGGCTAATTTTTGTATTTTTAGTAGAGATGGAGTTTTGCCACATTGGCCCAGCTGGTATCAAACTCCTGACCTCAGGTGATCAACCCGCCTCAACCTCTGAAAGTGCTGAGATTACAGGTGTGAGCCACCATGCCCTGCCAGTGTGTTTTTTGTTTGTTTGTTTCTTAGCTGGAGTCTCACTTGCCTCAGCCTCCCAACGTGCTGGGATTACAGACCGGAGCCACTGCCGTGTTTTTTTGTTTTTAATAGAGACAAGATATCACTATATTGCCCAGGCTGATCTCAAACTCAGGTTTAAGTAGTCTTCCCATTTTGGCCTCTCAAAGTGCTGGAATTAGGGTGTGAGCCACTTTGCCGGCCTGGCCTGCTTTCTAACAAGCTCCCAGGTGATGCCAAGGCTGCTGCTGGTGGTCTACACTAGTAATAGCAAAGTGCTAACCCAAGCCCTCTTCTGTTTCGCAGGACAGTTTTTCTGAGCTAGACAGAAAGGAGGCCTAGCTCTTTCCCCCAGGAGTAGCAGCTGTCAGTCAAGACTACCAACCCATAATCTCTCAAAATCATTTTATGCAACAGGTATATGAAAGACACAGCTGGCCAGGCACGGTGGCTCGTGCCTGTAATCTGAGCTCTTTGGGAGGGCAGATCTGAGGTGGGCAGATCACGAGGTCAGGAGTTCCAGACCAGCCTGGCCAACAGGGTGAAACTCTGTCTCTACTAAAAACACAAAAATTATCTGGGCGCAGTGGTGTACTGAGACTCCGTCTTAAGAAAAACAAACAAACAAAAAGAAAGACATAGCTTTGGAGGTAGCCCCAAATGAAGTGCCCTAAAGTTGAAGTGGTGAAACTAGAGATTGTCAGTGATTAATCATAACTTAAATAATAAGTTAGATTAACTGTCTCATAGAAATTTAAAAAAATGGGCCGGGCGTGGTGGCTCAAGCCTGTAATCCCAGCACTTTGGGAGGCCGAGGCGGGTGGATCACTAGGTCAAGAGATCGAGACCATCCTGGTCAACATGGTGAAACCCCATCTCTACTAAAAATACAAAAAATTAGCTGGGCATGGTGGCGCACGCCTGTAGTCCCAGCTATTCAGGAGGCTGAGGCAGGAGAATTGCCTGAACCCAGGAAGTGGAGGTTGCGGCGAGCCGAGATCGCGCCATTGCACTCCAGCCTGGGTAACAAGAGTGAAACTCCATTTCAAAAAAAAAAAAAAAAGAAATTTAAAAAAAATGATTCCATGTCCTTTGTTTTGTTTTGTTTTTGAGACAATCTCATTCTGTTGCTAGGCTGGAGTGCAGCGACACAATCTCAGCTCACTGCAGCCTCTACCTCCTGAGTTCAGGTTGATTCTCTTGCCTCAGCCTTCCAAATACCTGGGACTTCAGTCGCATGCCACCATATCCAGCTAATTTTTGTATTTTTAGTAGAGACAGGGTTTCACCATGTTGGCCAGGCTGGTCTCAAACTCTTGACCTCAGGTGATCCACCTGCCTTGGCTTCCCAAAGTACTGAGATTATAGGCGTGAGCCACTGCGCCAGGCCAAATGTTTGCTTTCATCTATATTTGACTTGTGTCTTTGATACAGGACTATTAAGTATTTTGAATTTATAAGCTACAAAGTTTCTCAGTACAATCAAGCCTCAGAGTAGATACAGCTTCCTTTGTTCCATTATTCTATGCACTCAGAATTTTCATTTATTTATTATTTATTTATTTATTGAGACAGCATCTCACTCTGTTACCCAAGCTGGAGTGCAGTGGCGCAATCTCAGCTCACTGCATCCTCCGCCTCCTGAGTTCAAGCAATTCTCCTGCCTCAGCCTCCCGAGTAGCTGGGATTACAGGTACACGCCCCAATACCCAGCCAATTTTGGTATTATTAGTAGAGACGGGGTTTCACCATATTGGCCAGGCTGGTCTTGAACTCCTGACCTTGCGGATCTGCCCATCTTGGCCTCCCACAGTGCTGGGATTACAGGTGTGAGCCGCCATGCCTGGCTGCCAGAATTTAAAAAAATATAAAAATTGATACTATCCTTTCCCTACTCCCTCCCATGCCCAGTTAGTTGTCAACTGTGCATCCAGTTACCCTTCCCCATTCCCTCAGCATCTGTGCTAATGAGTAATGCACAGTGCCATCAGCTCTGCTGTACACTAATGCAATAGCTTCCAAACTGATTTAACTCCATCTTTTCTTTCCCACCTCAGATGAAGCACAACTTTGGGTTAGGCGCAGTCGCTCATGCCTGTAATCCCAGCATTTTGGGAGGCTGAGGTGGGCAGATGACCCGAGGTCAGGAACTCGAGACCAGCCTGGCCAACATGGTGAAACCCCATCTCTACTAAAAATATAAAAATTAGCAAGGCATGGTGGTGCACACCTGTAGTCCCAGCTACTCGGAAGGCTGAGGCATGAGAATGGCTTGAACCCAGGAGGCAGAGGTTGCAGTGAGCTGAGACACACCACTACACTCCAGCCTGGGTAACAGACAAGAAACCTGTCTCCAGGAAAAAAAAAAAAAAAGCACAACTTTGATCATATCATGACTCTGCTCAGAAGGCTTCAGCATCTCCTCCATTGTCCAAAAAAAAACCCTCAAACTCTGATGTTGGGCACTAATGGTTTTTTTCCTGAACGCTCTTAGCTTTCTAGGTTGGTGCAAATTACTTAACCTCTCCGAGCTTCAATTATTCATTTAAAAACTATAGATCATAGGCTGGGGGTGGTGGCTCACGTCTGTAAGCCCAGCAGTCTACAAAAAATATTTTTAAAAATTAGACAGATGGAAGGCCGGGCGCGGCGGCTCAAGCCTGTAATCCCAGCACTTTGGGAGGCCGAGGCGGGTGGATCATAAGGTCAAGAGATCAAGACCACCCTGGTCAACATGGTGAAACCCCGTCTCTACTAAAATACAAAAATTAGCTGGTCATGGTGGCGCATGCCTGTAATCCCAGCTACTCAGGAGGCTGAGGCAGGAGAATTGCCTGAACCCAGGAGGCGGAGGTTGCGGTGAGCCGAGATCGCGCCATTGCACTCCAGCCTGGGTAACAAGAGTGAAATTCTCAAAAAAAAAAAAAAAAAAAAAAAAAAAAAAAAATTAGACAGATGTGGTGGCACATGCCTGTAATCCTAGCTACTTGGGAGACTGAGGCAGGAGAATCGTTTGAACCTGGAAGTCAGAGGTTGTGGTGAGCCAAGATAGCGGCATTGCACTCCAACCTGGGCAACGAGAGTGAAACTCTGTCTCAAAAAAAAAGAAAAAAAACCCTGTAGATCATAATACCAACCTCTCAGATGTGTTTTAAGGATTAAGTCAGCTGCAGTGGCTCTTGTCTGTAATTCTTGCACTTTGGAGGGCCATGGTGGGAGGATTGCTTGAGCCCAGAAGTTCGAGACCAGCTTGGGTAGTGTGGCGAGACCCCATCTCTACAAAAAATTAGCCAAGCGTGGTGGTGGCATGCACTTGTAGTCTCAGCTACTTGGGAGGCTGAGGCTGGAGGATTACCTGGGTACAGAAGGTTGAGGCTGCAATGAGCTGTGATCGTTCCTTTGCACTTTAGCCTGGGAAACAGAGTGAGTCCCTGTCTCAAAAACAAAAAAATACATTTCTCAGGAGATGTTGAGAAAAAAAAACATTTCAGTGCATATGAGCCCAGGTTATATATCAGCTTTTTTTTTTTTTTTTTTTTTTTTGAGACGGAGTTTCGCTCTTGTTACCCAGGCTGGAGTGCAATGGCGTGATCTCGGCTCACCACAACCTCTGCCTCCTGGGTTCAGGCAATTCTCCTGCCTCAGCCTCCTGAGTAGTTGGGATTACAGGCACGCACCACCATGCCCAGCTAATTTTCTGTATTTTTAGTAGAAACAGGGTTTCACCATGTTGACCAGGATGGTCTCAATCTCTTGACCTCATGATCCACCCGCCTCGGCCTCCCAAAGTGCTGGGATTACAGGCTTGAGCCACCGCGCCCAGCTTCAGCTTTTTTTCTAATCTTTTTCATTTTTTGCCAATCTATCTCTGCTGCTTTTTTTTTTTTTTTTTTTTTTTTTGAGACAGAGTGTCGCTCTTGTTACCCAGGCTGGAGTGCAATGGCGCAATCTCGGCTCACCGCAACCTCCGCCTCCTGGGTTCAAGCAATTCTCCTGCCTCAGCCTCCTGAGTAGCTGGGACTACAGGCACGCACCACCATGCCCAGCTAATTTTTTGTATTTTTAGTAGAGACGGGGTTTCACCACGTTGACCAGGATGGTCTCGATCTCTCGACCTCGTGATCCACCTGCCTCGGCCTCCCAAAGTGCTGGGATTACAGGCTTGAGCCACCGCGCCCGGCCTGCTTTTTTTTTTTTAAACACAACTCTTGTCTTATATCCTGGTTATTTGTGAATACACAGTACTTTCTTAAAATGATATTTCAGCTGGGAGCAGTATCTCCTGCCTATAATCCCAGCACTTTGGGAGGCCAAGGCGGGCGGATCACTGAAGATCAGGAGTTTGAGACCAGCCTGACCAACATGGTGAAACCCCCTCTCTACTAAAAATACAAAAATTAGCTGGGTATGCTGGTGCACGCCTTTAATTCCACCTACTGGGAAGGCTGAGGCAGGAGGATCATTTGAATCTGGGAGGCAGAGTTTGCAGTGAGCCGAGATTGCTCTACTGCATTACAGCCTGGGCAACAGAGCAAGACTCCACCTCAAAAAAAAAAAAAAAAGATACTACATATGTGTAGTGTGAACATATGTGGATGATAAGGAAGAAGAAGGAGAGAAAGAACAAAGAAAAACTTTTATGACTCATTACTCAAGGCAATAACAATGATGCTCCCAATGAGGTAAACCAATCACTCCAAGTGCTGATCTGAATGACGATGAGTGAATTTTGGGATCACAGAGGCAGACAAGTGCAGAGTATCTCCAAGGAATTAAAAAAATTAATTGAGGACCCTAGAAAACTTTTTTTTTTTTTAAAGACGGGGTTTCACCATGTTGGTCAGGCTGGTCTTGAACTCCCGACCTCAGGTGATCCACCCGCCTTGGCCTCCAAAGTACTTGGATTACAGGCGTGAGCCACCATGCCTGGCCCTAGAAAACTAATATAGAGTCAGAAGCCTCTTCTTTGATCATAAATCCAATCATGTGGTATGCTCATATGTACTGTATTTTGAGGTGATTTAAGTATTTTCTTTTTTTTTTTTAATTTTTTTTTTTTTTTTAGAGATGAGGTTTCTCCATGTTGGCCAGGCTGGTCTCGAACTCCTGACCTCAGGTGATCTGCCCACCTCGCCTTCCAAAGTGCTGGGATTACAGGTGTGAGCCACCATGCCCAGCCCTGATTTAAGTATTTTCAAGGATGACTGTGACTTGACACAATTTTACCTTCAAAATCTAACCACTAACAACCTCATAAAACTAAGCTCCACTGAACTATAAGCCCTTTGAGGAAGAATTTGAGTTTTATATACTTTGGCACAGTCACATCATAAAGATGGAGAATAACTTAGAAATCAGAGTATCTTCTGATGATAATCAGCCAAGTAATTTTTTGGCTATATATGAAAACTGACTGAATTAACATATATTGTCAAAAATTCAGCCACGTGTACTGGCTCATTCCTGATATCTCAACACTTTGGGAAGCTGAGCTGGAAGGATCATTTGAGCGCAGGAGTTTGATGCTAACTTGTACAACATGGCGAAAACTTGTCTCTTCAAAAAATACAAAAATTAACTGGGCGTGATGGCACGAGCCTTGAGTTCCAGCTACTGAGGAAGTTGAGGTGAAAGGATCGCTTGAGCCTGGAGGTAGAGGCTGCAGTTAGCGGTGATTATGCCACTGCACTCCAGTCTAGGTAACATAGTGTGACCCCATATCTAAATAAATACATAAAATAAGTTATTTTATTAAAAAAGAGAAAATGGCTGGCCAAGGTGGCTCACGCCTGTAATCCTGCACTTTGGGAGGCCAAGGCGGGTGGATCACCTGAGATCAGGAGTTCAAGACCAGCCTGACCAACATGGTGAAACCCTGTCTTTAAAAAAAAAAAAAAAAAAAAAAATGCCGGGCATGGTGGCTCACGCCTGTAATCCTAGCACTTTGGGAGGCCGAGGTGGGTGGATCACCTGAGGTAAGGAGTTCAAGACCAGCCTGGCCATCATGGTGAAACCCCATCTTTAAAAATAAAAATAAAATACAAAAAATTAGCTGGGCGTGGCGATGTATGCCTGTAGTCCCAGCTACTCAGGAGGCTGAGGCAGGAGAATCACTTGAACACAGGAGGCAAAGGTTACAGTGAGTTGAAATTATGCCACTGCACTCCAGCCTGGGCAACAAGAGCAAAGCTCTGTCTCAAGAAAAAGAAAGAAAGAAAGAAGGAAGGAAGGAAGGAAGGAAGGAAAGAAGGAAAGAAGGAAGGAAGAGAAAGAAAGAAAGAAAGATCTAGCTATCATTATGCTAGATTTTGCAAGCACTGACAGTTTTGACACAGTTTTAGTGCTAAATAAAACTATATATTTGTTACCTAAATTATGAAAACTATGCTGTTAAAAATAGAGAAGAGAAAGAAAAGAGAGGAAAAGAGAAAAAGTATATACTTAAGCAAAAATAAAAAATAAAAAAAAAAATAGGACCCAACCACCCAAAGATACCATTTACTAACATTTTTTATTTATAGGGTTCATATGCTTTTTCAGTGTGTGTCTATCTACTTAATGTACATTTTTAAAAATCACACTGATGGTTATAAAAACTAATTACAGATTGTTAACACTGAGTGACTGTAGCCTAAACCCCTCATTTGACAGTTGCAGAATCTGTAAGACTTTTTCCTGAGGGTAGAACACAGCTGGACTATAATTACAGCATCTTTGAAAATATGAGGCCTTTGGGTCACAGAATATAGCTTCATGTTCTTGCTTGTTCAAGTCACAAACTCCAAATATTTATTATGTTCTAGAACAAAAAAATAGGCAACAGAGGGTTAAAAAATAAAAAAATAAATAAAAAGGTGAAATTGGATTATTGAAGGTTCAAATCAGGATGTTCTTGTAAGGTTGATCATTAAGTCACTTAGTCATGCCAGAAAAGTGCTTTTGACTAAGAGTCAGAAAAACTATGCTGTAATTTCCAAGCTGTTGTTTATAAGACATGTGACTTTGGTCACTTCTCCATGCCTATTTCCTCATCTATAACATAGGAATTATCATCTTTCATTGTATTTTCATCAGATCAAATGAAACACAGACTGTGAAACTACCTTTTAACTGTAGGGTGTTGTGCAAAGTGAGAAGTTGTTGAAAGCAGGAAGGAGGAATACTGAATGCTCAGACTAACTTGGAACAAGTCATGCATTTCTGTGTTTCTCCTTAGGCTGCAATACTCTTCCCTATCTTTGTATCTCTTCCAATTTGATGTTTTGTGTCTATTTTCAGATCACTATATGCCTGTCTCCTTCATACAACTATCACCTTTTTTTTTTTTTTAAACAGAGTTTCGTTCTTGTTGCCCAGGCTAGAGTGCAGTGGTGCAATCTTGGCTTATTGCAACCTCTGCCTCCTGGGTTCAGGTGATTCTCCTTCCCCAGTCTCCCGAGTAGCTGGGATTGCAGGCATGCGCCACCATGCCTGGCTAATTTTATATTTTTAGTAGAGACAGGGTTTCTCCATGTTGGTCAGGCTGGTCTTGAACTCCCAACCTCAGGTGATCCACCGGCCTCTGCCTCCCAAAGTGCTGGGATAACAGGCGTGAGCATTGCTTCTGGCCATAGCTATTACATTTTTATTGCCATTCTTCGTTTCTATTTCTATCTCCCCAACTAGATAACATTCTTTTTTTTTTTCTTTTCTTTTTTTTACAGAGTCTCACTCTGTCCCCGAGGCTGGAGTGCAGTGGCACTATCTCGGCTCACTGCAACCTCTACCTCCTGTGTTCAAGTGATTCTTGTGTCTGTCTCCTGAGTAGCTGGTATTACAGGAGCATGCCACCTTGCCCAGCTAATTTTTTTTTATTTTTTATTTTTTTTATTTTTAGTAGAGATGGGGTTTCACCATGTTGGCCAGGCTGGCCTCAAACCTTTGACCTTGTGATCCACCCAACTTGGCCTCCCAAAGTGACAGGATTACAGGCGTGAGCCACTGCCACCGTGTCCGGCATAGATAACACTCTTAATGACAGAAATTGGGTCTTTTTTGAGGGATGCTTGAGGGCCTCCCCTTTCCTTGTTCCTGATATCAGCCTTCCCCAGGACAAGATTCCTCCACCCCTCAGCCAGGATTTGCCAACCATCTTCCTAACCTCAAGTCTCCTCCCCACCAGGAAACATTTTTAGAAGCACCATTAACCCTCTTGTTTTTATATCCCTGGCACCGGAAATAATGCCTAGCAGCTTACACCGCAGTCAGTGAAAGTTGGTTGAGGGATGAATGAATAAAACAACTGAATTATCATATCTGTCTTCAAGAATGCTCTCTTCCTGCCAATCAGGGCCTCCTCTGTGTAAACCTCTGAAATCTGACGGTTTGATAATTTTGGTTTGGTTATTCAAGAAGGGCCATGACTTGTATTAACTTGTGATTTTGCCAAAGAAAGAATGTGAATGAATATAAGACCAGGCCTGGGGTCAGGATCTGGGCCGTCTTGGCTGTGTTAGCCTCTCCAACCTCTGGCTCCTCCATGCAGCTTTGTCATCGCTGACTCTTTGTCACATGCACAGTGAAGCCAGGAATCCAGACCTTTTGACTCTATAAAGTTCAAGGTTTTTTTCCCTCTATTTATTTATTTATTGAGACAGAGTCTTGCTCTGTCGTCCAGGCTAGAGTGGAGTGGCATGATCTTGGCTCAGTGCAACTTCCACCTCCTGGGCTCAAGCAATTCTCCCTGTCTCAGCCTCCCGAGTAGCTGGGATTACAGGCACCCGCCACCATGCCTGGCCAATTTCTGTATTTTCAGTAGAGATGGGATTTTACCATGTTGGCCAGGATGGTCTTGAACTTCTGATCTCAGG
The DNA here is from genome assembly GCF_048565385.1 of Saimiri boliviensis. Taxonomy (NCBI): domain Eukaryota; kingdom Metazoa; phylum Chordata; class Mammalia; order Primates; family Cebidae; genus Saimiri; species Saimiri boliviensis. The sequence continues at coordinate 45,250,237 of NC_133463.1, forward strand.
TGATCCACCCACCTGGGCCTCCCAAAGTGCTGGGATTACAGGTGTGAGCCACTGTGCCCAGCCTCTTTTCTAAATTTTTAAATTATTTTATTATTACTTTTATTAATTTTTTTTTTTTTTTTTTTAGACGGAGTTTCGCTTTTGTTACCCAGGCTGGAGTGCAATGGCACGATCTCGGCTCACCGCAACCTCCGCCTCCTGGGTTCAGGCAATTCTCCTGCCTCAGCCTCCTGAGTAGCTGGGATTACAGGCACGAGCCACCATGCCCAGCTAATTTTTCGTATTTTTAGTAGAGACGGGGTTTCACCATGTTGACTAGGATGGTCTCAATCTCTCAACCTCGTGATCCACCTGCCTCGGCCTCCCAAAGTGCTGGGTATTATTAATTTTTTGAGATGGGGTTTCGCTCTTGTTGCCTAGGCTGGAGTGCAATGGCACGATCTCGACTCACTATAACCTCCACTTCTCGGGTTGAAAAGATTCTCGTGCCTCAGCCTCCCGAGTAGCTGGGATTACAGGCATGTGCCACCACGCCTGGATAATTTTGTATTTTTAGTAGAGACAGGGTTTCTCCATGTTGGTCAGATTTGTCTGGAACTCATGACCTCAGGTGATCTGCCTGCCTTGGCCTCCAAAAGTGCTGGATTACAGGCATGAGCCCCATGCCCAGACAATTATTATTATTATTTTTTTTTTGAGAGATGGTCTCATTATGTTGCCCAGGATGGTCTTGAACTCCTTCCCAGGCTCAAGAACTCTGCATGGCTCAGGCTTCCAAAGTGTTGGGATTACAGGCATGAGCCAGCACGCCTGGCCCCTTTCTTACAGGGTTTCACTGTCACCAGGCTAGAGTACAATAGTGTGATCTTGGCTGATGCAGCCTCGGCTTCCCAGGCTCAAGTGATCCTCCTACCTCAGCCTCTTGAGTAGTTGGGACTACAAGTGAGTGCCATCATACCTGGCTAATTTTTTTTTGTTTTTGTATTTTTTGTAGAGACAGGGTTTTGCCATGTTGCCCAGGCTCCTCTCAAACTCCTGCGCTCAAGCAGTCTGCCCACTTGGGCCTCTCAAAAGTGCTGGGACTAGAGGTGTGAGCCACCACACCCAGCCCCAAGGTCTTTCTTTTATAGCTCTCAAAAAGATTAGAACTTTTTCTCTTTTTTGAGATAGAGTCTTACTATGTTGCCTAGGCTGGAATTGAACTCCTGGGCTCAAACGATCCTCTCATTTTGACCTTCAAAGTTGTTGGGATTACAGGTGTGAGTCACTGTGCCTGGCCAAGGTTAGAATTTTCAAAGCATTTTGTTATCTCGTTTGATTTCCACAACAACTCAATGTGGATACAATTATGTGCCCTTTACAGATTTGTAAAGAGGCTCTGAGAGTTTAAATCACTTGCTGAAGGTCATTCAGCTGATAAGCAACAGCAAGGACCCCAGAAGTCAAGATCCCTGAGTCTATATAAATGCTCTCTTCTTTTTATCATAATACAATCATTTTGGGACCGGGCGAGGTGGCTCACGCCTATAATCCCAGCCCTTTGGGAGGCCGAGGCGGGTGGATTATGAGGTCAAGAGATTGAGACCATCCTGGTCAACATGGTGAAACCCTGTCTCTACTAAAAATACAAAAATTAGCTGGGCATGGTGGTGCGCGCCTGTAGTCCCAGCTACTCGGGAGGCTGAGGCAGGAGAATTGCTTGAACCCAGGAGGTGGAGGTTACAGTGAGCCGAGATCACGCCATTGCACTCCGGCCTGGGCAACAAGAGCAAAACTCTGTCTCAAAAAAACTCAAAAAAACAATCATTTTGGACAAGAAACCACCTAACACGTTTATTAAATATATAAAGGAAAATGAAAAATAGCATTCTTTTCAGAAAAAAAAAAAAAAGACATTTCAAAAAAAGAAAGCTGGACTCAGTAGCTGACACCTGTGATCCCAGCACTTTGGCAGGCTGAGGTGGGAGGATCACTTGAGCACAGGAGTTCAAGTCCAGCCTGGGCAGCATAGTGAAACCCTGTCTCTCCAAATAAATTAAAATAATAATAATAAAAAAGAAAAAAAAGTTCCTAGAAGGAGGGGCAAAGGGAGCATTGGGGTCAATTATGTGTGTAAAATTTGGCCTACGTGAAAACTTTTTAGAGATTTAGTAAATATTAGTTGATGATAGTACTTTTTGATGATAGCAGCTATTATTTATATTGTGTATGTTCTTATGTTTATTTTATTTTATTTTTTTCCTTTTTGTGGAGAACAGGGTCTCTCTATATTGCTCAGACAGGTCTTGAACTCCTGGGCTCAAGCTATCCTCCTGCCTCTTCCTCCCTAAGAGCTGGGATTACACGCGTGAGCCACCATGCCTGGCTATATTGTGTATGTTCTTATGGAGTCTAACATATGTTTTCCACAGTAGGGTTCAGTAAATTTGGGTGTGCCAGGAGGAGACCATTGGCTAAATTTATCATATTATGTTCCTGCCATGACAGGTAGTTGAGAATTGGGTTTACTAGTAAAGGTATGATCAGGGCTGGGCATGGTGACATGGCTATAATCCCAGCCCTTTGGTTAACGGAGGCAGGAGGATCACTTGAGGCCAGGATTTCGAGACCAGCCAGAGGAACATAATGAGAAACATAATGAGACCCTGTATCTACAAAAAAAAAAATTGTTTTATTAGCTGGGCATGGTGGTATGCACTTGTAGTCCTAGCTACTCTGGAGGCCAAGGTGGGAGGATTGCTTGAGCACAGGAGTTCAAGACTGCAGTGAGTTGTGATCACCCCACTGCACTCCAGCCTGGGCAACAGAGCTAGATCCTGTCTCTAAAAAGAAATTTTAAAAAAATGTTATGGATATGATTTGGTGAGTGATGCAGAGAAGCAAAGTAATAGGATGCAATTCCCTGGAAGCACAACTGCTACCTGTGGGAATCATGCTGGGGACTCCACTATCTGGAGATGCCAAAGGCTGGCAGTGTCTAAACCAGGCGTCCCCAAACTACGGCCCGCAGGCAGCATGCGGCCCCCTGAGGCCATTTATCCGGCCCCCTGCCGCACTTCAGGAAGGGGCACCTCTTTCACTGGTGGTCAGTGAGAGAAGCACAGTATGTGGCGGCCCTCCAACGGTCTGAGGGACAGTGAACTGGCCCCCTGTGTAAAAAGTCTGGGGACGCCAGGTCTAAACTGAGGAGGCACCCAAGTGCAGGGAGGCAGCACGGCGAACGGCAAACACCGGAGCCTCCGAGGCTAGGGCCTGGCTCCGCTCCCAGGCTTTCTTCCATCTCTTACGTAGCCGAGCATGGAGGCATGCCCTTAATCCCAGCTACTCTGGAGGCTAAAGCAAGAGGTTCACTTGAGTCCAGGACTTCGAGACAAGCCTGAACAACATATGTATAATATATATAAATCTGTTTATTTTTGTAGAGACAGTCTCAACATACTGCCCAGGCTGGTCTCAAACTCCTGGCTTCAAGCAATCCTCCCATCTCAGCCTTCTCAAGTGTTGGGATTACAGGCAAATCCCAAAGTGCTGGGATTAAAGGTGTGAGACAGGAGAACTGCATCCGCCTAATTTTGTACTTTTAGTAGAGACAGGATTTCACCATGTTAGACAGGCTAGTCTCGAACTCCTGACCTCAGGTGATCCACCTGCCTCAGCCTCTCAAAGTGCTGGGATTACGGGCCTGAGCCACCTCGCCCGGCCCTTAATACCTTTTTAATTAATTAATTAATTAAATTTTTTGAGACAGAGTGTTGCTCTTGTTGCCGAGGCTGGAGTGCAATGGCGCCATCTCGGCTCACCACAACCTCTGCCTCCCGGGTTCAAGCGATTCTCCTACTTCGGCCTCTGTCTCCTGCTGTAGCCTCCCGAGTAGCTGGGACTACAGGCATGCGCCACTGGACCCAGCTAATTTTTGTATTTTTGTAGAGACAGGGTTTCACCCTGTTATCCAGGCCAGTCTCAAACTCCTAAGCTCATGTGATCTGCTCACCTCAGCCTCCCAAAGTGCTGGGACTACAGGCGTGAGCCACCACACCCAGCCAGCATTTGTTTTCAAAAACTAAGAAAATGGATATTTAACTGGCAAATGAGTTGTTATGCTGTTAATTATTCTTTTATGTATTTTGTGATATTTTGTAAAACAAAAATAAAAAACCTCAAAGAAAGATTTGATCCTCTTCCCCCTTATCACAGGCCGGAGCACAGCTGTCCATGAAAACCCCCTTCTCCCTCAGCCCTTAAAGCTACTTTAGTGAAGGCTGTTGAATGCAGGAGAAGAAAGCTGCATCTAAAAATGCCTTGGAATTCTGGGGACATTCTTGGCCAAGACACCCAATCACAGGAACAGCCCCAGGCCTGGTTGTGAAAGAGGCTACTTGTCTCTGGGCGCCTCCATTCCTGAACCCCCACCCTGTCCTTTCAACATCTTCTCCCCCAGGCACCTGGCAGTCTCCTGGGACTCCCAAAGTCACCTCCCCCAGCACCAGACATGCATGACACCCACAAAGGGAAGAGGCTTACTGGAAGTGGGCTTAACCCCGTAAGGATTTAGTTTTTTTTTAGTTTTTTTTTAAGCATTTACATTTTGCAAGTATTTAGGGAGTGGGCAAGGAAAGACTAAAGAAACAGCTAAAACTCCTGTGGGAGGGGTCTTCTAAAGCCTTTACAGAATGGCCGGGGACCCCTCAGGAGGACCTAACACTTCAAGACCCTGTCTTCTCCAACATCGGAGCCGCAGTGGCAAGCCAGTGCTTAGTAGGTACCAAATATGTGTCGAATGAATTAAATGACTTCTTGTTTTGTTCTGCGCCAGGCAGTGTGTGAGTCATTGGGAATATGTCAGTAAAGAAAACAGACAAAAATTCCTCTCCTCTGAAAACTGTTTTCCATCTATGTATGGGGGCGGGGGGGGGAGGAGGATGAGGGTGCTGAGGACTACCAACAAAATAAATACATTTCTACGAAATTGATATTATACAGTAAGTACTTCGGGCAAAAAAGAGAGAAAGAGAAAGAAGGAAAGGAAGAAAAAGAGAGGGAGGGAGGGAGGAAGGCAGGAAGGAAGGCAAGAAGGAAGGGAAGGAAGATCCTTCCTAGAGGACTAGAAGTTCAGGGTAAGAGCCTGTTGCAATTGGACCTGAGAAGGTCAGGGGAGGCTTCCATGCGAAGGTGTCCTTTTCAAGTGAAGGAGTGGAGGAGTGAGCTGCGAGGCTACGTAGGGAACAGGGACAGCAAGGTGATGAATTCCCCTGACCCTTCAACATTTCTTGTCATTTCAAGACTGAATCTCTCAAGTTCTAAGAATATATTATGCAAAACCCTGTCTCTACAAGAACTACAAAAATTAGCTGGGCATGGGTGGTGTGTGCCTGTAGTCCCAGCTACTTGGGAGGCTGAGGCGGGAGGATTACCTGAGCCCAGGGAGGTCAAGTTTGCAGCGAGCCATGATTGTGCCACTGTACTCCAGCGTTTTGAGACAGGACAACAGAGTGAGACCCTGTCTAAAAAAAAATGCTGTTTCTCATTTCAGTAGTTTGCATATACTGTTCCCTTTGCCTGATATTTACCTCCCATCTTTTCAGCTTGGCCAATTGCTTATGTGTCACTCAAGATCCATTGCAGATGCCACCTTCTCTAGAAGCCTTTCTCAGTGCCCGGAAGGAGAGGTAATTGTTACTACCTTTGTGCTCCCATGATACTTTGTTGACTTCTAACTAGAAGCTTTCAGTATCTCTCCTGAGTCACGTGTGTTTGTAGAAGTCTTGCAACAAAGGGTAAGCTATGACTGTCACCACAGCTTTTAGACATAAGGGAAAACAGGTTGTGACAAGTCAGTTGTCTCAGGTCATCGGCTGGATTTGGAAGGCTGGACTTGAAGGTCAACAAACCAGGCTCCAAAATAGAGCTCTTCCTATGATTCCAGGAGCCTCACCTGGCATTGGGGGAATTACATTTAAATTAGAATTTTCTGCTGCATCGTGATTGACTTAAGGAGAGACACCAATTCGACTTAGTTGGGGGAGGGGTTGTCTGAGGCATACAGGATAAATATTTGTTTAGTGAATAAAGGGATGAATTAGTCACCAACAGTTCAGGCATTCACGTGGAATTTATTTTTGAGCCTGAGCCTTCCTCTGCTCCCTAAATCTTGCCTCACAACCGACTGCTTGCTCCACTTGACCTCACCTGAACCAAATAGTGCTAGGAAAAGGGATGTTTTTGGCATTTGGCTGCTTTCTTTCCACTTTGGGCACTCTTAACTACGTTGGTTTGCAGACTACCGGGGGATGGTGCAGGGTCGAGAGTGGAGTGACTCAGTGGAGGGGTGGCAGGGCCAGCAGCACCGGGGGCCAGAGGCCACTGTGAAGCGGAGCCAGGGCCTTAGCCATTCTCTCCTCCGCCTCCTCGGTGTCCCTGGGCTCCTTTCCCAAACAGTAGGCAAACCTCAGATGCCAGGTCAGATGCAGGACAAAGAAACGACTAGTTTCCCCAGTCTTTCTGAAAGATGGAGAATATCGTTTTCTACTGGTCTCTAAGCTAATAAATGAGGTACTGTATTCATCACTCAGGTACAGGAGAACTGGAAGAGAAGATATTCTGAGAGTGACTAAGAAATGAGGGAAGAGAAGGACTTCAAGAAGGCACCTTTCTTTTCTTTTTCCTTTTTTTTTTAGATGGAGTTTTGCTCTTGTTGCCCGGGCTGGAGTGTAGCAGCATGATCTTGGCTCAATGCAACCTCTACCTCTCAGGTTCAAGCAATTCTCTTCTCTCGGCCTCTCGAGTAGCTGGGATTTTACAGGCATGCGCTACCATGCCCGGCTAATTTTTGTATTTTTAGTAGAGACGGGGTTTCACCAACTTGGCCAGGCTGGTCTCAAACTCCCGACCTCAGGTGATCTGCCCGCTTTGGCCTCCCCAAGTACTGGGATTACAGTTGTGAGACACCGCACCTGGCCTACTTCTGTATTTTTAGTAGAGAGAGGATTTCACCATGTTGGACCGGCTGGTCTCGAACTCCTGACCTCAGGTGATCCACCCGCCTTGGCCTCCCAAAGTGCTAGGATTATAGGCGTGAGTGGCAGCACCCAGCCAAAGAAGGCAGCTTTTTTAGGGAGGACGTATTCCTGTACCTCGAAGGCAGCCTGAAATACATGTTGAGTGAACTACCTGGATCTTTGAGAGGGAAATCTTTGTGCTTCTGGTGGTTGGAGATAGGTGTTTTTCTTCCATATCAGGGTGAAAAACATCTATGTTGCCTACTTTAGTTTCTAAAGAGCTTTCCAGGCTGGGTGCAATGGCTCATACCTGTAATCCCAGCATTTTTTTTTTTTTTTTTTTTTTTTTTTTGAGACGGAGTTTCGCTCTTGTTACCCAGGCTGGAGTGCAATGGCGCGATCTCGGCTCACCGCAACCTCTGCCTCCTGGGTTCAGGCAATTCTCCTGCCTCAGCCTCCTGAGTAGCTGGGATTACAGGCACGCGCCACCATGCCCAGCTAATTTTTTGTATTTTTAGTAGAGACGGGGTTTCACCATGTTGACCAGGATGGTCTCGATCTCTTGACCTCGTGATCCACCCGCCTCGGCCTCCCAAAGTGCTGGGATTACAGGCTTGAGCCACCGCGCCCGGCAATCCCAGCATTTTGAGAGGCTGCGGAAGGCAGATCACTTGAGGTCAGGAGTTCAAGACTAGCCTGGCCAACATGGTGAAACCCCATCTGTACTAAAAATGCAAAATTAGCTGGGCATGGTGGCACATGCCTGTAGTCCCAGCTACTCAGGAGGCTGAGGCAGGAATCACTGAACCAAGGAGGCAGAAGTTGCAGTGAGCCGAGGTGGTGCCACTGCACTCCAGCCTGGGCCCATACCAACCTCCCAAAGTGCTGGGATTACAGGCGGGAGTCACCGCACCCGGCCTGGAAAGCTCTTTAGAAACTAAAGCAGGCAACATAAGTGTTTCCTCCTCACTCTGCTATGGAAGAAATACATCATCTCCACATTTTGAGACTCTTTCTCAAGAAAAGAGCTTTCCATATGCCACGTCTCAAGGTTAAACTCAGGCTTGCTTAATTGTTACTGATCCACGTCTTTCATCCACTCAATCTACAGTATTGAGAGTCCAGGATGCGCCAGGTACATGCAATGAGCTTCCTATGCCAAGAGGCTGTGGGCCCAAGTCTAGAAGTATGGAATGGAAGCAGATACAGGAGCTATGACCATTGTCTGTCAGGAAACAGGGGAGGAAGGCTCCAAAGACAGATTATATCTGAACAAAGTCTTGGATATTTTAGTTGCTTTTTATGGGGCAGTTGAGTGAGAGAAGAATTGTAGCTCTATTTTAACTGAATTATCTTATTGTTCAAACATGAAAGCAATGCTGTATGTTTTAAAGGAGGTAGAAGGAGTGAGATAAAAGCCCTGAAGAATTCCATTTCCATAGAGTCTCCTGGGTAGATAAGATCTCAGCTCCGGTGGCGAGATGGGGAGAAGGGAGGGCATAGGACCCCACGCCCCACCCACTCTTTCAGCCTAGAACACCCAAATCCCAAACTCTGATTTCACCTTCACATCGAATGCTTCCCTGTGTTTTAAAAATGTAAAACACCGGCAGAAGTAAGGCACGAGCCCCTCCTGCCTCTCTGTAAAATGAAAGTGTCACCCTACGCGTTCTCTCCCGAGTTGAATCTAGTGCTCTCATTTTACAGCTCCCAGCCGTATCAATCATTTTCATCTCAACGGTATGTTATCTTGAGGGTTGAGGGCTTGTGATCAGAGAATAGGGAGTCAGGGTAGGGTGGGGGTGAGTGTGGGGGAGGTTGAGAATGAGGGAACACTATGGGATAGAGGGGTGGAGAAGGGAATGCATCTGAAAGGGGAACTTCTCCCCCACCCTCATTCTTCCCCTCTATGGAGGACACTTCTTCCCTCCACTCCCATCCAGGGTTTCTTCACTGGAGAAGAGGTGAAATCCCTGCACCACCAAGGTGTTCGTTTAATGCTTTGACCCCACTAGGAGTCACGGTCTTCAGGCACGAAGCCCTCCCTGGGCACTCTGCTTCCAAACACAATGCTTGGGGAGACTGTGGAAGCAAATGACACCATAAAAGAATAAATAAGCAGAGTGAAGACAATTAACTTTTGTTTAGAATCTCACCATTTGCAAAGAGGTGAATTCCACGCTCAGCACAGCCGTTGGAGTTGGGCAGTGTTATTATTGGGAAAGCAAGGCCATTTCCCAAGATTACTTGCCTGGTGATTACTAGACATAAAACAGCAGGACACAAATAGTAAGGAAGAAGAAGGGGAAGAGTGGAGAACCCACTCTTTTTGGGGCAGGCAGGTCTACGGAGTAAATGATACCACTCATTCCAGCCTGAAAAAGGGGAGCGTCACCCCAAATGCGAGATACGATTGTGTGTGTTGCTTCCTGATCTGCACCTTCCTTCCTCTAAAGATTTGAAAACAGCCAGGCGCAGCAGCTCACACCTGTAATCCCAGCACTTTGGGAGGCTGAGGCGGCGGATCACCTGGGGTTGGGGATTCGAGACCAGTCTGACCAATGTGGAGAAGCCCCATCTCTACTAAAAATAGAAAAAATTAGCCGGGCATGGTGGCACAAGCCTGTGATCCCAGCTACATGGGAGGCTGAGGCAGGAGAATCACTTGAAACCAGGAGGTGGAGGCTGCAGTGAGCCTAAATGGCACCATTGCACTCCAGCCTACACAAAAAGAGCAAAACTCCATCTCAGAAAAAAAAAAAGATTTGAAAACTAAGTAAGGATCATATATTTCCTGATCAGAACCCCTGTTTTTCTGCTTAAAAGTAGCTCTTTAAGAACCCAAACCTCTTTGGGGCTTTCAGCACTGGCTATTTTTGCCAGTGCAGACAATAGCTACTTTAAAGAGCAGCCTGCCCTGCCCCTTGGAGGTAGGGTGGGGTGGCCGGTGACTCATCGGACACCTGGGGGTGAGGAAAGCACCACAGTGTGGGGGGTGTTTGTCTGAGGTTCCAAGCCCTTCCAGCCCTGGGGCCTGCACCTCAGGGTCCTTCAGCTGTGGCCTCGGGCTCTAGCTCCAAAGGGGTTTCCACAGGGACCTTGGGCTTGGGCAGAAGCCTAACTGTAAAAATAAAACAATTCAAAATAGAAAAGCAAATACAAACACTACTGCCCACTGGGTCTCTCTGTTAAAAGCATGAACACATTCCAAAGGGTCTGTATTAGAATTCCTTGTTCAAAGAATTTTTGGTGTTAAAATATCCTCCCGCCTATCTGAAGGTGAGTTCGAGGTGACTTCCCAGAGCCTAGCCCAGTGCCTGCTGCTCAGCAGGGATTTATTGACGGACTGGCTCTCCCAACCCCAACTGCCCATAACTAAGGCAAAAAAAAAAAAAAAAAAAAAAAAAAGAAGAGGTAGGGGGAAATGGGGAAATGAAGCAAGCTCATAACTGCTGGTGAGTGCTTCTCTGGTAGATGCAGGTGAGGGTCTCAGAGATTCCTGAAGGCTGCCACAGGACATCAGCTCTTCACTTGATATTTAAGTGAAGCTTCTGAGCCTGAGAGTATGTGAGCCTCGGTGGCTGAGCAGCTGGAGGGGAGGCTATGAGAGCAGTCACCATGTAGACAACCCAACAATAGCCTGGTGTTGCCATTTCCCTAGAGAAAGTCATTTAGCCCTCTTCCGCTCAGTTTCTTCATCTGTAAAGCATGAGGTGAGATGCCCATCTCAATGGCCAGTTAAAGGCTTAGATCAGACAGCATGTGTGAAAGTCTCAGGAAAACTAGAAGGAGAATATGACTACATTCTCAGGACAGGGATAGGTTTTATTCATCTTTGCCTGCCCAGAATATACAGAAGAACACAAGAAGCACTCAACGAATAAATAATTAAAGGATGATGAGGGGTGATTAACAAATTCTGCGTGGGCCAAAGGCTGGGAGAATCTCTCAAGATACACGGAGTATGACGGGGCATGGTGGCTCACGCCTGTAATCCCGGCACTTTGGGAGGCCAAGGGGGGAGGATCACAAGATCAGGAGATTGAGACCATCCTGGTCAACATGGTGAAACCCTGTTTCTACTAAAAATACAAAAATTAGCTGGGCGTGGTGGTACGTGCTTGTAGTACCAGCTACTTGGGAGGCTGAGGCAGAAGAATCGATTGAACCTGGGAGGTGGAGGTTGCAGTGAGCCGGGATTGCGCCGCTGCACTCCAGCCTGGCAACAGAGTGAGACTCTGTCTCAAAAAAAAAAGAAAGATAAATGGAGTAGTCTAGGAGCGGGTGCTTCGATGAACAGAAGGAGGGTGTTAGAAGTATCCCCAACAAGGCCGGGCGCGGTGGCTCAAGCCTGTAATCCCAGCACTTTGGGAGGCCGAGGCGGGTGGATCACGAGGTCAAGAGATCGAGACCATCCTGGTCAACATGGTGAAACCCCGTCTCTACTAAAAATACTAAAAATTAGCTGGGCATGGTGGCGTGTGCCTGTAATCCCAGCCACTCAGGAGGCTGAGGCAGGAGAATTGCCTGAACCCAGGAGGCAGAGGTTGCGGTGAGCCGAGATCACGCCATTGCACTCCAGCCTGGGTAACAAGAGCGAAACTCCTTCTCAAAAAAAAAAAAAAAGTATCCCCAACAAACATGGGGCATCTTGGGAGTCCTGAAGGCCAAAGAATGTGGATCATCTGGGTGTCTTGAAGAGTCTTGTTAGCACTTGGAACATCTTCAAGTATAGTTGCCTAACGGAGGGGAGTTTCAGTGGAACTTCAGGGGAGTGGGTCTAAGCTGGATAGATTATACAGAAGAAAAAATCTAAGGTGAAGACATAAACATACACACAGAGGTGGGCATGGTGGCTCAGGCCTGTAATTCTAGCACTTTGGGGGGCCAAGGTGGAAGGATCTCTTGAGCCCAGGAGTTCAAAACCAGCCTGGGCAACACAGTGAGACTCCATCTCCACAAAAAATTTAAAAAATTAACTGGGCATGGTGGTGTGCACTTGTACTTCCAACTGCTTGGGAGGTTGAGGTGGGAGGATCCCTTGAGCTCAGGAGTTTGAAGTTGCAGTGGGAGGTGATCATGTCACTGCACTCCAGCCTGGGTGACAGATCAAGACCCTGTTTCAAAACAAAAATAAGACAGAAACACATACATACACACACAAATACTGACATGTGACATTCCATGCAGGACTCACTGTGAGCTAATAACAGTATGGAACCTGAGGATGCTGTTTGTTCAGAGACCTTATCGAGGCAGTGATTTTGGCCCACTTTCTTGGGTACCAGGCCCAGCCCCTCTACTTGTGACTCTCAACCCCAGGCTTGAGAAGACCCTTTCCTGAAAGGCCATCCAGTTCTCAGTGTAAGCTCAGCCTTTTCCAGAACACGATCACAGGATTAACCAAGCTTCATTCTGGAAGGCTCTTTCCTTCCCTGTACCTCCTCATTGATGTAGCTGTCACTGATGAGAGTGTGTTGTGCCATTTCCAAAGGCGATGGGAATCAAGATAGATTGAAATCCACTCTCCTGAGGCCTCCAAGCTCTACTCAGACCCTCTGGGGGGTCCTTTTCCCCTTTATTCTAGTCCAGGCGGTGATCTGCTCAGGTGCAAATGATCTGCTCAGATGCAAATGATTCTCTCTCTCTCTTTTTTTTTTTTGAGATGGAGTCTCACTCCGTCACCCAGGCTGGAGTGCAGTAGCACAATATCTGCTCACTGTAACCTTCCTCACCTGGGTTCCAGCAATTCTCCTGCCTCAGCTTCCGAAGTAGCTGGGATTACAGGTGACTGTCACCACGTCCGGGGGATTTTTTTTGTAGTTTTAGTAGAGATGGGGGTTTCACCATATTGGCTAGGCTGGTCTTGAACTCCTGAACTCGTGATCCACCTGCTTCAGCCTCCCAAAGTGCTGGGATTACAGGCGTGAGCCACCATGCCTGGCCTCCCTCACTCTAAATTAGCAAAATTTGAGCATACCTGGAACCTGATAGGAAGGGGCCAGCAGAAAGAGAAATCTGTAATTTGCCATATTTCTTTTTCTTTTTTTTTTTTTTTTTTTTTTGAGATGGAGTTTCGCTCTTGTTACCCAGGCTGGAGTGCAATGGCACGATCTCGGCTCACCGCAACCTCCGTCTCCTGGGTTCAGGCAATTCTCCTGCCTCAGCCTCCTGAGTAGCTGGGATTACAGGCACGTGCCACCATGCCCAGCTAATTTTTTGTATCTTTAGTAGAGACGGGGTTTCACCATGTTGACCAGGATGGTCTCGATCTCTCGACCTCGTGATCCACCCGCCTCGGCCTCCCAAAGTGCTGGGATTACAGGCTTGAGCCACCGCGCCCGGCAATTTGCGATATTTCATCAAACCCAATATGCCGTCAGTTTTAAGATGAAAGACTATTTTGCATATCAAAGGGAGAAAAAAATGTTGCCAAATTATGACATCACACTCTGATTTCAGAAATGTTAAAATGGGGGAAATATGCAATATATTTATAACCAATATGAAAAAATACTGCTATGCCCATTTGAAAAGCAAGTCATTAGTGATGTATTAGCTAGTATTAAGTACATCGTAATTTAATATTACTGTATGTTATAATCATTCATTTAATCCTTGAAACAATCCTATAAGTACTATTATCTTTGTTTATTATTTATTTACGTATTCCTGTAGAGTCAGCAATAAGCACTATTATCAATCCCCTTCTACAGATTAGGAATTGTGGCTCTGAGAGGTTAAGAAATTTGCCAAAGTTGCTGGGCGCAGTGGCTCACGCCTGTAATCCCAGCAGTTTGGGAGGCTCAGGCGGGTGGATCACCTGAGGTCAGGAGTTCAAGACCAACCTGACCAACATGGAGAATCCCCGTCTCTACTAAAAATACAAAATTAGCTGGGCATGGTGGCGCATGCCTGTAATCCCAGCTACTCAGGAGGCTGAGGCAGGAGAATCGCTTGAACCCAGAAAGTGGAGGTTGCAGTTAGATGAGATCTCTCCACTGCACTCCAGCCTGGGCAACAAGAGTCAAACTTTGTCTTTAAAAAAAAGAAAAAAAAGAAGGCTGGATGTGGTGGCTCACGCCTATAATCCCAGCACTTTTGGAGGCCGAGGTGGCTGGATCACGAGGTCAAGAGATCAAGACCATCCTGGTCAACGTGGTAAAACCTCATCTCTATTAAAAAATACAAAAACTGCCGGGCGCGGTGGCTCAAGCCTGTAATCCCAGCACTTTGGGAGGCCGAGGTGGGTGGATCACGAGGTCGAGAGATCGAGACCATCCTGGTCAACATGGTGAAACCCCGTCTCTACTAAAAATACAAAAAACTAGCTGGGCGTGGTGGCGCGTGCCTGTAATCCCAGCTACTTAGGAGGCTGAGGCAGGAGAATTGCCTGAGCCCAGGAGGTGGAGGTTGCAGTGAGCCGAGATCGTGCCATTGCACTCCAGCCTGGGTAACAAGAGCGAAACTCCGTCTCAAAAAAAAAAAAAAAAAAAAAAAATACAAAAACTGGCTGGATATGGTGGTGCGCTCCTGTGGTCCCAGCTGCTCGGGAGGCTGAGGCAGGAGAATTGCTTGAACCCAGGAGTTGGAGGTTGTGGTGAGCTGAGATCGCGCCATTGCACTCCAGCCTGGGTAACAAGAGCAAAGCTCTGTCTCAAAAAAAAAAAAAAAAGAAAGAAAGAAAGAAAGAAAGAAAGAAAGAACTTTGCCAAAGTCAATGAGCAGCAGATCCAAGCTTCAAACTTTGGTTCCCATTTCTAAGTTTACCCTTCCCCAAACCAAATCTGTTCTTACCACTGAGAGATGTATTGGAAGAAAAGAGAAATGTTTGAGGTGATGGGTGTCCCAATTACTCTAATTTGATCGTCACACATTATATACATGTGTATTATATACATTAAAATATCACACGTACCTCCAGAATATGTGCAACTATCATTTCAATAAACAAACTAAATGACAAAAAAAAAAAAAAAAAGATATATGCTGGCCACAGTAAAAGTTTGGCAAATAAATAGGTAAGTGAATGAATGAAGAAATAATCAAAATTGACTTCAAGCACAGAAATGTGAATAAATGTCTCCCTTCTGTTCCTCATTCATCTTAGGAAAAGTGTCAATGTGTCTTCTGTAAGTTCAAGGTAGTGGAACATTGGTTAAGTTCTAAGAGAGGTTAGAAAATGAGAGTGGGCAGCGGGATGCGGCGTATAGGAGGGAAAGAAATGTTACAAAAATAATCAGCATGACTGTGTTGTAGCTGTTGCTCTGCTATTCATCTAACTATACTCTAATGATTTATCAGGTATGACATCTGGGCTGTGGAGAATGACAGTGTTCTGGGAGAGAGTGCCACCTATTGAATGACCATCACCACAACTGGAGAATTTCATCCAAGACAGCCAGAATGACACAAGAGGGCAAAACAGCTTCAGGAATGGACCCACCATGAGAAAGCCAATTGACCAACAGATGACCTTGAACCTAAAGCTGAATTCTTATCCAGGCCATGCAGAAGATAATAGCTCAGAAAGCCGTCTTTGTAAGATGTTGAAGAATCTCGAAAAGGTCTTCCAGGCCTGAACAAACAGGAAGCTGTTGAATTCCATGGCCTGTGCAGTGTTGCGGTCCCGGTCCACAGCACACTGCTACAACTAGTGCAGAGGCAAACCTCAACCTTTCAGGGGGAAGAAACCCAACAATCCCTGAACCCCTATTATGTGCTTCACAAATGCATTCACTTCACCTTTATTCATTCCATAAGTATTTGCTGAGCAGTTACAACGTGCAACTGTCCTACTTAATGGGGAACAACATGGAACAAAGGCAGCATTAAGTTGGGGAAGGAGCAGGAAGTGACAGAAAATAAACAAGCACTTAGGTTATTTCAGACAGTAATAAATGCCATGAAAAAAGTAAAACTGGAGGCCGGGTGTGGTGGCTTACATCAGTGATCCCAGCACTTCGGGAGGCCAAAGCAGGCGGATCACAGGCCAGGAGTTTAAGACTAGCCTGACCAACGTGATGAAACCCTGTCTCTACTAAAAATACAAAAATTAGCCGAGTGTGGTGGTGTGCACCTGTAATCTCAGCTACTCGGGTGGCTAAGCAGGAGAATCACTTGAACCTGGGAGGCAGATATTGAAATGAGCTGAGATTGCGCCACTGTACTCCAGCCTGGGTGACAAAAGCGAGAATCCATCTCAACACAAATAAATAAATAAATAAATAAATAAATAAATAAATAAATAAATAAATGAAATAAAACTGGAAAATGGGATGAAAGTGATCACATAATTTAAACCTATTAATGCTTTTAAGAGATAACATTATTTCTGGGCCAAGAGCAGTGGCTCACGCCTGTAATCCCAACACTTTGGGAGGCTGAGGCAGGCGGATCACTCGAGGTCAGGAGTTTGAGACCAGCCTGGCCAACATGGCGAAACCCCATCTCTACTGAAAAATACAAAAATTAGGCAGGCATAGTGGTGCATGCCTGTGGTCCCAGCTACTCAGGAGGCTGAGGCAGGAGAATCGCTGGAACCCAGAAAGCGTAGGCTGCAGTGAGCCAAGATCTCACCACTGCACTCCAGCCTGGGCGACGGAGTGAGATGTCATCTCAAAATAAACAAATAAGCTGGGTGTGGTGGCTCATACCCCTAATCCCAGCACTTTGGGAGGCCAAGGCAGGTGGATCACCTGAGGTCAGGAGTTCAAGACCAGCCTGGCCAACATGGTTGAAACCCCATCTCTACAAAATAAATAAATGAATGAAAATAAAAATATTATTATTTCTTTTTTTTTTTTTTTTTTTGAGACAGAGCTTCGCTCTTGTTACCCAGGCTGGAGTGCAATGGCGCGATCTCGGCTCACCGCAACCTCCGCCTCCTGGGTTCAGGCAATTCTCCTGCCTCAGCCTCCTGAGTAGCTGGGATTACAGGCACGCGCCGCCATGCCCAGCTAATTTTTTTGTATTTTTAGTAGAGACGGGGTTTCACCATGTTGACCAGTATGGTCTCGATCTCTGGATCCTCGTGATCCACCCGCCTCAGCCTCCCAAAGTGCTGGGATTACAGGTTTGAGCCACCGCGCCCGGCAAATATTATTATTTCTATTTTACAGGCTCTGAGAGGTATTTATCCCAAAGTCAGATGAAGTGAACTATGCCCAACTGAGTTATAATCTAGATAACAAGGATTTAATCGTCTGCCTTTTGGAATCCAAAATCTGTCTCATCACCATACAAAGCTGCCCAGGAAGAGTAAGATGGATAATCACTGCAGGATGTCTTGGTTGGCGTGTCATGTTAATGACCATCTCTATGTTGTTGTGAGGTTCTTTACCATACCCGAATGCCTCTGGCAGGGCATATAGATGAAAGGATACCTGTGTAGGTATTTACATGGATTTGCAGAATCTGATGCTCCTTATTCTTTAAGAGTACCCTTAAGAAAGAAAAAACAAACAAAGATCCTTCCATTTTTGCCATGTGCAGGAGTATTTTTGGCATTTGGTCTTCTACTGTTCTTATAGATTTAAGACATTTATTTTTATTTTTTCACCATGTTGGTCAGGCTGGTCTTGAACTCCCGACCTCAGGTGATCCACCCACCTTGGCCTCCAAAGTGCTTGGATTACAGGTGTGAGCCACCACACCCGGCCAATTTGAGACATTTAAAAAATTATTTTGTTGGCCAAATCTCATCATGTTAGAGAATATATGGACTTTCTTGCGCTTTTACAGTAAACTGTCATTTCTATGAAGATGGGAAGAAGAGCTTTGGAGAGATCCATGGTGTGTGGTTCCTGTCAAGCCATCTGTAGGATGGGGACTACTGGATTACCTCTGTAGAGGAAGAGGCTACCCTTTGTGTTTGAGGTCGGGAGGATGTTGCCATCTCCTCCAAATGGCTAAGGCAGGGTCTTTCACATTGTCAGAGCCTCTCAGACAGCCTGTGGACAGCCTGTTGCTTACTTACTCTCCAAGGAAGCCGGAAAGGACATGTGTTTCCTTACCTCTTACTGCCTTCCTCCTCCAGGGACAGGCACAGGTTCTTAGGCTGCTAGTGAGCAGAGTGGCTGGAACCACTTCAATTCCAATTAAATCTTGAAAACTTTACAGTAGTTCCCAACTACCAAAGATGACTATGCATCCTACAATTGGGTTTAAATCAGAACGAGATTGCTCAGTTTGACAAGCCCAGCTGCCAGCTGACTTGAAAAGCTGGCTCTTCTCAAGACTCAGCGTTAACAAGTAGGAAATACGTTGGTAACACACAGGCCTTAAATGCATCCTTGCATTATGAATAGAGTGACCAGCACAGACCCAACCAATTCCCACCTCCCATTTGTTACTTCTGCCAGCTGCATTTTTTTCTAAAAAGCAAGACATCTCTTTAATATGCCAGGTGTGGCTCATGCCTGTAATCTCAGCACTTTGGGAGGCCGAGGCAGACAGATCACGAGGTCAGGAGTTTGAGACCAACCTGATCAACATGGTGAAAGCCCATCTCTACTAAAAATACAAAAATTAGCCAGGCGTTGTGGCACATGCCCATAATCCCAGCTACTCAGGAGGCTGAGGCAGGAGAATCGCTTGAACTAGGGAGGCGGAGGTTGCAGTGAGCTGAGATCTTACCACTGCACTCTAGTCTGGGAGCAAGACTCCATCTCAAAAAAAAAAAAAAAGCTTTTATTGAATTTGAAAATGGCAGTAGGCATTTTGAAGAAATAACCCATCAAAAAACATAAAATAACCAAAGCAGACTCTAAAGTGCTTTTTAAAAAGCATAACAGGCTGATAATACCAACACCTCACTCTGCTAGCCTTCCCTGGATCATGCAGGGTTATGTTATCTGTTTGTGTCATGCTGTTATCCTTGAGGAAACAGATCCATAAAATATTACTAAGGCAAGGCTGAGTTACCGCCTGACTAAACATGGGGCTCCCCCGATAAGATCTTTCCTGTGCAAAGCTCAGTGGATTGTGCTTTGCACAATTTCCCCTTCTCTGACCACATAAATCTTCAACCCCAGAACTGAGTGTTCCCTTTTGTTTTTACATAACCTGTCTAATGTCTCTATCACCGGGTTTTGCATCAGATACAGTAATCAGTCTTGTAATGTCTATGCACACTTTTAAAAAAATAAAATCTGGAGTCTTACTCTGTTGCCCAGATTGGAGTGCAGTGTGTGATCTCAGCTTACTTACTGAAACCTCTGCCTCCTGGGTGCAGGCAATTCTGCCTCACCCTCCTGAGCAGCTGGGATTATAGGCATCTGTCACCACGCCCTGCTAATTTTTGTATTTTTCATAGAGACAGGGGTTTCACCATGTTGGCCAGGCCTCAGATGATCCACCCACCTCAGCCTCCCAAAGTTCTCTGGGATTACAGGTGTGAGCCACCAAGCCTAGCCTGCACGCTGTCTTATAAGGTTCTCCAACTATCCAGACACTCATAATGTTTCCAAATGACTATAGCCTTTTTTTCCCCTCATATTGTTAGCATTGTTCTTTTTTTTGAAATGGAGTCTCATTCTGTCACCCAGGCTGGAGTGCAGTGGTGCAATCTCGTCTTACTGCAACCTCTGCCTCCTGGGTTCAAGAGATTCTTCTGCCTCAGGGTAGCCGGGACTACAGGCACACACCACCATGCCCGGCTAATTTTTATATTTTTAGTGGAGATGGGGTTTGGCCATATTGGCCAGGCTGGTGTCAAACTCCTGACTTCAGGTGATCTGCCCACCTCAGCCTCCCAAAGTGTTGGGATTACAGTTGTGAGCCACCACATGACCATTGTTCTTTAAATGTGGATCGCTTAGTAACTTGGCACCTGTTTATTTCAACATATTTTTTTTTTTTTTGAGACAGAGTCTTACTCTGTTGCCCAGGCTGGGGTGCAGTGGCACAATCGGCTTGAGCCTTCCAAACTCAAGCAATCCTCCCACCTCAGCCTCCACGGTAGCTGGGACCCCAGACACACACCACCATGCAAGCTAATTTTTGTATTTGTTGTAGAGAAGGGGTTTTGCCACGTTGCCCAGTCAGATCTCAAACTCTCAGACTCAAGTGATCTGGCTGCCTTGGCCTCCCAAAGGGCTGGGATTACAGGCATGAACCACCTCCCCCTGCCCTTATCATTAATATATTGATTATGACAGTGATGATAGCTTTCTCTGAGACATTTCATTTACTCAGCCAGCATTTTTTTTTTTCTTTTTTTTTTTTTGAGACGGAGTCTTGCTCTGTTGCTCAGGCTGGAGTGCAGTGGCGTGATCTTGGCTAACTGCAACTTGGCTCGCCTGCAATGCTTCCCAGGTTCAAGCGATTCTCCTGCCTCAGCCTCCCAAGTAGATGGGATTACAGGCACCTGCCACCGCACCCGGCTAATGTTTATATTTTTAGTAGAGACAGGGTTTCACCATTTTGACCAGGCTGGTCTCGAACTGCTGACCTTTTGATTCACCCGCCTCGGCCTCCCAAAATGCTGGGATTACAGGCGTGAGCCATTGCACCTGGCCTCAGCCAGCAGTCTGTGGAGAACTTTCTTCTTAGTGGCAGGCAGTATGAAGCCAGTTGTAGTTCAAACACGTGCGGTAAATAAACCAGGTGAATAGCACTATAGCACTGGGGAAGGCACCAATGAGGAAAGCCTTGGAGCATGCCAGGTCTGAGGAAGGCAAGCACTTGCATTTCAAGCAGAGGGAACCATTTGAGGAAGGTATCAGAGGCATCTCAAGTTAGAAGAAATGCAAGCAGTGTGATTGGTGTGGCAGAAGTGAAATGTATATTGGTGGAATGGTGGGAAGTGAGCTGAAAGACCTGGGACATAGTACATCAATAGGACAGCAGAATGCCCCTGTGCCTTTTATTTTATCTATTTATTTTTGAGACAGGGTCTTGCTCTTTTTCCCAGACTGGAGTGCAATGGTGCAAACATGACTCGCTGCAGCCTTGGCCTCTTGGGCTCAAGTGATCCTCCCACCTCAGCCTCCGAAGCAGCTAGGACTAGAGGCATATACCGCCATGCTGGCTAATTTTTATTTTTATTTTTATTTTTTTAAATTTTTTATCATTATTACTATTTCTTGAGATGGAGTCTCACTCTGTTGCCCAGGCTGGAGTACAGTGGCGTAAACTTGGCTCACTGCAACCTCCGCCTCCTGGGTTCAAGTGATTCTCCTGCCTCAGTCCTCCGAGTAGCTGGGACTACAGGTGCCCGCTACCATGCCTGGCTAATTTTGGGGTTTTTTTTTTTGGTAGAGACATGGTTTCACCATGCTGGCCAGGCTGGTCTTGAACTCCTGGCCTCAAGTCATCTGCCTGCCTTGGCCTCCCAAAGTGCTGGCATTACAGGCATGAGCCACCGTGCCCGGCCAAATTTTTTAGTTTGTTGTAGAGACAGGCTGCCACCATGTTGCCCAGGCTGGTCTCAAACTCCTCTGTTCAAACAAACCTCTTACCTTGGCCTTCCAAAATCTTGGGATTACCGGTGTCAGCCACCAGATCCAGGCCCCTGTTCCTTTTATTACCAATCAAAAGTTCTATTAGGTTATTCAATTGCCCTGGAATTTTAGACCACACACATACACACCCCTCTTTACTTTGATTAAAAAATAATATGCCCTGTCATCAGTAGAAATGGGATTATGCCACGTGGGAAGATTGATATTTATATCTGGCACCTTTTCTGCAGACTTTATATATTCATGTATTCATAAACTATGTATATCTTCACTTACACACTGTGGTTTACAAGATCCTTTTTAAAATCATCTTTCTAGCCAGGCACTTGGCTCACACCTGTAATCCCAGCACTTTGGGAGGCCAAGGCGGGTGAATCACCTGAGGTCTAGAGTTCAAGACCAGCCTGGCCAACATGGTGAAACCCCATCTCTACTAAAAATACAAAAAGGAGCTGGACATGGTGGTGCGCGCCTGTAATCCCAGCTACTTGGGAGGCTGAGGCAGGAGAATCACTTGAACCCAGGGAGATGGAGGTTGCAGACAACCAAGATCCTTCAACTGCACCCCAGCTTTGGAGACAGAGTGAAACCCTGTCTCAAAAAAAAAAAAAAAATTATCTTTCCAACTTGAGTAGTAAAATATCTAGAACATAGGAATATGTATGTATATATCTGAATTGATGCTTAGTTATATTCAGTGTAAGCAGCTATATAGATCTGGGGAAATTCTGAGAAATTTGAAAAATTAGACGTGCAATGAAATTGGCATTTAATTAGCTGTTAATTAAAGACACCAAAATATAATAGACTGCAAAAATTGTTCATTGTTCAAATTCCCGGTGTGAAAAGCTGAGTTTATGTGCCAGCCCCTTGCACAGCGGTGGTTTTGAATAATTTGCCTTGAACTGATGCCCTTGGTTCTCTATCTGTCAATACATTAGCATCTGAATTTCTATAGGGAAGGCATATTTTTTAAATCTTGTCTCTGCTCTTGCATTTCACTGTGAGTTTAAAATTGTATTTCTACTGAAGTGATGTTAATTTCAGCTCAGGCAAATAGTTGTTCCCAGTCTGTTAAAAATGGAGATGCTTCTCCTAGTTTCTTTCTTGATTATCATAAATTATGAGGTGACACAGACAGGGGTGAAATCAGATCAGTATGACCTAAAAGAGCCTGGTAAATAATCACATCGTTTTAAAATGGAATAAAAAATAAGTTGGAAATCTTGATTTCAAGGCTGTAGGAGTAAGGAATGCAGCACAAAAATTCCATGAAAATAATTTAGATCATAAAGTTTTGGTTGGAAGTGGGCAGAAAACTAGATATAAATGAGTGATTCTTATAGGCACGGCTACAGGTATAATGTTCCACAGTACAGAAAAAGGTAGCCAGGGAGCTGAAAAAGGATGCTTTTGATGCAGATTTGGAGAGAGAACACATTACTTTATCATCAATCATAGTATCTCTGTTTTCTAATGACAGGTATTTTGGTGGAAATTCACAGACAAACAAAGCTGACAAAGGGCTTGAGGTCCTGAATTATAAATGAAGATAGCAGGTGCCAAATCCAAATAGGTATAGTGCTAGTACATGAACAAAACAAAAACCAAAATAAAATTTGAAGAATTCAAGTTCCAAAAGAAGGGATATATATAAATATATATCCCTTTCTTGTATATATGTTAAATATATATGTATGTGTGTATATATATATATATATACTATATATATATACTATATGGTGTATATATATAGTATATATACACAATTTATTAATATTAGAGATGGGATCTTGCTCTGTTGCCCAGGCTGACATT
Source organism: Saimiri boliviensis (assembly GCF_048565385.1). Classification (NCBI taxonomy): domain Eukaryota; kingdom Metazoa; phylum Chordata; class Mammalia; order Primates; family Cebidae; genus Saimiri; species Saimiri boliviensis. Next base: position 45,273,515 of record NC_133463.1, read on the forward strand.
GAACTTCTGAATTCAAGGGATCCTCCTGCCTCAGCCTCCCAAGTAGTCGGGGCTACCATTACTTGCCACCATGCCTGTCCAGAAAGATATGTTTTCTAAGAAGACAATAGAAAATTATAACAGACACAGGAAAATAGAAAATGAAAAAAAAATCTGTAATTGAAAAAGTAGAGAAATTTTTGGGAAAATCTAATCATTAAAATAAAAAGAGTAATTTTTGTATACCTATTCAAACTTAAAGAATGATTAGTGGCCGAGTGCCACTAATCCTGTAATCCTAGCACTTTGGGAGGCCAAAGCGAGTGGATCACCTGAGGTCAGGAGTTCAAGACCAGCCTGGCCATCATGGTGAAACCCCATCTTAAAAAAAAAAAAAAGAATGGGCCGGGCGCGGTGGCTCAAGCCTGTAATCCCAGCACTTTGGGAGGCCGAGGCAGGTGGATCACGAGGTCAAGAGATCGAGACCATCCTGGTCAACATTGTGAAACCCCGTCTCTACGAAAAATACAAAAAAATAGCTGGGCATGGTGGCATGTGCCTATAATCCCAGCTACTCAGGAGGCTGAGACAGGAGAATTGCCTGAACCCAGGAGGCGGAGGTTGTGGTGAGCCGAGATCGCGCCATTGCACTCCAGCCTGGGTAACAAGAAACTCCGTCTCAAAAAAAAAAAAAAAAAAGAATGATTAGTAAAGGCAGGGTTTCACCATGTTGGCTAGGCTAGTCTCCAACTCCTGACCTCAAGTTATCTGCCCATCTCAACAGTCCCTAAGTGCTGGGATTACAGGCATGAGCCACCATGCCCGGCCAAGACGTATTGTTTAATGTTGACTTCTGGCCGGGTGCGGTGGCTCAACACCTGTAATCCAAGCACTTTGGAGGCCAAGGTGGGCGAATCACCTGAGGTCGGGAGTTCAAGACCGGCCTGACCAACATGGTGAAACCCCGTCTTTATATATATATTTTAAAGACGGGGTTTCTCCATGTTGGCCAGGCTAGTCTCGAATTCCTGACCTCAGGTGATTCACCCACCTTGGCCTCCCAAAGTGTTGGGATTACAGGCGTGAACCACCGCGCCCGGCCCCCCGTCTTTAAAAAAAAAAAAACACACAAAACTGTTGACTTCTGGTCAGGCACAGTTGCTCATGCCTGTAGTCCCAGCACTTTGAGAGGCTGAGGTGGGAGGATTGCTTGAGGCTGGGAGTTAGAGACCAGCCCGGGCAGCATAGCAAGACTCCATCTCTATAAATATTTTTAAAAACCAGCTGGGCCTGGTACACACCTGTGGTCCCAGCTGCTTGAGAGGCTGTGGTGGGAGGATCGCTTGAGCCAGGGAGGTTGAGGCTACAGTGGGCCATGATCGTGCCACTGCATTCTAGCCTGTGCAACAAGAGTGCGATTATCTCAAAACAAAGAAACAAAAACAAACAAAAAGCAACTTGATTTTTAACGCCAGATTAGTTCTTCCTCCCTACCCTTGACAGAAGGTTCCTTGAATCATCATATTCTTGTCATTGAGACTTTCTCCCACAGAGCAATAGTGGTGGAAGAAAAAAGGGAAGAGAAACGGAAGGCAATCGACACATCTCTTTGTAGGTCTCCCCAAAGAACAGTGGCTACAGACTCTCCGTATTCGCTGGAGACCTCCCCTGACTCTCAATCCGGGTTGGGAGGACAGAGCCCAGAACAGTCCTGGGAAGCACAGGGGCTGGCTGAAGCGAGAGGCGGGTGCGCGGGGCCACCGGGCGGCGCCTGCGAGCCGGGCACACCCGGGCCGGTGCGCGGAGTGCGGAGGGCGGCGCTGCGGAGCACGCCTGTGTGGCTGGATCCAAAAGGGACGTGGATGGCATTCAACTTTGACAGAAGCCGAAGACTGCAAAGAGAGGGGCTGGCAGAACCACAACCCTGATGCTGTCTGGACGTGGGCGCAGTTAATAATCTGGGCAGTTTAATAGGTAGCCACCGGACACCGACAGGCTTGATGCCGAATGTTGAAAAACTGCGAAGACGCCTCCTTGGGGACAGTGACCAAACTCTCCTTTGAGGGCAAACTTCCATTCTCTTGAGAAACACAGCCTCGCAATCCGGGGACATTTTTGGAAGGCAGCTTGGTGATCCTTTGCTATTACAGATTAAGTTTGCCCCATGAGAGTATCACCCCCACCAGCACATTTCAAAGCAGCTTATCAAAGAATTGCCCCCAACGCTTCCAGCTCTCTCTCTGAATGCAGTTCTGGTAAACAGAGTTTTCATTTTCTCATTATGTTTGCAGCCCTATTTTAGCGTCTCACCCACTAACCGAGCTCTGACAAAGAGGAACGAGACGGTGCGACCTCAGGGCTGCCTCCTAGGATCACTGGGACTGTGCGCCACGCAGGACACGTAGCCCTGGTGGGCTCCCAGCCCCGCAGCCGCGCAGCTGCTCAGCAGCCTGTGCACCGCTAGGGCTGTGGGCACCTAAGGATGAGAGCCTAGGCTCCAGATGGACGCTTGCTGTTCAAAAAAGTCGAAAGTGGCCGGCGCGGTGGCTCATGCTGTAATCTCAGCACTTTGGGAGGCCAAGGTGGGCAGATCACCTGAGGTCAGGAGACCAGTCTGGCCAACACGGCGAAACCCCAACTGTACTAAAAATACAAAAATTAGGCAGGCGTAGTGGCACCGCCTGTAGTTCCTGCTACCCAGGAGACTGAGGCAGGAGAATCGCTTTAACTTGGGAGGTGGAGGTTGCAGTAAGTCGAGATTGTGCCATTGCATTCCAGCCTGGGCAACAGAGTCAGACTCTGTCTCTAAAAAAAAAAAAAGAAGAGAAAGAAGGAAAGAAAGAAAGGAAGGAAGGAAGGAAGGAGGGAGGGAGGGAGGGAGGGAGGGAGAGAGGGAAAGAAGGAAAGAAGGAAGGAAGGAAGGGAGGGAGGGAGGGAGGGAAGGAAGGAAAAGTGTGATGATCTTTCCAGAGCTTGAATCTCCTAAACTTGCAGATTAAAGAAGATCTGAAAACTTGAAAATGTAAAATAGTGATCCATACTTTCTCATTTTCTTGAGACCTTCCCATCTCCAATGGAAGGCTGGGGAAGGAGGGCTACGGAGGAAGTAAACCGCTTCTTACCTGCGTGGAGTAAGTTTGCTTTTCCACTGCTCCTGAAAATAGGGGCAGGTGCTCACTGAAGTTTGCTACTGCCTGTGTAAGCAAATCCAGTTACAGTTTTCTCAAACAGTTCTTGTTTTGGGAATTGCTTCCTTGGGACGCAACCCACTGGTGAATTGAGAATCAAGAGATTCAGGCTTGGGTTCATTGTCATTGGTTTTGCTGTGGTCAAATCATTCTTTCTGGGTTTGTTTCCCTGTGCTTAAATACATTTGCTAACTTTTTTTTTTTTTTTTTTTTTTTTTTTTTTTTTTTTTTGAGACGGAGTTTCGCTCTTGTTACCCAGGCTGGAGTGCAATGGCACGATCTCTGCTCACCGCAACCTCCGCCTCCTGGGTTCAGGCAATTCTCCTGTCTCAGCCTCCTGAGTAGCTGGGATTACAGGCACACACCACCATGCCCAGCTACTTTTTTTTTGGTATTTTTAGTAGAGATGGGGTTTCACCATGTTGACCAGGATGGTCTCGATCTCTTGACCTTGTGATCCACCCGCCTCGGCCTCCCAAAGTGCTGGGATTACAGGCTTGAGCCACCACGCCCGGCCCATTTGCTAACATTTAAAAAATTATTTACTATGTATCAGGAACAGTGCTGAGTAAGCCATTACATGTACTATCACAATGTGACAATATCTTGAAATAGGTAATATTCCAATTTTACAGAATGTCAACCAGAATTTTTCCAAGATCGCACAGCATATACTTATTTTTCTAAGTTAGGATTCAAGGCCAAGATTTATTGCTCTTTTTTTTTTTAATGTGCATAGTGTCCACTATAATATGCCATTGCCTCTTAACATGGGGCTAATAACATATACCTGGTTAGGTACAGGGCCACCTTAGACACTGCACAATCTTGTGGCTTGGAGATGTCCAATGTCAACTTGGTTAGTTGTACACGGGGCTTCATTAGGTCCATCCACAGTGTCCTATACATATTTATTATTACACTGATCATGTCATATTGTAATGTAATATTGTATATTTACATATACGTTGTTCACTCATCCTGCTTCCTTTGCTTGGGGTATTCATGATGTCATTCCACATGGTGTCTCATCTTCCTTGATGGGCTTCTTCACCCTTGACAGAGGCCACTCCCCTGCTTTGAACCTGAGTGCCAGGAATGCACATGTAGATCCAAAGCGGTAGCCCCGGATATGCCTACCTCACTTACAGAAGCCGAACTGAGGCTGGTAAGAGTCTGCACCCCTCCTGCTGGATGCCTCTAGAGTCCCGCAGCTGACATCATGGTTACTGAAACCAGAGCTCTGATGTGGTTCCTGAAATCTGGCAAAATGGGATGACGCTCAGGCTAAGCTTTCTGCTCTGTCGCAGCCACCGCCACTAGTGCATGGTAAAGCAACATTTCCTTGAGATGGGAGGGTGGTATACTTCCCTCAGTGTCTCACTCAGCTGAGTTAGCCAGGGATCCCAGCGTGCTGGCATTCCCAACGCAGCTGGCGGGTGGGCAGGGGAGGGCACAAATTCCATAAGCTGCTGTGGATCCAGAACCCCCATCCCGCTTCTCACTCCAAGCCCTGGGTGCAGAGGCCACTGTACTAGTCTCAGCTGCAACTTCTGCCAGGCTCATTTCCCCCATCCAATGAAGTGTAACAAGTTTAAAGGACAAAGGCGAGGGGTCACACTCTTAGTGCTATTCTTCCCCAGCTAAAACATCTTAATGTTTTCACCTGCCTACTCTCCTGCAAGGTGAGCTGGCTGAGGACTCCTTTTGACCTTGGTCACAGTTTTGCCGCAATGCATGACCAGCTGCAAGCACTGGCACATTCACAAATGAACATCACTTCCCTTCTTGATTCTCTGTATTTTATTGATGAATTTATTTATTTAGAGATGAAGTGTTGCTCTGTCACCCACACTTGAGTGCCGTGTTGTGATCTTGGCTCACTGAAACCTTCACTTCCTGGGTTCAAACGATTCTCCTGCCTCAGTCTCCCGAGTAGCTGGGACTACAGGTGCACAGCACAGTGCCCAGCTAATTTTTGTATTTTTAGTAGAGGTGGGGTTTCACGATCTTGACCAGGCCGGTCTTGAACTCCTGTCCTTGTGATCCGCTGGCCTCAGCCTCCCAAAGTGCTGGGATTACAGGCGTGATGGCCATTGTATTTATTTATTTTGATAGGGAGTCTCTCTCCGTCACCCAGGCTGGAGTGCAGTGGCAAGATTTCAGCTCACTGCAGCCTCCACTTCCTGTGTTTAAACAATTCTCCTACCTCAGCCTCCTGAGTAGCTGGGATTACAGGTGCCCACCACCACACCCAGCTAATTTTTGTATTTTTAGTAGAAACAGGATTTCATCATGTTGCCCAGGCTGGTCTCGAGCTCCTGACCTCAGGTAATCCACTTGCCTCAGCCTCCCTAAGTGCTGGGATTACAGGTATGAGCCACCATACCCAACTATTTATTTATTTATTGAGACAGAGTCTGGCTCTGTAGCCCAGGCTGGAGTGCAGTGGCGCAATCATGGCTCCCTGCAGCTTTGACCTTCTGGGCTCAAGTGATCTTCCTGCCACCCCAGCCTCCCAAGTAACTAGGAGTGTAGCCACATGCCACCACACCCAGCTAATTAAAAAAATTTTTTTTTGTAGAGAAAGGGTCTCACTTTGTTACCCAGGCTAGTCTCAAACTCCTAGGCGCAAGTAATCCTCTTGCCTTGGCTTCTCAAAATGTTGCGATTACAAGTATGAGCTACTGTGCCCAGCCTCTTTTTCTCTATTTTCCCAAAAGTCCAAAAAGTCAAAAATTTCCTTTTTGATCTAACACCTTTTGGCCATGTTTCTAGAAAAGAGAAGCCATGGGCCACAGGTGCCGTTAGGATTGGGGTGGCCAAACTGTGGTTCCAGGTGCCCAGGATTGCAAGTGCATTCTGGGCAGATTTTGAAATCAGTAAGTGGGAAATTGCTAGGCTGGGCACTGTGGCTCACACCTGTAATCCCAGAACTTCAGGAGGCCAAGGCAGGCAGATTGCTTGAGCCCAGGAGTTTAGGCGCAGCCTGGGCAACATGCTGAAACTGTCTCTCCTCTTTTTCCTCCCCCTACTCTCCCTCCCTACTTTCCTTCTTCTTTTGGGAGCATTGGTGGCTCAGATCAGTTGTCCTGGCACTTGAGGAGGCGAGGCTACGTGTTCGAGGCCAGCCTGGGCAACATTAAAACCTCTCATCCATTAAAATAAATAAATAAATAAATAAATAAATAAATAAATAAATAAATAAATAAATTGAGGGCTGAGCACGGTGGCTCATGCCTGTAATCCCAGCACTTTGGGAGGCCGAGGTGGGCAGATCATGAGGTTGGGAGATCGAGACCATCCTGGCCAACATGGTGAAACCCCATCTCTATAAAAAATAAACGATTAAAAAAAGAGAAATTCTGTTGGCCGGGCACAGTGGCTCATGCCTGTGATACTAGCACTTTGGGAGGCCGAGGCGGGCAGATCATAAGGTCAGGAGATTGAGAGCATCCTGACCAACATAGTGAAACCCCATCTCTACTAAAAAATACAAAGAAAAATCAGCTGGGCATGGTGGTGCGCACCTGCAGTCCCAGCTACTGGGAAGGCTGAGGCAGGAGAATTGCTTGAGCCCAGGAGGTGGAGGTTGTGGTGAGCCGAGATTAGGCCACTGCACTCCAGCCTGGGCAACAGAGCCAGACTCCATCTTAAAAAACAAACAAACATACAAATAAAAACCGTTTTCTCCCTCTTCCTTCTCCCTCTCCCCTTCCCTCTCTTTCTTCTTCTGCTACTGCAGAGCAGACAGAGGGGCCTGTTAATTTGCTCTCTCTCTCAGCCTTCTGTGGGTTAATATAGCCACTTTTACACTCTGGTTCAGTCCAGGATAGTTTCAATTTATGCTGTTCTGTCAAGATTGTGTTTTGGTTTTGTTTAAAGATTCTGAGAAAGCACGTAAATACCTAAGTACTGAAGTAACAGGTAATTGATGAAAAGCAGGTCGTGTGGCAGCATTGCACCGAGTACCCATCTAGGCCGGCTCACTTCTCTGATCCTTTTACCCAGGCTTCCTGAAGGTGTTATGGACACCCAGCTGGAGACACAGTATATGCCCTGAAGGAGCTGGTCTAGGCTTTGGCTGGGCAGGCCACAATTATACCCTTGGAAGTGTAATCACTATGAGGCTATGTATTGTCACAAGTCAAAGATGCTGAGTCAGTACTAAGAGACATGAGCATGCAGAGAAAGAAACAACTCCTGTGGGCTAGAGGGACAGAGAAGGCCTCTCCAGGACAGGGGGCTTGATGAGGACTTAAAGGGATCTGAATAGTTGCTGTGAGTTACGTGAGAGAAAGTGTAGGATGAGAAACAACCAGTGAATAAATATTGACTGAGGGCTCGTTTTGGGGAAGGTACACATTTTAGGAAGGGTACCCAGAATGTTCTAAAGACAGTGGGCTGACAGGCTGTTAGGTATTGAGGGTTCATGGGAGAAATGGTTGGAAAGGGAGATGAAGGCCAGTTTGTGAGGGCCTTGAATGCCACATAAAAATGTTTGAAAGTTATCCTATCAACTAGAGATTTCCACATACTGGCAAGGTGTGGTGGCTCCCACCTGTGATCCCCGCACTTTGGGAGGCCAAGGCAGGTGGATCACCTGAGGTCGGGAGTTCGAGAACAGCCTGACCAACATGAAGAAACCCCGTCTCTACTAAAAATACAAAATTAGCTGGGCATGGTGGCGCATGCCTGTAATCCCAGCTACTCAGGAGGTTGAGGGAGGAGAATTGCTTGAACCTGGGAGGCGGAGGTTGTGGTGAGCCAAGATCGAGCCGTAGCACTCCAGCCTGGGCAACAAGAGCAAAACTCCATCTCAAAAAAAAAAAAAAAAAAAAAAAAAAAGGAGATTTCCATAGGTCTGGAGTCTATGTTTGCTTTGACTTGGAAACTTTGGCTATCACTGCTCTGTAGACAATGACTCGCTGAAAATGTTTGTGCACTTTTGTGATGTTTTAGTTGCAATTTTATTTTTCTTCCCCATAGGCTTATACACACCTCTAGGACAGGAGCTCTGTCTTACCTTTCTTTTGTTGCCACTTTGCTGTGTGGAGAGTCAGTGCCCAAGAAGTTCTTGATTATTTCACGAATTGGATATTATGGCTTTGAAAACACAAAACCTTACAAATCATATAATAGGGATGACTGGACCAGGTGCTGTGGCTCACACCTGTAATCCCAGCACTTTGGGAGGCCAAGGCCAGCAGATCACTTGAGCCCAGGAATTCAAGACCAGCCTATGCAACATAGGGGGATCCTGCCTCTACAAAAAAAATACAAAAATTAGCCGAGTGTGGTGGCCTGCACCTGTAGTCCCAGCTATAGGACTGATGCAGAGGCGGGAGGATCCCTTGATCCCAGGAGGTAGAGGTTGCAGTGAGCTGAGATCATGCCACTGCACTCCAGCCTGGGCAACAGAGTGGGACCCTGTCTCAAAAAAGCAACAACGACAAAAAAAAAAAAAAAAAAAAAAAAAAGCAATTACTACTCTGCCTGCTCCTAGGAAAGCTTAGAAATCACAAAATTCCAAGTGGGAGTGACCCTAGGTAGTCGGCTAGAAAAATATGCTTTGAAGGAATGTTAAACACTGCTGCTGGTGGTCATGTTTAGAACTGTCAAGAAAAAGAGAACAGACTTGGGCTCTTGGTCTTGAAGAATCAAGGCTGAAGCATTTGTTAAAAATCTCTTCATCATAATCCTAGTAAGACTATATTTAGCAGTCATCAGGATAACATAACTTTCTTCTCTGATAATCTTCCTTTTTTTTTTTTTTTTCTTGAGACAGAGTCTTGCTTTGTCACCCAGGCTGGAGCTCAGTGGTGCAATCTTGTCTAACTGCAACCTCCGCCTCCCAGCCTCAAGTGATTCTTGTGCCTCAGCCTCCCAAGTAGATGGGATGATAGGAGTGCACACCATACATGGCCAATTTTTGTATTTTTAGTAGAGATGGGGTTTCACCGTGTTGGCCGGGGTGGTCTCGAACTCCTGACTTCAGCTAATCCACTTGTCTTGGTTTCCCAAAGTGCTGGGATTACAGGCATGAGCCACTGCACTGGGCTTGTTAATCTTCATTCTTTGTTGGGGGTGAATATGAAGTTTTCTTACCATATGAACCAGTAATTCCATCCCTAGATATCTACTGAAGTGAAGTGAAAACATAGGTCTACACAAAAACTTGCAAGTTAATACTTACAGCAGCATTACTTACAATAGCCAAAAAGTGGTTGCAGTGAGCCAAGATCACACCACTGCACTCCAGCCTGGGCAACAGAGTGAGACCTTGTCTCAAGAAAGCAACAGCGACAAAAAATAGCAATTACTACTCTGCCTGCTCCTAGGAAACCTTAGAAATCACAAAATTCCAAGTGGGAGTGATTCTAGGTAATGGTCTAGAACAATATGCTTCACCCAGCTCTTGGAGTGGGTTAGAAAAATATCCAGCTGTTGCCCAGGCTGCAGTGCAGTGGTGTGATCTCAGCTCACTGCAACCCAAATGTCCACCAACTGGCAAACAGATAAGTTAAATATGACATAGTCCTATAATGGAATATTATTTAGCAATGAAAAGGGATGAACTACTCATATACGCTACACCTTTAAATCATTTTTAGTGAAACAAGCCATACACAAAAGGCCACATATTATAGGATTCCATTTATCCAAAACATCTAGAATAGTCAGATTCATAAACAGCAAATAGATTAATGGTTGTGTAGGAGTGGGCAAGGGATAGAAGCATAGGAGGTGAATGCTAATCGTTACACAACTTCTGTTTTTTGAGACAGTGTCATTCTGCTGTCCAGGCTGGAGTGCAGTAGTGCTGCCAAGGCTCGCTGCAGCCCTGACCTCCTGGGCTCGGGTAATTCTTCCACCTCAGCCTTCCCAGCACCTGGACTGCATGTGCACACCACCACACCCAGCTAATTGAGTTTTTATCTTTTGTAGAAATGGGGTCTTACTGTGCTACGCTGCCCGGGCTGGTCTTGAACTCTCAAGTCAAGCAATCCCCGCACATCAGCCTCCCAAAGTGCTTGGATGACACGCATGAGCCACTGTACCTGGCTCAGAATTTCTTTTCGGGGTGATGACGATGCGCTGAAATTAGATTACGGTGATGGTTGCGTGCCTCTGTCATATACTTAAAAGCTTTGAAAACCGAAGTTAAGGGGGTGCTACAAACTAGATCTAATCACAGTCACAGAACAGCTGCCGATGCTTAGTGGTGAGACGCTGAAGCCTGAGGACTTTCGCGTTTCCAGCTTTCTCCAAAGGAGAATTACGGTTTGGCAGGTGGAATGAGGGTCAGGTGGAAAAGGCTGACAGTACAACTAACCTTAAGGACCTGGGAGACGAAGGGTGAAGATCAGGTCAGTGTGGAGAAAGGGAGGTTGCAGGGTAAGTTAGTGCTTCAGAGGAAAACAGCAACGAGCTTTTCTCTGCCCTCCTGAGATCCCGGTCAGCTTCACATGGGTGGCCCAGAGATCAGTCTCAGCCCCTCCCAGCACGGACGGGTCTTTGATGGCCGCCGTCTCTCCTCTAAAGGCAGATGCAAGCTACGTCGGTGTGGTAAGTGAATCCAGTTGTCTGAATTCTGATTTTGCTGCTCTGCAGATTGGATTTAGTAGCACCGAGCGGTTCCTGAACAGTAGAGGGCACTGTTAGCATGTAAAGTCTGGGCTGAGCCGCACAGGGGGAAGGGAAGTAGTTGGGTTAGAATCAGCCTTGCATGAGATTCTAACGCAATTAGATTAGCGTAACATAGTTTGGATTTTAGAACACAATTGCCACATTCTTGAAGTCGTGGTTTGGCACACATACCACCGTATTAAATAAAACCGAACTCCAGCAGCACTGTTCATTCCTAGAAGGATGATTTATTTGGATAGTCTGGACATTCTTTGATCCAAGTATTAAATAAATGCCTACTACGCACACGGTATTAGGCACTTTGATACAGCTTAAACCCATAAATTCAAGAATAGTGCTGCAAGCTGCTACTGAGAGCTTTAAAAATGAAAACCTGTTATCCATATGCACATTCACCCGTTGAACTCAGAATGCAGTAGAATTCTATTCAAGGATACAGTATGGTCAGGAAACATCTGATAGAGAAGGAGGGAAACTTATTGGCTTTTTAATCTAGTTTCCCTGCCAACTCAACTGTGTGAAAGTGTAATGATGGTTAAATTTATTCCGCACACTGTGTGCCAGGCACTGATCTGCGCCTTCCAACCTTGATACGGAAGTGTGGTCTGTGCAGCAGCAGAGTCAGTGGCCCCAGGAGCTTGTTAGAAATGCAGGCTCTCAGGGGACATCCCAGAATCTTCATTTAAAAGAGATCTATATACACATTAACATTTCAGGACCACTCTGGTCCTATGTATTATCTTATTTAATCCCCATAACAGAGGCACTATTATTATCTCAATTTTAAAATGGGAAACTGAGGCAAAGAAAAGTTCGATAACTTGCCCAGGGCAAAGCTCAAATTCTTTACTCAGGCAAAAGAGCTTCCATGCTCATTAGGTTGATGTCACTGCTTTTAAGACAAAATCTGTAATCACTTTTGCACCAACACAATAGTATTCGTATCACCTCACTTTTCCTTTTTTTTTTTTTTTTTTTTTTTTTTTTTTGAGACATAGTCTCACTCTGTTGCCAGGCTGGAGTGTAGTGGCGCGATCTCGGCTCACTGTAACCTCCACCTCCAGGGTTCAAGTGATTCTCCTGCCTCAGCCTCTTGAGTAACTGGGACTACAGGTGCATGCCACCACACCCAGCTAATTTTTGTATTTTTAGTAGACACAGGGTTTCATCATGTTGACCAGGATGGTCTCAATCTCTTGACCTCTGACCCACCTGCCTCGGCCTTCCAAAGTGTTGAGATTACAGGTGTGAGCCACCACACCCAGCTCCTCAATTTTCCTTTAATTTGTATCTTCTCTATGCTTTCAGATGCATAAAATTGACATAATAAATGTATCTATCTTACTATTGTATTGGTTAAATAGCCACTGTTATTTATTTATTTGTTTGTTTATTAGTTTTTGAGATGGAGCTCTCTTGTCACCCAGGCTGGAGTGCAGCGATGCAATCTCAGCTCACTGCAACTTCTGCCTCCTGGGTTCAAGTGATTCTCCTGACTCAGCCTCCTCAGTAGCTGGGGTTACAGGCGCACACCATCATGCCTGGCTAATTTTTGTATTTTTAGTAGAGACAGGGTTTCACCATGTTGGCCAGGCTGTTCTTGAACTCATTACCTCAAGTGAAGGCCACTTCGGCCTCCCTAAGTGTTGCGATTACAGGAGTGAGCCACTGTGCTCCACCTATTTTTAACATTAATTTTTGACAGGGTCTCACTTTGTTGCCCAGGCTGGAGTTCAGTGGTGTGAACATGGCTCATTGCAGCCTCAACCTCCTGGTCTCAAGCAGTTCTCCCACTGTGGCCTCCTGAGTAGCTGGGACCACAGGTATGCACCGTCACCCCAGCTATTTTTAATTTTTTTTTTAAATAAAGTCACAGTTTCTCTATGTTGCCCAGGCTGGTCTGGAACTACTGGCCTCAAGCAGTCCTCCTGCTTGGCCTCCCAAAGTGTTGGGATTACAGGTTTGGGTCACTGCAGCCAGCTCCCTGTTGTATTTAAATGCAGTTGAAATCTTTAGGCCGGGTGCGGTGGCTCAAGCCTGTAATCCCAGCACTTTGGGAGGCCAAGGCGGGTGGATCACGAGGTCGAGAGATCGAGACCATCCTAGTCAACATGGTGAAACCTCGTCTTTATAAAAATAAAAAAAATAGCTGGGCATGGTGGCGCGTGCCTGTAATCCCAGCTACTCAGGAGGCTGAGGCAGGAGAATTGCCTGAACCCAGGAGGTGGAGGTTGCGGTGAGCCGAGATCACGCCATTGCACTCCAGCCTGGGTAACAAGAGCGAAACTCCGTCTCAAAAAAAAAAAAAAAAAAAAAAGAAATCTTTAAAGTGAAAGTACTGTTTGTGGGTAAGTTACACAAAGTAAAATCTAAGCATTTTTTCTTTGGCAGTACTTTCCTTACCACAAGTAGTGTTTACCACAATTGTGTTTTTATGTCTCCCTTAAACACACCAGACACACTCCTACCCCAGGGCCTCAGCACTGCCGCACGTAGTTGTATGTCCAGCTCCTTCACTTCCTTCAAGTCTCTGTTTAAAGAATACATCATCTGGAAGCCTTCCTTTTCTACCTACTTGAGAATGTAACTGTCTGTTTCTAAGATGATTCAGAAATAAGATGTGTTTCCCCAAACAGGAACAAAAAGGGTGGTTTCTGTTTTTGTTTGAGAAAGGGTCTCATTCTGTTGCCTAGCCTGGAGTGGAGTGGTGCAATTTCTGCTCACTGCGGCCTTGACCTCCTGGGCGCAATTGATTCTCCCATCTCAACCTCCCCAGTAGCTGGGACTACAGGCATGCACCACCACGCCTGGCTAATTTTTGTATTTTTTTGGTAGAGATGGGGGGGTTTCGCCATGTTGCTCAGCCTGGTCTCAAACTCCTGGGCTGAAGCAATCCACCTGCCTCAGCCTTCCAAACTGCTGGAGTTATAGACTTGAGCCGCCCAGTTACAAAGAACGTGTTTTTTATTTTTATTTATTTATTTTTTTTTGAGACAGAGTCTCGCTCTCGCCAGACACCAGGCTGGAGTGCAGTGGTGCGATCTTGTCTCACAGCAACCTCTGCCTCCTGGGTTCAAGCAATTTTCCTGCCTCAGCCTGCCGAGCAGCTGGGACTACAGGCGCGTGCCACCACGCCCAGCTAATTAGTAGAGACGGGGTTTCACCATATTGGCCGGGATGGTCTCCATCTCTTGACCTGGTGATCCGCCCACCTGGGCCTCCCAAAGTCCTGGGATTACAGGCGTCAGGCGTGAGCCACAGCGCCCGGCCGACAAAGGTTTTAAAAGCCAAGAGGCCATGCACAAAGAAATCCATGGTCAAAAGAAAAAAAGATCCACAGATTTTCCACTTTTGAGTGACCCAAAATGCTGACTTCGAAGGCAGGCCATGTACCTTCAGACGCGTTCTCCAGAAAGAACAACGACCATTGTGCCACTATCAGTTTGCCCCTGATTTCCCAGCGCATCATAAAGAAGGTGGAAGGCACCAGCCCGTGGTGCTGACAGCGTGGCAAGATGTGAAGAAGCTCTGGGACCCTGACATGGCCAAGGTCAACTTGCTTGGGAAGAAGAAGGCATACTTTAGACTAGACCTACCGTGATATGTTAAGTGGTGCCAACAAAACTGGGATCGTGTAAATGGATTCCAGCTCACCGAGTCTAAATATATTGAGGTTTTCCACCATCCAAGAAAAGAAATGACATCCATATCCTCCCCAACACAAACACACCCTTTATCCTCCTTCTGCTTTTTCTCAGTAGCACTTTTTACCATCCAATATATATATTTATTTGACTATTGTTTATTTTTCCATGAGAAGGTAAATTCCCATAAGGATGAGGATTTTTGTTGATTTTGCTCACTGTGTACCCCTCTCCACCCCCAGCTCTTAGAAATTCCCTGGCACAATACGGATGTGGTATGATATTTGTTGAATGAAAAAATAAATTGTTCTTACCTGACTGCAAACTTCTTAAGATGTTAGGCCATAGGCTGAGTGTGGTGGCTCACACCTATATTCCAAGCACTTTGGAGGCCAAGGCGGGTGGATCACCTGAGGTTGGGAGTTCAAGACCAGCCTGACTAACATGAGGAAACCCCATCTTAAAAAAAAAAAAAAATGTTAGGCCATGTTTTACTCAATTTCATATCTCAAAAACTTAGCAGTGTAATTCAAGAAAACACTTTTTGTGTTGTTTATTGAAATGGAATTTTCTTATGCAGATCATAAAATAAAAGTTTAAATTGTGGGTGGATGTGGTGGCTCACGCTTGTAATCCCAGCACGTTGGGAGGCCAAGGTGGGTAGATCATGAGGTCAGGAGTTTGAGACCAGCTTCGCCAAGATGAAACCCTGTGAAACCCAAGTGAAACCCTGTCTCTACTAAAAATACAAAATTAGCCGGGTGTGGTGGCAGGCGCAGTAATCCCAGCTACTCGGAAGGCTGAGGTAGAGAATTGCTTGAACCTGGGAGGTGGAGGTTTCAGTGAGCCAAGATTGTGCCATGGCACTCCAGCAAGACTCTCTCAAGAAAAAAAAAAAAAAAAAAACAAAGTGAAAATTATATATGTTGTTGATGCCACTGGTGTCTTTTCATTCTCTTCAGAAATGATCAGAACAAAAATTTGGACACTGTACCACAATTCATAAGAGAAGCCCACTGTAGCTGAAATAATGGATAATTACATGTTATGCATTTCATATGTATAGCTTTAGAGAATTTCACACTTGATTGGAAATTTTTATTTGATATATACAGCTTATATTTTATTATTTTTAATTATTTTTATTTTTTATTTTATTTATTTATTTATTTATTTATTTATTTATTTATTTATTTTTGTTTTTATAGAGACGGGGTTTCGCCATGCTGGCCAGGCTGGTCTCGAACTCCTGACCTCAGGTGATCCACCTGCCTTGGCCTCCCAAAGTGCTGGGATTACAGGCATAAGCCACTACACTTGGCCTTAAATTTTGTAGAGATGGGGTCTTTCCATGTTGCCCAAGCTAGTCTTGAACTCCTTGGCTCAAGTGATCTGCCTGCCTCAGTCTCCCAAAGTGCTGGGATGACAGGCCTGTGCCACTATGCCTGGCCATATACACTTTAGTAGCTCATAAAGGTATCACTTTTTATTTAAAGCTATTGAGTTGCTTTTTGTTTGTTTGTTTTTTTGAGACGGAGTTTCACTCTTGTTACCCAGGCTGGAGTGCAATGGCGCGATCTCGGCTCACCGCAACCTCCGCCTCCTGGGTTCAGGCAATTCTCCTGCCTCAGCCTCCTGAGTAGCTGGGATTATAGGCAAGTGCCACCATGCCCAGCTAATTTTTTGTATTTTTAGTAGAGACGGGGTTTCACCATGTTGACCAGGATGGTCTCGATCTCTCGACCTTGTGATCCACCCGCCTCGGCCTCCCAAAGTGCTGGGATTACAGGCGTGAGCCACCGTGCCCGGCTTTTTTTTTTTTTTTTTTTTTTTTTGAGACAGAGTCTTGCTCTATCACCCAGGCTGCTGGAGTGCAGTGGCACAATCTTGGCTCACTGCAACCTCCGCCACCCAGGTTCAAGAAATTCTCCTGTCTCAGCCTCCTGAGTAGCTGGAACTACAGGTGCACACCACCATGCCTGGCTAATTTTTGTATTCTTAGTAGAGATGGGGTTTCCCCATGTTGGCCAGGCAGGTCTCAAACTCCTGACCTCAAGTGATCCACCTGCCTCAGCCTCCCAAAGTGCTGGGTTTACTTTGGGAGGTGTGAGCCATCGTGCCTAGCCAAAAGCTATCATTTGATGTAGCAGTTGCCAAGGTAACCATCTTAATAAGCAATTAAGCATGTGAAATTATGGAACTCATCCATGTGTAAATTTTCAAGTCCAGTAGTTCAGAAACAGACATATCAATCACTTGTGAAAACCTAAGTTTCTCTAAAATAATGGGAAATAATTATCTTCACAACTCAAAATAAAGAGCTTAAAATGCAAATGCATGGTTAGCATAATACTTTTAAGATAAATGAATTTTATTCCTAAATGGTGTATAAATGCAAATAAGCACTGATCTTTCCCATTACTGGTAATATAGAAAGAAGAGAAAGAAGTAACAGTCCAATTTAACACACATTTACTGAGAGTGTAATGTGTACTAAATAAGTGGTTTTCAAACTTTTGTGACTGTGACCTTTAGTAAGAATTGCAATTTCTATTGCAGCCCTGTATGTGAGTACATATGTATAACTAAAGCAGTGTTATAAAATAAAACATGTACTTGCTAAGAAAAAAAAACAGACATATAATTATTGTCATGTTTAAAAATGAAACTTATATTTGAGTCACATGGAGGGCTCAAAAATATCAAGTCCCATTTATTACTAGAATGTCTGATTTTTCATTTGAAGTCTTGTGGGAGTTTGGACAGTGCTGTTCAAAATAGTCTTTTTCTACTTCCTGAGTTTCAAATCAATAAAGAAGACATCAAAATCTGTCAGAGACAAAATCATCATTGTAAAACTAAATTGAAGATAATAGCTTGAATATTTGGCCATAATCTGGTCTATTCCAAGTCTAGATCATGGGATGACTTATCTAGGGGAGATTCTGCATACTCATTTACCCAGATGCACTCTTTTGAGTGCATTGATATGCTTTGAGCCCCAGTTGTGGGGCTAGAGGAATGGACCTTATAGGAGGCAAGCTAAGCCTGAAGTCTACATGCCTACCAGAGGAAAGTGCGAGATGAATGCATAAACCACAACCATCTTATAGTCATCTGAAAAAAGGAAAAAGCTAAATCATGCTAGCTCAGATATTCTTCCTGATTCACAAAGAAGAGCCCCCCTCATCTTCCGGGCAGAATCAAAGTTGAGGGAAAAAAATGACAGGGGAATGATCTCTCCCAATTACTTTTTTTTTTTTTTTGTGGAGATGGGGTCTTGCTATGTTGCCCAGGCTGGGTTTTTTTGAGACAGAGTCTCACTCTGCATCCAAGCTGGAGTGCAGTAACACAATATTTCTCACCACAACCTCTGCTTCCTGGGTTCAAGTGATTTTTCTGCCTCAGCCTCCCAAGTAGATGGGACTATAGGCCTCTGCCACCACACCTGGCTAATTTTTGTATTTTTAATAGAGACAGGGTTTCACTACGTTGGCTAGGCTGGTCTTGAACTCTTGACCTCAAGTGATCAAAAAAAGGAAAAAAAAAAAAAAAAAAAAAAAAAAAGAGGCCAAGAGCTGAGGGAAGGAATAAGAGATCCAAAAGAGGAGGGGAATATACCACATTTTAAGTAGGGGGAGTAGCTTTTTTGAATCATGGAGTTGAGGTATGGTTATGCTGAGGGAGAACAGGTTTCGGAAAAGCTTTAGCAGAGAATGCAAGAGGACAGCAAGTGAAAGTTCAGCCTGAAGAAGGAGAAGCAGAAACCTGCTTTTTATTGCAAGGACAATGAAGATTCGTTTTCAACATTTACAGAATGATGGGGAAACATAATCGTTTTACATTTAGAAAGCTCAGTCATTTTACATTTAGAAGGCTCACT
Organism: Saimiri boliviensis; assembly: GCF_048565385.1. NCBI lineage: Eukaryota > Metazoa > Chordata > Mammalia > Primates > Cebidae > Saimiri > Saimiri boliviensis. The sequence goes on from NC_133463.1 coordinate 45,291,859, forward strand.
CTGGCTTTAGAGTGGAAAATGGCTAGAAAGGTGAAATCCTGAAGGAAGGGACACAATGAGCGGTCTTTTGAAGAAAAAGAAGATGCAGCTTGAACTGTGATGGTGGCCGGAGCATAATGAGGAGTGGGAAGACTGGGAGAAAGGAATGGAAGCTGGCTCCTAATTGGTCATAATACAGAACTTTAAGCATGTTGTAGCTTTTGAGTAAATGTAAGCCCCAGATTAACCAAATTAAAATGGGAAAGTGGAATCCTTTCTATTTTCCAAAAAGCTCCCAGGAAACAAAATTATGCCCATAACTTGTGTAGTCTTTAGCTATTGTGCTGTTTTTTTTTTTTAAAACCACTTTAAGTGATCCTTATAAATACACAAATGTTGGTGCAAACAGGGAATATGAAAACCAAGTGAGAGGTTGTGACTGCAGGCATTCCAAGGCAGCCCAGATGGTGTGCTTGACAATCGAACGGTTTCTCTCCGTCTACTGTTGCTTCCCACCTAGACTACTAGGACAGCTTCTCAAGCAGTCTTGCAACTTCCACTCTTGGCTTTTCCAATCGTCCCCTCCATCATTGCAGTGCAACCACAATAGTTTTTCAAAAAGACACATCGCAGACTGTCATCACCTTTATATGAAACTTTCCGATAGCTTCCTATTGCCATAAGGACAAAGTTCAGACCCGCAACGTGGTTGTTTCTGCATAATGTGGCCCCTGCCTGCCTGCCTGCTTGATTTCTTACTACTCTCTACCTTACATGATGCTTCAGCCACACTGAACAGTCTGTCCTCAGTTCCTTTAACAATCTGTGCTCGCTCTCTTACATCTTGGTTCTCTTTTACCACATCTGTCTTTGCCTACTTGTGTTTCAGGTCCTGCCTTAGACTTTGCTTCCTCTGGAAAGCCTCCCTGACCTTTTAGATCTGGGTTAGGGACCTCCTTTTGTGTAGCATCCTCATATGCCTTGTGTCTATCAATTTAATGGGGCCCAGCTTACTTTCAATCTGGTTTGGTCTAGGGATACATTTTACACTTTAAGAAAGAGCCAATGGACTGTGTTTCCGTAACCAAGTATCCCCATTTTCCTACGAGATAATTTAATTATGTTATTACTTTCTCTTCCCTTCCTTTTCCCCCTGTTCCCGGCAGCCTACTTAGCCCTTTAGAAATGCAAATATAACCTTTCAGCTCCCCTCACCAGACATTCCCTAAAGGGTGAGTTATCTAACTGTGGCTCCAAGAGGGCTCTCTCCTGACAGTCAATTTGCAAAGTAAAGCAAGCCCCCAGGGCAAGTTCATCTAACTGTGGCTCTAACAGGGCTCTCTCCTGACAATCAATTTGCAAAGCAAAGCAAGCCCCCAGGGAACTCTCATCTCCAGGGGGTCACCTCAGAAGTTGCAGCCACTTGGCCACTTTTACAACTTATTTCTGCTCAGGAAGGTGCCAACTCAACTGCCTGGTAGATAACCACCTGGAAGCAGTGGCTGGAGCCCCGCCTTTGCTCATTTCCTCCCCTCCCTTATAAAAATGCACACTTTCGGCTCTAAAGGTGAAGTGGCACATTTAAAGGCAGGAAGCTTTGTGCCCCTTCCCCCAAGCTAGCTTGGGAATAAATTCACTTTTGTTGTAACAGACTGCGCTTTTGTTAATTGGACTCTATATGTAGTTACATGGTCTTCAAATAGCCCTAAAGGGATATGGATTCTCTTACTTGTTGGGTGATACAAAGCTGCTATATAGCAAGTGGCCAGTATGTGCTCTAAGGTGATTCTAGTTTGCCAAAAGATAATTAGTCCGCAGACAGAGTTAGGTACTTCTGTGACTGCTAAGGAAATGAACAGGGAATCGGGTCTTACAAGAAGGCTGATCCACGTCCACTGGATAGAAGAATGGACAGCCAATCCTCAGAGCTCCCATATGAAGTTGTACTCCGTGTTTTGAGCTTGGAATTTTTTGTTCATAGTCTGTAACGTAGAAGCCAAGTCTGGACAATTTCTTTTTCTTTTCCTTTCTTTCTTGCTTTTTTTTTTCTTTCTGTTTGTTTTTTTTTTTTTTTTTTTTTTTTTTTTTTTTTTTTTTTTTTTTTTTTTGAGATGGAATCTCGCTCTGTTGCCCAGGCTGGAGTGCAATAGCATGCTCTCAGCTCACTGCAAACTCCGCCTCCCAGATTCAAGTGATTCTCCTGTCTCAGCCTCCGGAGTAGCTGGGATTACAGGCACGTGGCACCACGCCCGGCTAATTTTGGTATTTTTAGTAGAGACGAGGTTTCACCATGTTGGTCAGGCTGGATTCAAACTCCTGGCCTTGTGATCTGCCCGCCTCAGCCTCCCAAATTGCTGGTATTACAGGCATGAGCCACTGCACCCGGCTGACAATTTCTTTTCCTTTTCTTTTCTTTTTTCTTTTGAGACAGAGTTTCACTCTGTCACCAGGAGCTAGGCTGAAGTACAGTGGTGCGATTTTGGCTCACTATAACCTCCACCTCCTGTGTTCAAGCAATTCTCCTGCCTCAGCCTCCCGAGTAGCTGGGAGTACGGGCGCGCACTACCATACCCAGCTAATTTTTGTATTTTAGTGGAGACAGGGTTTCACTATGTTGGTCAGGATGGTCTCGATCTCTTGACCTCGTGATCCACCCACCGTGGCCTCCCAAAGTGTTGGGATTACAGGCGTGAGCCACTGCACTGGCCCCTTTTCTTTTATTTCATTTTTTTGAGACAGTCACACTCTACTGCCCAGGCTGGAGTGCAGTGGTGTGATCTCAGCCTCCTGAGTCGCTGGGATTACAGGCATGCCCCACCATACCGGCTAATTTTTTTTTTTTTTTTTTTGAGACTGAGTTTCACTCTTGTTACGCAGACTGGAGTGCAATGGCGCGATTTCGGCTCACCGCAACCTCCGCCTCCTGGGTTCAGGCAATTCTCCTGCCTCAGCCTCCCGAGTAGCTGGGACTACAGGCGTGCACCACCATGCCCAGCTAATTTTTGTATTTTTAGTAGAGACGGGGTTTCACCATGTTGACCAGTATGGTCTCGATCTCTTGACCTCGTGATCCACCCGCCTCGGCCTCCCAAAATGCTGGGATTATAGGCGTGAGCCACCGCGCCCGGCCATTTTTTTTGTATTTTTAGTAGAGATGGAGTTTTGCCATATGGTTGGCCAGGCTGGTCTCGAACTCCTGACTTCAAGTCCTGTACCCGCCTCAGCTTCCCGAAGTCCTGGGATTACAGGTGTAAGCCACCATGCCTGGCCTTTTAATGAGGAGAACTTAACAGACTGTGACATTGAGGAGAAGGACTACTGAGGCCTGCAGAGGAGCTGCCATAAATAGCATTAGCCACATTGACAGTAGGACAGGTGTCTGAGCCACATGGCTTGAGGCTGCCTGTGTTTCAGCAGGCAGCTACACCAAGCCTCTGGCTTAAATATTAATAGTACCAACAATAGCACAGTGATTCCAGAGCAATGAGCTGTTGGGGCAGCTGTTGTGATGCAGCACTATTGAGGGTTACTTGCCTGAGTTCCCGCTGAGAAGGCAAGCTACTTCCAGGACATTGTTGGGACACGTTAGAAGGACTTTGCAGCGTATTTCCATACGTATCAGGGAGAAACAATGTACTGAAAGATGATTCTCAAAGGCAGAACTTCACAAACTTTTTAACATCTTGACACATATTGCATAGCACATTTAGATAAACTGAAGATTCTGCTTATAGCCAGCGATAGCCATCTTGGGAGCTCAGGTTGGTCCAAGCTCCATTTGATTATCCAAGCGCTGAGAAATTCAATACTGAGAGCAGAGCAACCCATTTGGGCACATCAGTTGGAACACTGTGCTTAGACCAGATGCGGTGGCTCACACCTGTAATCCCAGCACTATGGGAGGCCGAGGTGGGTGGATCACAAGGTCAGGAGTTCGAGACCAGCCTGGCCAAGATTGTGAAACCCTATCTCTACTGAAAATACAAAAATTAACTGGAAAACGAGCAAAACTCCAGCTTAAAAAAAAAATCAAGGACATTTTCAGCAAAGCATAGATTCTAAAATTTGTTTAAATTTTTTCTTTTTCGGAAACTCTACTTACCTTGGAGGTAACACTTTTTTAAAAGAGATGAGTAGGCTGGATGTGGTGGCTCACACCTGTAATCCCAGCACTTTGTGAGGCCGAGGTGGGCAGATCACAAGGCCAGGAGTTTGAGATTAGCCTGGCCAATATGGTGAAACCCTGTCTCTTCTAAAAATACAAAAATTAGCCAGACATGGTGGCACATGCCTATAATCCCAGTGACTCGGGAGGCTGAGGCAAGAGAATTACTTGAACCCAGGAGGTGGATGTTGCAGTGGGCCAAGATCGTGCCACTGCACTCCAGCCTGGGCAACAGAGTAAGACTGCATCTTGAGAAAAAAAACCAAACAAACCAGGAGGCAGAGATTGCGGTGAACTGAGATTGTGGTGAGGAAGGAGACCCCGGCATCTGGGATCACCTGCCCCTTGACTTCCACACTACATTTCAATAGAAGAAAAGCCTGGCAGACTGGCGCCTCCTAAATCACCTTCCTGTAAATAGCAGGCATGGTGTGGGGGAATCTCTCCAGAAGGCATTGTTTTTACCTAAACAAGATCAAACCCCCACCCGACTCCTCCATCAACCAAGACCCTTTCATAAGTGATTTCTAAAGCTGTAAACCCAAGAGCCTTTCATATGTGATTTCTAAAGCTGTAAACCTAAGACCCTTTCACTCGTAATTTCTAAGGCTATAAACCTAAGATTCTTTCATGTGTAATATCTAGAGTATAAGTCTATATAAAGGCAGAATTTCTCTTTGTTAGGTGAGCTTAGTCATTTAGACAAATTGTCACCTGGCTCCGGCCATAATAATAAAAAACATGTCTTCCTTCCTCGTTCCATGTTCGAGAGGTCTGTTTCTCTCGGCCGCTCCTACTTCAGTACCATTGTACTCCAGCCTGTGCGATGAGAGCGAAACTCCGTCTCAAAAAAAGAAGATGAGTAAAAAATTTTACAGAGCAGTCTTAGCCATGTTTCTATACCTCAGGAACTTTCCAAAGTGGAACCATGGCTAATGATTAGAAAGTGAGAGGGGGCCTCTCCTCCCTGAAACCTGTCCTTCTAGACCAAACTCAATAGTTAAATGGAGAGTCTGTCAAATGGAAAGAACCACCCAGCATGAAAACAACGGGCCCATCAAATACAGTTTAAGGGATGATCTTCACTGTAGCCAGCTTCTCTCAGGCCTCCAAGGTAAGGGAAGAGAGCTGGAAATACTAGCATGTAAGAGAATCCTGCGATTCTGCAAGTCAAGGAGGAGAATCATTTGAGTAAGGGTAGAAATAAGGTGGTGTCAAGAAGAATGGGTGCTGAACTTCTACTGTTCCCCTCCTTTCAGTTCTCTGAGAAGGTTCAGTGCCACCTGCTTCCTGACCAGTGTCAAATCTGGGTCATTACAATCCCTGAACACTCCCTCCTCCATGCCATCACCACCCTCTGTCTTGTGGCCTGATATTGACATTTTGCCTAAAATCCAACTAGAGTCTGTGAATTTTTTGACAAGAAAAATTTTAATATAGGCTGGGCACAGCGGCTCATGCCTGTAATTCCAGCACTTTGGGAGGCGGAGGCGGGCGGATCACGAGGTCAGGAGTTCGAGACCAGCCTGACCAACATGGTGAAACCCGTCTCTCCTAAAAATACAAAAATTAGCTGGGCATGGTGGCGAGCACCTGTAATCCCAGCTACTCGGGAGGCTGAGGCAGGAAAATGGCTTGAACCCAGGAGGTGGAGGTTGCGGTGAGCTAAGATCGTGCCATTGTACTCTGGCCTGGGCAACAAGAGTGAAACTCTGTCTCAAAAAAAATAATAATAATATAAATAATAGATAATATAATATGTCAATAAGCAATGGTTTTCAAGCAGATGAAATATGCTGTCCTCATCATGAAACTATTTCCTGAAGAGGCTTCACCCTTGAGTTGCAAAATCTCCTTAGAGGAAATTCTTCTGAAAGAGCCTTGTAACTGCGCAGGGACATCTGTTTTCATAGGAGGCCAAGGGAGCAGGTGCATGAGCAGCTGAGAGTCAATTTCATGTTTACAATGTAAACCCTCCATGGTTCACACTCCTCCAGACCCGGATTCTGGCCGAAGAGCATAAAGATGAGTCATCAAAGATGGATAAAAGAAAAACAAAGGGGAAATGAAGCAATATAATGGAGCAAAAAGAAATTAAATAAATATAACCAAAAATAGCTAAAATGGGACTCATAGGAGATTAATGAGGAGAACAGCTCCTCATTAGGATGGCTAGAGTCAATCTTTCCCAATTCAACTTTAAGAATTAAAAAATGAAGGGCCGGGCGCGGTGGCTCAAGCCTGTAATCCCAGCACTTTGGGAGGCCGAGGCAGGTGGATCACAAGGTCTAGAGATCGAGACCATCCTGGTCAACATGGTGAAACCCCGTCTCTACTAAAAATACAAAAAATTAGCTGGGCATGGTGGCGCTTGCCTGTAATCCCAGCTACTCAGGAGGCTGAGGCAGGAGAATTGCTTGAACCCAGGAGGCGGAGGTTGCGGTGAGCCGAGATCGCGCCATTGCACTCCAGCCTGGGTAACAAGAGTGAAACTCCGTCTCAAAAAAAAAAAAAAAAAAAAAAAAGAATTAAAAAATGAGATATGTTGGAAGGCACATTTCCAATATCTAATAAAATTTAGAATACTCATACCTTTGGACCAAAAAAGATACTTCTTAGGACTTATTAATATATACCTATGTAAGAGAAGCAGAGATATATTTAATAAGATGAAGGTACAGCCAGGCATGGTGGCTGAGGCAGGAGAATTGCTTGAGTCCAGGAGTTTGAGACCAGCCTATGCAATATGACAAAACCCCCATCTCTACAAAAAAATACAGAGATTTTCTTTAATTATCATTTTCTAGAGGTGGAGGTCTTACTATGTTGCCTGGGCTGCTCTGGTTTAGAAGTGGTGCCAAGAAGAGTAAGAGGCTGAGGGGCCAAGAAGTACTAAACTTCTACTGTTTTTTTTTCTTTGAGGCAGAGTCTCACTCTTGTCGCCCAGGCTAGAGTGCAGTCACACAGTCTCGGCTCACTGCAACCTCTACCTCCCAGGTTCAAGCAATTCTTCTACCTCAGCCTCCCGAGTAGCTGGGACTACAGGCGCACACCACCACGTCTGGCTAATTTTTGTATTTTTAGAAGACATAGGGTTTCACCATGTTGGTCAGGCTGGTCTTGAACTCCTGACCTTGTCATCTGCCTACCTCGGCCTCCTAAAGTGTTGGAATTACAGGTGTGAGCCACCACGCCCGGCTTGTTTTTTTTTTTTTTGTTTGTTTGTTTGTTTGTTTGTTTTGAGACAGAGTTTTGCTTTTGTTGCCCAGGCTGGAGTGCAATGGCGCGATTTCAGCTCACCACAACCTCTGCCTCCTGGGTTCAAGCGATTCTCCTGCCTCAGCCTCCTAAGTAGCTGGGATTACAGGTATGGGCCACCATGCCTGGCTAATTTTGTATTTTTTACTGGAGACACGGTTTCTCCATGTTAGTCAGGCTGGTCTCAAACTCCTGAACTCCTGATCTGCCTGCCTCGGCCTCCCAAAGTGCTGGGATTACAGGCATGAGCCACCATACCCGGACTAAACTTCTACTGTTTCCCCTCCCTTCAGAGCCTCTGTGAAAGTTCAACGCCACCTGCTTCCTGACCAGTGTTAAATTTGGGCTGTTACAGACCCTGAACCGTCCCAGGGACTGTTATCCATTCAGTTTCCTTCAATCAGTTACTGTTTCTCAGACTTTGTTTTTTATTAACCTGTCATTTTTGGGCCAAGTATGGTGGCTCATGCCTGTAATCCCAGCACTTCGGGAGGCCAAGGCGGATGTATCACCTGAGGTCAGGAGTTCGAGACCAGCCTGGCCAACATGGTAAAACCCTGTCTCTACCAAAATTACAAAAATTAGCCAGTCCTCATGGTGCACACCTGTAGTTCCAGCTACTTCGGAGGCTGAGGCAGGAGAATCGCTTGAACCCATGAAGCAGAGGTTGCAGTGAGCCAAGATCTCGACAATGCACTCCAGCCTGGGTGACAGAGCAAGACTCCATCTCAAAACAAACACCTGTCATTTTTAAAGAGTACAGGCTTCTAACCATTTAATTATCCCCTAGTTTGGGTTAGTCTGATGTTTCTTCAAGAGGTATGCTTTTTTATTGCAAGGAATACTATAGAAGTAATGATATATTTCTCTTATTACATTACATCAGGGGCACAGGACTTGTGCTTCATTATTGATGATAACTTTTTTTTTTTTTTTTTTTGAGACAGGGTCTTACTCTGTTGCCCGGGCTGAAGTGCAGTGGTACAATCATGTCTTGCTGCAGCCTCAACCTCCCCGGGTTCAGGTGATCCTCCCGTGTCAGCCTCCCAAGTAGCTGGGACTACAGGTGCACACCACCACACCTGGCTAATTTTTGTATTTTTTTGCAGAGATGAGGTTTCTCCATGTTTGACTGGTCTCAAACTTCTGGGCTCAAGTGATCTGCCTGCCTTGGCCTCCAGAAGTGCTAGGATTACAGGCATGAGCCACCATACCGAGCCCCAGTGATAACATTTACCATTTGGTTAATGTGTTCACCAAGTTTCTCCCTTATGAAATTAATTAATGAGTTTGTTGTGTTCACTAATTAATAGTTAATTAGTACTTTGTAGTAATATGCCTTAATACTTTTACTTAATAAGCTTTTACTATAAGGTAGAACTTTTCCCCCATTTATTCACTCATTTTAAAATTTATATCACTATGTGTTCACATACACTTATTTTACTCTGAGATTTAATCTGTACCTTTTTTTTTTTTTTTTTTTTTTTTTTTTAAACGGAGTCTTGGACTATTGCCCAGGCTGGAGTGTAGTGGCGTGATCTCGGCTCACTGCAACCTCTGCCTCCCGGGTTCAAGTGATTTTCCTGCCTCACCCTCCCAAGTAGCTGGTATTACAGGCGCCCACCACCATGTCTGGCTAATTTTTTGTATTTTTAGTAGAGACGGGGTTTCACCATGTTGGCCAGGCTGGTCTCGAACTCCTGACCTCGTGATCCTTGGTCTCCCAAAGTATTGGGATTACAGGTGTGAGCCACCGCATATGGCCTCAATCTGTAACTATTATTACAAATAGTTAAATATTGTACAAATTGTCACAGATTTGGCCAGTGGGAGTTCCTTCAAACTGACTCTTACGTCCTTTTGATATGTACCCTTAAATCTTTTTGTTTTCCTTTTAGACACAGGGTCTTGCTATGTTACCCAGCCTGGAATAAAGTGGTTATTCACAGATACCCTCCCACTACTAATCAGCATGAATATTTGATCTGGTCTATTTCCATTCTGAGCCAGTTCACCCCTCCTTATGTAACCTGGTGTTCCTCTGCTCCCAAGAGGTAACCATACGGATGCCAAACTTAGCACAGTCACCTGACTGGCATAGCACACTATAGCTTGGAATTCATGGACTCAGTGATCCTCCTCTCCTGAGTAGTTGGAACTACAGGCATACACCACTACACCGGGCACCATTCAATTGTAGAGCTCTTTCTTACTCTCTGGCAAAACAAGATATATCTGGCTTATCTTGTATTTTCTCTGTCACAGCCAGAGACAGACATTTCTCCAAGGAGCACTGGTTCTTTTTATGTGACAATGGTACTTAGAAACCAAGATCTGGATGGTAGGTGTGTTCACTACCATGGAGAAACTCTTCAAGAGGAGCCTGAGTGACAATCAGTTTTACTGTCACATTTCTTCATTTTGCTCAGTGATACCTCCAAGGTTGCTCTCTGTGCCAGATAGCTTCTATTTGCCCTGCCATATCCAGTTTCTAGCCTTCTCTGTGTTGCTCTCTGCCCAAGAGCCTGAATGGTATGGACAATAATGATCGGTTGCCAAGTCCACAAGTCCACTGTCATTCAGATTGGGTTCAGCCAGTGCAGAGCTGGCTGAAAAAAGAAGAAAGAGGGCCAGGCACAGTGGCTCATGCCTGTAATCCCAGCATTTTGGAAGCTGAGGTGGGTGGATCACCTGAGGTCAGGAGTTCAAGACCAGCCTGGCCTACATGGTGAAACCCTGTCTCTACTAAAAATACAAAAATTAGCTGGGCGTGGTGACACATGCCTGCAATTCCAGCTACTTGGGAGACTGAGGCAGGAAAATCACTTGAACCTGGGAGGCAGAGTTGCAGTGAGATGAGATTATGCCACTGCACTCCAGCCTAGGCAAGAGTAAAGCTCCATCTCAAAAAAAAAAAAAAAAAAAGAAGAAGAAAGAGGAGAGGAAAGTTGGGGTATTTATTGCCCTGCCACCCTTCTTGCCAGGTATCTTTGAATTGACTGTATCCCTCAACTGGAACTTCTCATTTTTCACAGGCCCTCTAACTCTACAAGATTCTCTTCTCCCTGTTCCTGGTAACTGCTTCCCAAACCTTCCTTCAGGTAGTAATCTCCATGCTCTCCTGAATTCAGACCTTTGTAAGTCAACCCTCCTCAAATGATCTGGCCATCTGTTTCTACTGGGATGCAGACACTCTCTGGGTAAAAACATGAATGCTCCAAAGTTACTTTCCCAGTTTCCCAAGATATGTGGTCGCCAATGATTCAAAAAACAAGACTCCTTGTGAAGCTGCAACTCTAGTATGAAAGCCTTCCTGTCTCAGGGCAAGAGTTGGCAAACTTTTTCTGTAAGGTTGCCAAACAGTAAATGCTTCGGGCTTTGAGCTACACAGTCTCTGTTGTAGCTTCTCTACTCTGCTATTGCAGTGCAAAAGCAATTACAGAAAACAGGTAAACAGATGGGCTTGCTCCTGACATACAAGGAACACTCCTCAGGGTTCTAATTCAGTCAAATGTTTGTGGTAGGATTTTGTTAGATATTGTTTATACAGTCAAGGAACATATTTTGTAAGCCTCATTTTACAGATTGAGAAACTGAAAATTATTGAGGTCAATGATTTGCCCTATGTCTTATGCAGTGGCAGTAGCAATAATACTCGGATACTAAATTATTTGTTCTTGTGAAGGTAGTATCATTCTGGAGAACAGTTAATAGAATAGTTTTTTTGTTGTTGTTTTGGTTTTGTTTGTTTTGTTTTTTTGAGAAGGAGTCTTACTCTGTTGCCAGGCTGACTGGAGTGCAGTGGTACAATCTTGGCTCACTGCAACCTCTCCCTCCCAGGTTCAAGTGATTCCCCTGCCTCAGCCTCCCGAGTAGCTGGAACTGCAAGTGCTTGCCACCATGCCCAGCTACTTTTTTGTATTTTATTAGAGATGGAGTTTCACCATGTTGGCCAGGTCTCTTGACCTCGTGATCTGTGATTTGCCTGCCTCAGCCTCCCAAAGTGCTGGGATTACAGGCATGAGCCACTGCACCCAACCTAGAATAGAGATTTTTGAGGCTAGGAGGTTTTAAGGGTTTGTTGGAAATCAAACCATCTATTGGTAGGCTTAGCTCTAGACAAACTGTATCGTTATATGGTTGTGTATATTATAACAGTATGACCAGAGGAAGGAGTGCGACATTTTGAGTGTCTCCCTAACTAGGTTCTTTGCTGTCAAAGAGCTACTGAATCAAATCATTCTGAAGTCGTCTTTGCCTTTAAACTTTCCAGTTCTAGTTATAATTAAATAGTTTGAGTTGGGCTTTCTGTCTTGCTACTGAAAGCATTCTAATAGACAGCCAGAGCTTCCTGCTGTTTATTGATCAAGAAGCCAAAAGAAAATATTTAGCCACCAGAAGCTATTGAGTACATAATACCATAGATCTATGTTGTTTTTTTTTTTTAAATTTTATTTATTTACTTTTTGAGACGGAGTTTCGCTCTTGTTACCCAGGTTGGAGTGCAATGGCACGGTCTCGGCTCACCGCAACCTCCGCCTCCTGGGCTCAGGCAATACTCCTGCCTCAGCCTCCTAGATCTATGTTTATTTTGTCCTGTTTTTTCTTTCTGAAATGCTATAAGCTTTTCAGCTTAAAAGCTTATAGCAAAAGTGAAAGTGTTTGTTTCACATATTCAGGAAAACTCATTAAAATTTGTAATTACTCAGATATTATTTAACTTGTAGTATACTTGATCATATGTATTGCATGAAAACTATCCATAACTTAAGAGTGAAAGCAGGTTATATAAAATTATGTTGAAAAGGTCTTTAAATGAATTTTATAGTCTACTGGCAATTTGTCCATCTAGGCAGTCATGAACCGTTTATTGAATGTCCACTAAGTGCAAACTAGAATCAGTGGAATTAGAATAGGCAAAGTGTGCAATCCAAACACAGCAAGAAGCAGTGGAGTTCCAGCATGGTCACTTTATGACCATTTTATCATCACCTTCTTCTTCTTCTTTTTTCTTTTGAGATACAGTCTCACTCTGTCACCTACGCTGGAGTGCAGTGGTGTGATCTTGGCTCACTGCAACCTCCACCTCCCGGGTTCAAGCAATTTCTCCTGCCTCAGCCCCCCCGCCCCCCAGATAGCTGGGACTACAGGCATGTGCCACCATGCCCGGCTAATTTTTTGGATGGTCTGGATCTCCTAACCTCATGATCTGCCCACTTCGGCCTCCCAAAGTGCTAGAATTACAGGCATGAGCCACTGCACCTGGTCCATCACCTTCTTTTTAAAAACCTAGTGTCTGTTGGTGAAATGCTGACTTGTTATTTCTAAAATGAATTTGGGAAGGGGATGATTGACAGCTGTCACAGTCTATTTTGCGCTGCCATAACAGGGTAATTTATAAAGAACAGACATTTATTCTTATTTCTGGAGGCTGGAAAGTCCAAAATCAAGGCATTTCATCTGGTGAGGGCCTTCTAGCTATATCCTCACATAGCAGGCAGAAGGGCAAGCTAGCCAAATGCTGCATGAATTCATGCCTCTGTTTAAAGGACCTTAAGTCCATTAAAGACGGAGCAGCTCTTATGGCCTAATCACCTCTTACAGGTCCCATTTCTTAATACTATCACATTGGCAACAACTAAATTTTGGAGGGCACCCATTCAAACCATAGCAATGGGCTGCCTGCCTGCCTGCCTCCCTCCCTCCCTCTTCTCCCCTCCCCTCCCCTCCCCTCCACTCACTCCCTCCACTCTTCTTCCTTTTGTTCTTTTATCCTTTTTCTATCCATAAATGTTCTTCCACCACGTGGCTGTGCTGGAGTCTCTGAGCCTACTGAGGCTCAAAACACTGCCCGATTTGCGAATCATTCATCAAACCATAGCAATGGCTTTTCATTTATTTGCAAGCAAAGTAATAGCAATTCTACAATGGAAATACTCTTGCTATTCCCATAAAAAAGTGGAGGCAGGGGCGGGGAGAGGGTAAGTATTCCAAATGTTTTTAATGCTTTGCCTAGTCTATTAAGTTTCTTTGTTTTGTTGGAATACCTAAGTCAATGAATTCAGTATTGATTTATTTGAAAGGCTTGAAGGCTTGAAGCCTTGAGAGAGAACAGAAAGAAGGAAAGATTTTTCTCGACTGTATTAAGCCTTGAGGCATAGAAACTGTAGCCATGAAAAGCACATCAGAAACATCTTTGTTCCTTGTTAAAACCTGTGGAAAAAAACTCTATGTCTAGGGGTGATAGGTATATTACTGATAAGTGAGAATATTTATTTATTTATTTATTTATTTTTTGAGACGGAGTTTCGCTCTTGTTACCCAGGCTGGAGTGCAATGGCGCAATCTCAGCTCACTGCAACCTCCGCCTCCTGGGTTCAGGCAATTCTCCTGCCTCAGCCTCCTGAGTAGCTGGGATTACAGGCATGCGCCACCATGCCCAGCCAAATTTTTGTATTTTTAGTAGAGACGGGTTTTCACCATGTTGACCAGGATGGTCTCGATCTCTTGACCTCGTGATCTGCCCGCCTTGGCCTCCCAAAGTGCTGGGATTACAGGCTTGAGCCAGTGGGCCCAGCCACTATTTTCCTTGTTTTATAGATGAGAAAACTATATAAGTTATATTGCCTGTGAAGCTATATAAAATCATGAATTTATATAGAGGGACATTAATAAGGAAATTTAATAAGGAAAATAGAGACACTAGGCCAGGCAGAATGTCTCATGCCTGTAATCCTAGTACTTTGGGCAGTTGAAGCGAGAGGATTGCTTGAGCCCAGGAGTTCCAGACAAGCCTGGGCAACATGGCAAAACCCTGTCTCTACAAAATACAAAAATTTAGCTGGATGTGGTGGTGCATGCATGTAGTCCCAGCTGCTCAGAAGGCCGAGGTAGGAGAATTGCTTGAGCCCACAGGTGGAGGTTGCAGTGAGCCAGGATCATGCCACTGCACTCTAGCCTCGGTGACCGAGTAAGACTTGATTTTTTTTTTTTTTTAAGTGTCACACTGAAGATTCTTCTTCTGTTGTGGAGCAGGCAAATCCCCCACACCCTGCATCAGCTCACAGTGGATTCCTCCCGAATGTCCAATGTATTCTTTAATCAGCTCAGTGGACTAGGTCAATATTTAGATTTTAAAGCTCTCATTCCTGACCGAATGTCCACAAACAGAACAGCAAAAATGTTTTATAAAATGTCTCCTATATAATTTGTATTGATTAGCAAATTTCCATCACTTAATCATTTTTGACAGTAAAAGAAACCTTCAGGAAATGTCTAACAGACATTTTATTTTCAGTAGTGAAGCATGTAGGAAAAATAACATTTTGTTCATTACTCATCATGTCGATGATGCATGAGTGAAGAGTGCTTCACAGACCAGTGTGTGCATTACCCAGTTGCTGGTACAGACACAAATAAAGATAAATCTTCTCAAAGGAAATTAAGTGAAGCCAGAGGGCCATTAGCTAATACTCTTGGAACACTTTATCCTAGTCATATAGAGAAAGGATTGAAAGATGGACATTTAAGATCTGGCAAGATAGGCAAGTTAATCATCCAAAGTAAAATTGTTTGTTACCTTACTTCTCTATTTTTCTGCAGATAATATATTTCATCTACTGAAATATATGAAGAGCTAAGCAAAAATTGTACCAGACATAAATTTCTTAATTGAATGATGAATATAGAATTGCAGTGTGGGATGCATATAAACAGAAACATCATGTGGGAGTTAAAAGCAGGACATTCATTATTTTCCAAGACATAAACATGAAGGGACTCGAGAAGGAAAGCCACAGAGAGAGACTGAAGCTTCGAATCAACCCGATGAACAAACAATGGCCTCAGTATTTGAACTGCGCAACAGATGGAGTACTTTCCCTTTTTCACACGTGGCCTTCCCTGACCCTTTCCTCCTCTGAGATACGGTATTTTTCCAGAACTGAATCTTCCTAAGGTGGCATTAACAGCAAAAACAGGGCAGCCCACTGACATTGACAGGGACCTGCAGGGTTTCTAAGGGGTTACTTTCTCTCCCTGTGATGAGGTTCTGTTGATTCCCTGAGTGACACTTGCTTTTTTTTTTTTTTCCCCAAAAGGGCCTCCCAAAGTGCTGGGATTACAGGCATGAGTCACAACACTCAGCTATTTATTTATTTATTGAGACAGAGTCCGGCTCTGTTGCCCAGGCTGGAGTGGACTGGCATGATCTCAGCTCACTGCAACCTCCACCTCTTAGGTTCAATTGATTCTCCTGCCTCAGCCTCCCAAGTAGCTGGGATTACAGGCACCCGTCACCACACCTGGCTAATTCTTGTATTTTTAGTAGAGACAGGGTTTCACCATGTTGGCCAGGCTGATCTGGACCTCCTGGCTTCCAGTGATCCACCCACCTTGGCCTCCCGAAGTGCTGGAATTACTCGTGTAAGCAACAGCACCTGGTGACATGTGCTTTTAGCGTTGCAGGCCAAAGCACATATTTTCATTCATGTCTGCATGTATTTCATCCATTTTCAAGTTTGCAAGTGCAGTTTGAACTTTGTTCACATGTTCCTCTCTTCTCCAGTGCTGGTGAAATGTTACTACCAATTTCTAGTGAGAAAAATTAGAGTTATTTGCTTGAGCAAAATTTGTCATTGTTGCTGACATTCCTATAAGTGGGCTTAATTGCCAAGTTTTAAATATTAAAGCAAGATCAATCTCCATCAATATTTTCACTGAAGTAATAATAGAAAATAAGATACAGTTACCGAAGTAAGTTATTGACACCATTGCAAAAGACACACAAAACAATTTCAAATTAATGCATGTGTTAATTGTCCTCAGTTGGGGCAGCAGTCCCCTATGGGCTTTATTCTGGCACATATACTTTTGCATTTTTATACTGGTTTGTCTTAGAAATACCCTCAGGAATAAAGAATTGGGTCTTTGTGCACCAGGTGCAGTGGCTTACACCTGTAATCCAGCACTTTGGGAGGCCAAGGCGGGCAGATCACGAGGTCAGGAGTTCAAGACCAGTCTGGCCAACATGGTGAAACCCTGTATCTACCAAAAATATAAAAATTAGCTGGGCATAGTGGCACGTGCCTATAATCTCACTTACTTGGGAGGCTGAGGCAGGAGAATTGCTTGAACCGGAACCCAGGGGGCAGATGTTGCAGTGAGCTGAGATCGTGCCACTGTACTCCAGCCTGGGCTACAGAGCAAGACTTTGTCTCAAAAAGCAAAAACAAAACAAAAAATCCAGTCTTTGTTTATCTGTAACAACTGGTGTAATGCCAAGTAGGTACTGAATTTGTCTTGAAGGGGATCAGTCTGACAATAGGTAATAAGTATGGCTGCTGGAGCTTGAGACAAAGTACAAAATAAATCTATGTCTGATCCGTATTTATCAATGTGATCACCAACATCAGTGTAATAACCATGCCCAAAACAAAACACATCTGTTCATACAAACTGGCAGTGTGTGTTTCTGGGCCCAAGGCTCATGTAGCAAAGGACAGAGGCTGCCATCTGGCCTCAAGACCCAGAACTTGGGTTCTAATTTACAAAGTGCACAACCTGAGTGCTCATGCACCATGTGTAAGCCTCAATTCCTCATATGTTAAATAGGCACGTGTGCTCCACAGAATGATGACCTGAACCCCCTTCCCAAAGCCATGGACATCTTCAGGAAGTAGAGCAGGTCATCATTCTGTGGAGCACATGTGCCTATTTAACATACAAGATTTCCAAAGACTGTACATATGTTATTTTGCATGGCAAGATATTTTGCAGTTTTAATTAAGGTCTTTGCAGACATAATTAAGAATTAAGAATTTTAAGTTGGGGAGCTTATCCTGGATCAGAACCCTGGGAGGGTTCAGCAATCACAAGGATTCTTATAATACAGCAAACAGGGAGGCAGAAGAGTGACAGGAGATGCAATGATGGACACACAGGTCAGAGTGATGCAGGGCCCAGAAGCCAAGGGAGGTGACATGCTCTAGAAGCTGGTTCAGGCAACAGAGCTTCTCCTTGAACCTGCAGGAGGACCATACCATATCGTGATCTCTAGACTTCTGATCTCTAGGCCTTCAGGAGAATACACTGACGTGGTTTCAGTCACCAACTGTGTGCTGATTTGTTACAGCAGCAGTAGGAAATGAATACAGGTCATTAATAATTTCTTTGCAGGGTTATGTACAGAGTAAATGAAAATAGCCACTTAAGACTTCATACTGGGCTGAGCCTAGTGGCTCATGCCTGTGATCCCAGCACTCTGGGAGGCCAAGACAGCTGGATCACCTGAGGTCTGGAATTTGAGACTACCCTGGCCAACATGGTTTAAAACCCTGTCTCTACTAAAAATTCAAAAATTAGCTGGGTGTGGTGGTGCACGCCTATAATCCTAGCAACTGCACTCCAGCCTAGGTGACAGAGCAAGACTCCGTCTTAAAAACAAAAAAGACTTCATACGGAGCTGGTGCTGCCTGGAATCCCAGTTATTCAGGAGGCTGAGCGGGAGGATTTCTTGAGCCCACATGTTCAAGACCACTGTGAGTAATACAGCCCCCGTCTCATGAGAAACAATAACAACGTAACAAAACTTTACACAGTACCTAACACACAGAAAGTGTGGGGAAAATGCCACTATCAGTTAATGAAGCTTTACTTTTGCCTCTAGTGACATAAAACAACTGCAGTGCAGATTTTCTGTCTCGTCTCTAACTTATATGTGGTAGTCTCAAATAGCAGAAAAGAAACTGTTTCTCTTGACTGCTTTGGGCTGAGATGTGTTAACAACAATGAGGCCGGGTGCGATGGCTCACGCCTGTAATCCCAGCACTTTGAGAGGCCAAAGCACTCCAGCCTGGGTGACTGACAGAGACTCCGTCTTAAAAAAAATCAAAACAAACAAACAAAACAAAACAAAACACAAAGAAAGAAAGAAAAAGAAAACAACATGAGATGGACAGGGTTACATAAACCATCATCCATAACCCCAGAGAGCTCTTCCAGAGCTCCCTACAAAAATGTAAGGAAAAATGATAAAGTATCTCAGAGCAGAGGGAGGACCTGGAATCCATTAAGCTATGCAATTTACACAATGGGATGCCTGCAATAAGCCTGTAAGTTAGGGTTCCCCAAACTCAGAGAGCTTAAGTAACCTGGCCATCATCACACAGCTAGTGAAATGTAAAGTCCACATTCAAATTCCTCTCTGCCTGAATTAAAAGCTCATGATTTTTCTGGAATTCCTTTAGACTTTATAATAGAAAATGAAGCATTATTTCTGTCTTGAAACACCTGTTTCTTTTTTTAAGACATATTAATATATCGTAAAAAAATTTTTTTTTAAAGAGTCAGGGTCTTGCTCTGTTGCTCAGTCTAGAGTGTAGTGGCTTGATCATAGCTCACTGCACCCTCAAACTCCTGGTCTCAAGCAACATTCCTGCCTCAGCCTCCCAAGAGCTGGGACCATAGGCACATGCCACTACACCACCTAATTTAATATTTTTTTGAGGCAGAGTCTCACTCTGTTGCCCAAGCTGTAGTGCAATGGCGCGATCTCGGCTGACTGCAACCTCCACCTCCCAGGTTCAAGCAATTCTCCTGCCTCGGCCTCCTGAGTAGCTGGGACTACAGGCACACACCGAAACTCCCAGCTAATTTTTGTATTTTTAGTAGAGATGGGGTTTCACCACGTTGGCCAGGATGGTTTCGATCTCTTGACCTCGTGATCTACCTGGCTCGACCTCCCAAAGTGCTGGGATTACAGGCGTGAGCCACCACAACCAGCCAAAAAAATTTTTGATTTTCTTTGCAGAGACAGCATCTATCTGTGTTGCCCAGGCTGATCTCAAACTGTTGGGGCTCAAGCGATCCTCCTGCCTCGGCCTCCCAGAACAATCTTACTGTCCCTTTACTATCATTTTGTGCAGAATCGTGTCCCAAGTTCATCAGTGATATGGTGACTGATACACTATTTGCAAGGCAAATAAGAGTAGTAATGGTAGTAGTAATCGTAATTCATTTCTTATTATAAAGCATTTTTACAGTTTTAAAATAATTTAAAAACACATCTCTTGATCTTTTCAGGAGTCTTGTGACTCCTGACAGGTAAGTCTCACTATTCTTTACTGCTGACAAAAACTCTGAAGTTTGGCCCAGCACGTGGCTCGTGGCTATGATCCCAGCACTTTGGGAGGCTGAGATAGGAGGCTCACTCAAACACAGGAATTTGAGACCAGCCTGGGCAACATGATGAGACCCTAACTCCCTAAAAAATAAAAAAATTAGCCAGCCTTGGTGATATGTATCTGTAGCCCTAGCTACTCAGGAGACTTCAGCGGTCGGATTACATTTGAGCCTAGCAGGTCAAGACTGCAGTAAACCATGTTCATGCCACTGCACTCCAGTGTACTCCAGTGGGTACAGAGCAAAATCCTGTTTCAAGAAACAAACAAACAAACAAAAAACTCTGAGGTTTACAGACTGCTTTGCCCAAGGCTCACAGCCAAATGACGTGCCAGAAACACATCTCCTCCTGCAAAATTTTATACCACATCCATTACTCTGGTCTTGGGGAGTGTCTACTCCTTGTGGTATGGAAACTGATTTGCAAACTATTTGCAGCAGAGTGCCTCAGCTGTGGTCAGTTGGCAAGTATGCATTTAGGCAAACGAGCCCAGCAGCAGTGGACTGAGCCCTGGTCCCAAAGCTGGATCTTTTTATGAAGAACATTAGGCTTCTTCCCCAGAGGGTACTAGGGATTGCTCCCAAGGGATTGAGAGTTAAGTTTTTCTGAAAGTCATTATGAATTTGGTTTTGTTTTTTATTTTGTCCCATACCTCCCTCTTCACAGAAAAGTTACGGTGTTTTATAGCCTGCTTAAAACTCTGTGTTCTCTGTAATAGCTGTAAAGTCTTCATTTAATTATAGTAGGCTCTCCTATTATTTTTTTAGTTGCAATGCTGTAGAAAGAAAATAAGCCCTGTTCCCCTTTGAAGTTCTTTTGTACAAACATAGTCGCTTCTCTTCTCTCTCCAAGTTTGGTAGCTTGGACTCATTTGTTTCCAGGAATTTTTCTTTACACGGTACAAATGTATTCCCACAGCCTTGAGCTAATTACACTGCAGCCAATTCCCTTCCTTTGTCATTATTTACCAGTCCCCTGTCTTTTTTTCTAGGACATACATATAATTAGTCAAATAGCACACATAGTACTTTGCTGAGAAACATTAAGTTTACCCTGCCCCATGGCTCCTCTGTGGAAGACACCTTTTAGTTTGTAATTAGTGGTAGATGGGTAACAGCTGCCTACGTGGTAAATTCTTCAGTTATGAGTAGATGTAGAGAACCTGTGTATTAATAAGAATCACCTGTCTAAGAGCAAATAAATACGTGCATGAGCCTCTGCTTGGGGTCTTCAGTCTGACACGCTGTCAGCCTCTCAGCTCTCAGGCTGTTGGTTCCTCCGGATAGCTCCACTCTGTTATTCTGTCTGGGTACCTGCCTCTCAACATCTTCAGTGCTGCCTGAGTGGGGATCTCCCGAACAAGCTGGTACTTGGTGATACTGCTCTCACTCTTCATGTAAGTTCACGTTTTTCTAAGATGTGGATAAGTTGTTTAGAGAACTCCTAATTTTGCATTCACTTGTTTATGATTACAGGTGTTATTGTTGTGGTCCCACCCATGCTTCTTATATGTTTAAATCTTCATTGTTGTTGTTTTTTTAAAAACTGTTTGAAATTCACAAATCACTGAATTTTGTGTCTGGTTTTATTTTGAAAAAATAGTCATATTTCCAATTTTTTCTTTCCCACCTATTTGTATGCTGAGTATTTATTAATGCAAATGATCTGATTTCTGAGCATTTCTATGGATAGAAATTTTGATTATATTGGTGATTAAAATTGTAGAACTAGAAACACATGATTTTTTTTACTATACCTACACACATTTTAGCTACTCACAGTGATAATATACAATTAGTGAAGCATGTTGAAAGTATGCTACTTACTTTATGCATTCCAGACAGACTTTCTTTTTTCACATTTTACCATCTCTGAAATTGAGATATGTCTTATAATCAGTGTGGCAAGAACACAGGATTTAATTAAGTGTTTTTTCTTTCTTGGCAGTATGACCTAAAAGAATGCCAAAATTTCAATTTGGTAGCATCTCAGATTTGATTAGATACAATATGTACCAAGAGTACTATTGTACATGTTTTACAAAGTCTCTCATTTAATTCTCTAAAAAATACCGTGACATAGACACGATTATTCTTCACATTTCACAGAAGAAGAAAATAGATGATGGAAGTTGCTACCATTTATCAGCTACACCATACTGTTTCTTTCTTTTCTTTCTTTCTTTCTTTCTTTTTTTTTTTGAGACGGCGTTTCACTCTTGTTGCCCCGGCTGGAGTGCAATAGCATGATCTTAGCTCATTGCAACCTCCGCCTCCCGGGTTCAAGTCTCTTAGCCTCCCGAGCAGCTGGGATTGCAGGCACCTGCCACCATGCCCAGCTAATTTTTAATATTTTTAGGAGAGACGGGGTTTCACCATGTTGGCCAGGCTGGTTGTGAACTCCTGACCTCGGGTGATCCACCCACTTTGGCCTCCCAAAGTGCTGGGATTACAGGTGTGAGCCACCAGGCCCAGCCCGCCATACTCTTGTAGCATGTCAATAATGACTAGCTCTCATGGGGGTGGAGGAAGCCTTGATTTGTAGCATTTGCTAATTTCCATGGTATAAATACTCTCATTACAGTCAGTCTCAAGATACCAAGATGAAGTCACTGAACACAGAATTGGGAAGATATGTATGCAGTTGGCTCATGTTAAGCAGACCTGAGCTGACTATAGTGTATCATATATGTTACGTTTTTTCTGGGTCATCTCTCCCAAATCCTTGTCTTTAGTGCCACTCATATGCGAAACATGGCAATATCCAACTCTCTACTGGTCATCTGCACTGGGAAGCCCTGCTAGCTCCTCCAATTCAATGAATAAATAGTACCTTTCTTACTACTGACATTCTCCTGGAGAATCATAATTGAATGTAAGGAAAGGAAATTTAGAATTGTAATAATAAGATGGCTAAGAGTTGTGAGGGTGTGAGTTTTTTTTCTACTTGCAAGCTAACATATTAGCCTGCCTATTTTATAGATATTGTCACAACACTCCAGAATCAAAGGACTTTATTACTCATAGGAAAAGCAGTAGCCCTGGTATTGACTTCTTTTTTCAGTAGCCTGAATCTCAATTCCTGCCAGGTGATGCAAAGAGGGCCATGTTGGCCAGGATGGTCTCGAACTCCTGGCTTCAAGTGATCTGCCTGCCTTGGCCTCCCAAAAGTACTGGGATTACAGGCGTGAGTCGCTGTGCCCAGCCTGAATGAACCACTCTTGATTGAACTCTTTTCATTTGAGCAACTAAGCTAATTGGGCTTTTCTCACCTTGTTAGTCTTTGAATTGATGTTGACCTGGGTGCATATGACCCCAGGGTTACCTGAGTTATATCAAATTATACAAATGTTGGTCAGAAACTCAGGTGCTAAATCCTGGGTACAAAAAGCCAGGTGAACTTATATAGCAAGATATTGAGGATTCTTCTTTCACAATAAACCAGAAGGTCAAAAAATGGCCCAAAAAGTTGAGCAAAGTCTCTTAATAGCCATACCTGAAATACTTCCCATGAGAATTGATTGGATGCCCTGGTATGGTGGCTCACATCTATAATCCCAGCACTTTGAGGGGGAGGCTGATGTGGGTGGATTGCTTGAGCCCAGGAGTTAGAGACCAGCCTGGGCAATATAGTGAGACCTCATCACTACAAAAAAATACAAAAATTAGTCAGGTATGGTGGTGCATGCCTGTAGTCCCAGTTACTCAGAAGGCTAAGGTGGGAGGATTCCTGGAGCCCAGGAGGCAGAGGCTGAAGTGACCCTAGATCATGCCATTGCAGTCCAGACTGGGTGACAGAGGGAGACCTTGTTTAAAAAAATAATAAATTTAGGCCGGGCGCGGTGGCTCAAGCCTGTAATCCCAGCACTTTGGGAGGCCAAGGCGGGCGGATCACTAGGTCAAGAGATCGAGACCATCCTGGTCAACATGGTAAAACCCTGTCTCTACTAAAAGTACAAAAAAATTAGCTGGGCATGGTGGCGCGTGCCTGTGATCCCAGCTATTCAGGAGGCTGAGGCAGGAGAATTGCCTGAACCCAGGAGGCGGAGGTTGCAGTGAGCCAAGACTGCGCCATTGCACTCCAGCCTGGGTAACAAGAGCGAAACTCCATTTCAAAATAATAATAATAATAATAATAATAATAATTATTATTATTATTATTTTAATTGGACCATAACTCAAACATGCAGAGAATATATATATGTATTTAGGATAATGTAAAAAATATTTTTCAATAACATTTGAGAGCTAAAGAATGTGCAAATGGACCAGGTGCAGTGGCTCACGCCTGTAATCCCAGTACCTTGGGACTCCAAAGTGAATGGATTGCCTGAGCTCAGAAGTTCGAGACCAGCCTGGGCAACACGGTGAAACCCCATCTCAACTAAAACACAAAAAATTAGCCGGGCATGGTGGTGTGCGCTTGTAATCTCAGGTACTCAGGAGGCTGAGGCAGGAGAATCACTTGAAACTGGGAGAAGGAGGTTGCAGTGAGCCAAGATTGAGAGCCACTGTACTCCAGCCTGGGTGACAGAGTGAGACTCCGTCTCAAAAAAAAAAAAAAAAAAAAAAAAAATGCAAATGTAACAGTGGCATGAGCAATCTAGATATACCTTTGGGATTTTAAATCTATGGGAACCTTCAAAACTCATTGCTTACTGTAGCCTCATCTGTGACCTGGTCATAGAGATTTATCTCACTTATTTTAGGGCAGTAGCTGTCACGGCAAAGCTTGCCAATACTTCTTCTGAACTAGTTCTGGGCTCCCTATTTGACCTCATGTTTCCTCCTGTAATACTAAAAGAATATATAATGTCACCCAGGCAATGAAGTGTTCTCACTACAAAGAAATGATAAGTGTATGAAATAATGCATATGTTAAATATCTTGCATATATCAAAACTTCATGTTGTACATCATAAATATATTTAATTTTTACTTATCAATTTAAGAATAATAATAAAAAATAAAATAAAACACAGTTAGACAACTTTTGTACTTGGTAGAGCTGGTCACCTATGTACCAGAAGTATGTAATTGACCAACTAGGTTTGAGCATGCTTTGGGAACAAAAGGGGCTTCAGATCTCAGTTGGAAACCCCGTCAGAAATGAAGAACAAATTAAGGAACTTTAGGTGCACCCCTACTATCTGGAAAGGGGGCTGCTATAAAGGTTGAGGCCCATGCGGAAAGAGAGACTCTAGAAGCTAAAGAAATGCTCCAGGCCAGGAGTGGTGGCTCATGCCTGTAATCCCAGCACTTTGGGAGGTCAAGGTGGACAGATCATTTGAGGTCAGGAGTTCGAGACAAGCCTGACCAACGTGGAGAACCCCCATCTCACTAAAAAGACAAAAAATTAGCTGGGTGTGGTGGCACACTCCTGTAATCCCAGCTACTCAGGAGGCTGAGACAGGAGAATTGCTTGAACCTGGGAGATGGAAGTTGTGGTGAGCTGAGATCGCACCATTGCACTTCAGCCTGGACAACAAGACTGAAACTCCCTCTCAAAAAAAATAAAAATAAAAATAAAAAAATTGCTCCAACAGTATTTCCTAACAAGTAGCCTTAATCAAGGTTATGATCCCAATGAAACCCTCAAAAGATAACTCTCCAGTCTGGAGAGACTCAAAGAGGCCATTACAAAATATCAATTTGTAGTTTCTTGTTTTAAAAAGGAAGAATAGAAAAAATCTGGTTATACTCTTCACACATACAATCTTTAATCCTTCCAACCACACTGGTGGCACCAGATGATTTCAAATAAACATTAGCTAAATTTCTCTGTGAAACTACTCCTTAAGGTACAGAAAAATTACCTGAGCTCAGGAGTTTGAAACCAGCCTGGGCGACACAGTGAAACTCCATCTCAACTAAAATACAAAAAATTAGCCAGGCATCAAATCAACACTGATGGGGAATTTTTTTTGTTTTTGTTTTTAAGACAGAGTCTCTCTCTGTCACCAGGCTGGAGTACAGTGGCACCATCTCAGCTCACTGCAACCTCCGCCTCCCAGGTTCAAGAGATTCTCCTACCTCAGCCTCCCGAGTAGCCAGGACTATAGGCATGTGCCACCATGCCCAGGTAATCTTTGTATTTTTAGTAGAGATGGGGTTTCATCATGTTGGCCAGGATGGTCATCATCTCTTGACCTCATGATCTGCCTGCCTCAGCCTCCCGAAGTGCTAGGATTACAGGTGTGAGCCATCATGTTTGGCCTGATGGGGAAAATTTTAAAAGATGGCTGAGGTTATTTGCAGGTCATGTGTCACCTGTTAACAACATAATTTTAGAAAAAGTGTAAGGGTGGGACATGACCAGGAACCAAGGCTTCAAGGGCCCTTTGAGTGCCTTCCTGCATCGATTTCATTCTCTCCATGGAATTTGAATATATTTTAGTTATTTTGAGTCTATTTTCAGGATGGGTTGAAGCATTTCTATTCTAAAGAGCTACAGCCCTTATTGGTTTTTTGTTTGTTTGTTTTTTTTTTTTGTTTTTTTTTGAGACGGAGTTTCGCTCTTGTTACCCAGGCTGGAGTGCAATGGCGCGATCTCGGCTCACCACAACCTCCGCCTCCCAGGTTCAAGCAATTCTCCTGCCTCAGCCTCCTGAGTCGCTGGGACTACAGGCGTGCACCACCACGCCCAGCTAATTTTTGTATTTTTAGTAGAGACGGGGTTTTACCATGTTGACCAGGATGGTCTGGATCTCTTGACCTTGTGATCCACCCACCTTGGCCTCCCAAAGTGCTGGGATTACAGGCGTGAGCCACTGCACCCGGCCTAGCCCTTATTGTCGAGTTTAACCTGAGGCAAACCAAATTTTATGCAAGTGACTGAGACACACACTTTACAGGAACTACTGCAAAAGGACCTTGAAAGGCACTACCCCTTACTCAAAAATTGTACTTCTCCTCCCGCCCACAGTTGTGTTCTCTTGTTCCGAGCTAAGCAATTGGGGTTCCTAGTTTTGAAGCATTTTCCAGGTGATGTTAATTGCTCTTGTTTTTGTCATAGTGGTCATCATGTTGATCTGCTGTTTCTCTTCAGTGTCTTAAATGTATCCACTTAGTCACTTTCTTGCTGGACGATCACAATGGTGACACAACAAGAAGTCAAGATCTCCCATTTAGCGATGGAGGCAACTGGACAATCTCCAAGAAGTAAAGATCTGGATCTCAAACATTTTCTGAGTTGGGGAACTTCTCAAAAGTGAGAGACCAAAACAGGACTGAGAGACTGAATATAGAAATAGATCATGATCCGGCTGGGCATGGTGGCTCACGCCTGTAATCCCAGCACTCTGGGATACCAAGGTGGGTAGATCACTTGAGGCCAGGAGTTTGAGACCGGCCTGGCCAACATGGTGAAACCCCATCTCTACCCAAAATACAAAAAATTAGCCGGGTGTGGTAGCATGTATTTGTAAACCATGAGGCTGAGGCATGAGAATCACTTGAACAAGGAAGGTGGAGTTTGCAGTGAGCCAAGAACACACTACTCTACTCCAGCCTGGGTGACAGAGTGAGTGAGACTCTGTTACAAAAAAAAAAAAAAAAAGAAAGAAAAGATAATGAACAGACATCTATGACAAAGAACTCTGACCCACAACCAGTTCAGGAGGCCAAATCATAACCTCTGCAGCAATCGGCACAGAACTGTCAGGATTGGATCAATGACTGCCAGCTTCTCTGTTTTATTGTCCTCACTTCAAATTCAGGACCAATCAGAGAAAATCAAATAGAGTGACTTTTTATCACTCATGTGATTAAAATCCTTCACCTGTGACTACACATGACTTTCGAGGTCTAAATCATACTTCTTAGCATATCTTGTAAGTTTCTACTACATTCATCAGCATTCTTTTTTTTGTTTGTTTGTTTTTGGGGGGGGTGGGGGGGGACAGGGTCTCACTCTTACCCAGGCTGGAGTTTAGTGGCACTATTACAGCTCACTACAAACTCAACCTCCTGGGCTCAAGTGATCCTTCCACATCAGCCTTCCAAGTAGGGATCACAGGCATGTACCACCACACTAATTTTTAATTTTTTTGTAGAGATGGGCTCTCCCTATGTTTCCCAGGCTGGTCTTAAATTCCTGGGCTCAAGCGATCCTCCTACCTCAGTTTCCCAAACTGTTGGGATTATAGTTGTGAGCCACCACACTCAGCCATCAGTATTTTTTTGATTACAAGTGATAGACACTAAAGGTAGGAGCCCCCCACCCTATGTAAAAAAACGAATTAAGTAAAAAACGAATTACTGGCTGGGCGTGGTGGCTCCCACCTGTAATCCCAGCACTTTGGGAGGCTGAGGTGGGTGATTCATGAGGTCAGGCATTGGAGACCAGCCTGGTCAACATAGTAAAACCTCATCTCTACTAAAAATACAAAAAATTAGCCAGGTGTGGTGGTGGGTGCCTGTAATCCCAGCTGCTTGGGAGGCTGAGGCAGGAGAATAGCTTGAACCTGGGCAGCGGAGGCTGCAGTGAACCGAGATCGCACCACTGCACTCCAGCCTGGTAACAGAGCGAGACTCTATTTCAAAAAAATAAGGAATTAGTGGTTTACCTAACTGGGAAGAACAGAAGTGAACTAGCATTCTGACATAAATGGGTCTAGATTAAGCTAATAGGATTTGACTATGGTTCAAGGTGGGAAGAAGCTAATGTGATCTTCTGGGTGAGATCCTTTGGGCCAGTTCAATGCAGTGTTGTTATGGTTTCCACTGATGTATCTATCATTGCTGCTGATGTTTTACATGCTTGTACTGAGAATGATGATAAAGTTCAGAGGGTCTAAGGTTAAATTTTACAGTTGCATGCTGGTTCAAGGGCAGGATTGATCTTTAGAGGCAACAGATATTTTCAAGTCTTAGGAAAGTTGTCAGGAAAGGATGGGAGCCTGGATTCAGGGCAAGCAGAAGGAGGAGTCTGTGGAGGGGCAGAAGGAGAAAGATCACAAGGATAGGGCAGAAGAGGGAGGGCTGGATATAGAGAAGCAGCTGAGAACAAGCAGTGGGGAGGTTTACTAGGGAGATGAATCTAGTTTGTTATTGCTTAAGTTTGTCCAATTCCTCATTAGCTTTGGCCAGATAGTTTTTCAGTGAACCAATTATTGAACCAGAATTTCATTTAGAGGCCTCCACATATCAATAAAAATGTAGTGTATTTCCTTTCTTTTCTAAGTTCCCTCTCAAATGAACAATATTGCTTAAGTCAAATGTTTCCCCAGAGTGGCCATTGAAGGACCATGGTGAAGTCATGCATTTAGAAAGAAGTCACAAGAATTAGGGTTATAATGAGAGTGCCAGTAAGAAGAAATTTCTCCTGAAAGAGGAGAAGATCTAGACTTACACAACCCCAGGAGAGGGGGCAACAATTACTTAAAAGTAATGGTTGTACACTTTGTGTCTCAGGCCCGAACCTGACAATGGGCCACCTCTGAATGCAGACCCCACAATCTGTGCCACCTAGTATGCAGTAAAACAGAGAGAGTATTCTCTCTGGATCAAAGCCAAGCTTCCGGGCGCAGGAGAGAAAATCAAGACAAAGACAGAAATGCCTTATTCAGTTTTATTGGTAATCCATGACAAAATTTGTCTGAATAGCTACCAGTTTGGTGAGAACCACAAATTCCTCAATCTGTAAGGATAATTAAAAAAAAAAAAATGCTAATAGGGCCTATACCTGGGCTGTACCTTTTGATTCTCTTTCTGTGTTAAACAATCCTTTTAGACAGCACAATGCAAATTGAAACAAGACAAAAAGATGAGAAGAAATGGACTCAGTAGGGGTGGGGTATGGTGGCTCATGCTTGTAAACCCAGCACTTTGGGAGGCCGAGGCAGGATGATCATGGGGTCAGGAGGTAAAGATCAGCTTGGCCAACATGGTGAAACGCTGTCCCTATTAAAAATACAAAAATTAGCCAGGCATGGTGGTGTGTGTCTGTAATCCCAGCTACTCGGGAGGCTGAGGCCAGGAGAATCGCTTGAACTAGGGATGTAGAGGTCGTAGTGAGCCGAGATTGCACCCCTGCACTCCAGCCTGGGCAACAGAGCAAGACTCTGTCTCAAAAAAAAAAAAAAAAAGAAAAAAGAAAAAAAGAAAAAAGGAAATGGAACTGATGTCACAAAGGAGGCCAAGCAAATTGGAATGAATAAATAGCCTGGGTACCCAACAGAATAAATGGCCAAAGAACTCAATGTAAAATAGCAGAATGCAAGCCTGGTGCTGATTTACCATGAGTCATCAGGGACTCAAAAAGCCAGAAGCAGCAAGACACAAGGGGCCTTCCTGGAGCCGCACCTGACTGAAGCCTGGGGTCTGTGGCAGTGGGCAGTGCAGCTCATGTCTTGTGAACCTCCAGAAAAAATATAGAAATAAACAGAGATACCCAAATGAGAACAATCAGAGGCTCTTGAGTCAGAGCTTGCTCTATCCAGGGAGTCAGCCACCATCATTTGTGTTTGGCAGAGACTCAAAGGCAGCCAGGAGAAAGGCAAGATTTATAATGAAAAAACAAAACAAAAAACCACCAAAGGCTTGCAGTATGATTTGATTAGAGGCTGTTGGCATGGGGAAGCTGCAGGCAGGCCAATTAGCAGTGGGCATCTCCTATGATTAGTTTGGGGAGCATATTTGGCTTCCTCTGGTTGGTCCTGAGTTGGAATTAGGCAAAAAATAGGGAACCTGACAGTTATGGGCAAAGTCCTAACTCTCCTGGGCTAATTGCTGCATAGGTTGTAGCTTGGCTTTCTGGACTGGCTGACATAGGTTGTAAGACAGATTTCTATGGTCACATACAGTCTGGGTGTCATTTGGAATTCCTGCTTCAGGTTCTCAAAATGCTGGAGTTGTAGGTGTGAGCCTCTGCACCAGGTCTCCATTATTCATTTGTATATTCTTTTTTTTTTTTTTTTTTTTTCCTGAGACGGAGTCTTGCTCTGTTCCCCAGGCTGGAATGCAGTGGCATGATCTCAGCTCACTGGAACCTCTGCCTCCCGGGTTCAGGTGATTCTCCTGCCTCAGCCTCCCAAGTAGCTGGGACTACAAATATCTGCCACCACGCCCGGCTAATTTTTGTATGTTTAGTAGAGATGGGGTGTTTATCATGTTGGCCAGGCTGGTCTCGAACTCCTGACCTCAAGGAATCTGCCTGCCTCAGCACATGCCTTTAGTCCCAGCTATGCAGGAGACTGAGGCAGGAGAATCACTTGAACCCTGGAGGTGGAGGTTGCAGTGAGCCGAGATTGTACCACTGCACTCCAGCCTGGGCAACAGAGTGAGACTCCGTCTCAAAAAAACATACAATAAAATAAAATAAAATTAAAAACCTGATTGTCTACACGGAAGTCTCCTCCACCTATTGAGCAAATGTCCTTTCCCAGGCTGTCTGAAAGATGACCAAAGTCAGTTCAAAACAGTCTGGCTGCTTTTTATACCACAAAGCAATTTTGAGGATTCAAGTTTGGTTGTCTCTTTAACAGTAACTCTAAGCCCTGAGCACTTACTGATCCTCTGTGGACTTAACCGCTATTCCAATAAAATGGACATGACAATAAAGTTATTTCCTTGAAGGCAAAGGACCAAACCAGATGTTCACTTGGGAGTTTCTAGCCCCAAGTCACATGATTGTCCCATAATTTTTTGATTCTAGATCTGTCCCTTGGGATGGGCATCAGGCTGCTGGGTTAAACAGGAAGTGTTCACATGCGGCTGTTTCTTCCTCCTGACTTAAGCTGTGGCAGTGCATTCATTCACCCTCAGAGCCATTTTGTGGTGTAGTGAGAAGAGCGCTAAACTTGAAGGGGATCTCCAGTGAGTTACAGTTCTGATTATTTAAGAGGAATTTGATTTTCAGTAGGTTTCTTTATATTCTTTGTGTCGCACTGTCCTCATTTGCAAGATGTCATTCTGTCGCCCGAAGGTCGTGGAGAGAGTCAGAGTGTTAGTATCTATCCTCACATTGATCTTTGGCTTCATTAAAATTCCAGTATTGGGTATAATAAAGTCTGAATTGAAGAAAATGATTCAACTTGTTTTTCCAGTGCAGAATGCAAAACCTTAAAGAAAATGTAGAGAACTACAGCAAATATTTTTCAGGCAGCTCACCCTTAGGCCAGCCAGTGGTATTTCCTAAGTGCCCTGACTAATGGGGAGACCTCAGCTGGTTTATTGGTAGAGATTAGAGGGAGAATATTTCTTTCCCATGTCAGCTCTCTGGTAGGTCATTTCACATCTGCATCTCATCTTCTATTTTATAAACCTCTCCTTCTTTGGTGGTTTCCCTCGTGGAGAAACAAGTCAACATAACTGAGGGAAAGAGAGATTCTCTTTAATGACACATCATTTTTTAAAAATTTTAATTTAATTTTTTTTTTAAAGACAGGGTTTCACTATGTTGGTCAGGCTGGTCTTGAACTGCCGACCTCGGGTGATCCCCCTGCCTCGGCCTCCCAGAGTGCTGGGATTACAAGCAGGAGCCACCACACCTGGCCAATGACACATCATTTTTATTTTGATGTTTTTGTGAAAAAAAAAAAAAAAAAAAAAAAAAAAAAAAGCACTTACACTATTGTGGATCTTGGGCTTTAGGGAAAAATCCGTGAAATGGCTTCAGTATTTTTCTTTTTTTTTTTTTTTTTTTTTTTAGGGCTGGAGAAAAAGAGCTGGGCTTAAGCTATACCATGAGCAAAGCTTCTATTGGAGCTGCTTTGAGAAGATTTTGGTGACAGTGCCATAGTACATCATGATAGGATCATTTACCTCCTCCTCCTCTGAGGAGGCTCTGGATCAAGGTCCTAACATCTGGGGAGTGGAACATTTTTCTTCTTCTTATTATTTATTTATTTATTTTTCAGATGGAGTCTGGTTCTATTGCCTAGTCTGGAGTGCAATGGCACGATCTTGGCTCGCTGCAACCTCTGCCTCCCAGGTTCAAGCAATTCTTCTGCCTCAGCCTCCCGAGTAGTTGGGATTACAGGTGTCCGCCACCAAACATGGCTAATTTTTGTATTTTTAGTAGAGATGGGGTTTTGTCATATTGGCCAGGCTGGTCTTGAACTCCTGATCTTGTGAACCACCCGCCTCCCAAAGTGCTGGGATTACAGGCGTGAGCCACCCCATCCAGCCTCTTCTTATTCTTAAACTCCAATTTCATTGGAAGGTAGCTTTAGTCTTTACCTTCCTGCTTGAGGTTCATTAGTTCTATTCTGATTCATATGGATGATTTATAATACAGACAGAAAAGCCCAGGAAGGTTATAGAGTATATGATTGGCGAGGACACTGAATGGTGCCATCCAGATCTTACTTTCAGGGCTTGAGAGTGTGGTAGCTGATGACCCTCAGGAAAGTTCCTTAGTGAGAATTGTCTTCAATCTTGAAAAGCCACCTTGCCCAAGATCATTTCCTGAGGGCAGCCCGCTTCTGGGGGTGGATCATCATGGGAATATAAAGGCAGGGCCTTTTGCTTCCATTTGGGACAACTCTGAAGAGACCTGGCTCCAGAGTTTCTGGAGGAATGGGATGAGGCCTCTGCCGTGACTGCATCGCGCACTGTCCATTCTTCCCCACTGAATCCTTCTGGCTTCTCTCCCCAGCAGGGCGAATCCCACCTGCTCACCAACCCACACCCTGCACACAAATCTCACAAGCTGTATGACAGGGAACCTAACTGCAACAATGGCAAAACATTTTGGCTGTATGTGGTGGCTCATGCTTGTAATCCCAGCACTTTGGGAAGCCGAAGCAGATGGATCACTTGAGGTGAATGAACTGCAGACTGGCATGATCTTTTTTTAAGTTTTGACTCCATCTCAAAATTAAAAAAAAATAAAATAAATTTAAAAAAAATTTGGCCAGGCGTGGTGGCTCACGCCTGTAATCCCAGCACTGTGGGAGGCCAAGGCAGTCTGATCACGAAGTCAGGTGTTCAAGACCAGCCTGACCAACATGTTGAGTCTACTAAAAATACAAAATTAGCCAGGTGCGGTGGTGCGTGCCTATAATCCCAGCTACTCAGGAGGTTGAGGCAGGAGAATCACTGGAATCTGGAGGCAGAGGTTGCAGTGAGCTGAGATCATGCTACTGCATTCTAGCCTGGGCAGCAGAGCGAGACTCCATCTCAAAAGAAAAAAAAAATTTGCGTGGACCCATATCATTCTACCTTTCTCCTGCCCCTACTCAGAATCAAACTTTTCTCTTGTTTTTATTTTTATTTTTTGAGACAGAGTCTCCATCTGTCACCCAGGCTGGAGTACAGTGGTGCGATCAGGGTTCGCTGCAGCCTCAATCTCCTGGGCTCAAGTGACCCACCCTCCTCAGCCTCCCGAGTAGCTGGCATCACAGGTGTGTACCGCTGTGCCTGGCCTGAACTTCTCTTTAATTCATTTTCCTATGGAACAACAACAAAAAATTTCGAGAGAAACTTTGGAGTTACATCCCACCAAGAGAGCTGCCTTCAGAAAATATGAATTGTTAGGAGATTATACAGTATTCAGTGTCTTCTTCAAACTTAAAAAAATTATATCAATTATTTTTAAAATATAGAGACAGGGTCTCACTATGTTGCCCAGGCTGGTCACATCTTCTTCGAACTTGTTGACATTTTTTCTGACTCTCTCAGATAGTTAACTATTATTTTTAATAATCAATTGGAAGTGAATAAAGGGAAAGTATTAGATAATTCATTTTTGTTGTGTTGATAACATATATACAAGATAAAATTTACCATTTTAACCACTTAAAGTATACAGTCCAGTGGCATTTAGTATATTTTCATCATCCCAACTGAAACTACTTTATACCTATTTCTTTTTCTTTTCTTTTCTTTTCTTTTCTTTTTCTTTTCTTTTCTTTTTTTTTTTTTTTTTTGAGACAGGGTCTTACTTTGTTGCCCAGGCTAGAGTGCAGTGGTGCAATTACAGCTCACTGCAGACTTGACCTCCCAGGGCTCAAGTGATCCTCTCGCCTCAACCCCACAAGTACCTGGGACTACAGGCATGTGCCACCACACCCAGCTAATTTTTGTATTTTTTGTAGACATGGGGTTTCATCATTTTGCCCAGACTGGTCTCAGACTCCTGGGTTCAAGCAATCCACTCACCTCGGCCTCCTAAAGTGTTAGGACTATGGGCATGAGCCACCGTGCCCAGCCTATACCTATTAAATAATGTAGATTACTGTTAATAGGGTAAGCTCAGTGTTAAAAAAAAATACCAAGAACAAACTAAAGAGGATAATAAAAGTAATCTGAGCCTACCATCAAGAAGTAACTATTATTAACATTTGTCAATGTCTTGCCAGATATCTTTCTGCACGTAAGATCGAATATGCAAATATATTTTTCCCAAAATGTGATCACAATCTGCTTTGCTTTCTCATCACGAAAGATGTTTTGTCCATCTTCCTACGCGCCATAGATTTTCAGAGCTGAAAGGAAAATTAGAAATAGTGTCAGTAGGGCCCTTATATTTCACTGGAAATGTGTGGGGCTTGAGAGCTCTCTCCACATGACAAACACAGAGATTTCATGGCTACTTCAAGGATTCAGGGAAATAGCAAATGGCTTCTCCCTAAAAAAAAAATTTGTGCACCTAGTACATTCATGCAACCTAATTTGTTTTTTAAAACTTATTGTCTCACTAATTTATCTTTGTCTTTTTATTTTTACTTTCCGGTTTTTAGTTTTTTTTTTTTTTTCTAGTTATACATGTACATATTTTAAAGAGGCAAACAAGGATGGTTGCTAAACAAACAAACAAACAAAAAAAACCAGAAAACACTGGAGTTCACCCTCTTACCATTTGCATTTTCTTCCTTAAAGGCAGCCACTTTCAAATCATAATCATTTAGGGTTTTATTTTTATTTTTATTTTTTAGACAGTCTAGCTCTGTCACCCAGGCTAGAGTGAAGTGGTGCAATCTTGGCTCACTACAACCTCTACCTCCTGGGTTCAAGCCGTGCTCCTGCCTCAGCCTCCTAGGTAGCTGAGACTACAGGTGCATGCTACCACCACAGGCTAATTTTTGTATTTTTAGTAGGGATGGGGTTTCATCGTGTTAGCCAGGCTGATCTTCAATTCCTAACCTCAAATGATCCACCCGCCCGGCCTCCCAATGTGCTGGGATTACAGGCATGAGCCACTACACCTGGCCTAGTTTTTTTGTTTTTTTTAAAAATAACTTGGATATATTGATAATTCCAGTTTTTGGCATTATCCACCAATTTTCCACTATGAATGATGAGGATTCATCCTGTCTATTCACCCCTCCCTACTGCTGATCCCTAACCTTCTTACTTGCCTCCATTCTGCCCTTTCAGTCTAAGAAGAAAATAAGGTAGAAACCACTCTTCTTCAGTAAATCAACGCTGATCCTCCATTGTCTTCTAGTTCTGTTGTTCGTGAGTCCAAAGCCATTGTTATTCCTTTTACTTTGAATGTGACCATTTTTTTTCATCTCCAGAACTTGTAGGGTCTTTGTCTCCAGCATTCTGAACTTTATAAATTTGTGTTGTATTCTCAGTGAGCCCTTTCAATCTGGAAATCCTTCAGTTTGGGGAAATTCCCTGAATTATTTCGCTGATGACTTCCTTTTTTCTCTTTCTTCCATGTCTTTCTCTTGACCTCTTTTTTTGGATGTTAGACCTCTGGGATCAGTCTTCAGTCTCCTGATACTCTTCTTCTTCTTCTTTTTTTTTTTTTTTTTTTTTTTTTTTTTTTTTTTTTGAGACGGAGTTTCGCTCTTGTTACCCAGGCTGGAGTGCAATGGCGCGATCTCGGCTCACTGCAACCTCTGCCTCCTGGGTTCAGGCAATTCTCCTGCCTCAGCCTCCTGAGTATTTGGGATTACAGGCACACGCCACCATGCCCAGCTAATTTTTTTTTTGTATTTTTAGTAGAGACGGGGTTTCACCATGTTGGCCAGGATGGTCTCAATCTCTTGACCTCGTGATCCACCCGCCTCGGCCTCCCAAAGTGCTGGGATTATAGGTGTGAGCCACCGCGCCCGGCCCTGATACTCTTCTTTTTTTGAGAAGGAGTGTCACCCTGGCTGGGGTGCGGTGGCACAATCTCAGCTCACTACAACCTCCCCCTCCTGGGTACAAGCGATTCTCCTGCCTCAGCCTCCCGAGTAGCTGGAACTACAGGTGTGTGCCACCACACCTGGCTAATTTTTGTATTTTTTTTTTTTTTTTGAGACGGAGTTTCGCTCTTGTTACCCAGGCTGGAGTGCAATGGCGCGATGTCGGCTCACCGCAACCTCCGCCTCCTGGGTTCAGGCAATTCTCCTGCCTCAGCCTCCTGAGTAGCTGGGATTATAGGCACGCGCCACCATGCCCAGCTAATATTTTGTATTTTTAGTAGAGACGGGGTTTCACCATGTTGACCAGGTTGGTCTCGATCTCTCGACCTTGTGATCCACCCGCCTCGGCCTCCCAAAGTGCTGGGATTACAGGCTTGAGCCACCGCGCCCGGCCTAATTTTTGTATTTTTAGTAGAGATGGGGTTTCACCATGTTGGCCAGGCTGGTCTCAAACTCCTGACCTCATGACTTCATGATCTGCCCACCTCAACCTCCCAAAGTGCTTGAATTACAGGTGTGAGCTACCTCGCCTGGCTCTGATTTTCTTATATGTTCTCCTTTATTTTTCATGTCTTTGTTTTTACTCTTCTCTCTAGAAAATTAACTTTATACTCCAAACCAACCATGGAGTGGCTTAAAATAGCACAGAGGTATTAACTGATTCTGAGGATCAGGAGTCTAACCTGAGCATTACAGGACAAATGTCAAGATATCTAGAGGGCTATGTTCTTTCTGGAGGCTCTTGAAAAAAAGTTGTTTCTTGCATATTCAGGTTGTTACAATTAAATGTCACATGATTGTAGGGCTAAGATCCTGCTTTCCTGATGGTGGTCAGCTAAGGGCTCATTCAGCTTATAGAGGTCCCCTGAAATCCTTGGCCTGTGGCCCCCTTTTCTTCATCTTCAAAGCCACCAAGAGTTCATCAAGTCCTCTCATGCTTTCGAATCTCTCCTGCCTCTTTTTCTGTTGTGGCATCTTAGCCACAAGATTCTCAGCTCTTAAGAGCACACGTAGGTGGGGTGCAGGGGCACACACCTGTAATCCCAACACTTTGGGAGGCCAGGGCGGGCAGATTACTTGAGCTCAGGAGTTTAAGATCAGCCTGGGCAACATGACAAAACCCTGCCTCTACAAAAGAATATGAAAACTAGCCAGGTGTGGTAGTGCCCACTTGTAGTCCCAGCTACCAGCGAGGCTGAAGTGGGAGGATTGCTGGAGCCCTGGAGGTTGAGGCTGCAGTTAGCTGAGATCATGCCACTACATTCTAGCCTGGGTGACAGAGTGAGACCCTGTCTCAAAAAACAAACACAAAAGAGTACATGTTATTATTATCCATCTGATAATCCAGGATAATCTTCTCTCAAGATCTCTAACCTTAATTATGTC
Organism: Saimiri boliviensis; assembly: GCF_048565385.1. Classification (NCBI taxonomy): domain Eukaryota; kingdom Metazoa; phylum Chordata; class Mammalia; order Primates; family Cebidae; genus Saimiri; species Saimiri boliviensis. The sequence continues at coordinate 45,329,917 of NC_133463.1, forward strand.
TCTAAAGTCCCTTTTTGCCAAAGGTTCTGGGGATTAGGACACAGACATCCTTGGGGATCTTTATTCCCCCAATGATACCTATCTCAGGAGTTTTAATGTCTGCTATAACATATTTAATTTCTAACAACTCACTTTTTTCTGAATGGTCCATTTTTTATAGAGCAAACTATTTTTGTCTCATCTTTAGGATATTTTCACTTATCTCTCTGAATATAATAACAATAGCTTTAAAGATCTGTTTCCTGTAAGTTGCCATTTTATGGTGTTTATTTTGGTCTTTATCTTCCATCAAGGGACTTGTATCAGTCTGTTCTCATGCTGCTAATAAAGACATACTGGAGAGCTGTAATTTATAAAGGAAAGAGGTTTATTTAGTTCACAGTTCCACATGGCTGGGAGGCCTCACAATCATGGCAGAAGGCAAAGTGTGTGCAAAGTCATGTCTTGCATGGCAGCAGGCAAGAGGAAACATGTGCAGGGGAACTCCTGTTTATAAAACCATCAGATCTCGTGAGACTTAGTCACTACCACGAGAACAGTGTGGGGGAAACTGCCCCCATGATTCAATTATCTCCACCTGGCCCCACCTTTGACATACAGGGATTATTACAATTCAAGGTGAGATTTGGGTGGGGTCATAGCCAAACCATATCAAGGCTATTCTCTGGATCATGGCTGCCTGCCATGAAAACAAAGCATCTGACTGGTCTCTCTAGGTACCCGGGCAAGACTTGTGACCATAAGTTTGAGGATAAGGGTGATCCGGTTTCCCCAAATGTCAACATTTTTAGTTCTTTACTCTTGGATTGGTCAAATTCCTAAGCGATGGATCTTTCAGTCTCCTGCTTTCAGAGTACAGGCCTAGTTGTTTGCATCCTGAGAACCAAACAGAGCAAGGCTGAGGAAACAGCTTTCATGATGTGAATTGCTAATGAATTTCTCTGCCTGCATTAGGAAATCCTCATCCTCAAATGTACCTGGTCTTCTAGTCAAGAGATTATCAAATTTCCTTCTTCAGAGAAATCACTTTAGTCTTCTTTGCAGAGTAGGGTGGGGGGATTTGGAACCAACTTCTTCTTAAAATAGACTTTCGACCAATCCTCTTGAGCCTCACTTTCTTTCTACATTCACAGATACCTGATGCCAAGTCCTCAGCTTTCTGGGAGTGCTGCAACGGAAATTAGATTCTTCTTGGCTTTCCCCACTGCCAGCTTAGCATTTGGTCTTCTCAGGTTCACAAGATCAATTATCATTACATAAACACTCACATTCTCTTTGTCCTTGTGAGTTTATCTTTTTACTGTAATTTTAGCAGCATAGGGAGGAAGTAAGAATGAAATCTATGTTGAGAATTTACAAGAACCTCTTAATTTTGTACTTCAGAAGGGTGAACTTCATGGTATGTGAGTTATATCTCAATAAAAAAATTTTTTAAATAAATAAGGCTGGATGGTTCATGCCTGTGGTCCCAGTTATTCAGGAGTCTGAAATGGGAGGATCGCATGAGCCCAGGAGGTTGGGCTGCAGTGAGCTATGATCTTGCCACTGTACTTCAGCCTGGACAACAGCCAAGACCATGTCTCAATCAATCAATCAATCAATCAATCAAAATGTATGTGATATGCCATCTTTATCCTAAAGTATGACTCCAGAGTTTAGAGATGAGGACAGTGAACCAGAGAAGCTTAAGTGAGAGGCCCAGGATAGTAATGTTTTCTTTTCCTTTATTTTTCTTTCTTTCTTTCTTTCTTTCTTTCTTTCTTTCTTTTTTTTTTTTTTGAGGCAGAGTATCATTCTGCTGCCCACGCTGAATGCAGTGGTGCAATGTTGGCTCACTGTAGCTTCAACTTCTTGGGCTCAAGCAATTCTTCTGCCTCAGCCTCCTGAGTAGCTGGGATTATAGGCACGCCCCACCATGCCTGGCTAATTTTTGACTCTTTGGTAGACACTTGTCTTACTATGTTGCTCAGGCTGGTCTCGAACTCCTGGACTTAGGCAATCATCCTGCTTCAGACTCCCAAAATGCTGGGATTGCAGGCCTGAGCCACCACACTCAGCTCTATAAAAATTTTTTTTTTTTTTTTTCTTTTAGAGACTCTCACTTCATTGCTCAGGATGGAGTGCAGTGGTGCCATTTCTGCTCGCTGCAACCTCCACCTCCTGGGTTCAAGCTGTTCTTGTGCCTCAGCCTTCCAAGTAGCTAGGATTACAGGCATGTGCTAGCATCATGCTTGGCTAATTTTTGTATTTTAGTCACCATGTTGGCCAGCCTGTTCTAAGCTCCTGACCCCGTATGATCCTCCCTCCTTGGTCTCCCAAAGTTCTGGGATTACAGACGTGAGACACCTCGCCTGGCCAGATGGTTTTAAATGACGGTTTAAAAAAATACACCCTAGAGTTTTCAGTTGTCTCTGGCCGTGCAGAGTTATGTTTTGGTGATAGTAGCATAGATTTTGGCTCTTCAGCCAGAGACCCTGGGCACTTGCCATTCTGGCCTACACCATTTCTGAAAGAGGACCATTGGCATTCTGGAAAACTAGCTATCTTTACAGGGGTAAAATGGTTTGCAAGACACTGAATTGAACATCAAAAACTTAGAAATATTGTTAATCATTTAATTGTTAAATCTATATATATCTAATGCATTTTATACCCTAGGGTAATCTTAGAGAGAGATCAAAAGATTAGAACGGTGATGGTGGAGATTTCCGGAGAAAAGGCACAGTGGCTCTCCCAGCACTCCTTTCCCTCCCCAGTTCCCATAATGTAATTTGATAAATACACAGAATTTAGAGTGGCTGAAAAACATACAAGAAAGATTAAGTAGTCTATGGCTTTTCTTAATGTAGCCAAAATCAATAGCGTGAGATCGTTTCCTGTTAATGCTTAGGGATTTACATGTCCAACCTCCATTAGTGTTAAGTACTCTTTCCTGCCAATACCCATTTCTACACATTTTTTAAAGTTGTTTTTCCATATTCACAGTCTCTTACATGACTAAGAGAATACAATAAAATGGCTATTCAATTTCCTAGAGCAAAGACATGTTCCTTACCTGAACCTGACATTAAATCAATTTTTCTCCAAAACTTGTTCTTGATTTCTTGGGCCTCCTAAGCTTCATCCCTTTGTTTGCTCCATGATTCAAGTAGGATGAGTCTGTCTTTCTTCTGGATGATGATATCATTTTCAAAATCGTGATATCATATGCCTTCACTTGCTTGAACAATTAGCGAGCCTTTGACATATGTAGGGTAGTCAGATTTAACAAATAGAAATATAGGACACCTTGCTAAGAATTTCAGATAAATAATAAATTTTATTTAGTATAAGTATGTTGCAAATATTGTAGGGGATATACTTTTTTTGTTGTTTTTTTTTTGAGATGGAGTCTTGCTGTGTCACTCAGGCTGGTGTGCAGTGGTGCAATCTTGGCTTACTGCAATCTCCGCCTCCCGGATTCAAGTAGTTCTGCTGCCTCAGCCTCCTGAGTAGCTGGGATTATAGGCATGTGCCTCCACCTCCAAATAGTTTTTTGTAGTTTAGAGAGACAGGGTTTTATCATGTTGGCCAGCTTGTCTTGAACTCTTGACCTCAAGTGATTCATCTGCCTTGGCCTCCCAAAGTGCTGGGATTACAGGGGTGAGTTACTGCTCCTGGCTGGGAATATACTTAAACTAAAAAATTACTTGCCATTTATCTGAAATTCAAATTGAACTGGGTGTCCTTTTATCTTATCTGGCAAACCCTAGACCCAGGCTACCTGAAGCCCCTCCCCTGGGAGCCCTGGGCCTCACAGAGACTTCCCACTTTAGTTCTCCTTGATGAGTAGTTCCTAGGATCACATATCTACCCCCCTCTTTAAGAACCGTGCATCTGGTACCTGTAACTACAAAATCTCCTGCCTAAACAGATAACATCTGTTATCAAGGCCTTAGCCTTTCCTTCCAGGACAGTCCTTTTGAGTGCAACCCTAGAATGGAGGGATGGCCAAGGCTTGGCCAATGGGAAAGGATGGATAGAGATGGGCTATGTCCTAAGGCATCTACACACAAGGGAGGGGGCCAGCCCAGTGCAGGACAGAGTCAAAGTGAAAGGACAGAGCCAGAAGAGAAAGCCAGGGCCTCCATTTGTATCCTTGCCCCAGGCCCCACAAATGCGATGGGTAGGACTACAGAAAGCATCCCACTTGCTACACAGTCTGTGTGATTTCTGCTGGCTATCAGTCAAGGAAAGCACATACAATGAGGCCAGAGTATAGAGTTTTTCCACTTTTATAACTTCCATCTATCCTTTTCAATGCCTTAATTTGCTTCAACGTGTTTGTTTTGGGGGAATTTCACAATTTCGTGTAGAGAAAAAAGAAACTAAAAAAACAAAAACAAAAACAAAAACAAAAACAAAAACAAAAACAAAAACTCCATGTTTCCATCAACAAGAACACCACAAAGTAAATCTAGTGATTCTTTCCTGTACTAAGCCTTTGAAATGCGGTTCAGCTCATTGCATCTCGGTGCTCTGTTTAAGTGCTAGCCATCCTCCAGAGACTGCTCAGAGTGCTCAAACATAAGATCTGTTCATTTCAGAGGCAACACAGTATAAATTGTAAGCACAGAGTCTGTCAGAAGAAAAAAGAAGTAGGAAGACACAAGACAAAAGCAGGCTTTTGTGGAAACACCATGTATCAGGATATTTATAGTACGAACAGTGCTCATTTAACCTCAAAGAGAAAATTAAGGCTCAGGATTGCATGTATCCACCTATGTGGGTACATGCCAGAGTGAATTTTTTATCTTGTACATTCTATCAGTTGGGATTGCATTTGGCTCCATCTAACAGGAAGCCAACTACAGTGTCCTTACAAAGTCAGGCATTTATATTTTTTCCTGTAACAAGCAGATCTCTGATGCCATGGATTCTTGGGGTTCTTTCTACCATCCTTGGCTTGGGAATTTCTTCCTTGTGTCTGCAAAATGGCTATTGCCCCTTTACATAGTAATGGGAAGGGTGAAGTGTCAAGTAATGCTGCCAAGTCTGTCTTCTTTTTAAATGCTTTCTTGGAGATTCCAACTAGTACAGTTTGCTCACATCTCACTGGAAATTAATGAGAGAGACCCATCCCCAGCTGGAAGGCAGTTTAAAGTGCCCAGTGTTTCAGCTAGGCACATTGCCACTCCAAACAATATTTAGGTTTTCTTAGGAAGGAAAACAGGAAAGCTGTTTATCAGGTAGGCTATTAGTCATCTAGCTGCATGTGAACAAGTCTATAAACTCTTCAAAAGACAAGATTTTTTTTTCCTTTCAGCATACATAACAAGTTCATCATTGTATAGTAAGTGAAACAGATACAAACAGAATAAATATTTGTAATGGGCACGCATGTTCAAGTGCTATTTATCTATAAATTAGTACATTGAGAGATTGTATCTCCAGATGTTTATCTCTATACAATATAGACTTCAGATCAGCTAGTCAAAAATTTTTTACCACATTACAGAATTTTCTGATGATGCCAAAATTTACCTTAATGTTACGCTTAAAAATTTTTTTAAAAAAATCATATCATTGGACCTTTTTGGGCTCAAGTAATCCTCCTGCCTTAGCCTCCTGAGTAGCTGGGATTATAGGCAAACACCACCATGCCTGGTTTAAAATTACAACATTTATTAATGCATGGTAGAACTAAAGGATGCACAAATGACCAAAATAATCTTTGCCCACCTGGAACTTTTTTTTTTTTTTAGACAGACTCTTGCTCTGTCGCCCAGGCTGGAGTACAGTGGCACGATCTCAACTCACTACAACCTCCGCCTCTCTGGTTCAAGCAATTCTCCTGCTTCAGCCTCTCGAGTAGCTGGGATTACAGGTGTATGCCACCATGCCCAGCTAATTTTTGTATTTTTAGTAGACACAACGGCAGGCTGATCTCGAACTCCTGACCCCAAGCAATCCACCCGCCTCGGCTTTCCAGAGTGCTGGGATACAGGCGTGAGCCACTGCACCAGGCCTATTTTTTGATTTTTTAAAATAGGCCATTTTAAGGACTTTACCACTTAGAGCTTGTAACCTAATAGGACTGTGAAACATACACTGGTTAGCGTCCTGTCACCAGCACTGGGGTGAGTGCCACAGGAGAGGAGCCAAGTGAAGTGAGAGTAAGAGTCAAAGAGAAGAGATCACATCTGGTTGAGTGAAACAGTAAACGTCACTAGAGTGGAGGAGAAGACATTGGAAGATGAGGGCTGGAGAGAGCTACACTTTACATACAGCGAGGCAGTATAGAGATATTAATAGCACGGAGTCACTTCAGGTAACTACAATTTTAAAACATGTGAATAGCTGCTTCTTTGTTGTTAGCCGAGTGCTACACGATGCTTCGGCTAAACGTCAACACAGAAAGAAGCCCACCTCATTTGCAGACTCAGATGGTTTACGAAATTGAGACACCACATGAAGATTACAACCCATACAGACTAAGTGACTACATGGAAGACGAGTAACTGTAAAACCCCATGAAAACAGATTGTTAACCCTAATAATGAAAAGAACTGTATTGTTACAGGAACCTCAAACTGTCCTTTGATCAATAGACATGACGCCTCAACATGTATTTTTCCAAGATTACTGCTGATAATTCTGACCTTCGGTTACTTTAATTCGTTTGACTTAATTCATTTGAGTGTTGGTCTCAGTCCTGCACTCAAAGCAGGTTTTTTGTTTTGTTTTGTTTTGTTTTGTTTTGTTTTGTTTTTGAGACGGAGTTTCGCTCGTTACCCAGGCTGGAGTGCAATGGCGCGATCTCGGCTCACCGCAACCTCCGCCTCCTGGGTTCAGGCAATTCTCCTGCCTCAGCCTCCTGAGTAGCTGGGATTACAGGCACGCACCACCATGCCCAGCTATTTTTTTGTATTTTTAGTAGAGACGGGGTTTCACCATGTTGACCAGGATGGTCTGGATCTCTTGACCTCGTGATCCACCCGCCTCGGCCTCCCAAAGTGCTGGAATTACAGGCTTGAGCCACCGCGCCCGGCAAAACAGGTTTTTATCATATGAAAATCTTCCTAGGTTGTCACCTAAAAAAATCCCCATTCTATGGAAAGACACGGCTATATAATTTTTCAAGAGACTCTTTGCAATTTTGACCTATGCTGGTTTGTGACCTAGTTAGAGAAGACATCATAGGGCATTATTTATCTGTAATAGAAGAATACAGAGAAAAAAGAGCCACTGGCATTTCTAAATAACGTTTCTGTGTTTTCTGCTCTTAAGTATAGGAGAGTAGGTGTTCGCAGATGCAGAGAAACGGCATCTCCAAGGCCTCGGAGGAAACTTTTGATTTTATAAATAACTTGATGGTGGAAGGCAAACGCCATCCCGGTTCCCAAGCAGGCTCCACGCAGCCTCCATGGCCGAGTCCATTTCCTCGCCGTCCTGTTCTCTTCTCCCGGCAGACTTCCAGCCGGTGCGGGAGCCTGGGCGCGCCAGGCCCTCCTCGCGCTGCGCCGCCCGCGCCGACGTGGCGGAGCGCACAGGTCGGCCGGGTCAGGTGGTCGGGTGACGCCCCGGGAAAGCGCTCCCGGCCGAGGGCGGGCGGCGCCGCCGCGCCCGACGCCTCTGGGGGTGGGGACTTCGCGGGAGTCGCCGGCGGAGGCGAGGAGGAGCTGAGCGCGGCGCTGCGGGCGATCCGAGCCGGGACAGGCTGCAGGCGGCGGGGGCGCAGAGGACGCGAGGCGGCGGGCGGGAGACATGGACCGCGGCGAGCAAGGTGAGGGCGCGGACCCCGGAGGCGCCGGGGCTCCCGGCGGGGCGCGGGCGCGGGCGCGGGCTGGGGTCGGCGCGGGGCTGCGCGCGGCCCGGCGCCCGAGCAGGTGTCGAGCCTCCTGGGCCGGCGCCGCAAGTTGCATCTCCCGGATCCGGAATCCTGGGGCCCTGGAAGGAGCGGCTCTGGGCAGAGGGGGCCGCGTGTGTGAGCGAGTGTGAGTGTGCGTGTGTGGGGGAGAGGGAGAGAAGGTTCTGGGAGGAGGCGAGGGAGCGATTGCCAGGCTTGCCGAGCCGGGGCTGGCGGCCGTGATGCGCCCTGGGTGGAAAGCCGCGTGAAGGGAGCACGACGCCGCCAGCTCCTGCAAGTGACTGGAACCAGGAACCGAGGACTGTGGGACGTTCTCGTCCCTCCAGGTGGGAAACCCCCTCTCCCTCGTAAATTAAGACTTTCTATCCTCTTCTGCGTTCAGGTGGTTAGGATTTTTGGTGGCGTTTGATCCCATGGAGGGTTTGGGAGGCAGATTATACTAGGAACCCTCAAATTGTGGAGTGGTGTCTGTGAATTTATTTGAGGGAAGAGAGTTTTTCGTAGGAAGGGTGAAATCCCACAACACAAAACCTTCAGTCTGATTTACCATAGCGTTGGGTGCACTCGTTTCTGAAAATAACTCAAGTGAGATTGACTCCGAATAGAGCAATAGTGGGACATGGTTTTCAGATTTAAATATTGTTTCATCCTAGAGATCTCTGCTAGTCATAAGCCAGTGACTGTACGCAGATGTGCATGGCACACTTTTAAAAAGATACGTAAATGCTGAAAAAATAACAAGGTAGGTAACCTTAAGTGAGGATAGGAATCACTCCGGTTTTGAGCCCTGGCACAAGTTCTCAGGTATTGCTTATTTCCCTCCACTGTGTGCTGTGTCATGTGTGCATTTTTATGTAAATCAAACCATATTCGACATATACTATCCTGTACTTTACTTTTTTTTTTTTTTAAATGAGACTCGCTCTGTTTTTTTTTAAGTCTCGCTCTGTCGCCCAGGCTGGAGTGCAAGGGCGTGATCTCAACTCACTGCAATCTCTGCCTCCCGGGTTCAAGCAATTCTTCTGCCTCAGCCTCCCGAGTAGCCTGGGATTACAGGCGCGTGCCACCACTCTTCAATTTTTATATTTTTAATAGAGACGGGGTTTCACTCTTAAGTCCTGACCTCAGAGGATCTACCCGCCTCGGCTTCCCAAAGTGCTAGAATTACAGGCGTGAGCCACTGCACCTGGCCTGTACTTTACTTTCGATTACTTGTAAGATACAATCTTTGGAGTCTTTCAACTTTTCCCTCCTTCCCCTCAAATTAATTTCACATTTAACACGAGTGCTTATAAACATTACATACAATATGCTTTAATACGTATATATTACCTATGTAATGTATGTATACACATACATGTTATTATCTGAATTTTAAGCTTCTTGAGGTTAGAAACATATTTCATCTTTGATTGTCCTCAGTTGGGTAACACGATGACTTGCACATAGTAGACATGCAAATGTTTGAGTCAGAAAGCTTGTCACGTCTTGTGTGTATTGTTAGATGGCTTAAGGGCCACCATGTAAGTCAGCATTATGTCTGTCTGGTTTTCAATGGGAGCGACACAGGATGAGGGAGATATGATGACAGACATGTGTCCATGCATATTTGTATACTAATCTGTTTTACATTGTTGTTTAACATGATGATGTTTTTACAATAACTATGTTTGGTACTTGTCAAAGTAGATTAAATGGCTGTGTTTTACTTATGTGAATGGAGTAGCTAGTGTTAGTAAAAGAGTTTGTGTTCTACCTTGGGTGGTAAGAGTCACAGTCATTAGTAGCACTGCAGCATTCCAACTTGCTAATACATTTTGTGTAGTTTTTAATAGGACTAGTTTAAGTGTCTAATTCTAAGACGTATTTTTTCAAATCTTTAGCTTGTAAGATGAGTCTTTTCTTGTCTACAATTTTCCCATATGTTCTTTGGTTGAGGTGGAGGACTCTGCTCAGAATGAAAGAGGAGGCCCCTGCCTTAGGAGGGTCAGTTCATTTACTCCGAAGCTTTGCAGTGGTAGAACCATGTGGCCAAGGCTGGGTACGGTGGCTCAGGCCTGTAATCCTAGCACATTGGGAGGCTGAGGCAGGCAGATCACTTGAGGCCAGGAGTTTGACACCAGCCTGACCAACAAGATGCAACCCTGTCTCTACTAAAAATGCAAAAATCAGCTGGGTATGGTGGCACTGGCTTGTAGTCCCAGCTGTTCGGGAGGCTGAGGCAAGAGAATCCCTTGAAACTGGGAGGTAGAGGTTGCAGTAAGCGGAGATCGAACCACTGCACTCCAGCCTGGGTGACAGAGTGAGACTGTCTCAAAATAAAATAAAAAACAAATCCACCTGGCCATTCCTTACTCTTGCTTCCATCTGCCTACCTGCCTTTTCATCTTTATGTTACCAGTGCATACAGTAAGTGCTCAGAAATGTGTTGACTGCCTAAGATGAGTGAGGAAAGTGTCCAAGAGCAGGCCCCAGCCATGGTAACCTCTGTGTTCCTCCAAATCCATCTCTTGTTTCCCACTTTCTCCTGTTCTTTTTTCCCTCTCTATTCTCAAGAAGCAGAACTCTGTAGTTAGCCAGACAGCTGCTGATAAGGCTGTGCTGGGCTTGGAGAATAAGTTACAAGGAAGATCTTTGAACTACTAGAGTGGATGACTCAGTCTTAAATGAATCTGGAGCAAGACTCCTGCCTTAAGCTGAAAAAGGCAGAACCTGGGATTTTAAACCTCATGTTCGCTAGCAGACTCTGTTGGCTGAAATAAGGTTTATCAAACTCTGTGATTGCCTCCTGAATTGTGATTTTGGCAACATATTTAAAACCAAATCAGAAACATTTAGGATTTGTTGAACTTTTAATAGTTATTAATGCACATGGAGTTTTCTTACATTTGTCCTTAAAAAAATAGTAATAATTCCAATGGAACTCCAGATGCAAAATTAAATGCCCTACCTCTTATTTTAAATGCGTTTATCTATTGAAAATGCCTTTTTAAACCTTCTTATGTGAAGTTATCAAAAAATCTGTTCCTGCTGCTGATTGTAGTTAACAGAGCTGGAAGGTTTTAAAATAAACACTGAGTTTTCCTTATGTTTTCAACCATGAGTATTCTAATACTCTCTAGTATCAGGCCCAGATTCTGCTGTTTTTCTGCTTTCTCTCATACCTAAGACTTGAATACAATACTTGGCATATAGTGAGAGTTCAGTGAACATCAAATGATTTAAAATACCTTAAATTGCATAATGCATTTCAGGAGTTTCCCCACATTAAGCTCAGTGCAGCACATTTACTGTGTGTGGTATTTCCTACTTTGAGAGAGAGAAGTGCTAACGAGAGCATACATTGTGTAGAAAACCCTCCTGACTGTCTTTTCTGGAGCTGAATAAATATTTATACTTGAGTACTCTCATGCTAGTCATAACCTTTAGTTTAGCACTATTATATAGAAGTGACAATCACCTAGCTCACGACACATACTAGTTTGAATTAAAAAAAAAAAACTCTTTATTGTTTTAAGGGGAAAAGGAATGGTTGGTTACTGGGGCCAAAAATCTATGAAGAGAGGAAAGGCTTCAAAAAAAAGAATAACACAATAATATGTCACTATCATTTTAACATTGTAATTGTGCCTTAGAAATAAATAACGGAAATGTGGGGTGTCATTGATTTAAAAGTAAAGCAAATGTAGAGAATATTGGATAACAGTTTTGAGGGTCTGCTTACAAGTCCCTGGGTGTGACCCACCCAGGCTGTTAATTTATTTGGTCTGCAGTTTCTCGATGTCCATATGGTGCTGATGTCTTTGTTAGCTCTTCTTTACTTCCTGCATTTGTTTTTATGTGGCAGCCTGCCTAGTCCCTAGGGGAAAAGCTGAGTGGTAGGACAGGTTGGGATCTTTTAGCAAGATTTCAAAAGAATAATGTATGAATGTAATAAAAACAAATATACTCACGGTGCAAAACAGAAAAAGAATACCCAAATCCCTGGAACTTTTGTGCTACTGAGCGTTTTGTTGTAGGCTAAGGTTATTTTCCTTTTGGGGTTAATTATTTCTGCTTTAATTATTGAGTGTTGTAAAATCTCTCTTCTGAGACATTCCCAAATTTTATTTAAACTAGTGGGTACCAGCTGTACTGAAACCATAATTTTAGCCATGTATTTTTATTAGCACAATGTTTCCAAGGGATTAAGGAATTTTAATATCTAGTGGAAGTTTAAAAAAAGTTAGAATGTAAAAATACCTTTTGGAACCTAAGAATAGTTGTCCATTTTAGAAAAATCAGAAATATTGATGGAGAAAAAAGAAAATAACCCATAGTCCTACTCTGAGAATGAGAAATCATAGTTAGCATATTGATTTATGCCTGTTCATGTATCTGTGCTTTAAACAAATCACAATTTGTTGTTGTTGTTGTTGGAGTGTCGCTCTGTTGCCCAGGCTGGAGTGCAGTGGCATGATCTCAGCTCATTGCAACCTCCACCTCCTGGGTTCAAGCAATACTCCTGTCTCAGGCTTCCAAATAGCTGGGACTACCGGTGCATGTCACGATGCCAGGATAATATTTTTGTATGTTTAGTGCAGACGGGGTTTCACCATATTGATCAGGCTGGTCTCGAACTCCTGACCTCAGGTTATCTGCCCACCTCGGCCTCCCATAGTGCTGGGATTACAGGCATTAGCCACTGTGCCTGGGCAACAAATTACAAAATTTCTGACTGAATGTTGCATTTTATAACTTGCCCTTAAAAGAAAACCTGAGTGTATTTTAAAAATACACTTCAACATTATTTTGTTTAGTGTAATCAGGTAATTAATGTGCATGATACAAAATTCAAAATGACTAAAAGGTTATAAATTATAAATAAATCTCCCTTCCGTTTCTGTCTCCTAGGCCATTTCTCTTGGGTAACAACCAGTTTCTTCTCTATCCATGCAGAGATTCTATGTACATATGTATACATACACAGGTATAAAGCATGGATAGGTATGTGAGTGTGTGATAGAAACTATAACACATAAATTGTTTAGCACCTTTCTTCACTTAAATATGGTGTAGGTTTTAGAAATCATTCAGCATAAGGTTTTATAGAGCAGCTCCATTTTTTTTTTTTTTTTTTTTTTTTTGGAGACATGGTTGCGCTCTGTTGCCCAGGCTGGAGTGCAGTGGTATGATCTTGGCTCCCTGCAACCTCTGCCTCCTGGCTTTAAGTGATTTTCCTGCCTCAGCCTCCTGAGTAGCTGTGACTGCAGACATACGCCTCCACACCCTAGTTTTTCTGTTTTTGTAGAGACAGGGTTTTATCATGTTGGCCAGGCTGGTCTCGAACACCTGGCCTCAAGTGATCCGCCCACCTCAGCCTCCCAGAGTTCTGAGATTACAGGTGTGAGCCACTGCACCTGGTCTAGAGTAGCTCCATTTTTAATGACCATTTATATGTATTTATAGATGTAACATTTTATTTACTGTGACAGACAATATTTAACTTGTTCCCTATTGATGGATATTTACATTTTTCCTTGTAGGGGAGGAGAAATTCCTCCCTACCCTTTTAGGGTTTCTAGTGAGACCTAGGACTTAAACCAACAGGAGATAGATTAATAGGACAAAAGCATGCAGATTTTATGTAGTGCTGTTTACATAATACATACTTTTTATCCTCACAAGAGGAATGAAAACTCAAAGAAGTGGCTTGACCTGATTGATTTTATACTAGGTCAGAAAAAGAGTGGCAATTGTGGAAAAGTAGGAAGGTAAGATTTAGTTTAGCGAGGTCTGTTTATGCAGATTTATCTGGGCTTGGACTTCCTGTGATAAGAATGTTTCTTTCCTCCTGGGAGAGGGAGGACATCTTTCATACGGGAGCTTCGTCTTCTGCTTTGAGGAAAAAGAGAGGAGGTTTGGGTGCCCTTATTACACCTGCTTATACCTTCTTACAAGTGCCTTTAGCCCAAAAGAATCAGCATGCTAAAATGGAACGTTTTGAGATATTGTGTCCTGAACTCCTTCACCCTGATATTTTGCTGTTAAAACAAAGCAGCAGCAAATGTGTGTGTATGCAAGTCATTCCATAAAAATGCCAGTGTGTCTGTAGGAAGAATTCTTAGAAGAATGTGGCTGTTCAATTTGATAATGCCAAATTCCGCTCCATAGAAGTGGTGCCAGTTATACTTCTACCAGCATGTGTGAGCATCTGCTTCCCCATGCCATGTGGCCAGGATATTGCCACACTTTTCCATCGTTGCTTATCTTATAGGGGAAAAATGGTTTCTCAGTATACGTCTTACTATATGTATGTAATATAAAGGTGGTTTACTTCTTTTGATATGTTTACAATCTACATTACATTTTCTGTGAAATGTCTGGCTATATCTTTTGCCAATTTTTCTATTGTATTTTTTTCTTGTTTTATTGAATGCAGCCCCTGTTCATGAGATGAGTTCTTAGTATTTTTTTTCTAGTTTGTCATTCCTTTTTTCACTTTGTAGTGATTTTTTTTTTTTTTTTTTTTGGTTAACCAAAAAAAAGTGCTAATCGCTCTCTCTCTTTTTTGAGACAGCATCTCCCTCTGCCACCCAGGCTGGAGTGCTGGAGTGCAGTTGTGTAATCTCTGCTCACTGCAACCATTGCCTCCCAGGTTGAAGCAATTCTCCTGGTTCAGCTTCCCAAGTAGTTGGGATTACAGGTGTGTGCCACCTTGCTTGGCTGTTTTTTGTATTTTTTTAGTAGAGATGGGGTTTCGCCATGTTGGCTAGGATGGTTCCCAAACTCCTGGTCTCAAGTGATCTGCCCGCCTTGGCCTCCCAAATTGCTGGGATTACAGGAGTGGGACACCACACCCAGCCTAACTAATGGCTCTTTTCATTTATGGATTCTAGCTTTTGAATAATTCTAGAAATGCCTTCCTCACTTTAAGTTTATGTTTTTCTGGTTTTGTTTTTTACATTTAAATCTTTCCTCCATTTAGAGTTTGTTTTGAAAATAATGTGTGAGGTATAAATCTTAACACCTCCACATCCAATTGGCCACCCAACCACCTAACACCATTCATTGACTAATGTCGCTTTCCTCTATTGATATGAAATACCACTGTTGTCATGTACTAAATTCCCACATTCTTTTCTTTTCTCTTTATCTGTATGTTCATTGTCAGCAGCTAAACCTAGTTTAAATTACTATAGCTTCATAAAATATAAAAATTTCTGGAAGGGCTAGTTTTCCTCTGATTACTCTATTTTTTTTTTTCCTGTCAGTTTTTTTCTAGCTATTCTTGCCAAACTTTATTTCCAAATGAACATTACAGTCAACCTATCTAGGTGAGAATTCAAGAAGAATCATGCTGGCAGATCTTTTTCTTTTTCTCTTTCCTCCCCCCTTTCCCCTTTCTGTCTGTCTGTCTGTCTCTCTCTTAGTTAGAATTTGGTCTGTTTCTTTATTCAGTGCCCCAATATATGTTCATTAGGGTCATAATATATTTATTACTTGTATAGTTTTGTATTTTGTTTTGGATATTATTTGATAATATAAATTTTACCACATCATTTAAAAAAAAGTTTCCCCAAACTATAATTTTTGATGATTGTACTCTTCCACTATTCAAATATTTATTTAACTCTTTCTCTCCTATAGTAGGATTATATTCCATTTTAGCTATGATATTGCTTTAAGAGAATTGTTTTAAGATATATTTCCGTAGACAGGTCAAAGGATGTGAATATATAAGTCTTTTGATGCCTGTTAGTGAATCTCATTCTGGAGAACATAACTGTCATTGCCTTTTTTTTTCTTGTAAAAAAATGCATAACACAAAATTTATCATCTTCATCATTTTTAAATGTATAGTACAGTAGTGTTAACTGTATGTACCTTGTTGTGCAGCAGATCTCTTGGAACTTTTTCATTTTCCAAAATGGATAACTCTGTACTCCGTGAACAACAGCTTCCCAACTTCCCCATTCCTCCATCCACCACCCCTGGCGACAATCATAGAAACTATGGTTTTATGAGTTTGACATTTTAGATACCTCAGAGAAGTGGAATCATGTAGGATTTGTCTTCTAGTGATGCTTATTTTACTTGGCATGTTATCGGGGCTCATGCATATTGTAGTATGTGACCCAATTTCCTTCTTAAGGCTGAATACTATTCATTGTATGTGTGTACTACATTTTCTTTATTATCTATCCGTGTACATTAAAGTTGCTTCCACATCTTAGCTGCTGTGAATAATGCTGTAATGAACATAAGTGTGCAAATGCTTCTTTGAGAGCCTGTGTTCACTTCTTTTAGCTATATACCCAGAGGTGGGGTTGCTGGATCATATAGTAATTCTGTTTTAGTTTTTTGCGGAGCTTCCATACTGTTTTCCATAATGGCTTTACCAATTTACATTTACACCAGCAGTGCACAAGGATTCCAGTTTCTCTCCATCTTTATCGACACTTTTTATTTCCTGTTTTTTGTTTTGTTGTGTTGTGTTTTGAGATACAGTCTCACTCTGTCACCCAGGCTGGAGTGCAGTGGCTCAATCGTTAGCTTACTGTAACCTTGGCCTCCTAGGCTCAAGTGATCCTCCTGCCTCAGACTTCCAAAGTGCTGGAATTACAGGTGTTGAGCCACTGTGCCAGACTGTTTTGCCTGTTTTTGATCAGAATCGTTGTTGAGTTGTAGGACTTTTATATATATATGTTCTGGATATTAACCCCTTATTGGGTGTTTGGTTTGCAAATATTTTCTCTTATTACATAAATTGCCTTTTTGTTATCTTTTTTTCCCCTCTCTTTTTAAGAGACAGAGTCTTTTTCTGTTGTCCAGGTTGGAGTGCAATGACGCAGTTCTAACTTACTGTGACCTTGAACTCCTGGGCTTGAGCAGTCCTGCCTCAGTCTCTCTAGTCATTTCCTTAAAAAAAAATATTACAAAGCTTATAGGCTTCAATTTGTCTGTTTGCTAGAGAGGTTATAGAATGTTATTAGCCATTTATATTTCCCTCTTGAGATTGTTACTTGTCTACTTTTTACAGTTGGAATCTTAGTGTGTCTTGCCTTCTCATTGTTCTCCGACACCTTCCTTTTCCATGGCAAATATTTACTTTTTCTATTTTGCTTATTTTGGTTATATTGAATCTTTTAATGTTATTTTTATTAACAAAATACAGTATTAGGAGCAGATATTTTCTAGGTGATATTTCGGGGGTAATTTGCATGGCTTCGTGTGGCTTTCAGTACTTCCTTCTTTGTGTCATCTCTTTTTAGACACATAATTGGTACTAAAAATAGTGATTTCAGACAGCCTATTAATTTACATGCCTTGGCTTATAGGCATGGTGAGTGTGTTTATGTTACAGCTATACAAATAGAAATGCCAGTTTAAAAAATTATGTAAGGCTGGGTGCAGTGGCTCATGCCTATAATCCCAGCACTCTGGGAGGCTGAGGTGGGCAGATCACTTGAGATCAGGAGTTGGAGACCAGCCTGACCAACATAGCAAAACCCCATCTCTACTAAAAATACAAAATTAACTGGGCATGGTGGTGCATATCTGTAGTCCCAGCTACTCAGGAGGCTGAGGCAGGAGAACTGCTTGAACCCAAGAGGCGGAGGTTGCAGTGAGTCAAGATCATGGCACTGCACTTCAGCCTGGGCAACAGAGAGATTCTGTCTCAAAAAAGAATAAATTATATAAAATGTGTTCTTGATAAGGTTTTGGATTATGAACTTATTAACAGGATAAAATTTCACTCGTTGTATACTTAGTTTATTTGGAGGCATTGTGGTGTGGAAAAGGAGCTTATGGTCCAATCAGGAGTGTTTAAGAAATACAGATCATAGTTTATCCAACCCACTAGAATCTGTACTTGGCTAGAAATAGCATCACTAGAATAGGAGACTGCCTTACATTGCATTCCCAGCATGCAGTTCAAGTATGTATGTAGTAGGTACTTCATAAATATTTCTCGTACTGCACATGTATCAATCAAAAAGACTTATAGCATTAATAGAGTCAGATGGGTTTGGATAGAAAAGATGAAGAATTAGAGAAGGAACATGGTTTGGCAGGGAGATAGGAATATATGTTCTAAATATGCTTATGTCTTACATATAATTACTGAAAACCTGAGCTGTGAATAGAAGCCACATTGGTACTTTGGTTCTGAGGTGTGTATGTAAGAATGTGTGTGTTTACGTAGGTGGAAGACACAGTATTGGTTAAATTTTTATTCTTGAAAGGTTATTGGACATAGTGCTCAATAAATACTTCATAAACACATTTTAGATGCTGTTCTATTGAAGTTAGTTATTTACTTTTTTTTTTTTTTTTTTGAGACAGAGTCTTGCTCTGTTGCCCAGGCTGGAGTGCAGTGGTGTGATTTAGGCTCACTGCAACCTCCAACCCAAGTGATTCTTGTGCCTTAGCCTCCCAAGTAGCTGGGACTACAGGCATGCGCTAGCATGCCTGGCTAATTTTTTTTGTTAGTAGAGATGGTTAGTTTTGCCATGTTGCCCAGGCTGGTCTCAAACTCCTGAGCTCAGGCAGTCCACCTTCTTTGGCCTCTCAAAGTGCTAGAATAACAGGCGTGAGCACCTGGCCGGTTATTTACTTCTAATGTATTCTGAGCCTAGGAGACATGGATGGTCTTAGCACATTTTAGTAGTAGTTTTTTAAAAATGCATTTGAGAAGGGCAAATAGTATGTTCACAGTAGTGGAAAGTGCTTGCTACTAGTAAACCAGAATAAAAATTCTGTAAAGAGGGAAAAATGCGGGGCTGGGCACAGTGGCTCATGCCTGTAATCCCAGCACTTTGGGAGGCCGAGGCGGATAGATCACAAGGTCAGGAGTTTGAGATCAGCCTGACCAACGTGGTGAAACCTTGTCTCTACTAAAAATCCAAAAATTAGCTGGGCATGGTGGCACACACCTGTAATTGCAGCTACTCAGGAGGCTGAAGCAGGAGAATTGCCTGAACCTGGGAGTCGGAGGTTGCAGTGAGCCAAGATCCTGCCACTGCACTCCAGTCTGGGTGACAGAGTGAGACTTTGTCTCCAAAAAAAAAAAGGTAGGGGGAATGCAAACATTTTGCCTGTCTGAGCCAATTAACAAAGGGATGATCAGCCTTACATTTCAGTATGGAAGTTGGAATATTCGGTGTGGAATATGATTTTATTAGAACCCAAAATGATGATGATGATGATACCACATGACCTTTCAGAGCTCTTAATAACTTTTCTACATATTATCTTGTTTCAGTCTTTCATTGCTGCAGGGAAGTAGGACCAGTACATTTTCATTTTATATATGAGGAAACATAATCTGAATGGTCAGACGTACTCTGCTGGATGCGGAGAGTTCTACAAAAACTTTGTCCCAAATCTGTTGCCTCTAAGACAATCATCTGGAGTCCAAGAAAAATTTAAACAACTTTTTTTTTTTTTTTTTTTTTTTTTTTTTTTTTTTTTTTATATGGCGTCTCGCTCTGTCACCCAGGCTGGAGTGCAGCGGTGTGATCACAACTCACTGCAGCCCTGACCTCATGGGCACAAGCAGTCTTCTGACGTAAGCCTCCTGAGTACCTGGGACCACAGGCACACACCACCACGCCTAATTTTTTTTTATTATTTGTAAAGGCAAGGTCTTACTCTGTTGTCCAGGCTGGTTCCGAACTCCTGGGCTCAAGTGATCCTCCTGCCTCAGCCTCTCAGAGTGCTGGGATTACAGGTATGAGCCACTCCCTGATCTAAACTACATTTTCTAATCAGTTTATAGGGCTAGGAACATGTCATACTTTTTAAAGAAATATTTTCCTTCCAAATAATTGAAACAAAATTGGAACCTGAAGTGACAGAGTTTCAGCATTGCATTACAATTACTTAAGTTTTCCAGCTGGGGTTTTACTGGGTTGGTTTTAGTAATACAACTACTGTGGTTACCAGCAACAACGTTTATTGTTTTCTGTATGCCAGGTTCTGTCTAAACGCTTTTCATGTTTCATTTTTGAGAAATTTCACAACATACCCTATGAGCAGGTGCTAATAGTATCCTTGCATTACAAATGAAATAAGGCATGAAGGGACAGAGTAATAACTTTTTCAGGGGCACAGAGCTTGGTACAAACAGATCTGGGATTTTGATCTGTAATGTTTGGCTAGAGGGTATATGTCCTTACTCATCCTGTTACACCATGTAAAAGTTGCATACGATCTTCCTTTTCCTTGCAAAGGTGTTGTTCAAAAGCATAGTAGAGCTGTGGTAGAAACCCTGGAAAGGAATACCAAGCAGTGTATCTATACCAGAATCTGGCCTGCATGTCTGATCTTGTGTATCAGAACTAATTGTAAATGTTTAGGGCAGAGAATGCTGAACCTGAAGTCACATCGAGGTTCAAAATTTGGCTTCATCATTTTCTGGTTGTGAGACATTGGATAAGTCACAAAACTTCTCTGAGGCTGATAGCTCATATATGTGTGAAAGGTACAAATCTGCTGCTACTATTGGTGCTCAACAGATACTGATTTTTGAAACTGAATGTTAGATATTTCTGTAAAAGGCTAACTCATTGGGTCCCCGTTCAAACGAAACTTTTTATTTCTTTAGAGACAAGAGTGATAGGATGCCTGCTCTCAGGCTCATAGGCCAGTCTGGAGAAAAAAACATACAGCTAGGCTACCATAGCAGAATGGATGTTGTGAGGAGTTGATAACCGTGACTGAGGAGGAGGTGAGAACCCTGGCAAGGGTCTTCAGAAAAGAGTTCCCAAAGTAGGTGACCTTTGAACTTGGAAAGCGCTATAGACTGAACGTTTACATCCCCCCACCCCCTATTATCCAACACTCCAGCCGTGGTAGATAATGCTGAAAGATTTGGGTTCCGTGGATGGCGAGGGGTGGAGTTGCGGAGAATTGGGGTGGGGTTGAAGAGGGGTAGGGTGGGGCAGAGCAGATTGGGAGGGCTGGTGCAATGGATGTCAGGCCTGTGGGAATAGGGGAATGGTAAAAGAAGGCAACCGGAAAGGGAGACTCTTCAGAGAAGTCATGGGTGTTTTAAAGGGGACTTTGGATTAAGTGATGGATTAATTTGGATTAATTAGTTTAATGAAATTTGGATTAATATGCTTGGCTATGTGGAATGTGTTTAGTTCCTTAGCAGAGAGGAACTTGTTTGGTATTTGCGTGTGTTTGTAAAATGAGAGCAGAAGCCAGAGGCAAGGGAGAATAACTGGATTTGCTATGCCTGTGGATGCCACTGGTTTTAGTTAAGATGCTTTTAATGCAAAATTTATTTTAATAGTGATATCATAGAGTTTGGCCTTCAAGAAACTCAAGTCTGTAAGCAATAATTCGCTTTAATGTGTAAGAGCCTTACAGAGAATAAGAGCGTATTAAGTATTTGCAGAATGAAAGTATTATGCTTTCCCTGGGTGGTATGATAGCCAGAGAAGCAGTGTAGTCTAGAGGTGACATTTGAGTGAAATTGTGGTAACGTTGTGATTTTAGAATTTTAACCAGTGATTTCTAAGGGCCAACCTGAAGTTGTGACTGCTTGCTTTCATCTTGCAGTGTCTTGGCTATGGGACTCATTTGTGCAGCTTCTGGATTTGTTAACTATTCTCACTCAGGTTCTCTTGAGCAGTGATTTTCATTCCAGAACTGCAGTTCCCCAACCTTTTACTTCAGGTCATTGTTGAAGGGGAAACCTGTCTGCCAAGCCTGCCTCTCATGGTGACTTTATAATGGATTGACACTGCTGATTGTGTCAGAGATTCATTGAAAATTCTGACTGATAGTAAAGAGAACTTGGCAGATTTTTCTTGGTTTAAGAGTTTTATTTTTCCCAGGATTACCATCCTTTCCCGAACTTACTTCCTTTTTTTTTTTTTTTTTTTTTGTAGCATGCAAGAGGGGCCTCTGGTTCCAAGAGCCCTGTCTTCCCCTGGGTTGGGCTCTTGCTAGGGCTGTGGTCACTGGTCACTGCAGATGACATGCTTTTGACTGGATTATTAATTTCATCATGATGGCTATAGATATTAAATTTGAAAAGTAGTGATGAAGCAGCCAGCTTTTCAAAGTGTACTTTATGAATTCCTTCCAACCCAAAGTAGAGCAGGACCCTCAAGTCACTGGTTAGACTTGTTATTATTAAATAATCAGTTCAATTTTGGCAAAGAGCAGTCTCCCTTTCTGGTTGCCTTCCTTTACCATTCCCCTATTCCCGCCAGCCTGGAATCCGTTGTACGGGCCCTCCCATTCTCTTCCACCCCACCCTACTATTCTTCAACCCTACCCCAGTTCTCCTCCACTCCCCCCCAATCCGTGGAGCCCAAATCTCTCAGCATTACCCACCACTGCTCCTTATCACCAAATCTAGTGTCTACTCTTCTCTCTCAGTCTACCCCACAGCCTTTGAAAGTCCAACACTCTATTTCTTAATTTGTGTCTTCCTTTCCCCACTGAGATGTTCATATTTCATGTTCTTTTCTCCTTGTGCTCTATTCTTTTCCTGGGCCATCTAAACAGCTTAATAGCTTCAGATCTCACACATCCTCAGGTGTCCCAAACCTTGATCTCCTGCTCAGCTCTTTCTCTTAGGAATCCATGTCACTCCTGAATCTACCCACATCGACATCCCACAAGGACTTGGTAATGGTTTTACAGTGTGTGTTCACACATTCACTGATATTCCTTCCTCCAAAAGGTGTTATTTTCTTTTTGAGATGAAGTTTCACTCTTGTTGCCCAGGCTGAAGTATGTGATCTTGGATCACTGTAACCTCCACATCTCAGGTTCAAGCGATTTTCCTGCCTTAGCCTCCCAAGTAGCTGGGATTACAGGCGCCCGCCATCATGCCTGGCTAATTTTTTTTTTCTTTGTAGTAGAGTCAGGGTTTCACCATGTTGGCCAGGCTGGCTAAGAACTCCTGACCTCAGATTATCTGCCTGTCTCAGCTTCCCAAGGTGTTGGGATTACAGGTGTGAGCCACCGTGCCTGACCCAAAAGGTGTTCTAATTCCCCTCTCCTTGAATATGGGCTGGCCTTTGTGACACACTTCTAACTAATAGAATGATACAGAAGTGACACCCTGTGACTTCCAAAGCTAGGCCATAAAAAGCCACACGAGGGCTTGTGCTGCCTCTCTTGGAACTCCTGCCTTGAGAGCCCTGGGCTAACATGTAAGAAGCCTGGAAACCCCGAAGCTGCACGCCGGAGACCAGACAGACAGAGGCAGGTGCCAGGAAACCTCAGTTCCTGGGTCTTCTTAGTGTCAGTAGCTCCTCATATGAGTGGGTGCACCTTCAGATACCCTTAGCCTTAATCTTCAAGCCCCCGCAGTGGAGGGGGAGTGGAGCAGAGAGTAGCTATTCCCACCAAGCCATGCCCAAACTGCAGTACTGTGACCATAATAAATGCTGTTGTTTTAAACCATTAAGTTCTGGGGGTAGCTTGTTATACAGCATTGAAAAACTGGAACAGACCTTAAATACGATGTACCCCCCCAAACAGATGCCTCATCTCCATCTCTTCATTCGCTCCTCTTTCCATTTTTTCTCTCAGTAACTTCTCCATTCAATCCGAAAGCTTTTCTCTAGTCTTCTTTTTCCTCAGATGACTCGAGTTCCCCTTCACTGCTCAACATCTGACTATTCCAACCCAAGGGTCTTGGAGAAATCTAGTACCCACACCCTGTGACACCCCCTGCCTGGTTTCAGGATTCATAAATGCCTTTTTGCCCTCTTATACCTCTGCATTCTTGCACATCCTGAATCTTCTTTGTAAATTTCCTTCCTTATCATTCTCTATTCGCTCACCACCTCAAATCACTGGAATAGGGAGGCCCAAGAAGAGGGAGAGAGATGGAGAAACGGCCTGTCAGTAGAGCAGTCAGAACACACACAACATTTATTGATTAAATTTGCTGTTTTATGTGAGCATGGTTCATGGTGCATCAAAACAATTACAGTAGTAACATCAGGCCGGGAACAGTTGTTTACGCCTATAATCCTAGCTACTTGGGAGGCTGAGGCAGGAGGATTGCTTGAGCCTGGGAAGTGGAGGTTGTAGTGAGCCGAGACTGTGCCACTGCACTCCAACCTGGGTGACAGAGAGACCCTGTCTAAAAAAAAAACAAAAACAAAAACAAAAAAAACCCCAAAAAACCAATTACAATAGTAGCATCAAAGGTATTTCATCATAGATCATTGTATACATAATTTATTTATGATTAATATCTTTTATTATATTTTGTTATGCAGGAATAATAGGAAAAAAACCCTGAAATGGATTTTGTTTATTAGTTAATTTCATTGCTACTTGAAAGCTAATTTAGAGTTTTTTTTTTATGGCATGTATGTCATAATGCAAAGCATAGAAGAAACATTGTGAATTATTAATTGAGAATTTAACAAATTATGCTTTATTAGTTTAGCAATGCGAGTTTCTCTGTGTGAATTTTGGGCCAAGGAGAAACATACAGAAGCCATAGCAGCTTTCCCTTTTCTTGGTTCAAAGGTGTTATAATTTAAAAACTTATTAGAAGATGAAGAGGACATTTTATTTTCTTTCTCAAAGGGAGAGGGAAGCACACGGTGAGTCAATTGCAATTCAAATCCGGTGCCATTCCAGGATGTAGACCTCTGTCGTATTGTCATGTCCACCTTGGACGTTGCTCACATTGGCCACCAGCAAAGGTTCGACTACTGAGAGCCTCACATCCGTGCAGAGCTCAGGGTGGCTGCGGGCTGGACCTGCTTCTTCTACAGGAGTCCTGGGAGCCCTCCTGATACTCCCCACGGGGGACAATAGGGCCCCTGGCTTCTCTGTCTCTCTTGCTTCTCCTGACCAAGTTGCCTACCCATGCAGTCACCCTTTAGCTTTTGACAATAATATGTACTTTTTTAGAATGCTTAAGGTGTGTTCATTTTCCTACCAGCATTCCTACCTCGTAGCCTTATTTTGTGTGCTGAACAAAAGGAAGATGTGAGTGTGCCCTTCACAGTGGGGCAGGTTCTGCTCATCCTTTTTGTAGAGGTTGGAAAAGGTGAGTAAAAGGACGCAGAGGAAGAGATGGGTATGGTTTGGGCCTTTCTGGTATTGGAAGAGTTTGAGATTCTTAGTTGTTTTCAATCATAGTTGATACTGTGTGGAAAGGAAGATATTTTATTTGGCAATGATACTAACATTGAAAGAGTGTTTCCTAGGGCCTGGCTCCTGCCAAGCACCTGTGGGCAGCAAATGCCCTATTTGTCCCTCACATGAGCCCTGGGCAGATGTATTTTCCTTTTCCTGTTTTACTGATGAGGGAGTTTAAACTTTAGGGAGATTAAGGAACTCCCTAACATCATAGAGTTTATTGCCAATATTTTGCTGCTTCTCTACAATATAGAGAGATCTTATCTTAAATAAGTTTGTCACAGATGTAAATTTGCCAAAATGGAGGTGATTTATGTAATAATACCAAGTCTCAAATGTTGGGGTTTTAGCTTTGAATCATTAACCTCTAGTAGAATGTTATGACGCCAGTGTAGCCAAAAAAGAAAAATAAAAGAGAAGAAGTCTTGCTTTTGCTGATTTTTAAAAGTGCCTGAACCTAGGAGGAGAGAAGGCAATAGCAAGATGTGGAAAGTGCTGTAAAGGAAGCATTCTGCTCACCCCTGTCCAGCCTTCTTGAGGGATCATTGCTCCCTTTGAGGAAATCGTTTTTCCTACCAAGGCAGTACGCTCCGCTTCTTCCGAGGGAAGCCAACGGGCAGCCCACTGTGCAGAACCGATGTCTTGGAAACAACTGTGGCACCATTAACTTCCTTCGGTTCCTGGAGCATTGCAGTCAAAAGCAGCTGTACTTAATGTAGTTCGTGTTTTCCTGTGCTTGAATAATGCTTTATCGTTTTCTGTGTAAGTTATGCATAACCTTAGTGGAGAAACGTGTGAAAGCATAGAAGTAAGATATTTCTTTGTAATTTAAAAAAACCCCTAGTAACCTGAGTACTCTCCTCCCACATTCGTTAGGGTAAGAGTCTTCTTTTATGTAGTATACATATAAATTCAGGTTCAAATATGCTGTTGGAAACATAAAAACATTCTAATGAAGGTAAAAACTAATTTTATTCACGAATGTTTTTGTGTACCCTCCGTTCCTCCCTCCCCGCCTCATGTTTCTCCCTCCCGGCCTCACGTTCCTCCTCAAGTTGATACTCAGGTTCTTAATCTGTCACAAGCATTTACTTGCCATATAGGTTGTCTTTGGCAGGCTTGTCAGTTTCGTTAGTTTGAGTGAAACCTGAGACATGCTTGTGCCTGACACCTCTTTTTAAAATTTTTTTTTGAGGCAAGTCTCATGCTTTCTCCCAGGCTGTAGTGAAGTGGCGCAATCTCAGCTACTGCCAACTCTGCCCCCGGAATCAAGCGTTTCTCTTGCCTTAGCCTCCCCAGTAGCTGGGCTTATAGGTGCCCACCACCATGCCCCGCTAATTTTTGTGTTTTTAGTAGAGACAGGGTTTTGCTCTGTTGGCCAGGCTGGTCTCAGACTCCTGACTTCAGGTGATCCACCCGCGTCTCAGCCTTCCAATCCTAGGATTACAGGCGTGAACCACCACGCCTGGCTGCCTGACATCTTTCCTGCGATAAATCTTTTGTAGAGCTGGACTCACCAGTTATAGTTTTGGATATTAAATGTAGTGGGTATTTGTTGTTGTTGTTGTTAGAAATGAGTGTTGAGGAGGAAGGGTGTTTTCACCACAGTATTTCACACCTCCTTTGGTGCTGCAGGTGGAGTTTGCTTCTGCCCATGTGATTCTGTCAGTTACTATAGAGGGCTGGCCTTGCTTCTCCATCCTCCTGCTGAGGATATGGCTGGCCTCTCTCTCAGGTCAGCGCCCTACCTCTGGGTAGGAAAAGGTATTCAAGATTCATCTCCTGCTCCTGGGGTGGGGGGCATGAAAAGCAGGTCTGATCTTCTTCCTTTCTCGAGCTGTTACTGGCTATTCAGAGAAGTCTGTTCTCGAAGGTGCATCTAAATCCTGGGTGTTGCCTTTCTAAGGCCTTGCAGTATTCTATTTTTGAAGTGATAGGGAGGTGTAGGGCTCTTGTTTATGTTGAAAGCTGCTTACCAGGAAGTACTTAGGTCACTTCTGACAGAAATCAACGTAAGTGCAATTAACATCCACTGACTTGCTTTTAACTTAGTTTGCTTCCTAATTCATTTAGCAATGGATATACTGTACTACAAAGTGACCTTGTAATATATCTTACACCTGTCAAAGGACAAAATCACAACAAATTTAGTTATAGATCTAATTGGTATTTATTCATAATTTGGGAAGCAGGCAGCCTCCATTCTGTAAAAGAGACTGAGAGCTCCCACTGGACAATGTCAGAACAGTTCCTTTTATAAAGGAACAAGGAAACAAGGAAACAGAACAACAGAAAAACAAGCGGATTGATTAACAAGAAGTTACTTCAGGTTACTTTTATGTAAGGCTTAAAGCAGAAGAGACTTTCTTGTTATGCTGATTCTGGTAGACTGGAATCTCCTGTTTCCAGAAAAAAAAAAACTTGTCTTTTTTGAGGATCTGCTGCTGCTTTAAAGTTTCAGAGTTTTAATATGATTATGTGGCGGTTAGCATGAGTGACTCTGGCTTGGTCTGGCTGTTGGAGCCTAGTGCAGAAGCTTAGTCCAAAAACAGTGGCCTCCCATAATTTTTGTTTAATATACTTTAAAAATCACTTTGGCTGTTCAAGTTTTAAGCCTATTCTTTTTAGAGGTAAAGTATACTTTTGTTATTTCTCTATCTCATTGTTATAGTCTATTCTCACACTGATAATAAAGACCTATCAGAGACTGGGTAATATATAAACACAAGATGTTTAGTTGACTTACACATCCACATGGCTGGGGAAGCCTCACAATCACGGCAGAAGGTAAATGAGAAGCTAAGTCATGTCTTACATGGTGACAGGCAGGAGAGAGCGTGTGCAGGGGAACTCCCCTTTATAAAACCGTCAGATCTCGTGAGACTTATTCACTGTCACGAGAACAGCACAAGAAAGACCTGCCCTCATGACTCAATTACCTCCCACCAGATCCCTCCCATGACATGTGGGAATTATGGGAGCTATAATTCAAGATGATATTTGGGGGGGGACACAGCCAAACCATACCATTCTTTTCCTGCCCCCCCCAAATCTCATGTCCTCACACTGTGAAGCCAAATGTGCCTTCCAACAGAAACCCAAAGTCTTATTTCAGCATTAACTCAAAAGTCCGCAGTCTGAAGTCTCATCTGAGACAAGGCAAGTCCCTTACACCTATAAGCCTGTAAAATCGAAAGCAAGTTAGTTACTTCCTAGTTACAATGGGGATACAGGCATTGGGTAAATACTGCCATTCCAAATGGGAGAAATTGACCAAAACAAAGCGACTACAGGCCCCATGCAAGTCCAAAATCCAGCAGGGCAGTCAGATCTTAAAGCTTCGAAGTGATCTCCTTTGACTCCATGTCTCACATCCAGGTCACGCTGATGCAAGAGGTGGGTTCCCATGGTCTTGGGCAGCTCCACCCTTGTGGCTTTGCAGGTACAGCCTCCCTCCCAGCTGCTTTCACAGGCTGGTGTTGATTGTCTGTGGCTTTTCCAGGTGCACAGTGCAAGCTGTTGGTGGATCTACCATTTTGGGGTCTGGAGGATGATGGCTGTCTTCTCACAGCTCCACTAGTCAGTGTCCCAGTGGGGGCTCTGATGGGGGTTCCAACCCCACATTTCCCTTCTGCCCTGCCCTAGCAGAGGTTCTCCATGAGGGTCCTGCCCCTGCAGCTAACATCTGCCTGGACATCCAGGCATTTCCATACATCCTCTGAAATCTAGGTGCAGGTTCCCAAACTGCAGTACTTGACTTCTGTGCACCCATAGGCTCAATACCACGTGGAAGCTGTCAAGGCTTGAGGCTTGCATCCTCTGAAGCCATGACCTGAGCTGTGCCTTGGCCCTTTTTAGCCATGACTGGAACAGCTGGGACACACGGCACGAGGTCCCCAGGTTGCACATAGCAGGGGCTGGACCTGGCCCAGGAAACCATTTTTCCCTTCTAGGCCTCGAGGCCTGTGATGAGAGAGGCTGCTGTGAGGGTTTCTGACATTCCCAGGAGACATTTTCCTCATTGTCTTTACATTTGTCTCCTCTTTATTTATACAAATTTCTGCAGCCAGCTTGACTTTCTGCCCAGAAAATGGATTTTTCTTTTCTACTGCAAGTTTTCCAAACTTTTATGCTTTACTTCCTCTTGAATGCTTTGCCACTTAGAAATTTCTTCTGTGAGATACCCCAAATCATCTCTCTCAAGTTCAAAGTTCTACCATTATCTCTAGCACAGGGGCAAAAAGCCACCAGTCTCTTTGCTAAAGCACAACAAGAGTCATCTTTGCTCCAGTTCCCAACAAGTTCCTCACCTCCATCTGAAACCGTGTCAGCCTGGACTTTATTGTCCATATCACTATCAGCATTTTTATTAAAGGCATTCAACAAACTTTCCCACATTTTCCTATCTTCTTCTGAGCCCTCCAAACTGTTCTGGCCTCTTTTACCCAGTTCCAAAGTTGCTTCCACATTTTTGGGTATCTTTACAGCAGTGCCAATTTACTCTATTAGTCTGTTCTCACACTTCTAATAAAGACATAACTGAGACTGAGTAATTTTTAAAGGAAAGAGGCTTAACTAACTCATAGTTCCACGTGGCTGGGGAGTCCTCACAATTATGGTGGAAGGCAAATGAGGAGCAAAGTCATGTCTTTCATGGTGACAGGCAAGGATAGCATGTGCAGGGGAACTGCCCTTATAAAACCTTTATAAAACCATCAGATCTCATGACACTTACTGCCACAAGAACAGCATTGGAAAGACCCACCCACATGATTTAATTACCTCCCACTGGGTCCCTTCCACAACATATGGGAATTATGGGAGCTACAGTTCAATATGAGATTTGGGTGGGGACACAGCCAAACTGTATCACCCATGTAGTGGCAAATTTTTCTTTGTTTAATAATTGGATATTTCTTTTATATGAGGTTATGGCAACACTTTTTGCTTCCTCTTCTCTGGGTAAAGAACTTAAGCTTCTTAATGGATATAGCTACAATTTGACCTTTTTAAAGGAGGAAAAAAAATAGGCTGAATAGTGGGTGGTGAGCAGAACTGTGTTTGCTTTCAGGTTAAAAAAAGAAACTATTTTTCTCTATACAATGGAGAAACATGGCCTAGAAAGTTGAATGGCATACAGCTGTTTCTTTGTAGTTTTTCAGTAACTTGGTGGGCTTTTGCTTGTATCAAAATGTAAGTGGGTTATGATGACCTCCCAGAATCCAAGAGAATAAAGCTTGAAATTGGAGTAACTGATGTTTTCTAAACCCCACAGTGAAAATGTGCTTTTATTTAGCATTTTCTTGTCAGTGAAATCTGAAGAGGGGTTGTTACAGAGAGCAAAACTTTTACTTGATCTTTTATCAGAAAGTTAAAGAATATCTAGGCTGTTTTAGATACTGGCTTTTAAAACTGTTGTACGATATATGTCAAGGGTGATGCCACACATTGTTGACAAAATCGACTAAAATCTCACTTAAAAACAATTGAGGGCCGGGTGCAGTGGCTCTTGCATGTAATCCCAGCACTTTGGGGGGCCAAGGCAGGAGGATTGCTTGATCCTAAGAGTTTAAGACCAGCCTGGGCCACATAGGGGGAGATTCTATGTGTACATACACACACACAAAATTAACCAGGCATGGTGGTGCACGTGTAATCTCAGCTATTTAGGAGGCTGAGGTGGAGGCGTCGGTGAGCTGTGATGGTGCCACTGTATTCCAGCCTGGGTGAGAGAATGAGACCCTGTCTCAAAAAAAAAAAAAAAAAAAAAAAAAAGAAGTGGAAAATTTGTAAGTTTTAATAAAATACTACCTACTTTTTAGCTCTGGTTTGGGACATGACATAACAATAGTAGGGAGATTAATAAGGTTACCTCTTATGGCAATCTCTCAACTGAAAATTGGGCATAGTTATCTTATTTTTAGATTTATAGATTTCTATAAACCTTATTTTAAAGTGAGTTCCTGACTACTCTTGCAGTGTTTATTATCTTCACAAGCATTGTCAGTAATTGTTGATTTCACTTCTGATTATGAAGTTAATGGAAAATAAAAAGTAAAGGAGTGTGTGTGTGTGTGTGTGTGTGTGCATGTGCGTGCACGCACATTTTCCAGGCCCCACTGTCTTGAAGAGGCTTAATTAGGGTTAGATTATAGTGGCTAGAGGGCCTCAGTAAGGTTTGTTCCATTGGTCTCAGAGCTCCCTTTCTGGTCGCCTTTGCCTACTGCCCTGCTCAACAACTCCTGCAAATGTAAGGATGATTGGGGGCTGGGAGCTGGGGTGGCCACTGCTGCCACATGTAGTGCTAAAGAATCAGGCCGGGCGCAGTGGCTCATACCTGTAATCCCAGCACTTTGAGAGGCCGAGGCAGGTGGATCACAAGGTCAAGAGATCGAGACCATCCTGGTCAACATGGTGAAACCCCGTCTCTACTAAAAATACAAACAATTACTTGGGCATGGTGGCGCGTGCCTGTAATCCCAGCTACTCAGGAGGCTGAGGCAGGAGAATTGCCTGAACCCAGGAGGCGGAGGGTGCGGTGAGCCGAGACCATGCCGTTGCACTCCAGCCTGAGTAGTAACAAGAGCAAAACTCCGTCTCAAAAAAAAAAAAAAAAAAAAAAAAAAAAAAAAAAAAAAAAAGAATCGACAAATGAGGACAACAAAAGACTACGTAGAAAGTCTGGCTTTCCCAAACAAGGCCCTCATTGTTCTTTTTCATCCTTTGGTAGCTAGCTGTCCTTCCTACTAGTGCTGACTGTCATGTACTCTCTTTCCGCAGGAGTCACCAGTAAGACCAGCCAAACTCTGTTGAGAGCTTTGGAGTACAATTCTGACTGGATGTGTTTTTTTGTGCTTTTTGTGACCCACAGTGTTTCAGCAGCTCTTAAGGATCCTGATTCTCGCATTCCATCAGTGAGGTCCCCATTTCCTTTGCTGAGATGCATGGTTAACCATTTCCGCAGGCTCTTCCCTAGCACCTGCAGTGTCGTAAAAAAGGTACTTTTAACTTCCAGGAGCAACGCATGAACACAAGAGTATAGATAAAGATAGATGAGAGTATAGGCAGAGAGTTGTGCAGGGACCTCATTTGATGCAAGTTTGGCCAACCTTTTCTTAGAGATTTTTATGCCTGCTCATGTAGGCTAGTGGTTCTCAGCCTTGTTAAAACAAGACCTCACACCCTCAGAGGGCTTGTTAAAACACACTGCTGACCCCACCCGCAGAGTTCTGGTTCAGTAGGTCTGCGGTGAGGCCTGAGAATTTGCATTTTTAGCAGGTTCATAGGTGATGCTGATGCTGCTGGTTCACGGACGACATTTGGGAATGCTATATAGAATGGGATTTTTGTGGGTGCCTTTTAAAAACTCAAATGCTGTCATACTGTGTTTCTGTGTTCTTCATCAGCTCCATGTCATGGAGCTCTTTCTGTAGTAGTACACATTGATCACTTCTTTAATTTTAACTGCTGCATAGCATACCATGGTTTAAATCCGCCTTAATTCTATTAATAGATATTTGGTTATTTCCAGTATTTTTTGTTAACTATTATAAATAAATCCTGCATTGAACATCTTTGTTTATTCCTGCGTTATGCAGGCCATGTTTGTCTAGGGTAATACGGAGGAATGAAATTGCTGAACATGTGCATTTGTTGTTATAGTTCTGTTTTAGTAGATAATGGCATCATCACTCAATGATGCTCACCACATTAATGCCCAGCCTTGGGTAGTTTGTCTTATTCTCTGGCTAAGTTGAGGCTAACCCAGAGTTGCTAGGAAAATCGTAAATGTGCTTACTAGACTTTTTATAAATTGAACCTGAAATGGGCTTTGGGCTGCTAGCCAATTTTTCTTTTTAGTTATTTTTTTTTTAAATTGAAAAGCATTTATTCAAGAAAAACTACTGAATCTCAGTAAAAACAGTGGGATCTTTTTCTAAGTCTTTTGTAGGCTACCTAAAAGCAATGATAGTCATGTGTTTCTTTTCCCCCACCAGCACACCTGATGAATAAGAATTGCCCTTGGCAACAGTGACTCACTTAGGTGACCATCCAGGGGCTATACGTCCAAGTATATTTTTTAACATGACTTTGGTGCTAGACTCTTCCAATCTGGATGCTCTTACCTCGTGTTAGTTTCCATGTATGGATAGCCAAATACAGCATTCTTTGTTCACTCTACCTTCTAAACCAGTTTGTCCTGTTTCGGTTCTGGGCAGTGGTGTGTTAGGCGAGTTGGGCTGCAGGCAGGGGAAATGGGTGTTACGTCCTAGCATTACCCTTTTTAATTTTTTGGAATTCATGGAATGGTAAAATTAAAATTGGGTGGGGGAGAACTCACACTGAGTTGTCCACTCCTTGTTGGGCTAAGTCATTAAAATTAACTAACAAAAAAACCACCATGTTTTTTTTAACACTCTTCTTGCCATCCAAAAAATCAGGAAAAACATTTTAAAATAAAGGGTGTTACTTTTTAGTTTCAGGAACATTGTGGGTTTTTTTCCCTCCTTTTGTCTCAGGCAAGTGAAAATGCTCCTATGTCTAGAGTTGCCCTAGGTTGTAGAGAAACTGAGTCATTTCTTGAATAAAAGATTTGATGTCTGTATTACATTTTCCTAATTAGTTTCCTATTAGCTTGCCCTACTCCTGATGATGTTCCTCTCTAATAGTAACTTCTGGGGCACGAGATGGGCCTGGAATGTGCAGCACTCCTGAAAGAAGAAAAATTCGTATGATTCTTACAGTCACCAATTCCCATTCCCTGAACACCTGCTGTGTGCCCAGCACTGAGCTGAGTCCTGAGTACAGAGAAGTAGGGGAAGGTGTTTTTGCATTTCAGCTGCTTCTTCATAGTTCAGCTTCTTCAGTGGCACGTAGGCAACTTTCCCATGAAAATGTGTTCAACCTTTTGTGTTGCAGCTGCTGTGCCAGCTCAAAGATCACTTGCCATCCAAATCTTCACATAGATTCATCATTTCTGGCCACATGCTGGGCTTAAACAAGATTACTGTTATATCCTTGAGCCTCCTGGGAGAATCTGCTTTTCACTTAGCTGTTCATGCAGGGCAGAGTAAAGCAAAGAAATTCTTTCTCTTGTAAGGAAACTTTGATATTTGTACCTACTTCTGTGCTTCTGCTTTGGGATGTGAAAATACTCTACTAAATGGCAACAACATTTGCACCAATTTTTAACACCAGTGCTTCCCAGATAAAGAGTGACTCTCCAGGAGTTCTTCAGCTGAGCCTGAGTTAGTTGTTCATTTTGAACCTCATGTGGTGTGTATAAATGAATTAAAAAATAACCCACAGAGTAACTCATTATAATTTTAATTCTTTCCACACACCAAGATACAAGGGCATATTAGGCTTTAAATAGATACTGTGCTTATTAGATTTTTTTTTTTCTGGCTTATTACTAACTGGACAAGGTGCTACAGGGAATGAGATGACCTAAAAATTTAGACAATCTTTAAGTTTGGTCAAAATGCACACCGAATGCCCTGTAAAAAATGCACATGAGAAGCTATGTCAAGGAGACAGTCCACCCCCTGCCCACACCAAAGAACTGTCTGTGGTTTCCCTTCTGGGTGTATTTCAGTGACTCTAATAGAAAAGGTGTTTTTGAAAGAGGGATGGGGGCTGTGAGTTGTATGTGCCACCCATGAACTTCCCCAAGAAGACCATTATTCAGAAATCTAATAAATATTTAATGTAAGAGGAGGCATCTATCTGAAATCTTTCGTAGCGCTGTAGGGCTTGCTGTAGTTGCTATGGAGAGGTGGGTGCTGGTTCAGCTGTGTGACAAAGACTGGCCCTTCAGGAACAGGAGCAGGATCGAAAGGTCATATAACCTCAGCTGGAAGGGCCCAGTTGGTTTTGATGAGTATTGATCAGTTTCTTTATGAGATCTTCCATATTGTGTGTAACGTTTTTAATTGTTCAGTGTTTTCTTAGGCACTATTTTATTTTGTTAAAATTTGGCTTCTAATTGCAAAATCCTAGCCTTGTATGTTGGTAATATTAAAATCTAATTTACATATTAATTGCAACATTATCATGATATTCTTCGTAGTAGGAAAAAGAACAAAATATTATGATATACATAATATCACAAAACATTACACAAATTTTTCCTGACAGAGATTGCTTTCATTTGAAGAAGATAAAAGCTCTGGTAGATTCTGATTATACCTTCAACATTTTTAGAAGCCGATTACAAAAATTTGTCATATAAAATTAAAATTTTGGTTGTATAAGAGGTATCTTGTGGGGAAACAAATGTAAATTTTGGAATATTTCACATGGATTTCACCTTACAGATTCACCAACAGATGAACTAATGTGGCTTTTGTGATTGTTTAAAATGTTAATCTTTATATTTCATGAACATTACAAGAACCTAAATGGAATTTTTCTGAAAAGTGTTTTGCATCTTTGTCTGCTTTGATGTTTAATATGGTGGGATATACTAGAATCTTAATAAATGTTTAGCTTCCTGTTGAAATGGAACTGCCAAATCATTAGTAAGTTTTTCATTGTTTTTACTTTCTTTCTTTCTTTCTTTTTTTTTTTTTTTTTTTGAGATGAAGTATCACTCTGTTATCCAGGCTGGAGTGCTCTGGCAGGATCTTGGCTCACTGCAGCCTCCACCTCCCAAGTTCAAGAAATTCTCCTGCCTCAGTGTCCTGACTAGCTGGGATTATAGACACACACCACCATGCCCAGCTAATATTTTTTTGTATTTTTAGTAGAGACAGAGTCTCACCATGTTGGCCAGGCTGGTCTCGAACTCCTGACCTCAGGTGATTCGCCCACCTCGGCCTCCCAAAGTGCTGGGATTACAGGTGAGAGCCACCATGCCCAGCCTGTTTCTACTTTCTTAATTACCTGAGTTAGGGTTATGCAATACTAAGTTCTAGAAATGATAATTTTTGGTTGATTGATTGGTTGGTTGCTTTTAAAGTGATGGACATTTTGCTAAACTATGAAGCTTAAAAAACGAAAGAAATGAGTCCGTGGCTCCTGCACATAAGGAAGGTGTACATAGGTAGTGGATGCTAGCGTGTAAGTTAGCTACAGTAAGCTATTCATATATAGGGTGATGCTGTGTATAATTAGCTCACTGTGGGTGGCTTCCTGCCAAGTTTTAATGAGTTTTGGTCAAAGAGAAATGTATGTCCCAAAGGAGCCAGACTTTTAATTGGGGTTATGCATAAGTCTATCAGCGAAGTGAGGTAAAGCGTTTTCAACCCCGGAGCCTCATTTGGAATTGGTAGCAGTAAAGGCAAATGGAAATGACTTGACTCTGGGTCCTCATGTTAGCGTTTAGACCATCCCATTCTGGATACAACTTTTGGAAGGCTGGCTCCAGAGAGGGGAAAGAAGTGAATGATTTGACAGGCATCATTCTTGGTGTTATATACAAACTCCTAGATTGATCGCATTTCATCTTTTCAACAGCTGCCTTAATACGTGGTAGTAATTTTCAGATGGGAGCTGTGAGAGTCCACAAAGTAGGTACTTTCCTCCTTGTTCATGTGGTTCATAGTGGAGTCAAGATACAAACCCCACCTATTCATGCTCTGTGACTGTGACCACCAGCTGCTTGAAGACATGGCAGCTCACTTGGAGGGTGTTGCTCTGCTGGTTGGTGAACTACCTACCTTTACCTCACTTCCCCTGAGTGTGTGCACCCTTGTGTGCACATAAGGATATACATGAATGTGTGTGCAAGGTCCTAGCTCTTGCTGGATTCTGGTCACAACAGTCAGCAGTGTCATCAAGGCAGAGTTTCTATAGATGGTTCCTTCTTCCCTATTCTCTTTTAATGGGATTGTAAGGGAA
The DNA here is from genome assembly GCF_048565385.1 of Saimiri boliviensis. Classification (NCBI taxonomy): domain Eukaryota; kingdom Metazoa; phylum Chordata; class Mammalia; order Primates; family Cebidae; genus Saimiri; species Saimiri boliviensis. The sequence goes on from NC_133463.1 coordinate 45,366,731, forward strand.
AGTATAGGGCAGGGAAGGGAAGGTTGAGTTTTGCCCAGGACCAGTCTGATTGTGCCTTTTCTTTTCTTTTCCTTTTTTTTTTTTTTTTTTTTGAGAAAGAGTCTTACTCTGTCACCCAGGATGGAGTGCAGTGGCATGATCTCTGCTCACTGCAACCTCCATCTCAGGGGTTCAAGCAATTCTTGTGCCTCAGCCTCCTGAGTTGCTGAGACTGCAGGTGAATGCCACCACACTTGGCTCATTTTTGTACTTTTGATAGAGACAGGGTTTCGCTTTGTTGGCCAGGCTGGTCTCAAACTCCTGGCCTCCCAAAGTGCTGGGATTAAAGGCATGAGCCACTGCACCCAGCCTGCTTGTACTTTTTCTCTTCCCCTTTTCTCTGACCCGCTTCATTTTCCAGATATGGTCCTTGCCAAGAGAAGAACTCTCCACAGTTAATCGAGCCTTTATTACTGTGGACCAGCCCAACTTTAACTTTATGTCCAACAGTATCACTTCCCAGTTTTTCCTGTACACAGCTGTGGGGTGGATGAGACTCCCTGATATGACTAGGCTAATTGCTCTCAATGAGAAGATATAAACCCGATTTGTGCCTTAGGGAGCTCATGGTTAGTGCAGGATGCGGGCGTATGAACCTTAATTGCAAAACATAACAGAATAACAGCACTGTTAGAGATGACCCATGGAGTTTACGAGAAAGACATGATTCTGGTGAGTGAGATTCCAAAGCATTTTTGTAAAAGACCAGCCACCGTCCTTGGATCTCATGAGAATTTTGATAGATAGGCCCAGGGAAGAACATTCCAGATAAAGGTGGTATGGCTATTATCTTAGTATCTGTTGCTACATATTATCCCCCAAATTAGCAGCTTAGTTAAAAAACAAAACAAAACATTGTCTCCCAGTTTCTGCAGGTCAGGAATCTGGGGCTGGTTGGCAAAGTGGTTCTGGCTCTGGGTCTTCCACGAGGTCTCAGTATTGCTGTCAGCTGGAGCATCTCAGGGCTGGAGGATCTGCTTCCAAGCTCAACTTGGGTAGTCGTTGGCAACAGGTGCCAGTTCCTCACCCCAGGGACCTCTCCATGAGGCCGCACATGACATAGCTTCCCTCGAAGCAAATGATGCAAGAGAAAGAGAACCCAAGAGCTGTATTATTCTGTTGGTCACATGGACCAACCCTGGTTACATGTGGAGGGGACCTACACAGAGATGTGAATGCCAGTGATATTGGGGGCCATAGAGATGACCCCCACTATGTAATGAGTGAGAAAAGGTACGGGGCTTCTATAGCTGGAATTTAGGGGGTTAGGAGTGATGTCTGGGAGGTGATGCTGATGTGTCGTGAATTCTGTGGAGTATGAATATGATGTGGGATTAGCCTCCAGATGGCTTAGTCTGCTAGTGGAGTTACATTTTGTATGCAGCTGTGGAAAGTGACACACGCGCAGAGGCACAGATCCACATGTTGCTAACACTGAGTAGTGTGGTTCATCCATGCCTCATAATGCCTTAGATTGCCATGATTCATCCTCTTTCTACACACACACACAGACACACACGAGTTGTATTGCCCCTGAAAATGCTCCTCCCAGTCTGTTCTTCCTGCCTTTATGACAGAACTTCCTGAGATTGTTGAGTTTAGGGTTACATCAAATCTGAGGTGACCCACTAGTAGTGTGGTAGTGTTGACCTCCCCATCATTTTCCTCTTGCTGAGTGCTGCAGGAGTGGAAGCTAGTGGAATAGTTTCCTAGAGTGCAGTGCAGCTAACCCTTTTATTTGCATTGTATTGTTTAGAATTTGTTACCACATGCAACCAATTCATATAAAAATAGATTACATGTGGGAGTTGTATTTGTGTGTGTGTGGTGTGCATCCAAGTCAGTGTTAATTTTAAGTGAGCGTCCTGTACTCTGGGTGTTTTTTTTTGTAGCTACAAGGAAGCCTTAACCAGTGTTACTCACAATCGATTACTTTTCAAAAGTTGTTTAATCTCTTTCAGGCCATTAATGGCTTGGAGACTAATAAGCCAAACTATTAAATGCCACTTTATGTCAGAAAAAAGAGTTAATGTTCCTGGAAAAAGTGAGCTGTTTTCTCTGGTTAACAAGGTGGAGCTGTGTTCCCAGTGGTTCAGGTTCTAGTAAGACTTGATGAAAACAAAAAAACAAACAAAAACAAAACAAAAAAAGACTCAAGTGAATCAGAAATGTTGTCATTCTGGAGACAATTGTGGAACAATTAGAATTTTACCTCATTTTAATGAAAAAAAATCTAACTCTAACCTACCTTCCCAGGCATTTGGGGAAGACACAGGTAGGTCTCCTTGCCAGTAAGGCTACACTACTCACTTTTGGGGGTGACCTCAGGAGAACCCAGGACTTGGGCTTTAGTGAGGTCTCACGTTCTCACCACTAAACAAAGAGAAATCATTTATACAGGGCATCGAACCAGCATCTGTGTGTCACAGCTGGACTGGCGCTGAAAAAATCACCAGGGCTTTAGCATAAAACAAAGGCTGCTTTATTGTGTTGAGAACATAAATAGGCTTCTTTTCTTTTTTCAGTCAGATATGAAATTAGAGTTGCTCACTGCTAACATGGAGCTTGCTGGATTGAACTGTCTTGCCTGCTTCTGTTAGATAACCGGAAGAGCCAGGTGGGGTACCCTGGCAGGGTGACTGGGAGTCAGATGTCCCTCCTGATCCTCAGAGCTCCCTATTTGTAAATGTCTTGTATTCCTGTCGAAATGGTTAGGAAGATTGAAAAAAATGCCATTATATTATATTTGATTTTGATAATGACACTTCACATGAGATCTATCCTCTTAGCAAATTTTTGAGTGTATAATGCAGTATTGTTAGCTATAGCATTCGAGTGTATTGTGCATTGGGAGGTGCTATCCAAACGCAACTCTTCCCTGCCTCCCCTCCTTTCCTGCTACTGCTACTTGTTATTTTCATGCTTGTGCTAAATTTTTCCCTAAGGGGAATCTTTACCTCTGCCCTTGAAGTTGCATATGCCCCACAGTGGGTAATTATTAACTGTATTAATCTGGACCACATACTGTACAGTTTTTGGATAGCCTGGGCAGTTTATAGTTGTAAATGTTTTAGAAGTTTGCAAGTCTGAAACTTTGAAATTTTTCTTTTTTTTTTTTTTTTTTGAGATGGAGTTTCACTCTTGTTACCCAGGCTCGAGTGCAATGGCACGATCTAGGCTCACTGCAACCTCTGCCTCCTGAGTTCAGGCAATTCTCCTGCCTCAACCTCCTGAGTAGCTGGGATTACAGGCACGTGCCACCATGCCCAGCTAATTTTTTGTATTTTTAGTAGAGACGGGGTTTCACCATGTTGACCAGGATGGTCTCGATCTCTTGACCTTGTGATCCACCCGCCTCGGCCTCCCAAAGTGCTGGGATTACAGGCTTGAGCCACTGCGCCCGGCCAAACATTTTTTAATAAAAATATTAGCCTAAACTGCTGATGGGTATGGGTTTCTTTTTGGAGTAATGAAAATTAGATTGTGATGATGATTGCACAACTCTGTGAATGTACGAAAAACCAGTGAATCATACTCTTTATTAAAAAAATAGTGAATTTTATGGTATGTGAATTATTTCTCAAGCTGCCATTAGAAGGAAAACACTGTCCCAATTGTTAACTATAAATACTCTTATTTTCTCCCCTCCCTGCCAGTGTCTCAGGCATAGCAGGCATTCAGTAAATACAGGTGGCTGAGTATTGAATAATATAGTTAAAATAATCCAAATGGTATAAATAGATAGAGTGGAAATGGGGGCTGCAGTATCAGTTGTAGAACTCTAGTAGGAGTGAGGCTCATGGGGTGTCCGAGACAGTGGCTCCTGTGTCAGTGGAGGCCCTGGAGGAAGACCCGACTAGCAGGAGAGGCTCTGGGTGGGCGGGGCTGCCATGATCCTGGAAATGGGTCACCTGAGTGGCTTGTGTTTGAAAGTTGGGAATACTAATAATTTACGGTCCAAATTCTGGTTACTTTAGCCTTGTAAATCAGGAAGCCGTCTGATGACAGGGTGAGCCTGAAGTGGGCACGGGAGGAAGTGATGAGCCACAAATTCTCAATTTTTTGAGAGCCTGTGTCCTTGAGTAGCAAGGTAAAGTGCTCAGTTAGGAACCAGAGCTTTAAATGAGCAGAGGTAGAACCCAGGCCTGGATCTGAACAGTTGTTAAAAGCCTGGTTACAAGATTTGGGAGTGTGGTGTACAACTACCTTTTTGGATTCAATTTTAGTTTTTTATTTACGTATTCTTTTTTTTTTTAATAAATCTCTATGAGGACTACATTTTCAGTTTCCTAGATGCATATAGTCCTATACTCAGATATAATGTTTCTAATGTGTTTCCAGATTTATACTTGCAAACCATAAGCCACTTTGAGTTTTGTTCTAGTACTTGCCAAAGCAGATGACTAAATCATAAGAACCCCATTTTCCTCCTAAGAGGGTGTTGAGATTCTTTTCCTGCTGGATTTTATGAAATCAGATTTCACATGAAAGATTCTGTCACTTGGCATCTTGTTGTCAAAGACAGGCATCTTTTTAAACATAGACTTCTACTGAGAAATAATGAATTAGAGACAAGGTCTCATTCTGTCACCCAGGCTGGAGTGCAGTAGCATGATAGTGACTCGCTGCAGCATTAACTTCTGGGCTCCAGTGATCCTCCTGCCTCAGCCTTCCCAAGTGCTGGAGTAATAGGCATGAGCCACCCTGCCTTGCTGAAATATTTAAATTCTGAAGGACCAAGCTATCCCCTTCTCAAAGAACAATATGAACTAGTACCATTATAAACCTGATACTGCTGTAAGAGTCCTACTCCTGAGGGCTTCCACCCACCTTATTTTCATACTTATGAAAAATAATTCATGTTCAAGGCAAATGAATCCAAACAGGTTGCAATTAAAACTCAGACTCTTAGTCTAGACCCGTTTCTCCCAGAGCAGCTGTTATGATCAGCCTCTGGGGGTCCTTCTAGAAATATAGGGAGATAATGTATGCAATCACTTAAAAAATTCAGATGGGAACATGTCATACACATTATTCTGTACTTTGCTTGTTTTAACTGACATGTATCTTGGATATTAAAAAAAATCGAACATATGGATCTTTTCCTTTTCCATATTTTTTTAAAAAAGCTTTATTCAGATATCATTTGCTGTAAATAATAGCCACCTTAAAATTCGCTTGTTTGGAAATATGCAATTCAGTGATTTCTAGTAAACTTAGAGTTGTTCAGTGATCACCACACTCTATTTTTAGAGTATTTTCATCACCCTGTGCCTATTTACAGCCAGTCCACATCCGTGCCCCCAGGCAAACACTAATCTACTTTCTGCTTCTATAGATTAATTTATTACTCTTTTTAATTGTAACCTGTGGTCCGTTTCGGAAAAGTACAAAAATATATTTAATTGAGCTTTATCTAAGCACATTTAGTTTTTGCTGATGTTTTATTTTGCTGCCTGCCTATTTTTTCAAAAAATAGGACAAGATTGAAATTTTGCCTTTGAGCCATACTTGTTAAGAGTGATAGGGAGTTTTAGCTGGAGTTGTTTGTGGATTTTCCAGTCATTACCTGTGGAACTAGAAGAATTTTGGGGCCTGGATAATTATTTGCATTTGAAGAGAAACTGCCTCAGGTCGTTCTTGATTAGATGGAAGCCCCACCATCTAGTGCGTATGTTATGGATGTGGGTGAAGTGGAACTATTTACACGATTGGGGTGAAGGGGGATTTATTATTTCGTTTTTTTTGTGTATGTGTGTGTGTTTGTCTCTAGGAAGATTTTAGGAGCCGCTGAGCGTTCAGAAGTATATGTTGGGATATATTCTTCAGACTTTTTCTTGGGACCTGTTATTGGGTTGTGGGTTTTGACCAGCTGTTTTTTAAAAAGAGCAATTGTAGTAGAACAGTATGAGACCAAAATGACTTACATATTCTAATAGTGAGCATTGTTTTCTTAAATGTCAATTTTTGTTTAAATGTGTGTGTGCGTGTGTGCTTGTTATGTAGCAATTATCAGAAAAGTTGGAAAACCAGTTCCTTAAGAGTAATGGTGTATTCAGGCTTCCTCTTCTTCTGAGCTCTAACTCTCCTGGGGGCAAGTTGGCAGGTCGAGTGAGAAGACTCAGGTATTCGCTTAAATAAAACCTAGTTGAGGTTGTCTGGGGTCATGAACTAATTGTCTTGGGAAGTGGGAGGTGAAACTGTAACTCCTCCTATGACCACTTTTCTCTTATCAAAAATAATGAATTGTTTCAAATGTTCTAAACAAGGAGGCTTTGGATAGATTTTAGTCAGCTTGTTAGCTGTTCAGTCCTGGCATTTTTGACAACAACAATGTGTACATCTAGACTAGGGAGAAGTTTACAGTGAAATTCACTGGGTCTTGTGGTTGGCAGTAACCCGAAGGGATATCTTTGCAAGTTTCCATCCTGCCTGTGCATCCGTTCTGTAATACCTCTGCTGGATACTTCAGCATCTGCACCTGCATACCTCTCCTGGAAGGGACTTCATTAACTCTCTAGGCATCCCATTTCTTCTTCAGCTTCTTCGTGTTGAAACCTTCAGGCTTCATATTATGTCTCTGGTTTTGGATTGGCATTAGTTATCTATTGCTGTGTAACAAATTACCTTATCATTTAGGGGCTTAAAGCAACAGATACTTATTATCTCAGGAACAAGTCCAGGAGCCTTGGAGCAGCTCATCTTGGTGGTGTGGCTCGGGGCCTTTGGTGAGACTGTGGTCAAGCTGACGGTAGGGGCTGGTCGGCATTTGGAGGCTGAATGGACCGAAGGGTCCACTTTCTACATGGCTCCTGCACATAGTTGTTGGCAGGAGGCCTCGGTTCCTACTGTGTGGACTTCTACGAGGAGCTGCCTGTCTTCATGACACACTCCCTCTCGGATCAGAAAGGAGACATTGGTAACTCCTTTGCTCGCTTCACAAGTGGGCACAGATACGGTTCTTTTGCCACTAGCTCTAGAAGGAAACATGCAGAGATGTTTGAAGGCAAGAAGACAGTGGCCTGCATGACTTAGAGGGAGCTTTTCTCAACTGTAAGAGATAATAATCGATGTCATGCCTAATTCATAGGATTATTGTATGACTCGAGATAAGCATTAAAGACATTGGAAACTTTAAGTACTATATGAATATTTTCTTATTGGGGCAAACCATTTTCCTCTTGTAAAGGTGAGCTCAGGGACATATCTCTCCTCCATTCCTATACTGTCAATTTTCATCTTTAAATGATTGCAATGCCCTTCATAGGGTTGGGTAAGGACCAAGATAGAGAATATGTAGATAATGCAGCACGGTGCCCAGCACATAGTAAGCATTCAGTTAATAGCTACAATTACTGGTTTTGACATAGATATGCCAGGCACTAAAGAAAATTAATTGGTGAATGAAATAACCACTGCTCCTAAGCTGTGACCGTGGATTACAATCACTGTGTCTGCCATATCATGGACTGTACAGAATACTCTATATGAAAAAATGGTTTGTATTGTTATTTTCTATATTTGAATGACATTTCTAATCTGAATTTCAACCATGACTTCTGGTCCTCTGTGTTGTCTTCTTATTCTGACTTGGTACAATACAAACTTCATCCTTTAAAAAAAAGTGACCCTATTATTCTTCCTTGGGGTATTTCCCAAGAGGGATATGCTTGTCTCCAAGAAGATTCCTTCCTATACCCCTGCTTCCTTCCCAGTTTCCCTCAAGTGTGCCAACAATTTTTGTTTGTTTGTTTTAAGCATCAGGGGTACCATCAAGTTCCTGGACTCTTGAACTTGATGAAATCACGGTAGTTTCTGCAGGGACTCTATTTGGATTGAGGAGCAGGTGTGGTCTAGACCTAAGGTCCAGTGGTGAGAGGAATTGAAAGAAGAAATGGAGCCAAAGGAAACTGAGGGAAGGATTGATGGTTCTCTGCCTAAATTAGTGGATGGGTCAAAGAAATAAAATGTAGGTAATTGGTTTTAAGCCTGGGTCACTGGAGAAAGTGGTGGTGCTGTTAATAAGAAACCAGGAGGAACACAAAGAGGAAAGAATATCTGGTTTTGGAGTGAAGAAGGAAAATTCAGTTTTAATTCTGAATTTGAGGGGGTTGGCATCCACCAGACACCTAAGCATGGAATATGACCCATGGGTGGCTGTAGCAGTCCCTGCTGCTATTCCTGGAACCTCTCAGAGGGTCAATCAGAGGGTGTCACCATTTGTCTAAGTGGTATCCTAAGAAAATGTCTGGAGTGGTTCAGGAGAGGGTCCTGTAATTATTGAGTAAAGGTAAAGGGAACAAACATTATTGCACTGGTGCTTTTGAATGTCATATTTATTCTTTTTTTTTTTTTTTTTTTTTTTGAGACGGAGTTTCGCTCTTGTTACCCAGGCCCTGGAGTGCAATGGCGCGATCTCGGCTCACTGCAACCTCCACCTCCTGGGTTCAGGCAATTCTCCTGCCTCAGCCTCCTGAGTAGCTGAGATTACAGGCACGTGCCACCATGCCCAGCTAATTTTTTGTATTTTTAGTAGAGACAGGGTTTCGCCACGTTGACCAGGATGGTCTCGATCTCTCGACCTTGTGATCCACCCACCTCGGCCTCCCAAAGTGCTGGGATTACAAGCTTGAGCCACCGCCTCTGGCCGAATGTCATATTTATTCTTAATAGCAACTATATGAGTTATATGTGGGTACCTAGTTTTACAAATGCAGGAAAAAATGACCAGAGTGACCAGATGAGCTATCCAAGGTTATGTAACTAACAGGTGTTGGAGCCAGGATTTGAATTCCACACTAAGTTTTCATCAATGAACAAATTTTCCTTTTATATCAACATCAAAAGGCATTATGGCTGGTTGAATTGATAGAGAACTAGCAAGTATGAACTCAAAAGTGGCATGGGGATCCCTTGGTAACCAATTAATTACTAAGGGTAACTAATCTCCAGGTAATCTTTTGCCCCTTCCTTTATTCTAGCTACGTCCTCACGTGGTACCATATCTCCTTATGGACACTGTTGCCATATGTGATTTGGGCGGGAGTCCCATGTTTCTTTCTCTGAATTAACAGTGGGTGGCACAGAACAACAAAAGGAAATCTGCTGTTGCATCCTGGCCTTCCAAACCTTCAGACTCCATCAGCTCCTCTTCCTTCTTGGCACCTCGTCTGTCCTCACCCTGGTATTGTAAACCCAAGAAGTACTGTGCTACCAGCCCATAGGACTCTGAATCTTCACATAAACAATAGCAGTCACAATCTTGAGAACCAATTCTGGAACATTTATTATGTACTGAATGATTTGCAAACATAGAAGGAGTTAATTTTCACCGCAACTGATGAAATAGATTTTTGGCCAGGCATGGTGGCTCACATCTGTAATCCTAGCCCTTTGGAAAGCTGAGGCTGATGGATCACTTGAACCCAGGAGTTCGAGACCAGCCTGGACAACAGGGAAAAAACACGTCTCTACCAAAAAATTCAAAAATTAGCTGGGACTGCAGGTCCTGGTATATTGTAAACCCAAGAAGTGCTGTTGTCTGGGGCCATCAGCCTATTGTATTGTGTTGGCATGGAGGAGGGAGGATTGAAATACAGATGAATTGGCAATAGGACACTGAATCCTCATGTAAACAATATAGCAATCACAATTTTAACAACACAACTTTAACACGTGCTACCAGCTATTTGAGAGGCTGAGGTGGGAGGATTCCCTGAGCCCAGGAGATTGAGACTGCAGTGAGCCAAGATCTCACTACTGCACTCCATCCTGGGTGATAGAGGGAGATCCCCTCTCAAAAGAAAAAAAAAAGAAAGAAAAATAAACTTTTATTATCCCATTCTTACTGATGAGGAACTTCAGGTTCAGTGAGTTGAGGTTTCACCATTTCATACCTCTGATCAGTAGGCGAGTGGGTTTGCATCCCTAGTTCCTCTGACTCCACAGCTGCGTTCTTAACTAGGATGCTGAATTGCATCTTTATAGAAAATCTGTCTCCAAACAAAAACCTTTTCCACCCACATCTATTAATAGTTTTATACCATTCAATATAGATGGCTGCCATGTGGAGCAGCTGTAAAGGGATGTATGGCTGTGACCGGCCACTGAGTATCTTATCTTAAAATATGTGAGCTCATAGGTCTTATTGTAGGATACCTGGTCCCAGGGTACTAAGGAAGACTAAATGTTGCAAATTGTTCCACATCACAACAATGTCGGAATGGAGTGAAGGGTAGAGGAAGTGAACTGTTCAGCTGTGGCTCAGGATTCTTGCTACAAAAGCCACCTAGTATAACTGGTTCCAGCTCTAACTGGGAAATTCAGCTGGCATCTTGCCAAGGAGTAGCTGGAGTGGAGAGTTTGGGAGACATACTGATCTTTTGAAAACACCTGGATACAGCTGATAAAAGATTAGCACTTAAAAGGGAGTCTGTATTCCTCAGAGTACCAATAAATATTTGAGGGTATATAATATGCTAGGTATTTTCCTTTGGAATATGTATACTGTGGTTAATAAAGCAGATTTATTAGAATAATAGTTTATTAATTCCTAGTAGAAGTATAACAGGAAGGTGGAATAATTGGGGTAACTGGTCAGCTTGTTTCCCTTCTCATAGCTGAGCCATTCTGGATATTTCAAAGAATTGTCTTTGCTGATTTTTTCTCCTGATCTCATTATCAGCATTTCTTCTTGGCTCTCCTCTCCATTCTGACCAATTACACTGGCTCTTTTTTTTTTTTTCTTTTTTTAGAGATGGGGTTTTACCATGTTGGCCAAGCTGGTCTCAAACTCCTGGCCTCAAGTGATCCACCCACCTCGGCCTCCCAGGTGCGAGCCACCGCATCCGGCCAGCACTGGCTCTTTAAGTCACCTTCCTCGGGACCAAAGTTTTAAATACCATTCAGTTACTGACTCCTAAAGCTAAACCTCTACTTCTCACCCCATGTCCAAAAGACACTGTGTGTGGGTAGTAAGGAAAAATAACCCTATGTGCTTGAGAAAGGCCGGAGTAAACTACTATCTTCCCAGATGGCTGTCTTTAAAAATTTTTTTAAGCATTTGGGTTAAATGGTAATTTCTTTTGAATGGTGAAAATAGTTTAACTATGTTAGAATGATTCCCCTTTTTGTTAACAGAACCCTGAAATCAGGTATTTTATTTCCTAGCCTTTAGTTGATATTGTAGTGCATTGGTGACTCTTACTGAACAGAAAATGGCAGGATTTGTGTTCCTGGTGAGTTGGATTAAGGGTGAACTCTAATCTGGAAAGCAGGTAAGGTTGGCCACCAAACAGTGCAACTGGTAGCTCTGCATCTTTCTGTCTACACTATGGAATGTTACTTTAAGCTGTACACTTATGAAATATTTTTTCTAGTATCTTGCTTGTGATTTCTTGACTCTGTCCTGTCTATCTCAATTTAGGAGAATAACTAAAAATTCCTACTGTTGCCGAGAAGAGTGCTCTGGGTGGAGGGCACAGCTTATGAAATGTCCTGAAGGTTAAGTATCTCTTTGGAAAACTGCTCACCAGATGGTTAGCATGTAGAATGTGATGGGATTGGTATGCAGAAACCAGAGGGCTAAAAATTCTGTTACATTAAGGAGTAAACTTGGTTCTAAGAGCAATGGGTCCTTAAAACCACTGAAGGGTTTTAAGCCATGTAATGACATGATCGGGGTTTTGTTTGCAACAAGACATTGCAAAGTAAGTTAGAAGTTTTTCATGGTGGTGTCATCGAGCCTGCAATACTGACTTCTGTGCTTTTGTCTGTTTCCTTTTTCATCCTTTCCACCCCACGTCTATTCCAAACTCGCAAAACTTTCCCTCCGCCTTCTCTTCATCTCAGCAGATGCTCTTGTTGTCTTTCTCCGAACAATCTGAGCCAATTTGATGTGACCTCTTGGGCTTCTTATCTTGTCACTTTCCTTCTTCAGAATATAAAACCCATGGTGTGACTGACCTCTTATCCAAGATGATGATTTAGAAATAAAGGAGAGTTCGGATTTGAGAGATGTAGGGGTAAGGGCTGGGGAAGAGGATGCCACTGTTCTCCTCTTTTCTAGTTGCAAAAGTTGGCGAAATCAGCTATACAAACTATGGAACATAAATTATGGTTCTTTAGGGAAATACAAAGCGACAACACGCAGATAGAATACAAGAGCAAAGAAACGTGATGAGCACTTAGCTGTGGCTCAGCTGACAAATTCCAATGGTGACATGGCTATCCGGTCAGCATTCTATGTCCTGTGTACTAGGATTTGTTGTTCATGTCAGTGTCTTAACAGATTTGTAATGTATGGGAATTTTAAATGGAAATTTCATGGGCAGATAACTTTTAATATAATAATGCTGTTAACTTTTAATTTAAATTTTAATATAAATTACATGCCTGTGTAAATATACTATTTTATAATTAAATGTTTGTTTAATACTTTGTGGCTGGTTGTGATTTTTAAAATAATAGCAATTACGCTGGACTCGGTGGCTCATGTCTGTAATCCCAGCACTTTGGGAGGCAAAGGCAGGTGGATAACAAGGTCAGGAGATCCAGACCATCCTGACTAACATGGTGAAATCCCATCTCTACTAAAAATACAAAAAATTAGCTGGGCGTGGTGGCATGAGCCTGTAGTCCCAGCTACTGGGAAGTTGCGGCAGGAGAATTGCTTGAACTCAGGAGGCGGAGGTTGCAGTGAGCCAAGACTGCGCCACTGCACTGCAGCCTAGGCAACAGAGCGAGACTCTGTCTCAAAAAAAAAAAAATAATAATAATAATAATAGCAATTATTTTTTAAAAAATTTAAAAAGTTTATGTTCTGAGGCAAGCAGATATGAATAGTGAGGAACAACCCATTTTTTTTCACTATTAATAAGTTCATGTATATCTAATATATAGAAGATGAGAATGAGGAATTATCAAGCTGGAATCTTGCTTATCTACCAAGTTCTTGAAAATAAGTGAACAACCATGTCAATCAAAATTTACCTTCAAGTTAGAAGACACTTAAGCAGACTTCAAAGGCTTAACGTTTTGAAAAAATCCTGTAATTTATGTATTTTAAGAATAGTTGAAATATAACATTACAGAGAATGAAATCACTCTGCTACTAATCTTTCTTCCTAAAAAAAAAATTCAGGCGTAAAAGTGATCGAGAGAAATTTAGAAAACGTGAAAGACATGAAGAAGTGAATTCTTTTTTTTTTTTTGGCTCACACCTGTTAATTATTTTATTTTTAATTGACACATAATGATTGTATTTATGGGGGTACAGTGTGATGTTTCAATATATGTATACACTATGATGATCAAATCAAGGTAATTAGCAAATTCACTACCTCAAACATTTATCATTTCTTTGTGGTGAGAACATTTTCAAATCCTCTTTTCTGCTATTTTGAGATGTACATTATTGTTAACTGTAGTCACCCTATTGTGCAGTAGAACAACAGAACTTATTTCTCCTACCTAATTATAACATGGTACCCATTGGCTAACCTCTCCTCCTCCTCCCTCTCCCAACCCCTCCCTAGCTTCTAGTAACCTCTATTTTACCCTCTACTTCTATGAGATTTAAAACAGAAAAAATGTTTTTGTTTTGAGACAGGGTCTTTGTCACCAGGCTAGAGTGCAGTAGTACAATCAATCAGCTCATTACAGCCTTGAACTCCTGGGCTCAGCGTCCCGAGTAGCTGAGAACCACAGGAAGGCACCATCATGCCCAGATGAAAAATTTAAAACATTTTTAATTTTTGGCAGAGATGGAGTCTTACTATGTTGCTCAGACTGGTCTTGAACTCCTGGGCTCAAGTAGTACTCCTTGCTTGGCCTCCCAAAGTGTTGGGATTACAGGCATGAGTCACTGTGCATGAAGAAGTGAATTCTTTAAAAATTACTGCAAATTTTGATGGAAATGGTAAAACTGTCAGTGACACTTTTTTTTTTAATTTAAAATTTTTTAACATTTAAATTTATTTTATTTGAGTTGCTCCCACCCTGGAGTACAGTGGCCTGATAATATCTCACAGCAGTCTTGACCTCCTGGGCTAAAGCAGTCTTTTTACCTCAGCCTCTTCAGTAGCTGAAACTATGGGTGTGTACCACCATAGCCAGCTTTTTTTTTCTTTTTTCTTTCTTTCTTTCTTTTTTTTTGTAGAGACAGGGTCTCCCTTTGTTGCCCAAGCTGATCTTGAACTCCTGAGCTCAAGTAATCTTTCCACCTTGGCCTCCCAATGTGCTGGGATTATGGGCATGAGCCACTGCACCGAGCTAATGATAAATTATTATCTATTCATTCAAGATAGATAGAAAAATAGAATGTACTTGAAATTTTTAGTAAAATATCTTACTTATTAAAGCAAGAGTTTACCATTATGAGGTGACATGTTGTTTTCCTTCTATGAATACAAATAAATAAAAATCAGAATAAAAAAATATACAAAAATAGCTGGGTGCAGTGGCTCATGCCTATAATCCCAGCACTTTGGGAGGCAGAGGTGGGCGGATCATTAGGTCAAGGGATCAAGACCAACCAGGCCAACATGTTGAAACCACATCTCTACTAAAAATAACAAAAATTAGCTGGGAGCAGTGGTGTGTGCCTGTAGTCCCAGCTACTTGGGAGGCTGAGGCGGGAGAATCGCTTGAACTTGGGATGTGGAGGTTGCAGTAAGCAAATATAGCATCATTCCCCTCTAGCCTGGGTGACAAAGCAAGACTCTGTCTTGAAAAAATGTGTATACAAAAATAAATTTTAAAAATACACAAAATGAATAAATTTCAAGTGAGATAATAAAGGTTGAAATGGACATTATGAGATAATTGTTTCTTTTATTTACTTAGTAATGTGATAAGACAGTCTGTATATAGTACTGTGGACAGCTAGCAATTTAAGATAAACTTTGACATTTTCTGCAGCTAATTTTCATTAGCCCCTTTTTAGTAAATGTAAAAAAACCAAACAAAACAGAAATACAAACCAAAACCAAGCAGCACAGAAGAGTACAAAGTGAAAAACAAAACCATTCCTATCTACTTCCCTGATTTTTGAGTCCTATTTTTGAGAGATAACCACTATGATGTTTCAGTATTTACCTTTTTTGTAATTATGTATCTCCATATACGTGTGTGTGTGTGTGTGTGTGTGTGTGTGTGTGTGTGTGTGTGTTTATTCAGAAATCACAAATGGGACCTGTATTTGTCAGGTTATAGATTACAGGGTAATTTCTGTAAAAATCTCAAAATTTCAGTTTCTTTGCATAATAAAATTTGAACTATCACTGCCTTACTGGTCTGATTTGTGGTGTCTTTATTTGGATTGTTCTCAGCAGTGCTGCATTAAATGGAAACTCAGGAACCCAGAATCCATCCACATGGTGGCTTTACTCCCACGTGTTTAGATGTCAAAAAGAGATTCAGATTACAGAATGAGAGAAAAAGAACCAAGAGCTCTATAGCCAGACTGCCATCTTTACCTTTTGAGTTTGTAAGTAATTAGATTTATGAAGACATGAACATTCTGTCAATTTTTTGTCATTCTGTCAGTTTTACTCTATAGTTAAAATTCGTACATTTATAAAATGATTGTCAGATTTATCAAAATATACATGAATGAAGTGAAGGTATAATATGCAGGAGGATGATAATCCATCAAAATCATTCAGGCCATCAGTTTGGATGTGAGAGCTGGAGAGTGTTGAAATGTCTCAAGTTGTATCAAAAGATTCTTTACATTTGTTAGCTGATGATTCAATTGGTTGGTTGGCAGTAGTTTCTAAACCTGAATTTCTTTTGTATAAAATTTCTTTTAAGATGGCTTTTCTTCTTTTTTTTAGACAGCATCTTGATCTGTTGCCCAGGCTCTAGAATACAGTGGTGTGATCTCAGCTCAGTGCAGCCTTGGCCTCCTAGGCTCAAGTCACCCTCCCAGCTCAGCCTCCTGAGTAACTGGTACCACGGGCGTGTGCCACCATGCCTGGTTATTTAAGAAAAATTCTTGCAGAGACAGGGTTTCTCTGTGTTGCTCAGGCTGGGCTCAAGGCATCCTCCCACGTCAGCCTCCAGATATTGAGTTGAGGTGGGAGGTGAACCATTGTGCCTGGCCTAATATACTATTGTAATGAAACTGTTTTGTAAATAATTTAAAATCAAAATTATAATGGCTCACACTTGTAGTCCCAGAACATAGGGAGGCTGAGGCAGATGAATTACTTGATGTCAGGAGTTTGAGAACAGCCCGGCCAATATGGTGAAACCCCATCTTTACAAAAAAATACAAAAATTAGCTGGGCCTAGTGGTGGGTGCCTGTAGTCTCAGCTACTTGGGAGACTGAGGTGGGAGAATTACTTGAACCCAGGAGGTGGAGGTTACAGTGAGCTGAGATTGTGTCACTGCCCTCCAGCCTGGGTGACAGAGTGAGACCGTGTCTCAAAACCAAGAACAAAATCATAAACTCTTCAAAAGCAAAAGCATTGTTTACTTGTTTCAGCCAGAGAGATATGATGAGTAATTAAAATCCATTTGGGATGAACAGAGAATGTTTGGGGAGGGGGGAACCTCAAAAAATTTCAAAATAAAAGAAAAATAAAAAAGCAAAAATATTTTTCCCTGTGAAAGAATAAAACCAGAATAAGTTATAGAATATGAGATAGTACATTTAACCCTTGCTTTCTCAAAATAGTATATAATTCATAATGTTATGCTTATATACAAATTTATGCTTAATTTTTCAGAAATTAATTGGAGCAAAAATCAAAATTACTTAAATGAAACAAAATATAGGTGTTAAATGAAGCAAATATCAAATATGCAGCTGAATTTTACAGACTCCATAAATCTGACTGTGGACATTTATATAGACCTCAGCTTATCTATGGTTGTGGCACCATATTAATGCTGGCTTTTTATTTCCCTGAGTGAACATAGCCAACTTGCTGTGAGCATTCAGGACAGCCTGTTGAGAGTGCTCACATCCTTCTCACATACTCACTGGACTGTGTGTGATGATTCTAGGGTGGGATTTCATAACCAGTCACAGAGCCTACAGCTGTCAGTGGTTTATGTACCACTTTGTTGTGTTACCTTAGAGACTGACAAGGTTTAATAGTTTGTATCTAAAAATTGTGTACTTAGCTAGCTGAATTGTCATATTTCCTATTTAAATTTTAATCACTCAGGAATCTTTAGAACCTTGAACTAAAATTGGGTATGATATTGACACTATTGGGATAACATAATGGATATGAATGAATTATAAAAATGCTGTATTTTATTGATTCTATAATCAAGACACATCCTGTAGTCAGTGGCATCTTAGGTTGAATGAACTGCAGTAGTCTTTTTTTTTAATCAAAAGGCCAACTTAATTATGAAAAATGTTCACTTAAGATTTCTCAGAACTTTTGGCCTGCTTCTTAATTGCCACTGGAAAAAGAAGTATCAGTATCATGTCCAGCTGCGCAGGCTTACATTTTTTTTTTCTTTTTTCTTTTTTTTTTTTTTGAGACAGAATTTTGCTCTCATTGCCCAGTCTGGAGTACAATGGCACAATCTCGGCTCATCGCAACCTCCTCCTCCTGGGCTCAAGCAATTCTCCTGCCTCAGCCTCACGAGTACCTGGGATTACAGGCATATATCACCACGCCCAGCTAATTTTGTATTTTTAGTAGAGATAGGATTTCTCTATGTTGGTCAGGCTGGTCTTGAACTCCTGACCTCAGGAGATCCGCTTTCCTCAGCCTCCCAAAGTGCTGGGATTGCAGGTGTGAGCCACTGTGCCTGGCTGTTTGTTTTTTAATGGGACAATGTCTCTGTGCCACTCAGCTTGGCATGCAGTGGCGGGATCATAGCTCCTTGAAACCTCAAATGTGCCACCACACCTGGCTAACTTTAGTTTTTGTAGAGAGGGGGTCTTATTAATAGTTGCTTAGGCTGGTCTCTCCAACTCCTGGCCTCAAGCAATCCTTCCACCTCAAGCAATCCTCCCAAAGTGCTGGGATTACGGCGTGAGCCACTGTGCAGGGCTCAGGCTTGCATCTTCATGTCTGTTGGACTCGGTAGTCCTTCAAACCCTTGCTCCTTGGCTGCTTCTTTCTTGAATCTGTATTCTTCCCATCTTGATAAACCATTACCTCTGAGTCCAGTGGTTTCGTAACTCACTTGTGCATTAGAATCATCAGGGAAGCTTTAAAAAAAGAAACCGATGCTGACTTGGGGTGATAATGATGTGTCAGTGTAGGTTTATCAATTGTAACACATGTTACTGTGGCATGGGATGTCAGTATGAGTGAAGGAGGTTATGCGTGTATGGGGACAGGGGCCATAGGAGAATTCTCTGCTCAATTTTGGGAAATTTCTGCTCAGTTTTGCTGAGAACCTAAAATACTCTTTATGAAAGAAAGATTTATTTGTTTTTGAGATGGAGTCATGCTCTGTCACCCAGGTTGGAGTGCAGTGGTGCGATCTTGGCTCACTGCAACCTCCACCTCCCAGGTTCAAGTGATTCTTCTGTCTCAGCCTCCCTAGTAGCTGGGACTATAGGTGCATACCACTACACCTGGCTAATTTTTTGTATTTTTAGTAGAGATGGGATTTCACCGTGTTAGGCAGGATGGTCTCGATCTCTTGACTTAATGATCCGCCTGCTTCGGCCTCCTAAAGTGCTGGGATTACAGGCATGAGCCACTGCACCAGGCCTATTTATTTGTTTTTTAATTGTCAGATGATCCTGGGATCAGAATAGTTACTAAGCATGGCAAAAAAAGATCATCAATATCATTTATATAGCACTATTCTTAAAAAAAAAAAAAAATCTCAGCTGGGTGCAGTGGCTAACACCTGTAATCCCAGCACTTTGGGAGGCTGAGGCAGGAGGATCAGGAAGTTAGGAGTTCGAGACTAGCTTGGTCAACATAGTGAAACCCTGTCTCTACTAAAAATACCAAAATTAGCCATGCATGGTGGTGTGCGCCTGTAGTTTCAGCTACTCAGGAGGCTGAGGCAGGAGAATTGCTTGAACCTAGGAGGTGGAGGTTGTGGTAAGCTGAGATCAAGCCACTGCACTCCAGCCTGGGCAACAGAGTTGAGACTCCATGTTAAAGAAAAAAAAATTCTGTTTCCCCTAGAGTTAATTTTATGTTCGTGGGATTCATATAAACGTATAGCTAGCATATCATCTGATTTAAGACGCGCTATCAATTGTAAGCCACACCACTAAGATAGAAAATTGCTAATTAAACTATGGCATACTGAGTGTGTATGTGTATGTGTAAACATATGTATACACACTACTGACGCCTGGGCCCAGACTAAGACCATTGCCTTTAGTCTATAAAACATGCCAGGATGGGCAGGGTGGCTCACACCTGTAATCCCAGCACTTTGGGAGACCGAGGAAGGTGGACTGCTTGAGCCCAGGAGTTCGAGACTAGCTTGGGCAACATGGCAAAATGCCATCTCTGATCTCTACAAAAAGTACAAATATTAGCCAGGCACATTGGTATGCACTTGTAGTCTCAGCTATTCGGGAAGCAAGGTGGGAGGATCACTTGAGCCCGGGAGGTTGAGACTGCGTGAGCCAAGATTGTGCCATTGCAGTTCAGCCTGGGTGACAGAGTGAGACCCTGCCTAAAAACAAACAAGAAACATGCTGGTATCTGTCCTTTGGCTACAGGTCCCTCTCTAGTATTGCTTAACATGTTGCCTCCCCTTTTGCTGCACAGTTCTCCAAAGAGGGGTCTGTTCTTAGTCTTCACTTTCTTACCTTTTAGTCGTGTTGAGCTAATGTAACTAGGCTTTTCCTTGTGACTTTCCTGACTATCAGCTGTTGCTGATAACCACCAGTTACTACCTGCTTGCCATTGACTTTTCCTTCCTTACTAGACATTTCTGTTTCACTGGATGCTGCTGTCCATTCCTTTTCTTTAAACTCTATTTCCAAATCTTTCCAAATGTTGAATGCTCCCAGTGTGTCTCTACCTTTTTGACCAGTACCAAGAATGTAGTACCAAGACTACTTTCTTGGTACATCCTTTATGACAGTTTCCCTGCTGCCCTCTGTACTCTCCTTCAGAGAGCTTACACACTTTCAAGTTTTCAGCTACAATTCTGTGCTCATGATTTATAAACCCATTCTTTGGTTATTCCCCCCAGCATCAGAATCTTGTTTCCAGCTGCCCATGCAGTACATGTACTTGGATATACCATAAACTTGACCAAAATGGAATTTATTATTATTATTATTTCTTTTCATAGAGATGAGGTCTTACTATGTTGTCAGGCTTGCCTCCGACTCTGGGCTCAAGCAGTCCTCCTGCCTTGGCCTCCTAGCTGTTGGGATTACAGGCACAAGCCATTGTGCCCAACTGGAATTTATTTTTTTTTCCTTTTTTTTTGAGATGGAGTTTTGCTCTTGTTGCCCAGGCTGGAGTGCAATGGCACGATCTTGGCTCACTGCAACCTCCGCCTCCTGGGTTCAAACATTTCTCCTGCCTCAGTCTCCTGAATAGCTGGGATTACAGGCACATGCCACCACACCCAACTAATTTTTGTATTTTTAGTAGAGACAGGGTTTCACAATGTTGGCCAGGCTGGTCTAGAACTCCTGACCTCATGATCCACCCTCCTTGGCCTCCCAAAATGCTGGGACTACAGGCATGACGACTGCGCCTGGCCTGGAATTTATTTTTCTTTAAACCTACATTCTCCTTCTTGTTCAGAGGCACCACCACCCACCTTGTCTTGAGAGTCATTTTTATCTGTTTTTCAGCCTCTACATACACTCATTTAATAGGACCTACACATTTTATCCTATTTCTCAGCGTTTACATTCCCCTCTAAGCCACCAGCATCCTAGCTCAGGACCTCATCGTTACATAGATTCTGCAGCACTCTCCTGCCTCTGCTCTTGGCCCTCTCAAATTGGTCCTCTGCAGTCACCAGAGAGACTCATCTAAGATGCAGACCTGAACTGTTACCTCTCTACCTTCACATTACCAGCACTTACCTTCTTTCCTTCCACTCTCCTGTTCTTATCTTGAGTCAGCTGGCACCTTTCTGCACAGAGGACCTCAGTGTCACTGCTGACCATGCTCACTGTTTCAGCTTTCCTTCTCCCATGCTCCACTGCTGGCCTGCTTCTGCCATGTCATGCCCTTGCTGGCCTAGGGGCAGACATCAGAATTCTCAGCCTGGCAGTGAAGGTTTCCCAAACTGTTGCCTGTGGAACTTCCATGTCTTTGTTAATTACCATCCATTCAGCCTGAATGCTGCTTCTGATTGAATACCTTCTTCCCTCTGTGCACTCCAGCTGTCACTGGATGGTGCCATGCAGTTTGAGGCTCTTGGTGTCCTGAACAAAGAATTGGACGTGAAGCACACAAGTAGCAAAGCAAGCAGCGAAAGTTTGTTAAGCACAGTATTACACTCTTGGAGAGAGGAGAGTGGACTGATCTCTGTGAAATGAGATCAGCATCAGTTTGGTGTACTTTCTTTGGGTCTTTGTCTATGTGTTTTTTTCTATTCTCTTCCCAGGACGGCCTCATCTTTAGCCAGCCTCTGCCATTTAATTCATAGGTGGACTGCTTAGTTACTTTGGCCCTTGTGTGCTTGTGTGTCGCCTCCATCCCATAATTTTAAGTACATGTACAATATGCAGCTCTTACACTTGAGCTTTAATGAGCAGAATCATACAGGGTCATGTTAAGGATACTTTTTCTCTCTAATGCACAGGCCCATCTCTGAGGAGCCAGCCATGGGGTCTCTTTACTCACTTTTTAATCTTATTTTTGTTTTGGCTGCTCAGCTTCTGTCTGTTACCTTGTTTCTTACCTACCCATTCACTTTGCTTCTGCTCTCTGCTTTTACTCATTCCGCCCTTTATCTGTCTTCCTGTTCCCTCTGCGACTTACCCCTGCTTCACAGGTTGGTTTATCTTCTTTTCTGTTTACTTTTGAGTTCCCATGTGTCACCATAGAGAAAGCCCTTACATTGTAATACCTGATTGCTTGTTCTCTTGAGAGAACTTTCATGAGATTTTAGCTAAATTAATTTGATTTTCATTTTTATCATCTATAAAATGGCAATAATTATAAAACATTGTACAGGGTATTTTTTTTTTTCTTTTTGAAGGCTTAAGTAAACAAAGCAAAGGAGAAGTAGAAATAAAAATGTAAAGTAGAAATAACAATGGTAAACAATTTATTATTATTATTATTATTATTATTATTATTATTTTTTTGAGACGGAGTTTCGCTCTTGTTACCCAGGCTGGAGTGCAATGGCGCGATCTTGGCTCACTGCAACCTCCGCCTCCTGGGTTCAGGCAATTCTCCTGCCTCAGCCTCCTGAGTAGCTGGGATTATAGGCACGCGCCACCATGCCCAGCTAATTTTTTGTATTTTTAGTAGAGACGGGGTTTCACCATGTTGACCAGGTTGGTCTCGATCTCTCGACCTTGTGATCCACCCGCCTCAGCCTCCCAAAGTGCTGGGATTACAGGCTTGAGCCACCGCGCCCGGCCTAACAATTTATTATTAATTACATAATTAATTATAATTCTTGAAAAACCCTTTTACTGTGTCTTATCACTCCTAGCTGTAGGAACTCAGCTGGAAATCAGTGAAAACTTTCTAAATGAATGAAGAAAGGGATAAAGACAGACTGGAGCCCTGTTCTGTAAACCAGGCTACCTGTGGCTGAAAGGAGATAAAAGGGGACCATACTATGCAGGTTTTGCATCATGAAGGCGACTTGGTTAGGTCTAGGCTTGGATTGTTTCAGAATTAATTTCAGGCATTTGCCCTAAGAATGTAATCACAGTGGGAACTCCTTGTGACAGATGTACAGAGTTTAGTGGGAGATAATTACATTAAATTTTCCATGTGGCTCCTGACGTTTCAGGGGATTAGTCTGGATGGTCTGTTTGGACTTGACGACTTTTACACAATGTATTTGTTAGTTTGCAATATGGTATTCATGAGGATTAATGGCTGCATTAAATAAGAATAACTCTAAGACTCTCTGAGAGCTCATTATAAAAACATTGACTCAAAATCCCCAGTCTCTGTGGCCATAATCTTTTAATTGAATTGAATAATATGCCCTCTTATCCTGCATGAAGGAGGGTCTTGTCACTTTCATGTTCGCTGGGGGTTCCTGTCACATCTTGCCCTTGCTGGGGCTGTGAAAGGGCAGCAGTTTTGCTTTGTTCACCTTAAATAACCCTTAGTGTTAACAGAATGATTTGTTCTTGGTGGAAAATGGTAGTGTTGATTTTTGAGGTCTTGGTAATGATCTTGGATATGTTCACAAATTTGTGTGGGTAGAAAAAGGAAAAAACCAACATAAATGAGTTTGAATTTGTATTTCAGAGCTGATTTTTTTTTCTTCTTTTCTTTGTTTCTTTCTTTCTTTCTTTTTTTTTTTTTTGAAACAGAGGCTCACTTTGTTGCCCAGGCTGGAGTGCACTCGTGTGATCTCAGCTCACTGCAACCTCCCCCTCCCTGGTTCAAGCTGTCCTCCTGCCTCAGCCTCCCAAGCAGCTGGGATTACAGGGGCATGCCACCATGCCCAGCTAATTTTTTATATTTTTAGTAGAAATAGGGTTTTGCCATGTTGAGCAGGCTGGTCTCAAACTCTTGGCCTCAAGTGGGCCACCTACCTCAGCCTCCCAAGGTGCTGGGATTACAGACACGCCACCACACTCAGCCTGATTTTTTGTTTTAAATGTCACATGAATATTATCTCTATGCTCTAAGACATAAGGCAACTGAAGAAAGCATACCTAGTGTGAAATATTTATCTTAGATTTTTTTTTTAACTGAAATGATTTTAGTAAACATTCTGTTTATATTACTAACTGAAGAAGGTCAAATGATAGGGTTGATAAAAATGCAAGCCATTTCAAAGATTAAAGCAGCACTTCACTTCTATGCATATATTGTGTTTTAGTCCCATCAGTGGCTTTTACAGGATCAACCTGTCATTAAACCTGTCATTCAGTTCATCCATTCTTTTCTTTTTTTGAGACAGAGTCTTGCTCCATTTTCCCTGGCACCATTTAATGAAAAGACTATTTTTTCATGTTAGACTCTTGCCCAGGCTGGAGTGCAGTTGCGCTATCTGAGTTCACTGCAACCTCCATCTCCTGGATTCAAATGATTCTCCTGCCTCAGCCTCCTGAGTAGCTGGGATTACAGTTGTGTATCACCACACCCAGCTAATTTTTGCATTTTTAGTAGAGACAGTGTTTTGCCATGTTGGCCAGGCTGGTCTTGAAATCCTGATCTCAGGTGGTTACCTGCCTTGGCCTCCCACAGTGCTGTGATTACAGGCGTGAGGCTACTGTGCCCGTTTTTAAAAAAATATTAGTTCCAATTTTCTTATGCTTAGATACCATCTATGGAGCTCATATTATATAAATAGTGCAAGGTACGTAAACCTCTGTTGTAAATACTTTCTCTCATGCCATCTCTTATCTTTTAACTTGTGCTATTTTATCAAAACAGAGATAAATAGTATGTAGTCAGATTTGTCAGTCTTTTAGTAACTTTTGAGTTTTTAATCCTAGAGAGATCTCATCAGTACCCAAATTAATAATGTCCTATAACTTTCTAACATTTTAGTTGTATATATTTTCTTTTTTTGAGACGGAGTTTCGCTCTTGTTACCCAGGCTGGAGTGCAATGGTGTGATCTTGGCTCACCGCAACCTCCGCCTCCTGGGTTCAGGCAATTCTCCTGCCTCAGCCTCCTGAGTAGCTGGGACTACAGGCACGCGCCACCATGCCCAAGTAATTGTTTGTATTTTTGGTAGAGATGGGGTTTCACCATGTTGACCAGGATGGTCTCGATCTCTTGACCTCGTGATCCACCCTCCTCGGCCTCCCAAAGTGCTGGGATTACAGGCGTGAGCCACCGTGCCCGGCCAATTATATATATTTTCTAGTGTTTTGCTATAGCTTTTTATTTCGTGTGAAATTTCTGGCTTGAGTTAGGGAAAGATTTATCTTTTCTCCATTCATATAAAATGTAACTATTTCCATATATTAAATTCCTTTGTATTTGTAGATCTATTTCTGGACTCGTTTCAAATGTTTTGTTTATTCTTATGCCAGTACTGTGTGGTTTTAAAGCCCAAGATGGGGTCTCGCTCTGTTTCCCAGGCTGGAGTGCAGTGGTATAATCTCGGTTCACTGCAACCTCTACCTCCCGGGTTCAAGCAATTCTCTGCCTCAGCCTCCCAAGTATGGTAGCTGGGATTACGGGCACCTGCCACCACACCCAGCTAATTTTTGTATTTTTAGTAGAGACAGGGTTTCATCATCTTGGCCAGGCTTGTCTTGAACTCCTGACCTCATGATCCACCTGCCTCCGCCTCCCAAAATGCTGGGATTACAGGCATAAGCCACCGTGCCCTGTGCCATATATTCTTTTAATTTTAAAAAAAGCTTACATTTTCTTTCACATGATGTCAAACAAATTTATATGAACAGCAAGGTATAAAGTAAAAAATTGAAATCTCTTTTTCTTGAACCTTTCACCATAGTTTCTCTTCCCAAAGTAAGCTACTGTTAAATTTCTTGACTTTTTTTCCCCCAGAAAACTGTCCATGTAGTAACACACACAAAACTATGGGTAGGAGTTTACAGTTTGACAGTATACACATTATTCGTTGCTTTTAAAAAATAACAAATTTAAGATGTAATTCTGATAACTATACAACTCATTCAGTCTTTAATTCATTGGTTTTTAGTATATCCAGATAGTTGTACAACCTTTACCACAGTTTTAGAACATCAACCCAAAAGGATACCTCTTACCCATTAGCATTCACTCCTAATTCCTGTCCCCACCTCTTCACTCCCAGCCCTAGGCAAATAGTGATTTACTTTCTGTCTATAAATTTGCCTATTTTGGATATTTCATGTAAGTGGGTTTATACTTGACCTTAAGTGGTCTTTTGTGTCTGGTTTCTTTCACTTAACATGATATTTTCGGGGTTCATCCATGGAGTAGCATCTGTCAGTACTTAATTTCCTTTTTGCTGAATAACATTTTCTTACATAGATATGGCATATTTTATTCAGTCATCAGTTGATGAACATTTGGGGTTTTTACCCACTTTGAATACTTGTGTATATTTGTACAGACATACGTTTTCATTTTTCTTAGATATTTATCTAGCAGTGCAATTATGGGGTAATATGGTAATTCTATATTTAACCTTTTGAGGAACTGCTAGACTGTTTTCTAAAGTGACTGTGCACACATTTTACATACCTGTCAGGAGTGTATGAAGATTGTAGTTTTCTGGATCCTCACCAACACTTATTATTGTGTTTTTGAGTGTAACCATTCTAGTGGATATGAAGCATGAAATGGTTTTGACTTGCATCCCCCTGATGTCTAATGATTTTGGCCATCATTGTTTGTGCTAATTGACTGTGTATATAGATTCTTTGGAGAAATGATTTATTCAGATCCTTTGCACACTTTAAAATTTTATCTTTTTATTATTTAATTGCAAGAGTTCTTTTTATTTTCTTGTTAAAATTCCATCATCAGATAGATGATTTTAAAGTATTTCCTCACATTCTGTGGATTACCTTTTAACTTTGTTGACAGTGTTCTTGAAGCATAAAAGATTTAATGTTGCTGATGTCCAAATTATGTGTCTTTTTTTGTGCTTTTGGTGTCCTGTGTAAGAAACCATTGCATGATCCAGTGTACATTTATATCTGTGTTTTCCTCTAAGAGTATTGTAGTTTAAACTGTTACATTTAGATCTTTGATTCTAAGTGTATGGTTTGAGGTAGGGGTCCAGTTTTATTCTTTTGCATGTGGCTATCCATTTTCCCTGCACCATTTAATGAAAATACTATTTTTTCATGTTAGACTGTCTTGGGGCCTTGTTGAAAATCAATTAACCTTAACTGTGAATGTCTGTTTCCGAACTCTCATTTCTATTCCATTGACCTATATGTCTATTCTTATATCTATAACATATTATCTTGATTACTGTAGTGTTATATTAAAGTTTGAAATTAGAAAGCATGGGTCCTCTAAGTTGTTCTCTCTTTTAAGATTGTTTTGGCTATTCTGGGTCTCTTGAATTTCCATGTGAATTCTAGGATCAGCTTGTCAATTTCTGTCAAGAAGTCAGCTGGGATTTTGATAGGCATTACATTGAATCTGTAAATTGATTGAGAGGTATTGCCATCCTCACAATGTTAAGTCTTTAGACCCATGAATATGGGCTGTCTTCCCATTTTTTTAGATTCCCATTTATTTAAATGTATTTGATTTCTTTCCCCCATATGTTGTAGTTTTCAAAGTATAAATTCTGTTCTTTTATTAAATGTATTTTGTTCAGTGCTGTTGTAAATACAATTTTATCTTAATTTCATTTGTAGGTTACTTTATTGAAATTGTAGAGATAAGTGATAATTTTTTGAATTGATCTTATAAGCCTGCAAACTTGCTGAACTTATTTATGAGTTTTTTTGTTTTGTTTTTTTTTTTGAGACGAAGTTTTGCTCTTGTTACCCAGGCTGGAGTGCAATGGCACGATCTCCGCTCACCGCAACCTCCACCTCCTGGGTTCAGGTAATTCTCCTGCCTCAGCCTCCTGAGTAGCTGGGATCACAGGCACGCACCACCATGCCCAGTGATTTTTTTTGTATTTTTAGTAGAGACGGGGTTTCACCACGTTGACCAGGATGGTCTCGATCTCTTGACCTCGTGATCCACCTGCCTCGGCCTCCCAAAGTGCTGGGATTACAAGCGTGAGCCACCGCGCCCGGCTCTATTTATGAGTTTTTTTGAGACAGAGTTTCACTCTTGCTATCCAGGCTGGAGTGCAATGGCGCGATCTCGGCTCACCGCAACCTCTGCCTCCTGGGTTCAAGCAATTCTCCTGCCTCAGCCTCCTGAGTAGCTGGGATTACAGGCTTGAGCCACCATGCCCAGCTAATGTTTTGTATTTTTAGTAGAGACGGGGTTTCACCATGTTTACCAGGATGGTCTCGATCTCTTGACCTCGTGATCCACCTGCCTCGGCCTCCCAAAGTGCTGGGATTACAAGCGTGAGCCACCGCGCCCGGCTCTATTTATGAGTTCTAATAGTTTTTTAGTGGATTCCTTACTTGTTCTATACATGAGATTATGTTACCACAAATAGAGAATGTTTTACTTTTTCATTTCCAAAACGGATGCCTTTTAGTCCTTTTTCTTGCCTAAGTGTCCTGGCTAGACCCTCCAGTACAGTGGTAAATAGAAGTGATAAGAACAAATATCCTTTCTGTTCCTGGTCTTAGAGGGAAAACATTCGGTCTTTGTTAACTAAGATGTTAGCTGCAGTTTTCCATAGATGCTCCTTATCAAACTAAGGAAGTTCCTTTCCATTCCTAGTTTCTTGAGTGTTTTGATCGTAAAGGGTGATCAATCTTGTCAAATGCCTTTTCTGTGTCTCTTGCATCTATTTTGATGATTATATGTTTTTTGTCCTTTATCTATTGATATGATTACATTGATTGATTTTTGGATGCAAAAACAAACTTACATTCCTGGGATAAATTCTACTTGTTTATACTATATATATATATTTTTTTTTACACTGCTAGGTAATGGTTTTGCTAGTATTATGTTGAGGACTTTTGTGTCTGTATTTATTAGAGATTACTAGTCTGTAGTTTTCTTGTGGTATCTTTGCCTGGTTTGGGTAGCAGGGCAATACTGGCCTGATAGACTGAGCTGCTTAGCATTTCCTCCTCTATTTTTTTCTGAAAGTATTTGTGAATAATTGGTATTCATTCTTCTTTAAATATTTGGTAGAATTCACCAGTGAAGCCATCTGGGACTAGGTTTTTGCATGTGGGTGGTTTTTGAATTTCTTTGCTTGTTAGAGGTCTTTTCAGATTTTCTGTTTATTCTTGAGTCAGTTTCAGGATTTTGTGTCTTTCTAGGAATTTGTCATTTCATCTAAGCTAACTAATATGTTGGGATCCAGTTGGTCATAGTATTACTTTATAATCCTTTTTATTCTATATGATTGGCAATAACAATTGTTCTTTTAACTCAGGATTTTAGTTCTACCTTGCTTTTTAAGGCTTTATATTTTAGCGATCTTTATGAAAACCCTGAATTTATTTTTTAGTGATCACATAGTATTCCATAACTAACCTATTTATGGTCATTAATATTATGATTAATGCCACAGTTAATATCTTTTGATATATTTTAGTGTACTCTTGGTGATCATGTGTTTCTGAGGGTAAATTCTTAGCAGTTGACTTGTTAGGTCAGAGGGGTGTAATGGTCAATATTAGTAGATATTGACAAATTATCCTTTATAGAGTTTGCACTATTTACATTTATTTTTCTATACTATGATATCCTTTACTTCTTTGTCTTTTATTGGGTTATTTATTTTAACAAGTTACTGTTACATTAAGAAATTAGCTTTCGTTAGGTATCTTCCAAATATTTTTTCCCTGTTTGTAGTTTCTTTTGACCTTGTTGAACATTTTTTGCCATACAGAAGTTTTAAAGTTTTGTGTGGTCAGATTTATCCTCCATTTCCATTCGGGCTTCTGGACTGGTATCTCTGCCATGTATCACATGGTATTACTGCCATGTAAATAGGCACTTTTAGGCTTCAAGAAACAAGTGATGGATTTTATTGAATTCACAGAGAATAAGAAACATAGGACTAGTCACACAGTCGAGTTCATGTTTTGGGGACACAGCTGTCTTCCAGGAGTTAGTCTGTAGGGTCTCCTCTCTGCAGGGAGCTTTATTGAAAATCTAGTAGTTGGCTTTTCAGAGATGACATTCCATTTCTCCCTTGCTTCCTTGCTTCTTTCTAGGTGACATTCTACTGTTATGGTCCTGCCGCCTTTTCCGCTGCTTGTATGACTCTTCGTCTTTCTTCTCTGTTTATCAAAGCCTTGTGGCTTCTGCCCTCTTGCTCTGCTTTTCGTCATCTCTCTGTAGACTTCTGTGCCCACTGTTAAGTACTGACTCTTGGTGTCTCCATTTTCGACTCCTGTTCAGACAAGAGATCAGATTGGTTTGTCACGTCACTGTTCTTTGTTCATTGTAGACCGCTGCAGATGGGGGAGACTTTCTGTCAAGCCTCTCTTCATTCTGCAGATTGGCTGCTCTTTGCACTATACAATCAGCCTGGGCTTCAAAAATGGGGCCAAGTGGTGGAGTATAGGGTAGCCTCTGTGCTTAAAAAAGTCAAAAAGCTTAAAAAGGTGCATATGGCAGAAATTTTGAAAAAACAAGAGCATTATAAGCAACAGGCACCTTCCTTTGTCTGATTTGGTAAAATGTGCAACACAGTAGGCAGCTATTCTGTGTGTACAGATGTTCTCAAATCGCAGACCATCAGTGCCCTCACTTAGCTAGGGTCGGTGGACGGATATGACTCAGACACAATTAACCACAATGCAGGGAAGCATGGAAGATGGCACTTGGCAGAAACTAAGCCTTAGAAGAGGGGCCTGTCAAGCCTCTGAATTCAGGGATGTGTTTGAAACAGACATTGTTTCAGAGGCCTTGGAGAGTGGTGTCTTATTCACAATAGGCATCATGTTGTTAGCTAAAGATATTGTGGTATAGGCAAGGCAACCAGAAAGGGCTACATGAACAGAGGCACAGGGGCAGGAAAGCAGGAAGTGAGGAAACTCTTGGACTTCTGAATCTGATTTAGGAAAAATTAAAGGTCTAATTTGGGAGTGTCCAGATTGCCTGAGAGGATGCTTGGGTTTTATTTTGTTAGTAGTGGGGAGCTATTGAAGGTTTTGAGCTGGACAATGACATTAATTAATTCAACAAATATTTATGTGTGTCAGGCTCTGTTCTAGGCATTTTGGGGTAAATCAAGGAGCGAAATAAACCAGAAAAATATTCCTGCTTTTAGAACTTATATTTTAGTTGAAGAGGTAGTCAATATTACTGTGTGTAATCAGTATGTCATATAGTATGCTAGGCGTAATAGACTCTGTTAAAACAATTTTAAAAAGTAATGTAATGGGGAGTGGGCGTGTATGTAGGGGTTTGGGGGAAAGGCCGAGTTGTGATTTTATTTTATATTATTTTTGAGATGGAGTCTCACTTTGTCATCCAGGCTGGAATGCAGTGGAATGATCTTGACTCACTGCAGCCTCCACCTCCTGGGTTCAAGTGATTCTCCCACCTCATCCTGCTGAGTAGCTGCAGTTATGGGCTGCCACACCCAGCTAATTTTTGTGTTTTTGGTAGAGGTGGGGTTTCACCATGTTGGGCAGGCAGGTCTTGGACTCCTGGCTTCAAGTGATCTGCCTGACTCAGCTTCCTAAAGTGCTGGGATCACAGGCATGAGCCACCATGCCTGGCTTGTGATTTTATATATATATGTGTGTGTGTGTGTGTGTGTGTGTGTGTGTATTCCTTTTATTTTTAGTTGACACATAATCTTACATATTTATTAGATACAGAATGATATTTTGATATGGGGATACAATGTGTAATGATCAAATCAGGGTAATTAGCATATTCATAATCTCAAACATTGATCATTTCTTTGTGTTGTGAACATTTAACATCCTCTCTTCTAGCTTTTTGAGGATATAGAATAACGTAGTTTTTACTCTCTACTTCCACGAAGCCACATTTTTTTAGCTCCTATGCATGAATGAGAGCAGGCACGCTCTGTGTCTGATTTGTTTTTGCTTATCATAATGTCCTCCAGGCTCATCCATGTTGCTGTGAATGACAAGACTTCGTTATTTTTTATGGCAGCGTAGTACTCTGTTGTGTGTATATGCCACATTTTCTTCATCTCTTCATCTTTTGATGGATGTTTAGGTTGATTTCATAGCTATTGTGAATAGTGCCGCAGTAAACATGGGGATGCAGGTATCTTTTTGGTATATTGCCTTCCATTCCTTTGGATAAATAGTAGTAGGGTTGCTGGATCATATGGTCATTCTTTTTTTAGTTTTTTGAGAAACCTCCACACTGTTTTCCATAGTTACTGTACTAATTTACGTTCTCACCAGCAGTGTATACGAATTCCCTTTTCTCTGCATCATTGCCGGCACTTGATATTTTTTGTCTTTTTGAGGATAGCCATTTTTACTGGGGCAAGATGATATTTCATTTTGTAGATGTGATTTTAAATAGGTGGTCAAGGTAGGGCTTAGTGAGAAGGTGCCAGAAGATAAAACCTACTACAGGCTGAGCATCCCTAATCCTAAAATTTGACATCTGAAGTGCTCCAAAATTTAAAAGGTTTTGAGAGCTTATACCACCAGTAGAAATTTCCACACCTGACCTCATGTTGTGACAGGTTGCATTCAAAACTTGGTTTCATGCCCAAAATTATTAAATATAGTGTATAAATTTACCTTCAGGCCATATGTGTAAGGTGTATATGAAATAGAAATGAATTTTGTGTTTAGACTTGGGTCCCATCCCCAATATATCTCATTATATATATGCATATATTTCAAAATCTGAAAAAGTCAGAAATCTGAAATACTTCTGGCCTCAAGCATTTCAGATAAGGGATACTCAAACCTGTAGTTCATTAGGGAGAATATTATAGAAAGCCATATTGGGGCCAGGCCCGGTGGCTCATGCCTGTAATTCCAGCACTTTGGGAGGCTGAGGTGAGTGGATCACGAGGTCAGGTGTTCGAGACCAGCCTGGCCAACGTGGTGAAACCCAGTCTCTACTAAAAATACAAAAATTAGCCTGGTGTGGTGGTGCGTGCCTGTAATCCCAGCTACTCAGCAGGCTTAGGCAGGGGAATCGCTTGAACCCAGGAGGCGGAGGTTGCAGTGAATCAAGATCGTGCCACTGCTCTCCAGCCTGGCTACTGCACTCTAGCCTGATGACAGAGTTCGATTCTGTCTCAAAAAAAAAAAAAAAAAAGAAGAAGAAGAAACCCAGGTTAAACGTTGTTGAATGGGGGCACGGGAGTGCTGATGAAGAGTCTGGAGGCAAGAAAAAACACTAAAGATTTGTATGAACTGATAGGTCGCTTCAGTGTGGGAAGTGAAATTTTTTTTCCACTTAGTTTATATTTTTCTATCTTAGTAAAGAAGTCCAGCAGTTAACTAGCCCAGTAAGCTCTACATTGTTTTTTTAGACTTGCAAGATACGATTTCTAAACTATTGGTGTTCTTGACTACCGACATTCTAGTGTTTCTTTATTTATCGACTATCCATATCAGAATCACTTGGGGGTACTAATTAAACATATAGATGCCTTGGCCCTGCCCTAGACCTAATCTTGGAGACAGAGCAGAATAGTGGCCAAGAACACAGGCTCAAGGTAATCAGCTTGGGTTCAAATCCTGGATCTGCTCTTACTTGACTGAGTGGTCTTGGGCATGATACTTACTTAACTTTTCTGTGCCTCAGTTTCCTCATCCATAAAATGAGAATAATGATAATATTACTTAATAGAATTACTGTGAGGATTAAGTAGATTAATTCATGTGAAGTGCCAGAGCACTGCTTATCACATGGTACACACTTAGTGTTAGCTACAGTTGTTGGTATTCAGTCATAATCTCTGAGGGTGAGGCAAGTAATCAAATTCAGCAGTCACTCTGGGTGGTTTATTTGCCCTTGTGCTGTGGGATACACTGTTATTGCTTCTGGAGCTGTGGTTGAAATCTCTAAGTGGTCCACACATCAGGTATGATAACTTAGAATATGGGCCAATTAATGTTTTAATTACACATATATAGTGGTTTATTTAGCAACAAATGCCATCATTTACTATGCATATTGTATGTTAAGCATATCCTATTGTCATTCACAAGAACCCCATGATGGAAGTAGATATTGATCAAATTTTACAGGTGAGAAAACTGAGGCTTACACTGATGAAAACTTTCCCTGAGTGACAGCCTGAGCTGTGCAGTTGTTGATCCTTAGCTCTGCCTGACCCCAGAGCACTTGCTCCTTCTACAACATCTTCTAGATATTCAACCTTTTTATCTTGTAAACATATGTATTTTACAGTCAGATGCATTCTTTACCACTACTGGATAAAAGCCTCACTGGGCATGATTTATTAATGGTAAGCTAGTTGCATCATTCTACGTGATTGAGATCTTAAAAAAATTTATCTTTATAAGTAGAGATGTCGGAAAAACCAAAGTTCTTTCCCCTTCTAACATAGTCAGTACAGCACGGAATGCTTCTGTGACCAGAGCATGGCGGTTTTCGCCTACATACCAACCAGACAATTCTGCTGCAGACACCAGTTCTGCTGTCTCCTCTAATTCAATTTAATTCTGATCCTATCTATCTAGAGGTAGTGTCAGATCCCACTGCCTGAGAGCTGAGTCCCACAAGACTGTCCCCCACTTCAGAGGCCAATCACAAGTCTAGGCCTCCAGAATATGGAATTTCTGATTGACAAGTGATTAAAGAAAACTTAAGCACCTTTAAATTTTAAACTGTTTACTTTTCCTTTCTTCTTCTTTCTTTTTTTTTTTTTGTAGAGATAGGAAGTGCAGTGATGATATCGTAGCTCACTGCAGCCTGGAACTTCTGGGCTCAAGTGATACTCCCACCTCAGTCTTCCAAGTAATTGAGGTTACATGTGCGTACCACGATGCCCTGCTATTCTTTTTAATTTTAATTTTTCATAGAGATAAGGTCTCACTATGTTGCCCAGGCTAATCTTGAACTCTTGGCCTCAAGTGATCCTTCTACCTTGCCCTCCAAAACTTTTGGAATTAGGCATGAGCCCCAACACCCAGCCTAAACAGCTTGAGCATTCAGCAGATCATGGATAGTGTAGCACCAGACCACAAGGGAGTGTTACTTTTCCAGGAGGGGCAAGAGGGGAAACTTTTATAGAGTATTTGCAGAAGCAAGACAAAGAAACCAATTTTGATTGGTTAAAGTACAGAGTTCCTAGAGATTGGTTGGTGTTTTTTAATTGGTGCAGTTTCTAGTTTTAATTTACTGTTTACATTGGGCTTCGGTTTGTTTGCTTAGGGATTTAAAGTGACAAGAGCTACTGTACCCCAGTCTAATGGCCTCTCAATTGGATTTTTTTTTTTTAAGTTTCCTCCTTTTGGTCAGCCCCTCATTTATAAACTTGGACATAAATGCCACTCTCTGTCACCATCATGGCTAGGTTGTCTTTGTCTCAGTGTGGAACTGATAAATCATGACAACAGGCTCAAGGAAAAATAGTTCCTTTTGTTGTTAATGTCATTTTTTTCTCTAATCACAGTGAGACAATCTGGTATGCTGTTGATGTTTTTGAATATACATTTAAGACTTTTGAGAGAGTATAGTGCACCAGGAAGATTATAATGATGACCACCAGGAGGATAATACTGAGAGACTTAGCTTCTTAGTTAAGGTCCCTGCCAACCAAACCAATTATTATTTCTATGGAAACAAAAGAAAAACAAAGGCTAATGACTAGAACAAACCATAAATTCAGTCTCCGAGTGCAGAGGGTGATTAGTTAGGAAGATTTCTAGATTTCAGCTATAAGCGTATTTTCCTGGTTTGCAGTTTGGATGCCCCTGGTTATGGCCGTGGGCATTTTGGTGAACTCCCTGAGTGGTCCACACATCAGGTATGAGGGTTGTCCTCTG
Organism: Saimiri boliviensis; assembly: GCF_048565385.1. Taxonomy (NCBI): domain Eukaryota; kingdom Metazoa; phylum Chordata; class Mammalia; order Primates; family Cebidae; genus Saimiri; species Saimiri boliviensis. The sequence continues at coordinate 45,402,397 of NC_133463.1, forward strand.
AAATTTTATCAACTGTACATCTCTAGCTTGCGGGGTTTCAGGAATGGAACAGTTCTTGTTCAGAGTGATTCCAGCTCAGGAAAGTGGGAGAAAATTGGATGGAGGGACCTAGAAGAATTGGGGATTCAGTACAAAACTACAGGTAGATAATACAACTTGAAAACAAGTAATAGGGTTGTAGTCTAATAACACGTATACTGTTGTTTGTGGTTGAATACAAAGGTTAGCTGAGTGTGGTGGTGGGTGCCTGTAATCCCAGATGCTCAGGAGGGAGAGGCAGGGGAATCACTTGAACCCAGGACGCAGAGGTTGCAGTGAGCCAAGATTGCACCACTGCAGTCCAGCCTGGGTGACAGAGCGAGACTCCATCTCAAAAAAAAAAAAAAAAAAAAAAAAGACATAAGAGGAGTTAAAAAGCAGACCTGGGATGGGAGAGGTGGCTCACACTTGGAATCCAAGCATTTTGAGAAGCTGAGGCAGGAGGATTGCTTCAGTCCAGAAGTTTGAGGCTGCAATGAGCTAGGTTCATGCCTCTGCACTCCAGTCGGAGTGACAGAGTGAGATCCTACCACAGAAAGAAATATTAAAAAATTTTCTTTTTAAAATTTTTTCTTATTTTTTATTTTTTTGAGACAGGGTACTCTGTTTCTCAGGCTAGAGTGCAGTAGTACAAGCTCAGCTCATGGCAGCCTCTGCCTCCTGGGTTCAAGCGATTCTCCTCCCTCAGCCTCCTGAGTAGCTGGGATTACAGGTGTGTGCCAACATGCACATCTAATTTTCGTATTTTTAGTAGAGATGAGGATTCATCATATTGCCCAGGTTGGTCTTGAGCTCCTGAGCTGAAGTGATATGCCTGCCTTGGCCTCCCAAAATGCTGGGATTGCAGGTGTGAGTCACCATGCCAAGCCTATAAAAAAGAGCAGACCTGGTTAACCTGAGAGCCTAACTATAAATACTCATTTAGTTCTTTTTCCTTCTTCTTTCCTTTGGGGTATACAGGAAAACAAGCAAAAGAAAAATCAGCAGACTCAGAGTAGACAGAGGAGGACAGAGAGGTTAGAAACCTCCTCATGCCAGTGAAAATACTTCATGTTGCTTTTTTTTTTTTTTTTTTTTTTTAATAGAGATGGAGTCTTGCTTTGTTGCCCAGGCTGATCTCAAACTCCTGACCTCAAGCAGTCATTCTACCTCAGCCTCCCAGAGTAGTGAAATTACAGGTGCCAGCCACCGTGCTTGGCCCTTCTCACTGTTTCTGGGATGTTCAGGATCGTGTGTGTGTGTGTGTGTGTGTGTGTGTGTGTGTGTGTGTGTGTACATGCAGGTGAACAATTTTGTTTAGGTGAAAACTTCCCCTTTGTAGCCACCAAAATTCTAAATTGCTTTTGGTAAGATTGGCCCATTCTTCTAGAAGAGCTTAGATTCTGAGTTGCTGTTATGAGAAGCACTTAAGACTATAACATCCTTCTCCCCACATCCCCAAGCTGGGAAGGGAGCTGAGACCAAAGAACAACTTGGACAAATCTAGCTCGACAACTAGATGAGGTTGTTAGGACGTACCTTCAGGACACTCCTGGATGGTGGCTGGACAGTTCTAGAGATCCACACTACCTCCCATCTCTAAGCTGCTTTTAAGTTACTTTTCTGGCCCTTTGTCTATTGTGTGTGTGTGTACGTGTGATGAGACTGTTTTCCTTGGTACGTTCCCAGCTGTGCCCCAGGATGTATCCATTCTCAGGGATACCTGGTCCTTGGCTGGGTGCCGGGGCCTTGGCTCACTGCCTAGCTTTCAGGGTTCAGACACTCTTAAGTAACATGTTGGGGGACTAGTCACACTAGAGATGGAGTCCCAGACTCTGGATTTAAATAAACTCATTATTTCCTGTCTTCTTGGAACCTTTCCTATTGGAGATCTTTCACTCAACCCAATTGGGTTTTTGCCTGACCTAGTTGGACACCTGAGCCTCCCTGCAAGACCCAGTCTAGTTTCTGCTGGGACTTCCAAACCTAGAATGGAGCAGAAATGTTAAACTTGGAGAACTTGACACCAGTGTCAGAACTGCTGTATCTGAGACTACTTACTGGTGATGACCTCCAAATGTGCAGGGAGAAGTAGTTAGCACAAGGTGCTCTGTGGGGTAACTCTGTCATCTGTTTGCTTGTTGCTCCCAGAGGTCATTATCATGTAATGTCTGTTGGGTCCCACTTCTGATGTCAGATCTGGTAAGAGAACAACTAAAGCTCATTTACATTTTAAACAGTTTGGTTGAGCATTCAGCAGTTCGTGGATGGGGTAGCATCAGACCACAAGGGGCTAGCACGCTGCCCATAGGGGCAAGAGGGGAAACTTTTATAAAGTATTTTCGAGAAGCAAGACAATGAAACCAATTTTGATTGGTTAGAGTGGAAAGTTTCTAGTGAGAGGTTAGTTGGTGATTTCTGATTGGTGCAGTTTCTAGTTTCAGTTTACTGTTTACATTGGGCTTTGGTTTGTTCACATAGGAATTTAAAGTGATAGAGCTAGTCAGACTCTCAATTAGAATTTTTTTTTTTAACATTGCCTGTAAATTAGGGTTTCCATGACTCCCCTCTTTGGGTTTGATCAGTTTGTTGGAGAATGGTTCATACAACTGAGGGAAACACTTTATTTGTGTTTACTCATTTATTAAAAAGGATATGACAGAAAATAAATATTCATAGTTCGATGGCAGAGGTACGTAGGGCGAGGTGTGGGAGAAGGAGCCTGAAGCTTCCATGTCCCCTTTGAGGATGCCATTGTCCAGGAACTTCCATGTCTTCAGCCATCTGAAAGCTCCCAGAACGGTTTTTGTTGTTGTTGTTGTTGCTTGTTTGTGGAAATTCTATTATATAGGCATGGTTGATTAAATCATTGGCTGTTGGTTTATTGACTCAACTTCAATAAGCCCCTCTCCCCTCCCAACAAGTTGGGAGTGGGAATGACATTTCCAGCCTCTAATCACATGGTTGGTTCCCCTGGCCACCAACCCCATCTTGAGGCTATCTAGGAACCCCTAACTATGAATCATCTCATTAATATGCAAAAGACATTCTGATCATTCTGGAGATTTCCAAAGATTTTAGGAGCTCTATGTTAGGAAACGGGGATAAAGACCACATACATATTTTGCAGTATCACAACAAAAATGTTCTAAAAGGCCTTTTCTTTTTTTATTTTTTATTGCATTTTAGGTTTTGGGGTCCATGTGAAGAACATGCAAGATTGTTGCATAGGTACACACATGGCAGTGTGATTTGCTGCCTTCCTTCCCCTCACCTATATCTGTCATTTCTCCCCATGCTATCTCTTCCCACCTCCCCACCCCCATCCCTCCCCCATTTCCCCCCAACGGACCCCAGTGTGTAGTGCTCCCCTCCCCGTGTCCATGTGTTCTCATTGTTCAACACCCGTAAAAGGACTTTTCTATTTGCGAGGCATTTTTCTACTACCCTATGTAGCCAGCCGCCAGCATGGTTTGCGATGATCTGGTCTTCACACTCGTGTAGTTCCCTCCCACGTGTTACCAGGTTTAGTCTGTGTGACCAGTAGAATATAGCAGAAATGATATGTCACTTCTAAGATAAAGGACTATGGCTTCCATCTAGGGGTCTCTTTTTTTCTCAACCACTTTCTCTGGAAAACTGGCTGACATGTTGTGAGTAGGTCCATGAAGAGGTCAACATGGGGAGGAGAGAAAGTTTCCGAAGTAGCTACGTGGGTGAGCTAGAAAGTGCCTGAGCTAAGAAGCAAGCCTTTGGAGATTGCAGCCCTGCCTGAGGGCTCGCCTGCAACCCAAAGGGAAATCCGGAGCCAAAACCACTTAGCTAAGCAGCTCCCTCATGCTTGACCTTCAGAAGATGTGAGGTGGTAAATGTTCGATGATTTAAGCTGCTGAGTTTTGGAGTAATTTGTTTTAGATAACTAGGACATGCCGTAATTTCCTATTGTGAGTCCAGGTGTACACCTTCATTCCCAACATCCTGGAGCCCCTCAGTGCATGCACACAGGATTACTTGCACTCACCCTCTCTTTCTCTGTCTTCCTTCCTTCTTCTCTCTCTGTTTCTCTTTCTCTTTGCCTCTCTCTCACACACAATTTCACTTGGTTGCTGACATGTTTTGGATGTGTGTCCCCTCCAAATCTCATGTCGGAATGTGATCCCCAGTGTTGGAAGTGGCCCCTCATGGGAGGTGTTCGGGTCGTGGGGGCGGATCCCTCATGAATGGCTTTGTGCCCTCCCATTGGTAATGGGAGGGCAAGTTCTTACTCTGTTGGTTCATAAGAGAGCTGGTGGTTTCAAAGAACCTGGTCCCTCTCTTGCTCTTTCTCTCACCATGTGATGTGCCTGTCTTCCCATCACCTTCAGCTGTGAGTGGAAGCTTCCTGCGGCCCTCACGGAAGCAGATGCTGGTGCCATGCTTCTTGTACAGCCTGCAGAACCATGAGCCAAATAAACTTATTTTCTTTATAAACTACCCACTCTGTTACTCCTTTTTAATAATGTTAAACAGATTAACACAGTTGCTTAATTCTTTATTATGTTTATCTGTTATCTAGATTATTTCTCTTCCCATAAATCTTCTTTTTTAAATAATGCTGTTGTCTGGGTCCCAGCTGCTAAGACATTCAGTAGCAAATATCTCACTGTAACACTTGGTATGGCAACTCTCTGAACTCAGGAAGGATTGTAATGGTTAAGTGTATATGTGGACTTGACTGTGCCATGGGGTGCCCAGACATTTGGTCAGATATTTTGGATGTGTCTGAGGGTGTTTCTGGATGGGATCAACATTTGAATTGGTCAGCTGAGTAAAGCAGATTGACTTCTCCGAATGTGGATGGGCCTCATCCTATCATTCAAGGCCTGACTAGAACAAAATGGTTAAGAAAGAGGGAGCCTCTCTCTACCTGTCTTCCAGCTGGGACATTAGTCTTCTCCTGCCTTTGGATCCAGACTAGGACGAAAACTTAATGCCACGGTTTCTTCTGGGTCTCCAGCTTGCTAACTGTAGGTCTTGGGACCTCTTACCCTCCATAATTGTGAGATGAGAACCCTGACTGTACAAATGCGTTGGCTGGCTAGGTGACTGGAAAGAGCTGACTTAGTAAGTAATTTCTGAGATGCCACCTGCTGGAAAGTCCTTTTTCCAGCAGCCAGTATGAACCTGGTTTCAGGGAGGGTTTTTCAGTGAGGCAGATTCTAGTTTCTGTTGGAAGACAATTGGTTTTTAGAGAGAAGCGCTGAAGTTTCCGTTGCCTTCTTGCTTCTCTTCCTCTGCTAGTTCATAAGCAGCAGAGTACAGTCTGTACAGGGGAGTGTGAACAGTGTTTCTGTTTTTGTTTAAGAGTAAGAAATTGCCAGAGAAAATTAATTAGGGCTTGGATCAGCTTATTTAAAGCAATCCTCTTCACACTAAAATATTACTTTGGTCTATTTCAGAGCATGTTTCTGTGTGTCATTTTGCCTCCTTCTGCAATTTGTACCCTTTGATTTTCAGTTCTTAAAATTTGGAAGCCAGATTTCCCCAGAGGATTATCTTTCTAAATCAAATCCTCTTTATCAAGAATCTAAATTTAAAATGGCATGTTTTGATAAACGTGCAGGTTAAATGATTGGAACATGACTTAACAGAAGATGCTGGGGCCCCTGCCTGCCTTCTTAGAAATCTACAGAAAGGAACTAGGGCTGCCAGTACTTATTGTATCATTGGGCTGTAACATGTTTGTCGTCTTGGTAGGCTGTTTTCACCAAATTTTTGCCAAGAAAAGAGACTTTAAGAATTATGTGTAGGCCTTAAACTTGGTGTCCTACTTCTGCATTCAATAGATAACTGTTTCTGTTTAGTTTTAAGAAGATTTAGGCTGGCTGAGTGGGGTGGCTCATGCCTGTAATTCCAACACTTGGGGAGGCCGAGGTGGGCGGATCACTTGAGGTCAGGAGTTCAAAAACAGCCTGGCTAACATGGTAAAAACCCCATCTCTACTAAAAATAACAAAAATTAGCTGGGCGTGGTGCTGCGCTTCTGTAGTCCCAGCTACTTAGGAGGCTGAGGCAGGAGAATCGCTTGAACCTGGTAGGCAGAGGTTGCAGTGAGCTGAGATCGCACCACTGCACTTCAGCCTGGGTGACAGAGCAAGACTCCATCTCAAAGAAAGAGATGTTCGATCATCAGCCAGTTTTGTGAACCACCCTCACCTGTGGTGGAAGGTTCTTTGCAGGTGGTAATACCCTTCCATCATTTGCAGCATCTCTGGCTTGGCCTGATATTCAAACCATTGTGGGTTTTTTTTTTTTTTTTTTTTTTTTTTCACAGCTGGCAAGAATTTAGCTACAGTTGCTCAGGCAGTTGTCTACTTTGCATTAATAATGGCGTTTGATATTACAATAAAGCCAGTATTTCCTTTATTATGAGCTTAGCTTTTCCATTGGAACTGTGGGAATACCTTGGGAGATATTGTGGATTTGATTCCAGACTCCCATCGTTAAAGCAAATATAGCAATAAAATGAATCACACACATTTTTGGTTTCCCAGTGCATGTAAGAGTTATGTTAGCACTATGCTGTAGTCTTTTAAATGCACAATAGGCATTGTGTCTAAATAATTGTGTACATACCGAATTTAAAAATACTTCATTGCCAAAAAATGCTAGCGGTCAGTGAGTCCTAACGATTTTTTTCTGGTGGAGGTTCTTGGCTCAGTGAGAATGGCTGCTGACTGATCAGGGAGGTAGTTTCAGAGTTGGAGTCAAACCTCTCAAACCCTGCTGCTGCTTTATCAGCTAAGTTTATGTAATATTCTAAATCCTTTGTTGTCATTTCAGCAGTGTTTACGGCATCTTCACCAGGAGGAGATTTCATCTTTGCTCATCTATAAGAAGCAACTCCTCATCTCTTCAAGTGTTCTTGTGAGATTGCAGCGATTCAATCACATATTTAGCCTCCACTCGTAATTCTATAATAGTTCCCTTGCTATTTCTGTCATATCTGCAGTTATTTCCTCCACTGAAGTCTTAAGCCCTTCAAATTCATCCATGAGGTTTGAAATCAACTTCTTCCAAACTCCTGTTTTATATTATGTTTTAACCTCCTCCCATGAAACGTGAACTTTCTTAATGGCATCTAGAACAGTGAATCCATTCCATAAGGTTTTTAATTTACTTTGCCCAGATGCATCAGAGCAATCTCTGGCAGATTGGCCATAGTAGCCTTACAAAATGGATTTCTTAAATAGTAAGACTTGAAAATAGGAATTACTCAGTGATCCATGGTATGCAGAATGGATGTTGTATTAGCAGGCCTGAAAACAACATTCATCTCCTTGTACATCTCCTATGGAGTGCTTAGATGACCAGGTGCTTGTAAATGAGCAGTAATATTTGGAAAAGGAATCTTTTTCTCTGAGAAGTAGCTCTCAACAGTGGGCTGAAAATATTCAGTAAATCATATTATAAACAGATGAGCTATAATCCAGACATTGTTATTCCATTTCTAGAGCACAGGCAGAGTAGATTTATTTAGCATTATTCTTAAGGGGTTTGGGACTCTTGAAATGGTAACGAACATTGGCTTCAACTTAGTCGCTGGCTACATTTGCTCCTAAGAAGAGAGTCGGTCTGTCCATTGAAGCCAGGCATTAACTTCTCCTCTCGAACTATGCAAGTTCTAGAGGGCATTTTCTTCCAGATGTTAAAAAAAATCTCAGGTCTTCAGTCTTGTGTCAAAAGGCAGAGAAGCAGTCTTGAAACTTTCTAGGCACTGATTTGGTTTCAAGATAATGGGCTACTATTGAGTCTACATGTAGCATTGGTCTTCTGCTATTGTCTTTATAAGAAAAGCATGTGAAATTTGGAATTGGAAATGGCGTTTCCTAACCAGAGCAGCAGGTTCAGATGGTGATGCTATAAATTTTGGCACAGGACTCTGTTTCTTAATAAAATTTAATGAAAAATTGACAAGATTTGTAACGTGTTTTAATGGTTGACCCCCTGAATGCATCTAATGAACTTATTACAGTTTGAAAGCAAGCTCAGCTGCCTAAATGTGTGACTTGGTATTTTGAACTTGTTTGTTACGCCTTAGCTTGCTGATAATAGAAGTTCGTTGTCCAATATTAATTTTAAACAAGTGCCTACTGTTCTCTAGAAACTCCCATTCCCTTAAGGAAAAGTATTTCATATGAGCCTCTCGTTGCCGGGAATAGCTGTGTAAGCATTGTGGAAGTTTTTCCACGTTAAAATGTAGTCCACTAGTTCATTTATTCCTTTTAGGGTTCTGACAGTCGCTTTTGTTTATGCACCCCTATAGAGCTGTCTTTAAACTCATTCAGCAAATTGGAAACATTTAGCTTGGACGAAACCTCTTTATCTCCCAGTAATATCACCATAGAGACCACTGTACTCTCAAATACATCGTTAATACTTTTAGTAAGAATGGCCTGCTTTCATTCTCTTATTACTGAGCCGTTATTCTGGACTCCGTTTATTATTATTATAATTCCAGACTTGAAGTAATTATCCCATTGAAAAGACCACACGTGTGTACACCCTGTTGTGACACAGCGGGTTTTGTCCTATCTGACCTTGTCTGCTTTGTGGATTGCTAGGTTCTCAGAAAAACAAAAATAACCACCAAAAAAGAAAAATCTTATGTTTTAAATTTTAAATTTTTTATATTTTTATATTAATTTTTTAATTGAGGCAAAATATATGTATATAATTTACCATCTTTAGCCTTTGAAGTGTACACTTTGTTGGTAATAAATATATTCGTTACTCCCCCTTCACCCACCCCCACCCCCGCCCCTGCCCACCTCCTCCTCTTCCCAGCCTCTGGTAGTAATTTAGTTTAAGGTGTGAGGGACAGTCTTATTTCTTATAATTATGTGATCATTTGGCTTTTTAAAAAAATTGTGGTAGAGTAGGTATAACATGGAATTTGTGATTTTAGTCCGTCTTCGTGAGATCTACCTTTCTTAGCTCCACACGAGTGAGAACATGTGACAGTTGTCTTTCTGTTCGTAGCTTATTTCACTTAACATAATGACCTCCAGTTCCATCCATGTTGCTGCACATGACAAGATTCATTATTTTTTTTATGGCCAAGTAGTATTCCATTGTATATATATCCACAATTTTCTTCATTCATCTGTTAACACTTAGGTCGATTCCATACCTTTGCTGTTGTGAATAGTGCTTCAATAAACATGCATGTGCAAATATCCTTGATACCTGATTTCTTTACATCTGAGTAAATAGCCAGTAGTTAGATTGCTGGATCTGTTAATATGTTAATTCTATTTTTAGTTTTTTGAGGAATTTCCATAGTGTTTTCATAGGGGCCGTGCTAGGAAGATGTGTCAGTGGGTGGAGGGAAGATAAAAAGAGATTAGTTAATGGTTACAGACATATGTTAGATAGGAGAAATAAGTTCTAATGTTCGATAGCAGTGTAGGGTACCATGGTTAACAACAATGTATTGTATATTTCAAAACAGCTAGAAGAGAGGACTTGGAATTATCCTAACACAGAGAGATGATGAATCCTCAAGGTGATAAATGCCTCAGATCCCTAATTTGATCATTACACAGTGCAAGCATGTGATAGAGTGTCACATTTGTACCCTCATATACATGTACAAATGTTCGTATCAATAAAAAATATATACAAAAAGCCAGACCTTTTTAACTGCAAAATGTCTCTTATTTTTAAATACATGTAATTAGAAAGTGCTATCAGTATTCAGTTTTCTCAAGCCTTCAGTATTCAGTTTTCTCAAGCCTTCGTCCTCAGGCAGACTTAGCATCAGTATTCAGTTTTCTCAAGCCTTCGTCCTCAGGCAGACTTAGCAGCTGTTACCTAAAGCCAGACTTGCGGCATCAGAAGTCACCTGGAGCTTGCTTGTCCAAAAGGCAAGAGTCTTGGGCTCCGCCCTAGACCCTCTAACTCAGCATCTGTGGTTCCTGAGTGGCTGTGATACTTAGTAAAGTTTGAGAAGCACTGGTTGGAGATCTTTTACCTGAGCCTGTCATCATGGAATCACTTGTCAGTATGAGGAGTGAACATAACATTTCAACTCAAACTCGTATTTCTAAAATGAAAAATCTGTCTATTGTAGCTAATTAGGTACATGACATATCAAACTCTCTTTCCATTATTTTTTGGTGTTCTCATGTTCTGACAATGGTAGTGGCAGGAACATGTCCTTAGATGACTGAATTGAAATAGTAAGGCTCTTTCATGTATTTAGAATCCAGTCTTTGGCTCCTTGTGATGTGGAATTCAGGTATTCTTGAGACTTCTCCACAGATTCTGACTTTCCCTGGTACAGGCTTATCCAGACGACATGTTTGGAGATTGGCTGAGAGAGGGAATGACACTTACTCTTATATGTCACTCTTGCTCTTCAATATTTGAGAGACACTATGTAAAGGAAAAAACCTTCTGTTCTGGCTTCTGGCATTAACTCAATTTTAGTTACTTTGAGAAGGCAGAAGAACATTCTACCTAGAATGTTAGGGTTCCTAACAACTGAGAATTTCTTCTCAAGTCAATGGGCCAAAGAAATGATTTCTTTAAAAGTAAAATCTATTTATACGTAGAGTATTTGCTTTTAGTTCTAAATAATTTATATGTCTGCTAGGTTATACCTTTTTATTCTAGAGAAGAGGCTCCAAAGAGGATAGGTTTTTTTTTTTTTCTTATAATACTGTGCTTTAATAGTCTTTCGTCCTCCATTGGGATGGAAAACAAAGGAAAAAAGAAGTGGCATTCCCGTAAGGAATATTTCCTAACTTTCTAATGCAAGTTTCTAATCTGAAAACTGACACATGTTTTTTAAAAGAATGCCAACATGATTTGATCTAGTCTCATTCAGTTTAGGAACTGAAGTGCCCCCAGGTAAGGGACAGCATTCCCGAGCCTTCCTGTGCCCCTGCTTCCCTCAATGCCTGCTGTGCTTCCTTTTCTGCATTGTCTTCTTTGCTCTTAAACATATTTTAAAATAAAACTTTTTTTTTTTTTTAAAGAGATGACACCATCATAGCTCACTGTAGCCTTGAACTCCTGGGCTGAAGTGATCCCTTCTGCCTCAGCCTCCTGAGTCACTGGGACTACAGGTGTGCACCACGGCACCTGGCATATTTTTTATTTTTATTTTGTTGTAGAGACAGAGTTTCACTTTGTTACCCAGGCTGGTCTTGAACTCCTGGCCTCAAGCTATCCTCCTGCCTTAGCCTCCCAGAGTTCTGGGATTATAGGTGTGAACCACCATGCCTGGCCTAAAATACTTTTTAAAACTTTTCATTTGCTTCTTCCCTTAACTTTCCTCCACTGTCCACCACTTCTGACTGCTGATCTGACTCCTACCATCCCTCTCACTAAAACTTCACTGCAAGATCACCAGACACCAAGCCCCATGGCTTCTTTAGCATTTGATCTTATCTACTTTCTCTCCTCCCTCGATTCCTGCGACGTTGGTCACTCAAGGTTTGCTTCTTGAGAGCAGTGGAATTGGAATCCCAGGTTTTCCCACTTACTAGCTCTGTGCTGAGGGCAAGACGCTTAATTTTGATGTTCCTCAGTTTTGTCCTAAGATCAGGGCAGTAAAATCTTACCCCACAAAGCTGATGAAGAGTGCATAGAAGAATGTCTGGCACATAGTAAGTGTTCCTTAGGGAAGAGTCATAATTACTGTCATCATTAAAGGTCGTTTCTTGCCCTTTGATGCTCTTTGGGCTGCATCCTCATTGCAGGTGTTCACTAACTTTCCCCCTCCCTTTCGGACGGCCTCTCTTCTCTTCAAGCTTTTCTTTGACGATGTCTGGGTTTCCCACATTTACATCTTTGCTCCTAACTTTTTTCCTGAGGGCGGAAGTTTAATTTCTAACCTCAAGCTGACCATTTACACCAAAAGTCTCCTGAGCGTGAGTGCTGTAAACCATACCTGCCAAAACGCAGCTCATTCTCTTATCACCTGGAAGTCTGTTCTGTCTCTTCCTCAGTCCTGCCTCTCTCTTGTCACATCTCCATTAATGCTGCCACTGTCCTTTGCAACTCCTGCTGTGCCATCACAGCGTTTGCTTCTCATTGCCCGTCACTGAGTCCTCCAGTTGATCTCCAGCATCTGTTGTCTTTCCATGGTGTCATGCAGTGTGTCTTTGCTCTGCTGTTCCCGCTGCTGTTCCCTGTAGGACACATGCTGTTCGTATCAGTTGGTTGGGCCGCCATCACAATACCATGGAATCGGTGGTTTGAATAGTGGACATTTATATTCTCATAATTCTGGAGGCTGGAAGTCCAAGATCAAGGTGCTGGCAGGGTAGATAGGTTTCTGGTGTGGGCTTGCTTCCTGGTTGGCAGACAGCTGCCTTCTGGCTGCGTCCTCCCTGGCCTTTTCTGTGTGCGTGCGGGAGCATCCCCGGTGTCTTTTCTTATGGGACAGCAGTCCTCTTGGACTAGGGCCTCACCCTATGACCCTGTTTAATCTTAATTACCTCCTTAAAGACCCCATCTTCAAGTACAGGCATATTGAGAGTTAGGGCTTCAACACGTGAAGCTGGGGCGACACAGTTCAGCGCAGAACACCCTTGGCGCTGTTGTTGGGTAACTGTCCTGACTTCCCGTCTCCCCTCGGCGGTCCAGCTTCATACAAGGTGAGAATAACCTTTCTGACACATGGCTTTGGCCTCTCCCTCCCATTCCTAATTACTCGACTTGGCTCCCCATGGCCCAGATGCAGCAAGAGGAAAATGACCACTGGCGGGTGCCTTTCCTCATTTCTCAGTTTTCTTAGGCTCACTCCTCTGGAAACTGGAGATAACATGACTAACACCATGTTATTGAAGGATTAAATACATTCTAGTGAAGAATTGTTGTTTTAATCTCATGAAAACCAAGTCCCTCCTCTCCAGCCTCCATTTGAGGTCCTCCATCACCAAGTGTAGTCCCATGTGGTTCCGGGGCCAGCAGCCTCCCCTCACTGGGATGCAGGCTCTGCATCATAGCAGGATCCGCAGGGCCCTTGGCCGGGAGGGACTGGCTTATCCTTACTGCCTGGTTCTAGGCTACAGCCACAGGATGGAAAGGACAGCGCCTTGGAGGCACCTACCTGGCTTCCAACTCCAGCTCCTTTACTTGCTAGCTCTGTGTCCAAAGACAGGTTTACACAAGCTGTCCTTGTCTTGTTTCCTCTCTGAAAAGTGGGGAGAGGCGGAGGTTTACCTCACAGAGGTTTTGAGGATTAGCTGAGAAGTTTTGTAAGCAACAGAGTACCCTTGTGATTTTAAATTGAATTTCATATTTAAAACCAAGCACTTTTTATTTGGAGTCGAGGTTTGTTTATTGTGGCACAGTGTAGGGAGTGAAGGCTGTGGGGTGTTCATTAACCTCTCTTCCTCTCTGCCCTCTCACCCTGTGGGACAGGGACTCCCCGGTCTCCCTCTGAGAAGATGTGACTAGCAAGGGATGTGATGGGAGACTTCTTTTCTGTGGAGGGTAAACCACCTGCTGCTTCAGTAGAAGGTGGAGAAGAGAGCCCTTCCAGCTCTCAGAAGGGGCCGGGAGCTGGGATGTGCCTGTCTGTGGCCGGAGCCCAGTCCCATTAGGCCCTGTCTCCGTGATTGCTGTGAGAGGTGGTTGCTCCCTTTCTTCCCATCTCCCTCAGGGCTGGTGAATGTAAGGCAGAGGAGTTCTTGGGTTTTTTTTTTTTTTTAAGCCCTTTTCAAATTTACAGAAGGATTTCAAGAATAAGAATAGTACAAGGAGTACCTGCTCCTGCATTAGTTTGCTGAAGATAACAGCTTCTAGCTCCATCCATGTCCCTGGAAAGGACATGATCATGTACCTTTTTATGGCTGCATAGTATTCCATGGCATATATGTGACAATAACACACACTGGGGCCTGTTTGGAGGGTGTGGGGGAGGAAGAGCATGAGGAAGAATAGCTAATGAATGCTGGGCTTAAGACCTAGGTGATGGGTGATCTGTGCCGCAAACCACCATGGCACACGTTTACCTATGTAACAAACCTGCACAGCCTGCACATGGACCCTGGAACTTAAAAGTTGATGGGGGTGGGGGGAAGAACAGCTGCATTCTCTACTCAGAGTCACTGTTAACATTTAGCCCCAGCCGGTTGACCAGTCTCTCTGTATGTGGATGTCTGTAAACATGCATAGTCTTATTTTCTGAGCAGTTTGAGAGGAAGTTGCATACATCATGGCCCCTGCCCCTAAATACTTGTTTGTGTTGCCTGAGAAAGGCAGTATTCTCAGCACAGTTGTCAACATCAATAAATTTGATTTTGTTTTTTGAGACAGAGTCTCTTGTTACCAAGGCTATGGTTCAATGGTGTAAACTCAGCTCACTGCAACCTCTGCCTTCTGGGTTCAAGCAATTCTTGTGCCTCAACCTCCTGAGAGTAGTTGAGACTACAGGCATGTGCCACCACAGCCAGGTAATTTTTGTATTTTTAGTAGAGATGGTGTTTTACCATTTTGGCCAGGCTAGTCTCGACTTCTTGACCTCAGGTGATCCGCCTGCCAAAGTGCTGGGATTACAGGTGTGAGCCACTAGGCCTGACCAGTAAATTTGAAATTGATACAAGACTTTTATCTAATCTGAGGTAATATTCCAATTTTTTTCAATGGACCTAGTAATGTTCTTTATAGAATTTTCTTTTTCCTTTCAGTAAGGACCCAGTTTACCATCAGGTATGATCTTTAGTGGTTGTATCTTTTCAGTGTTATTTAATGTAAATTATTTTCACAGCCTTTGTCCTTTATGACATGTTTTTGAAGAAGGCAGCCCCTCCTCTTTTAAAAATGAGAAGCTTCCTTGTTTTGGACTTGTCTGATGTTTCCTCATGATTAGATTCGGGTTCTGCATTCCAAGCCTGAACATTACATTACCAGGTATTCAGAGTGTCAGCGTTTGAAGATGAGTGTCCATCTCCCTCTCACTGGGGGATGGCCATCTCTACCCTCCAGTTGGGGAGGAGGGGTTTTCTCTATTGTACTGTTACTATACTTGATCTTAGCCAAAAGGCCAAGAAGCGGTCTCCACTGTATTCCTAACTATGTTTTTTCTTCTGGCAGCTAGTTAATCTGTGGAGAGGCACTTTAAACATCATGTAAATATCATCTTCTTTCTCAAAATTTCTCCCTAGCTTTAGCATCCATTGATGATTTTTGTCTGAATCTTTACGAGGATGGTCAGGTGGCATTCTTCTGTAGTTCTTCCTTCTGTTTATTTATTACTTTCATGGACTCTTGGATTCCTGTTTTTCTAGTGGTTTATAATCCAGGACTGTCCCTAATTTTTTTGGTGGCCCGATTGTCCCATATTTAGCTAGCTGGAACCCCTTTGAGCCAGCTGCTGTGTCACCGGGACACACACAGATTCCCCAAGTATCCATGCCCTGCTTCTCCTGGTCCACAACCACTCTGTCTCCCTTTGACATGTCCTCCAAGTAAATAGTGTGTTTCATAGCTTTTAAATCAGACTGTCCTTTATATGTCTTTCCGGTTTGTAGAGAATTTACACTGACATATTTGAGTGATGTGCTAATAGGCAGACAGAAACTTAATTTTCTTTACAGTCATTTGTACCTAACTACCATTTCCATTTGCAATGACGTGAGTTGTCTCAGGGGTTATTGCCGTGCAGTCCGCACTTGACTGGCTTCACCGAGTTGACCTCTGTGCTGCCCTTGGGCTCCCTCTGCTGGCGTTGTCATGCATGAGCACTTTTCTGGGGTAATGGCATGGATTTCTCCTTCTGCCCATTTTCTTTCTTTTGGTTTGTTGGTTTCTCTCTCATAAATTATTAAACAAACATGGACCATACAATACAGCCTGCTTTCAAACCTGATCTGCTTGCTGACTGCATCAAGAATATCTTTCCATATAAAATACATAAATATTTTTATATAATCGTGTCACTGTTTCCAGGTTTTTCTATTACATGAATATTCTTTTTAGCATTTAAAGAATCCATTTTTAGTAGGCATTTGTATCGCTTTTTTCCATTTCAGGTAGCATCTAAAGCAAACGTCGCTTGCACGTATACCATTCATGAGTGACTTGCTAAGTAGAGCTTGCTAAATGGGTAGGAACTTACAGGAAAAGGGGAGACTCTAGTTTGAGAAAGTTGTCTAGGCTAAGTTGAGGATGTATTCAACAAACAGGAAAGTCAAGTTTGGCTAAAACATGGTTGAGTAATAGGTATGTTAGGACTCTTTGTGTTGAAATGATGAAATCCATCTCCAACCATAAGTGAACAAAATTGTGTTTGTTTAATACCAGGAAGCCCAGGGTAGCTGGAGGCAGGGGCTTAGATCCTGCTGCCCCATCCGTTACCTGTCTGTTTCTCCTTCTGTCTCTTCCCAGTCTCAGCACTTGGTCTCTTGCTTGTTGCCATGGGGAGGGAAGGAGCTGCCAGCCCCTCCAAACTGGCACCCAACAGCTCAGGTTACAGAGAGAGTCACTTTCTTCCATTATGCACAGAGTAAACATCAGGGAAGGCCACTGATTGGCACCGTCTGGGTCAGATGTCTATCCTTAGGCCAGTCCCTGTGAACAAGGGGATGGCGTGTCTGCATGGACTGGATCCGAAGTACAGGCCCATGCCTAGGGTCAGGGAACAGGTGGGAACTATGGACCTCTCTCCCCCAAGAACCCCAGGGAGCAGGTGAGGTGAAATTTCTCTAGGGAAAGAGGGGTGAAGTCAACAAGGCAGCATATGTCTACTACACCGCTGTGGAGCCTAGTGCCTCCCAGAATCCTCCACGTGGTCTAATGTAGGGTGTGGATGATGACAGTAGAAACGAGGGAAAGGTTGGAACATTGCGGTACGGGTTGGTAGACAGCTCCCGGTGCTGTCTCCGCGCCGAGTGAGAGTGCTTGGATGTGACTCCTTTGAAGTCAGGCCTGGGAGACTCAGGATGCCTAATCTAGAGGTAAGAAATCGTGAGGAAAGCCAGTGAGTTCAGTCTTGTACTGCTGACTTTGAAGTACTTTTGGAATATCCATGTGGGATCATCCACAGGACAGGACCAGACCAGATCTCATCTGCTTCTTCCCCAGGCCAGCTAGTCCACAGCAGGAAATACAAAGAGCTGCCCCGATACCAAGGTGTGTTAGTCCATTCCCATGCTGCTGTGAAGAAATACCTGAGACTGGGTAATTTATAAAGGAAAATGGATTAATGGACTCGGTTCCATATGGCTGGGGGGGCCTCAGGAAACTTGCAATTGTGGCGGAAGGCACCTCTTCACAGGGCTGCGGGAGAGAGAATGAGTGCCCAGAGAAGGGAGAAGCTCCTTAGAAAACCATCAGATCTTTTTATAAAACTGTCAGAGAACTATCTCATTCACTATCAGAACACCGTGAGGGAACCGCCCCCATGATCAATTACCTCCACCTGGTCCTGCCCTTGACATGTGGGGATTATTAGAATTTAAAGTGACATTTGGGTGGAGACACAGTGCAAAACCCTATCATGGGCTTTTTCCTCCTTGCTGGGCTTGCCTGGTAGCATGAGTCTGCCCCACTTTTAGCCTCTTTCTGCCTGCAGTGCGTCCTTACACCGTTTCTAGAGTCGTCCTTATAAAACATATACTCTGGATGACTCACAGATCTTTAGTTGTTTTTTTTTGCAGTGTATCAAGTATAAAATTTGTCAAAGTATTTAATGACCTGCCCCCAAGCTACATTTCCATTTGGTATTTCTTTCAGTTCCCTTCTACTTTGTATTTGGCTGTTCAGTCAACTGAATTTTTGCCATTCCGTTAACTCATCCCATGCTTTTCCCGCCTCTAGATTTCACTTTTCTTACAGGCTAGAATGTCTTGACTGGGGTCTCACTGGAGATAATGAGAACAAAAACCGGTTCAACGAGCTAGGATGTTGCATAAAAGTCCCAAGAGTGTATCGAAGCAGGTAAAATAAAAATTTTAGGCAATTACCTGAATTTGAAATGCTCACATTTATTAATAAGACATGTGACATCTACATGAGCCATCATTTTTTTGTTGTTGTTGTTTTGAAACGGAGTCTCCCTCTGTCACCCAGGCTGGAGTGCAGTGGCACGATCTTGGCTCACTGCAACCTCCGCCTTCCAGGTTCAAGCAATTCTCCTGCCTCGGCCTTCTGAATAGCTGGGACTAAGGCACCCGCCACCATGTCCGGCTATTTTTTATTTTTATTTTTAAGTAGAGACGGGGTTTCACCATGTTGGCCGGGCTGGTCTCAAACTCCTGACCTTGTAATCTGCCCTTCTTGGCCTCTCAAAGTGCTGGGATTACAGGCGCCACCGTGCCTGGCCCATTTGTTTTTTAAAATTCTACCTTGATTAGGAGCCAAACCTTCAGGGCAGGTATCCGGTAGAGTGCCCTGGAGAGGCACAGACCCCTGCAGGTGGCACTTCACACACTGTGTGCTGCTGCTGGGAGAAGAGGGGGACAAAGAGTGAGGGGATTCTAAGAAGAGGTGGCATTTCTGCCTCTGTGTTGAAGGATGAATAACTTTGACAGGCTGGAAAAAGCTGGCATTTCAGGTAGAGCATGTAGCATGGATGTAAATACCAAAGGTCAAGGACATGGGCTTGAGAGATGGTGAGGATGGAGGTGACTGTGGCTTGCATTCTATCTGTGTCACTATTAATTAATTACCTTCTAATACCTTTGGCTCTAAGTGAAAGAACAAATAAAGTAATGGAGAAATGCTTTTTCTACCAGTATTTAGTGACCAGTGCAGAGTTACGGAGAGGGCCGGGGACCTGATGAACCACACTCTTTCTAGTCCAGGGACATAGCTCCAACGCCTCTCCTGTCCCAGTAAGAGGCCATGGATTTCAAGAAGCTAGACAATTCATTCTTTCAGATCGTTAAAAAAAATATTTATTTTATTTCTAAATATAGAATGCAACATTTATAGTTGCCCAAATTTTGGTATCTTTTAGGAGAAAAATACAGATTTTTTTAATTGAAAAAAAAAAAAAAGAAAAAAAAGATAAAGATCTACCATAGGCCAGGCATGGTGGCTCACACCTGTAATCCCAGCACTTTGGGAGTCTGAGGCGGGCGGATCATCGGAGATCAGGAGTTCAAAACCAGCCTGGCCAACATGGTGAAACCCCATCTCTACTAAAAATACAAAAATTAGCCAGGTGTAGTGAGTGGCGGGCGCCTGTAATCCCAGCTACTTGGGAGGCTGAGGCAGGAGAATTGCTTGAACCCAGAAGGCAGAGGTTGCAATGAGCCGAGGTTGTGCCATTGCACTTCTATCCTGGGCCACAAGAGCAAAACTCCATCTTGGAAAAAAAAAAAAAAAAAGACCTACCATAAATAGAGTACAACATGAGACTAACAAATATATCAAATAAAAAAAATCATCCAGCATATATTTTGTATGTTAAAAAAAAAATCTCAAGTTAAGAGGAATACAGACCATCTTGGTGCATTTTTTTTTTTTTTTTTTTTTTTTTTTTGAGACGGAGTTTCACTCTTGTTACCCAGGCTGGAGTGCAATGGCGCGATCTCGGCTCATTGCAACCTCCGCCTCCTGGGTTCAGGCAATTCTCTTGCCTCAGCCTCCTGAGTAGCTGGGATTACAGGCATGTGCCACCATGCCCAGCTAATTTATTTTTTTGTATTTTTAGTAGAGACGGGTTTCACCATGTTGACCAGGATGGTCTCGATCTCTTGACCTCGTGATCCACCTGCCTCGGCCTCCCAAAGTGCTGGGATTATAGGCTCGAGCCACGGCGCCCGGCTGGTGCATATGTATTTTATACGCTAAACATATACTGATTTTTTTTAATGCTTAAAATATATTAGGTTTCATACTTGCTTCCAATCCAAGCAGTCTATCTGCGCTCTTTTTTTAGATTTGAAAAAGAACACTGCCTTTTTTTTTTTGTTATGCAGTAACAGACCATTGCCCACCTGAAGGCAGTTCACCTTTATTTTTGCCTTCTTAATGTTAGAACCAGCAGGAGCTGCAGTTGCTGTTGCTTGAGCCAAGGCCATAGCATAGAAAAGTTCTGCAAGAGACTGTGCTAAAGGAAATACATTTGGTGACTTGGTTTTGTTTTACAAGCTAACCGTGGCCCAGTCCTTCTGCAGGGTGGGCACGCAGGTTTATTGCAGCTCTGCTGAGCCATGGCCTTAGACAAACAAAGAAGGCGTGGGAATACCCGGAAGCTTTCTGTTCAAAGGGATTCCTCTCCTTCCAGTGCCTGTAACTGAAGCACCATCTTTCTAATAAAAAAAGGATAAAAGTAAAGTCAGTCTGAAGTTTTTGTGACACTCAGCCAGATTCCACATTAGATAAAGTAATCATGGAAATACAGCTTAATTTTTACACCAAGTTGTGCTTAGAAAGCTGATTGCTAAACCAGGAAG